>NC_081428.1:68528295-69728295 GCF_949786415.1 Peromyscus eremicus
GACAAACACAAGTGAATGATGTAGACATTTGTCCTCCAAAAGCAGTAAAAAGTAGAGGCCACCTGTAGTTCCTTCAGTCCCTTGAATTTGCACAACTTTCCTTCGCCCCTGGGAACACATAGACTATCTGTTTGTGTGCTTGCACACGTGCGCACATATATATATATACACACATATGTGATATTTATCTCTCATAACTGTGCAGCAGGGTTTGGATCAAATATCCTCCTATCCATTTAACTTAGTTAAGTTCCGTTCTTCTGCCTTCAAATTGAAGATAGCAGTGTTACCAGTTTCCTCATGATTCTGTTACTGAATCCCAAGGTAATGCAATACAATATGCTTGTAATACGCATTCTAAGTTGCTAATCTTTAGTATTTTATAGCATCCATCTTCATCTATTAGCTCTGCCTGCTTTTCCCCGTGAACACAATGCTTTGTTTCTGGGTAAACCATCAAAGAAAGCCAGTATGTGTGAAGCAGCGATTATGTGTCAGACACTCGTCTAGATGCCTTATTGACACTGTATATATAGCCTCCTAGTTAAATTAATCAGTATAAGCATCCATAAATGCCAAGCCGGAAGTCATATATGTGTTTGGTTCATCCTCAAACTTGGAGCCAGCATTTATACGTTACACAGACAGGAAAACAAAACAAAACTCTCTGCCAGCAAACCCTGCACATGTTCCTCTTATATTAATCAAATAGTACAGAAGAGAGAAAAGTGTTCATGAGCATGGAGCTATACATCCCAGGACCCACACTTCCCCTAGCGGTTTGTGTAGAGAACTCTCTGGGCCAGGCCGAGTTATCTCACCACAGACACAGGATACCCACGGCTGTGGAAAGTCCCTTGAAGTCACTGGAACACACACCAGAGTGTGTGTCCATGGATCTAAATATAAAATGTTTCACTCGGTTCAACCCCTGAGCCTGATCTCACTTGTCAGTCCTACCTTGGCTGGATGTAGAGGTTAAAGTAGGAGCATCCTGCCCAGCTGATGCTTTGACAGATGTGGGCGGGGCACCTGTGCCAGAGGAAGGGACCAAACCCTGAAGAAGCTACACTGGCTTCTGTGGCCTCAGGAGCAAGCTCCAGTCTCTTCTGAGGTTGGTTGGTTGGTTGGTTTTTCTCTAACATAATTACTCCTTGTAACATAGCATGATCTCTATATTTAAACTGTGAAATAGAAAAGAAAAAGAAATTCATGATTTCTGTCAAGTAGCATATTCAGTTTAGAACTTTGGTAAAGTCGTCTTCGTAGCCTTTTCCATCACACTTAAAAATGTTCTCATTTTACTCCTGGCATGTGTCATATACACTGCACAGCAGTAAGTGGCTGTGTTATTGAGTGACCATATGATTTCAGTCAGGACAATTTTGAGAAATTAATGATAATTATAAATTTGGATTTTTATGTACTAATGAAATATGTCAATGTACCAAATATAAGATATTCAAAATCTACTTTTCTTTCCTTCTTTTGTAAGATTTATTTATTTTGTGTATATGGTGCTCTATCTGGATGGACACCTGCATGCCAGAAGAGAGCATCAGATTCCGTTATAGATGGCTGTGAGCTACCATGTGGTTGCTGGGAATAGAACCCAGGACCTCTGGAAGAGCTGTCAGTGCTCTTACCCATTGAGCCAGCTCTCCAGCCACCTTAAAAATCTACTTTTCAAACCTAAAAGTTCATTTTATAAATGAAAGTAATTTGTGTATATCCAAGTAGGAGAAATTATTTCTCTATAGTTGCATTCTATAATCAGTTTGAAGTGCTTGACAGTTTGCACTTATTCCTTTTGTAAATATTATATTTGAAATGAAACATAGTCATTGAAACAGTTTAAATAGTTGATAGCCTCAGTGCAATACATACTGAATGAAAGATCTTCTCTGTACTAACGTATTTTATATAATAGAGATAGTTTAGCCCAGAAATCCTCACAAGAGTCATCTTTTCATTTTGGCTAAATTGCTTCTTTAATAAATAATTTTATAAGTCAAAGCTAAGGAAATAAATTTTTCATCCTCTTTATTTGAAAGCTTCACCTAGCCTAATATTAATTGAAAGGATTCTTTTATTGTTTTTAATATAAAATACAATATATATTGATCTAATGCAAATAGCAAGTTCATTAAATGTCTCAGCAATTTTGCATAATCTAAAACATCATTTAACAATTTCAAATGCGGTGTTTTACAGTTTATTCTTCCATCCTTTGATTTGCTCCACTTCTGTATTTATAGAAATATAATTCAACACCTCTTGTAGGTTTTGTTTTTCAATTACCACTCATTCATTCATTGAGTACTTAGATTAAACTCTCCAGTTGACAATACATGAAAGGTAAACAAAATGCCCAGGACTTCATTGAAAAACGCCTTCCATTAGAGGGCATTTAATTCTCCTTGTAAATGAATTCTTTAATTCTGTGTTGTGCATCGTAGCATGGGCTGTTGTACAAGCCCTTGGGAGGACAGGCAGGATGGAAAACTCCAGGCCAACCTGGTCTAGAAACTAAGATTGTCTTAAAAAAAAAAAAAAAGCAACAAAATATTAAAATATTTAAGAGATCAATGACTAAGATTTTGGCAATCTTATTCATTTTTTCAAAGAGCCAACTCTAGTATAGGTTATGGAAGGAGATGAGAGGAGAAAAAAAGGAAGGGGGCTAGCAGTAGGACATGTAAGGCAAGGGAGCCGAAAGGCTGTCGGGGAGCAGAAGGGTACAGAAAGGGGCAGAGAAGTTGGGAAGAAAGAATCAACCAAAGCAAACTCTGAAAACACCGTAATGAAACCTTGTGGTGATATTTTATTTGTGCTTTAATAAATAAAGTTTGCCTGGAGATCAGAGGAAATAGCAAGCCATTTTAAGTAAACAAAGAAGTCAGGCAGCTGTAGCACACACCTTTAATCCTATCACTTAGCAGGCAGGGTCTCTGTGTGTTCAAGGCCACACTAGGGGACTGAGCCAAGCGTGGTGACACATGCCTTTAATCCTAGTACCAACCATAGAGTTCTGGAGGCCTGTCCAGACATGAAGTGACAGTGCTGGCCAGGAAGAGGAATTGATGTAGCTAGACAGAGAGCAAATCAGATGGCAGAACAGCAAGGCATATAAGCCTGGGTAGACAGGAAGTCATACACATTTGGAAGCTATAGAGTTGATGAGGTAAGGTTGGCTGGTGGCTTTCCCTATTTCCCTGATCTTTCTAAGGCTTTCACCCCTATATTTGGCTCCATGTTTTTTATTTAATAAGACCATTTAGAAATTTGTCTACAAAACCTAATACTATGCATACTAACTTCAAAACTAGATGAACTATTTGAAGGGAGTTAACAGAGACAAAGGGAGCAAAAAGAACTAGTTGGCACATCCACACTGTACCATTTGTGTTCTCAGGATTGGCCCCTTGTTACATCGGAAGCCAGAGGCTGATGACTGTGGGTATCACCTCTGGCACAGTCTCCTCCCTGGGCCATCGCATCCCACATCACTGTACCCACAGCACTTGCGTCTGGTCTTAGAGCACTAGGCACGAGAGGGTTCAAGGAAAATAGGCTCCAGCATGCTGAGTTGGAGAGTAAGCTGTTATCTTTGTTGTCTTTGGGTTTCTCCACGCTTAGCTAGATCCTTCTAGAGCAGTCACCCTGTCTCTTCACGCGGAACAGTACAGTGAGTCCCTAGGATGAGGAAGCAGAGATTGATATCTGATCTCACCTGTTCCCTATCTCCCAACTAATGAGCTGGGCAAAACTAGGCTCTGCCCGCCTTCTCTTCCTGTGAGGCCAAGATCCTCCTCAAACAAAATGTGGCTACCAAGTCACTCAGACTTTGTGAAAGCAGGAGAGGGAGAATCGAGGAAACTTTTCTTTGTTAACAAGCCTTATTTAAATTTAATTGTCTTCCTGTGAACGGAAAGTATTGGCTTTGCCTCTCAGAAGCAGGGTTAACTTCCTTCTCCCTGTATTCCTACTAGAATGGTCACAGTTGGGGTTTCCTGCTCTGGTGCTTCAGGTGGAGTGGGGTGAAACTCCAGTTTAGATAAATGCAGGAAGAGAGAAGTATATTCACATGTTTCCAAAATTACTGCTATTTGCTATAATACATCAGTACAAAAGTAATGACTGCCCAAAAGTGTTTTTATGTAATTATTATTATCTGATAATATTCACAGGTTGAATCATAACAGGTTTTCCAATCTCTTCAGACTGACACATGAGAACACCAAGTTTTCATGACATCTTTGTGAAGACCACCACTTTCGAAGTCTTGTTGAGTTAATAATCAAAAAATAACCAAGGAATGGTATTTAGATTTTTTTTTATATCCTATTGTCTCTAATTCTTCAAGCAACTAAACCTGAACTGACAAGACGTACAGCTTAAGAACTTGATCTAGGTCAGTGGTTCTCCACCTGTTGGTCCAAACCTCTTTGGGGATTAAACAACTCTTTCACAGGGGTCACCTAAGACCATCGGAAAACACAAATATTTACGTTATGATTCATAACAGTAACAAAATAAGTTATGAAGTAGCAATGAAAATAATTTTAAGGTTGGGGTCACCACAACACGGGGTTTGCAGCATTAGGAGGGTTGAGAACCACTGGTCTAGGGGTACAACATGACAAAGCATTGCACACAAATAGGACTGAAATTTGAGTCAGTGAGTTCGAGCAAGACGTGTTCAATTCGTCTTCTATTTTGGAATAAGATTTAGCTATCAGGCTTCTACCTTAAATATTTCATAACATGACAGTCTTTTAGATTTGTTTAGCAGTGTACGTTTCAATTTTCTGTTTTACATTTTAATTTTATGTAAATATTATAAAGCGTTACTAGTCACATTTTGTAGTGAGGATACATAGGCAATACTAGTCTAAATCGGTATTCTGACTCTACATTGCATGTTTCTGAGATGTCCTAACAACTTCCTAATAACCCTGAAGTTGATTCTTTCTCTGCCCATCAACATTTGGAATAGGAGTTTTTGCCAGTCCTCTTGGTGGCCCACCAGAACTTGAAGATGGTATCTTGTTTCCGACCACATTAGACAACTCAGTTGCAATATGTAAAGAAAAGGAGCTGAGTCTGAGCTGGAAGCTTCCTCCCTGCAATCTAGTTTTCAAAGAGCCATAAGGTACTCTGCAGGATGCTGGGGGAGAAAAGATATCAACAGTCATGCCCCACTGTGAACCTGTGAATTTAAAACCCCCAATGCCAGGAGTGTTCGCTTGAGCCCTACCAAGCTCCAACAGACATCTGCAAGCCGAGGGTATTACAGACAGTCAGAACTAAACTCGGTGGGTCACAGAAGAAAATGGATAGGTGTGAATGTGAGAAATAGACTTGTAGAGAAGACCAGAAGTAGGTAGAGGAAGAAAGGAGTTGAGAGAGCGTGGAGGATGAGAGTGGCCAGTAGGCATTATGTACATGTGTGAAATTGTCCAAGAACAAATTAGTTAAAAAACTCAAAAACCTTAAAAAATTTCAAAGGATTGGAAAAGGGGAAAATGCCCTGCTATTTTTAAAAGGTTTTTTACTCAGTGATTGGAAGGTGGCGACCAGTTAATGCATGATGATTCTCATCTAACAATGGTGCCAGGCTTGCTCTTTTGTATTTCACTGTGGTATCTTTTTAATAAATCTGTTTACATTTAGAACATAATAGAATGGCATTATTTCAAGGATCAGCATAAAGCAAGTGAAATTGAGTAAAAATATTTAATATTTGAACTTAGAATGCGGAAATAATAGAAACAGAAAAGTCAAGAACTGTGAGGATATTACACCTCTAACCACCCACAGGAAAATGAGTGTGGCAGGCTAATGGACTGGCCCAGGGTTCTAGAGACAGCAAACCACAGTTCTAGCTTTTTTTTAGAGTCAGGGTCTCCAAAATCAGTTTTGGGGTTTCCAATATGAAGTGTTTGCAAATCAGGCAAGAAGACTCATGGAGTTTACCAATGAGAAGCAGGGAGCCCTGCCAAAATTCCAACCAGCTCCACACAATTTCTGGGCATCTGCCGAGGGCCAGGGCCTATGCCAAGTGTTCTGGGGCATAGAGTTGAGTAAGTCATGGTCATTGCTCTCACATTCAGTGCCGAAAGCAGGAACACGTACGAGCCACCGGATTCCAGGGCCAGCTGTGATAAGTGTTATCTTAGATCCGCGGAGGAGACAGGTCACACGACTGGAATAGCATGAAGTCAGGCCTGAGGCTGAGGGCATGCTGTTATTTAGAAACCCTATCAGGTTCATCTCACCACTTGGCAATGACCCCCAAACCCTGCAGTTTCTTGTCCCGGGAGTGCTGGCCCAGGGTGCTTCCACCCGCCTCCCCTGGAGTCTACTGTTAAGGCTACTGGTGTTTGAGGATGTCTAATGACAGCTGAGGAAAAAGCCTTGTTCCACTTCCTTTTTAAAGTACTATTTTCTAAGCTCCCTGATACTGTGGCGGAATGGCCCATTTAGAGGTATGTATCTCTCTTCTCTCCTAGCATGTCGTGAGAGGTGCCACATCCTGGAAATCCAGCTTTTTAATCTATCCAAAAAGTGAATGAAGCCCCAAATACATACTCACTCTCATTCAGTTTTGCCCTAGCTGCTTGCCGGTCTTTTTCTTATCAGGACTGGACAGTGCCAGCAGACAGGGACCCTGTGGCCTACCACTTGACCTCCCAGAACACCTCCCCAAAGCTTGGACAAATGAAACAGCCCAGTTCACTCGAACTGAATTCAGCCTTGTGCCACTCCTTCAGCTCTTGTCCATTTCCCAAGGGGCTGCCAAGTTTTCCAAAGTGGCTTTAAGCCTGAAATCAGACCTTTCTGTACCACACATTGTATCATTATCAAGTTGGTTTAAAATACGGAGGTTTTTTTCTTTTATTTCATTAAGAAATTTTCTATTAATTTTACATATCAACCACAGATCCTCCTCTCTTCCCTCCTCCCTCTCCCCAGCCTTCTCCCCAACCCACCCCCCATTCCCACCTCCTCCAAGGCAAGGTCTCCCACGGGGAGTCAGCAGAACCTGGTACATTCAGTTGAGGCAGGTCCAAGCCCCTCCCCCTGCATCAAGGCTGTGTAAGGTGTCCCACCATAGGCACTGGGCTCCAAACAGCCCGCTCATGCACCAGGGATTGATCCAATCCCACTGCTGGACTAGACCCTCTGCATAGGTGAGACAGTTGTGTAGCTTGACCTGCTTAAGGGGCCCCCTGACAGTGAAAATACAGAGCTTTTAAGGAGGAACGAATTTGGATGAGAAAAGGAAAGAAGACAGCAGAAGTCAGAGGTCGGACCTGGACACTGTCTGTGATCTTTGGAAGCCTCGGCCCACTCTGAGACCTATGCTCCTTTTGAGGGGCCCATCTCTTTATGTATGCTTACTCTTTGAACTCCCTCCAACAATAAGAACAGTCGTGATCTCTGGACTCACAGCTTACAAAGGATTGATTCTATAGAACATGAAGATAAGTTCATACTTTCAATGTCGCAGTTCCATGATCAAGACTCATCTGAACAGAAAGCAAACTGAAGCTGAAGAGCGCTCCACCCCAGACGTGCTCTGAGGGCAGCACTGACCTCTACAGCTGACTATGACATGAGTCATATGCCTGCGGTGAAACTGAGACTCGAATCGACTACTGTGGCTTTGGAATGGGCTGCTCTCTGATGTGAAGAGATCCAAGGAAGCCACAGGTTTAGGCTTCTGTTCGTGGTTTTTAAACCAAGCAGAGTTCAAGGGAATTTTTCTGGGAAAAGCTTCCCACCCTTTGCTATTCACCCTTCATTGCAGACTGGTCTTGTTCACCCAGACACCTCCTAACAGTGGCTCATCAACTCAGGAAGAAAAACCGAGTTGGAGATTCAGCTCAACTCTCACCTCATCGACTATCAGCAGCTCTGTTGTGTCCATGAAGTTCAATGTAATCCACAGCCTCTTTGGCTTTCTAACCCTGGTAACACGTGCCTTTATAATTTGACCAAACAACTGGTTCTTTTTCGTGACTTTTAGAGATAATCAATAGTCAAATGCAAGAGACTTTCTGCTCGCATGGTAGATATAACACTATAAAATTTAGATCTCACCACCATTTACTTGGACAATTATTTTAATATTCTTCATGGAGTACGGAAGAGACAGAGGCTCATGGAGCTCAGGCTGACTGACCTTGAACTCACTGTACAGCTAAGGTTGACCTCAACTTCCAGATGCTCCTGCCGTTACCTCCTAAATTCTGGGATTGAACGTGTGTTCAGCCAAACCTGGCATCATTTATCATGTGCTCCCTGAGCTACTTCATAGGCTCAGGCCCCTTTCTACTCATGTCAGACCTCTGTCCACACACCCTGAAGGGGCTCCTGCTAACCCTCACCCATCCCTCTTTCTGAACACTGGTGCCCAAGGCATTCTGCAATCCCACATCTTCAGCCATTCTAGCTATATTTTTTTCCCAACTGTGTGAACTGTGTATCATTATCCAAGCCTGTCCCCACATATACACATGTCTTTGGAAGATTGCTAACACAGTACAGCTCTCTAGTTTTCAATGTTTCATTAAAACTTAACTCCATTCTCCAAAACACAACTTAAATGAGAGTTCCCCTGTTACCGATTGATCAGACGAGATATTCATCAATTTTCTGATCACCACAGGCTGTTGTATTTTCCTCCTGGGTAACGGCACTAATTGCATGTCACCTAATTTCATCAGGTGTATATTTCTGGTAGACTCTCAAACATGAGGACTCTGTTTTGCTCACAAGCTTGGTCATTGGTGGATGGGAGGGAAGTGAACTAGACCAGAAGCAAACCGGGACTGGTGTTCACCAGGTTGAGAGAAAATGCTTAGACCAGTGGCCAAGCAGCCCTAGCAAGCCCATTCTGGGCCTTCATGTGTCAAAGCACACTCCTGGGATTACATTTCTCATCCTGGCTCACCTGTCAATGTGCGTCACAGGGGAGCTCAATACAGAAGAATACCTCAATAGCAGCGTGGGTGCAGCGGCATGACATTGGGCCATCTTGAAGAAAAGTCCGTCACAAAGGAGAAGGCAGAGCTCCAGGGCCACCTTAGTTGTTGTGTGTATGCTTCTTTCTTTTATTTCATCTGAGAGGCAGCCAGCTATAACATGGCTACCCTTCACTGACTTTCATAGAAAAAAAATGTTTCATGGTAATCTGAAAATTCCAGAGCTAGGTGGAGCTTTAGAAAAAAAAATGCCATTCAGAGTAAGGAATCAGCTTCCTCCAAAGTACAAATTTCAGTAAGCCACTGAACCATAATAAAATCTATTGATTCTGCTGTCTAGCATGCCCCTTGTCCAGTGTTATTCTAAGCATAACTATTGACTTAGTCAAGGACTGGGCAGGCCGAGATACCTATATTTAAGTAGTATTAATCTTAGAATAATAAATGATGATTGGCTCGCCAAATTTAAACCCAGGCCTCGCTTGCCCATGGTAAAAATAATATCAGGCATAGAATTTGTGTATCTGTCACCCATGCAGATACTCTGCCTGGGGCAGAGCTCCTCAGATTTGCTTGTGCATCACACAGCACACAGGCAGGAATCCACCTACAGAGTGAATCTGTCGGTTAAACTGAATTGAAGGAACACAGCCTTGTGATGTTTCAGAGCTCCTCCCCAGGTAGGAGTTTTCTTTATAGTCACCATGGGGTTTCTGACTTGACCTTGCCAGGTAAAATCCCTCTTGCAAAAGAATTAATTTGTTCCATGCATTCCTAATAATCATTCAACCCCACAGCACAAGAAACTGGCTTCTCAGTCCAAATACCCAAGTTTTTGGACACAAAGTGAGCACACTGTGCCCAGCCAGCCCTCAGAGCAGGGACAGTGTGTGCCTTGGGCCAAGGCCTGGCCCTCTGTCCTAGCAGCTGCACTCTGAGGATGAGGACCAGGGACATGGCCACCTGGTGCTTACCCTCACCTTCCACCTGACAGGAAGATGGTTTAAACTTTCTCTTGCACAATGTGCAGGAGGTGGAGGAGGGAGGGAGACAAAAAGAACCGGGCGGGTTGATTTCACCCGCCTTAGAGCAGCACCCCAGTATTTCTTTGAGAATACACGTTTGGTAGCTTAAGCGTAGCATGCTCAGACAGATTCTACTTACCAGGACATCTGGGCAGACTTCAGGCTTCCCCTCCCTCCCTCCCTCCCTCCCGCCCTCCCTCTCCTTTCTCCTACCCTCAGGAAAGGACTTTGTTAATCGGATGTTAACAGAGGTTTACGGGTTTCATTTCAGTAAACGTGCACTTTTCTTCAATATTAAGTTCTCAACAGATAATAGGAAATGAGCGTGCAGCACATCTCTCTCCATGTTTAAAAAATATCTGTGGTCTGTTTTTTGTTTTTGTTGTTGTGTTTTTTCCTGTTTATTTATAAGAGTAAAATGCTCACTTTAGGAATTTGGGTAATTTTATTATATATATGTACATATGAACCAAACATTCACTTAAACATACTATTTGATATAAGCGTATATGTGTTTATCCACATGTGTGAAGACATATATTCACGTATGTGTACGTGCACATCCAGTAGAAGTCAAAGTCTGATGCTAAGTGTTGTCTCACAGGAGCCGTGGTGATTTTTGAAGCAGGGTCTCTCACTGTGACCTGGGGCTCCCCAGTTTGGCTGGCTGATCCAGAGGCCTGCCTGTCTTTGGCTCCTCAGTACTGGGATTATAAACATATAATAACAGCATAGTCATGATTTCATGTGCATTCTGGGGACTGACCTCAAATCCTCCTGTTTTTACCGCAAGGAATATACCAACTGAGCTAACCCCTAACACCTTGAGTATATATTAAAGACTTTTAGAACGTTAGTACACAGAAGTACTCTAGTTGTATATGCTTACATTATAAAATCATGATACCAAAATTGGTTTAGCTCTATATTTGTGGACATTCAGAATTCAGTTCTTGGTTACTACATGAATGGTATTACATTTCTTGCTCATGATCTTTCGCTGAAGGTATTTATATGGGAGAAAATGAGGACCAAAGAAAAGAGAGAATTTTCTTTTTATTGTGTGAGCAATGACTGAACTTGGATTCACAGACATAAGTCAGTGGATCCAAGGTTGAACTATATGGGAGGTTTGAGGCTTGTAGAAAGTGAGGAAGGAAAGGCAGATTCTGAGGCTACAATTGGCGGTTCTCTTGGCTCATTACAGCCCACAGTTTACTGTTGCCAAAATTCCTCCTTATTAAACAACCTTCCCTGAGACACTCAGACTTTAATTGAGCCATAGCTTTTTAATTTTCTCATCCCTTTAATTACAATCCTAAAGCACCCAGAGACCCATATGTCTCAGTCCATGAGCCGCAGTTCAGCTGGTGTAGTTCAACAGGTAAAAGTAACTACAGAAAGTTTATTCTTTACCTTTATCCATGTAAGGACTTCGAGGTGGATCCAAAGAACTAATCCATAGCAAGTGTTACAAAATTTTAGAAGATACTGAATCATATAACAACTATAATACCGTTGTCTTAGGCCTTTTATCATGTCTACCAATTCATTAGCCTCAGCAATCAGACTCTTTCCTCATTAGAAGGGAAGAATGGGAACGAGAATAGGGGCTTCTGCTTTCTTGGGTGACTAAAGGAGGCTGGTACTTTTGTAGCACAGAGTAGTTCATTATTTCCAGTCTCCACATGAATGCTCCTTCAACGCCTCCTGGACCTGGAAAGCTAGGAGCTGTGCCAGCTCTTATAGGGAAAATAATTTTAAGGAGAAAACAGCCCCCATGGAGCAAGTTGGAAGTTTGTTGAGGGGACAACCAAATGGTGAACTGTTTGAGAAGGACTTGGTTTCCCATCAGAAAACCTCAAGTTCTGTTTCATCGGTTCCTATTTCCTTGTTTCTGTTGCATCATGGGAGTGAGGATACAGTCCGGGCCATGTATGTCACCAGCAGCAATTCAGCTGAAAGATACAGGCAAAGGAATCCCCGTAGAGGGTACAAATACTTTTAAGGCCTAGCTTAACCACTAGGACTTCGTATTTATAGTTAGACTAATAACAGCCTTTCATATAGAGTGGTAGCTAAACAATTATTAAAGGAATTATATGAAAGATAAGTACCAGTGTATTTTAAAATAGAAATAACAGGTCTAGATAATTTGGTCGGAAAGGGCTGAGGAAAGGAACAGAAGTTAGAGGACTAGGAAGGGGCTCCCCTTTCCTGTTGAATAGAGTAAGTATCTCCAATTAGCATCACTTACTGTCATGGGCCTGGGCTCCTCTAGAGCTTCACCGCTACTTAGTGAGTGTTTACCATGAACTACATCACATGTTTATGAATATTAATCAAACATGGAACACCACTAAAGTTACCATGAGGAAAAGACGATCATATTTGCAGTGTAGTTTCTAGACTTTATTCAAGACTGTTAGAAACACGGTGATAAATTACATGGTGGTAGATTGCTACAGTAGGCATTTTTACCTCTCCCAGCTACAGAAGCAAACCCAGTGAGGCAAACAGCAGGCAGAAGGAAGCCTTGGGCTCTGCATTTGTCTCACAGGTTTCCCCTGCACTCTACCCACAGGCCCGGAGTTTGAACAAATGAAACGGTCTCGAGGTCTCTTGTCCAGAATTACTCAGTTTAGCAACTGCACTGATCATTTGTAGTTCATTTCTTAGATATCTGTCTGTTTCATATTTTAGAACTTTAATATTCTAACAATTGGGTGAAATGGTTTCTGGCATCTGGGAATAAATTGTCTGCTTTCTATGACATTTACTAAGAGCCAAGGAGTTGGTTGAGTTCATTAGTCAGCTATGCATAATTTCCATGTGTTTTCCTTCAATTTTATACTGAAACATTTAATTTTCCAATCTCTTATAACTTTATGTAAGTTTTAATCTCCTGTGTCATATTATCTGTTCTAACATACAGTATGAGTCATTTTCTGCATTTCAATTTTATAGTATCGATAGAAATTAAGTTACTATAAATATATATCTAATATTTTAGAGTTTGGCGGTAGTTTTATCCTCCTAAACTTTTGAAATTTGGTCCCCAGTGTCACCTCATGGTGAGGTGTTGACTGCTGGCAGCCATAAGAGATGTTGTATTGTGAGGGCAAAGCCCTCAGGAGGAGTCAATGCTGCCCTCAAAGGACCAGGGTAATTCTTAAAGCAGTCAGCAACTCTTGTTCTTACAGGATCAAGTCATTGCCAAGAGATGGTGTTGTTACAAAGCAAAGTGCCACTTGTGAGTCTCTTCCCCACTAGCCTACATCTTTTCTGTGATGTAATGATGCCACACGAGGCCTTGTTATGACATGGTCACTGGATTTCAGACTTCTGTCTTCCAGATCTATAACAAAGCCAAGTCTTCTTCTCCAAATTACCCAGTATCAGGTGTTTTGCTCTAACTGAGAATGGACTAACATAAGAATGATTAGAAAACAATCATTACCTAAGAGTTCTAGTGATCTGGCAATTGCAGTAAAATGTAAGAATGCCTTCCATGTAAACTTTAGGAAACACTGAGAAATCATTGTATGCCATCCAGTTTTGTTCTGAATACTTCACAACTGCATGTGCCATTCTCAAAATCAACCTGTAAATTGAAGAACTCTGGCCTGTTTTCCAGAGGAATCAAGGTAGATTCTCAGAAGTATCTACATGCTCCCCTAATATCACATGCCTAGCTAGTGGAAGAGCCAGACCATGTCCAATTGAATGACTTTCCCTCCAGGATTAAAACATGGAAATGGAGATGCCATTGACATTCATTAAATTCTTCTGCTGCTGATGTTGGTCACTGTGGCCAGTCTATGCACCTAGAATGAAATGCTAGTTAATTTCACTTATCATTGTCAGATTTATCCATGTGTCCAGAGTCAAATTTTGAAGCTTCATTAAATAAAAATAGAAACAATAAATCCATTACTACAAATGCAGACATCATTTTTCTTCCTTATGGATTGACTTTATCTTGACAACTTCTCTCAGTGTTCTTATGCAAATGTGGAATCTGAAGTCCCCTCCTCCCCGATCTCCTCCCCCACAATGTACTTGCTTACAATGGAAACAGTCTCCCTAACAGAAGGCCCTGCCTGGAGAGAACTCTATCTCAATACTGCCAGATGACAAAATGACACCTTTCTTTTGGTGACTGTTAAGGGGTTCTTCCAAATAATCTTATTAACAATATGCTCTCACATAATACTTGGATAATGGAGTACTTACCACACTTGGTTTCTCTCAGTTTTTGGTTTCTCACCTTTGAGTGAAGGTTAGCCAAACCAAGGACAACACAGTTCATGGAGAGATGTGAGATACTTGTCTTTTACTTATTTTAGAAATTTCACATTCTTTCCTTAAGGTTTGAAAATTGAGGCCTATTGTGACAAAACATCACAGCCGAAAGCACCTTGGGGAAGAAAGGGCTAATTTTATCATATGATGTTCAGGTCACAGTCCATCACCAAGGAAAGTCAGGGCAGGAACCTGGAGGCAGAAGCCGTGGTGACTCCCTGGCTCCTCATGGTTTGCTCAGCCTGCTTTCCTACACAATTCAAAACAACCTGCCCAGAGGTAGCATCACCCACAGTGAGCTGAGTCCTCCCACATAAATAATTAATCAAGAAAATGCCCCCACAGCCTTGTCCATAGTCTTCTGGGGACATTTTTCTCAACTGAGGTTCCCTCTTCCTAGCTTATGTCAGTTTGACAAAAACTAACCAGGACAAGGTTTTTTGTCACACTGAGAAATCGGCCTTATAATTTGGTTCCAGTTGAGTGGGGCTTGGTTTTGCTTTGAATACTGCCACTCACCTTCCAAAGCAGCATCAAGTCTGACGTGTGGTTTCAAAATTGCTAGTACTGAAATTAATGCATAGGCAGGCTCAGTGTACCCGAAAGACCTGCCCAGGGCCACTCAGAGTAGCTAATCATGTATGAGGTAAGTATGGTTCCAGACTAGGAGACCCAATGTCTTCTCAGATGTCAGCTCCACTGTACACAGTTAACCTCATCTTCATATGAGGTAGTCTTCTAGAGAAACACCTCTTGCATAACTTGGAAATGGCAAGGTGACAAGAGAGTGTAGCTGCTTATTTTTGCTCTTTTGGGGGACCTGCCACCCAGCTCCCAAATAAATCACACATAGAGGCTTGTTTCCTGCCAGCTTTTCTTAACTTTAAATTATCCCATCTACCTTTTGCTTCTGGGATTTTTGCTTTTCTTACTTCTGTATATTATACTTTCACTCTTATCCCATGGCTGACTGTGTGACTGGGTGGCTGGTCCCTTCTTTTCTCACTCCTTGATCTTCTCTTCCCAGATTTCTCCTTCTATTCATTCTCTCTGCCTGCCAGCCTCGCCTATCCTTTCTCCTGCCTTGCTATTGGCCATTCATCTCTTTATTAGACCAATCAGGTGTTTTAGGCAGGCAAAGTAACACAGCTTCACAGTGTTAAACAAATGCAACACAAAAGAATGCAACACACCTTTGTATCATTAACAAACGTTCCACAGGATAAACAAATGGAACACATCTTCAAATAATATTCCACAACAAGAGAGTGCATTACTAAGTGCCCAAACACAACTCTACATGTGGATGTGCTGCAGAGCAGTTGTACACACAGCTGATATCTTTTTGGACCTCTGTTTTTTCCTTCCCCCCAACCACGTACAAAATGAAAATATTGACTTTTTTTTCTTTTTTTTTTTTTCTTTTTTTTTTTTTGGTTTTCTGTTTTGGTTTCGTCACATTCTATTCTTCTAACTGGTGTTACAGACATGTGTGAGGGTGTGTCCCCTGCTCCCTGGTACAGAACAACTAGTGGGGAAGATAGGCTTTGTAGCCAATGATAACCATTGAATGGATGATATAAGAGATTGTCCCTGCTAGCTGTGTATTAAAATGGGTTTCTCCATTTTCTTTATTACGAGTGGAGCTCTAATATGCACACCTTCATGAGCAAAGCAGCTTTAGAAAAGTTCGTCAGAGACACATTCCAAAAGAAAATTGTCAATGAAAAATTCCCTATCCTGCCTATGAATCATAACCACAGCCACCAAAGCACAATACAGGTACAGCAGTGACCCACATACCTTGGTGGTAACCAACTGGTCTCTAATCGAGCTTCAGACCCATCCAACAAGAGGGGTACCATGCCTGGTTGGTCCTGGAGACCTAGCTAACTACTCAGTACAAGTGAAATCATAGTGAGTGGAGGAGAAGTTACAACCACTAATTTACTAAACTAGCATAATCTGTAATAACAATCAGTACAATTTTGTTCTCATACCCACAGATAACTGTAGTAGTCACCCTTCATCCAGCAAACTTCTCTTTGTAACAGACAGATCACACTACAGAAAACTACAACCCACCAGTATGCAGAGATGAGGAGTCCAGGATCAATGAATATATCTACACACACTCCTCAGACACCTAAGGGAGCATTTGGGAAGAGGGGGCAGAAGGATGGTAAGAGCCAGAGCATCAGGGATGCTGTGGTGAGATTAAGTCTCCTGGTGACATCAGAAGCTATACCCATAAAATCTCACCAACATGTCCACCCCAGTGTGAGCTGAACAGGAGGGCACCGGATGAACTTGCCAAACTGGACAGAGAAAACCCTAGGAGGCCTCAACCCTACACTACAGGCAAATGAGAATGCTGGGAGAGGGAGAGGCAGTCTTCCACAGGGAAGAGCATGCCAACTGGTTGTCCAGTGCCAAACCATCAGTCCTAAAAGTATATAGACATATAACATTATATGGACTCAACGGGTAATATTCAGGCATATATATATGTACATACAAATACATATATGCATGAAATAACAACTGATGTAAAAAGAGGTCATGAATTTGAAGAAGAACATGGAAGGATGTATGGAAAGGTATAGAGGGAGGAAAGGAAAGGGAGAAATGTAACTAAAATAAATCTCAAAAGTAAACAACAAAAAGAAAACCTATAATACATGTAATTCTATGTAGAAATGTACATATATAGTTTTAATCAACTTTCTCATCTAGACAACCAACGATCCCTCCAAGAGCCAGGGACGATCTAATAAAAAAGCCCAATACCTCAGTTCACTGGATTGTTTCTTTCTAGATTAAATTTTTCTGTTCACAAAGAACATTTTCTCAGGAGAAATTTTCTCTAAGGACATTGAGTTCCAACATTCAGCAGCCACTGTGAAAATGTTTTCAGCCAGGCTTCTAAATTCCTGTGTCGGTAGATGCTCCCATGATTCATGATTCCTTTCAGGGTTTGTTCTGGAACAATATCTCATTATGTTTATTGTCTGGAGAGCTCGTGGTCAGACTTAGGGCTTTATGTGTGCTAGGCAAGCACTCAACCACTGAGCTCCATGCTGTCCATGAACCTTGCCATTTTGGCCTTCCTCAGGCGAGAACTTCATCCAAACCCTCTTGTATTACCAGCTCGTCTTCATGCACTCCACTGGCTCATGGACAGCCTGAAGTTATAAAAGTCACAGTGACTGTCAGGAAAAGAATTATGCATGGCCTCGCCACAAGTTTCTCTTTGTTTTAATTTTTTACATTAGTTTTTAAAATAGTATATAGAATAATGAGTCTTACTGCAGCGTTTTCTATTATATATATATATATACATATATGTATATATATATAAAGATATGGATTATGTGTTGCCAGCATAATAAAACTGTGGCCTTTCCATTTACGAACTCTTCCAAGCTTTGCTAGCAGGTATGCTAATTATTTATTCACAGCCCTCCTCCCTCTCAGAGAGCTAATGTCATTCCTGCTTCAGAAGGCACGTTAACGATGCCAATATGTAGTGGTTAAGGGGTCAGTAGGAGGGGAGCTGTGGAGAGGCTTCCAGGTCTTTTAAAACTAAAGGAGGAGGGAAAACCTTTTACCTCTCATAGAATGAGGCCATGGTACCACAGTATATCTAGTGACAGTTCAGCCATTCTGCTACAACCCTGGAGATGACAAAAACCAGACACAGCGAAGCCAGGAATCAAAGAATTGGTGCTGACGGAGTAGCTGAAGTCGCCTGTCACATCCGGCTGCTGTGCTGGAACTAGAGGTGATTCACGGAGGGTTCTGTTTGCTTGCACCCAAGAGTTCTCTGACAATGCAGTACAGCCTGGGAGCAAGTCTATATTTACCATATATTATGTTCCCTCCTGTCTCATTCCCGTGAGACTTCTGTCACTACCCCATGACAGTGACATTGATCATTAACTACTCACTTTGTTTTTGCTATCATGTATATATATCATATATATGATATATATGGAAGATATCATAAATATTTTAAGTAAATTTTAATTTTTTTTCAGTTCATTTTTAAGTGTTTTTTTTTTTAGTTAGCAAACACAGTATTACGTTTCATGATGTCTACTTTCTTCACAAATAGATACAGTTCCATTGGGTATATGTGTCATATCTTTATTATCCACTCATCTGCTGATGGGCACTCAGTTTGACTCCACTTCCCTGATATTGTACACAGTGCAGTAATGAACACCAGAGGAGCAAGTGTATCTGTGATAGGATGTAGAGTCCTTGGTGATGGTCCCAGGAGAGATAGAACTGGATTATTTGGAAGTTCTCCTTGTAAGCGTTTAAGTTTTGAGAATGGCTGAACTAGATTACATTTCTCCCAGCAGTGAATGAGGGCTCCTCTTCCCTACATCCTCACCAGCAATTGTTGTCATTTGAGTTTTTTAATCTTAGCCATTCTGACGAGAGTGAGATGGGATGTAAAAGCTGTTTTATTTGCATGTCCCCGATGGATAAGGATGTTGAGTACTTTTTAAATATTCAATGGCCATTTGTGTTTCTTTTGAGAACTATCCATTCATTGGCACATCTGTGAACTGCCATTTGGATATCTAGTGTATAACTTTTCCAGTTCTTTATGTACTCTGGAAATCAACCCCCTGTCTGAAATAGAGTTGGCAAAGATTTTCTCCCTGTCTGATTGCTCTGCTGGTAGTTTCCTTTATAATGCAGAAAGATTTCAATTTCGAGTAGTCCTCTTTGTTGATTCTTGGGACTATTTCCTGTGCTGTTCGAGTCCTGCTCAGAAAGTTTTGTCTGTACCTATATATTGAAGCACACATTGCTTATATTTCTTCTACAAGTTTCAGCATTTCAGGTTATAAATTAAGGTCTTTGATCCACTATGAATTGAAGTTTTATATTCTGAAATAAGGCTAGACCTCAATCACCAGTATGTTAAGTAGTGAAATACTGGAGGAACAGCAGAAGGGCCCTTGTGTGGCTCTCACATCCCCATCCTTCACTGTCCTCCTAAGCACATCTCCATCCCTCACTGTCCTCCTAGGCACATCCCCATCCCTCACTGTCCTCCTAGGCACACCAGCTGTCCAGAGTTTTGCCGTAGACATTATCATGTTTTCTCCAGAGCTTCCCCCTCAAGCATGCATTCCCAGCCAACATAGGTCAATGTTATCTGCTCTTGAATGACCTATAAACAGAATACTACTCTATATACTGTTCTCATATCTATCAATTCCTTTATTTTTTCTTTTCTTTTCTTTTTTTTTCTAAATATGAGACAAGGTCTTGCTTTGTAGCCCTGGATGACTGGCTATTTACAGTGTAACTCAAGTTAGCCTTGACCTGGCCATGGTCATCCTGACGCAGGCCCAAAGGTGCCAGTATGACAGGCCTATGTCACCATACCTAGCTTCCTTCTCAACTTCTACAGTGTAGCCATGATTGTGTAAAGAATTCTCATTGGCATCATGGCATACTTTCCTAGTGTATGAGCATGCTACCATCGGCCCATGCCACAGTTGGTGGACATTTGGGTGATTTTCCATTTGAGACAAAGAATAAAACCCTGACACCCACAGTCTTGTAAATAAATCTTAGTTGCTATCTGCAAGATGTTTCCTAGATTATATACCTAGAGGAGGAATTTCTGGGTAATAAGTTATGCATGTTTTCAATTTTACCGGAAAATGCCAAACATGTTTTTTAAAATGCCAACAAATTTATACTCCCACTAAAAATATGTGAGATTATTCCTCATACCACACTTTGAGGAAAGGATTGCTAGACTTGACAGGTTTTTTTTTCCCCAGAGCAGTTGAGAAGGTAATCTCATTGTTCTTTTCATTTGCATTTTCCTGATTACTAATTAAGTGGATAATTTTTTCTATGTTAATGAACATTTGGTTATATTCTGTTGAAATTTGCATATATAAACAGTTAACTCGTTTCTTTGTCATGTTATCTACCTTTTTAAAGTTTATTGAAGGAGCTTTTTTCATATCCAGGTGTTGTGTCCAGATGTTGTGCTGCAAGTAGATTTTCCTATTGGATTCTTTCATTTATGGTGAGTTAGATAATAAAGTTCAAATATGTATTGCTGCACAGCACCAATTCATGTCTGTTTACTATGTTTTCAGACCAGCTACATAAGTTCTTCCCGAAACCAAGGCAATGAGGATACTCTATATTATTTTTTTCAAACCTTTTGGTTTTAATCCACATGAAATTTATTGCGCATGTGTTGCATGACAAATGTCTCAGTGCTGCTGATTCCTCCCACAGTGCCTCCTCTGTCAAAAACAAAGTGTCCAATGTCTGTTCCTAAATTCCTCTCGCTGTTCAGGAGAGGAGTGATATGAGCACCACACAATGAAATAAGAAGGCAAGGTTGAGCTCCTTGATTAAAAGGCAAGTGGAAGGAGGTGCACTCCTTCCATTAAATCCCTGAGGACAGACAGCTGATCTGTTAGTTGAGAGAACTGAGTGCCTTTCCGAATGTGAGTGAGTCTCTGAGATCTGGAGCTGTGTGTTTACTTTGAACCCATCCACTAATGATGCCTCGGTACTCAGAGGTGGGTATATATATGCCCGTAACTGATGCCTCGGTACTCAGAGGTGGGTATATATATGCCCATAACTGAGGCCTCAGCACTCAGAGGTGGGTATATATATATACACACCCGTAACTGATTCATGCCTCTCAGAAAAGAGCTGTGACATCAATCTGAAAAGTAGTTCTCCTAAGGAAAATTTTTGTTATCCAAACAGATTTAAATATGTTCAAATGTGACCACTTATTATCATAACTATAGAAAATCATTTTTTCTTATACTTGGGGACTTTTTATGAAAGGGTCTGAATTTCTAAATAAACATCAAAATTATCTTCAAAAAATTATATATACGTATACACACACACTTTTTATTATGTTTGTATTTTATTATTCAAAGTTCTCAAAAGGAACAGAAATGATAGAATAAATACATCTGTGTGTGTAGGATACGTGCATGTGTGCATGTTCATGTTGTGTGCTTATAAAGTGGTATTCAGACTGGTTATAGCTATGATCTGTGTGCTCCAACAATGGCTGTCTCTCACTGAAGAGACCCTTTTCTCCAAAACAGAACTGAAGTGAATAAAATCAAGTAGAACAGAGCTAAATGAAAGTAAACAAACTGAATGGACCTGAGTAGATCTGAAAGGAACCAAACAGAACTGTGTAGAACCATGCAGCTTTCAACAGAAGAGAAGCACACAGTACTAAACCAAACTGTACTGAATAAAACAGAACAGAACATCGCACTGCATCGTCACAGCAGTGACAACAGCCCCAGTCAGAGAGATTCATTTTTCTTTGGTAAACAGTCACTGGTAGGTGGTCCATGCCTAAGCAGATGATTCCACATCTATGTACATACGGGCGGCATTGGTTGAACTCAATGAGTTATTAAAACAAGAGGACATGAAGTTGTGAGGGAGATTATGTTAGGGGAGTCCACGGGGAGTTGAAATGAGTGGGAAGTGAATATAATCAATTTTCGTTGTGTAGGAGTGTGAAATTCATTATGCCAGCTCTCACCAGGTAACACCTATCATAGCAAAGTCAGGAAATCAAATGGATGAAATCTCCTGACCATTTGTTGTCCCCAACATCTCTCAGCTCTATCCAGTGTTAGAAGAGTTGAATGCTGTTGGTGAGGAAGAGGCATGGATGTAGACTTGAATCGATGATGAAAAATTAGCACAGGCTTCCACTCCCAGCCACTGCTTGATGTCAGTCACAGAAGGCTGAAGAGGAACTCCAGATATCACTTCATGCTTTGAAAAGATGAAGTCATCCTTTGCTGGAAGTTGACTCCATTGTATCCTATCTTGTAGAAGTCAAAATTCAGATACACTGAAATTGATCTATGTTCTAGGTTTACGATTTTTCCTTCTTGCCTTTGTTGACCTTATCAACCCCACTAAGCAAGGATATGTTGGTGTACTTAGACACTTAGCATCCAGCCACAAAGCCATCTTTGTGTCAAACTAGATCTACCAGTAAGTGCATGACCAGTGGTCTCATGTCTACTACATGACTCAAGGACTTCTGGTGCACAGAGTGATGGGATGGTCTTCTGAAGCCATCTGAGATGCAGCAGGGAGCAGATGATACTGAGGCTGGGATGTCATCCTCCAGATAGTGGTATACAACTGAAGTGAGTGAACATTGCATGGTGCTTTCCCCAGGAGGTAGAATAGAGAAGTATAACAATCAAAGGCAACCAGTGGCTAACTTACCATCACAGCCAGCACCACACTTGGGGGATTTGCATTCCATGTCTCAGCATCATCAGTTTTTGTGTGTTTCAGTACCTCCTTTTCATGCAAAATAGTACTTGAAATGAATAGTGGGTGACTAATGTAGAGAGCCGTGCACGGCCGTGCCTCAAAGATGGCGCAGCGTCTGGCTTCTGCCTTCCTGATGGCAGGTGCTCCTTATTTGGCTAAGGCTAGGATCTGGCTTGCTTCTGCACACCTGGACCTAATCTGGCTTGCTTGCACATGTCTGACCCTAGCGGCATTGTCCACGTGGCACCACGGGGTTGATTTGCCCAGTGGCTATAAAAGGGCGTGGGCTGGCTTTCTTGGGAGTGACTGTGAAGGTGATTGTGAGAGTGACTGTGAAGGTGACTGTGAGGGTGATTGTGAGGGTGACTGTGAGTGAGAGAGAGAGAGAATGGGAGAGTGAGAGTGAGAGAGAAGAAGAAAAAGACTATCCCCGGGGTCAGAAGATTGTTCAAGGTTCCTGAATAAACTGCTTAGAGAAGAGTCTGGCGTCGCGTCATCCTTGCTGGTCGAGGCGGACGCGACAGACTAAGATGTGGTCACAGAGTTTAAAGTAAGAAAATGGAAAAATAGAATAAATTATAAAAATGAAAGGAAGAATTCAAAATTATTTTGAGAACACAGAGAGAAATCTTCTTAAAAGAATGTGTTTTTTATCGTTTGGGATTTTGCTTGTGCTGTATTTCATACATAGACAGGAATGGAGGTAGGAATAGAGAGAATTATTAATAGCATGAAAGTGACAGTGAAATGGCTCAGTGGATAAGACTGCTGACTGTGCAAACTGAAGACCAGAGTTCTGATCCCAGCATCCTCAAATGCATTCCAGTAACCTCAGCACACTGCACGGAGGGGCAAGATGAGTCAGTGGGTAAGAGCACTTTTTGTGCAACCTGAAGACCAGAGTTCAGATCCCAGCATCCTCAAATGCATTCCAGTAACCTCAGCACACTGCACGGAGGGGCAAGATGGGTCAGTGGGTAAGAGCGCTTTTTGTGCAACCTGAAGACCAGAGTTCAGATCTGAGCATCCTCAAACGCATTCCAGTAACCACAGCACACTGCACGGAGGGGCAAAATGAGTCAGTGGGTAAGAGCGCTTTTTGTGCAACCTGAAGACCAGAGTTCAGATCTGAGCATCCTCAAACGCATTCCAGTAACCACAGCACACTGCATGGAGGGGCAGACAGAATCAGTGAGGTTTGATATCACCAATCCTCACTCCAGGTTCAGTGAGACATGCTCTCTCAAGGGAGTGTCAGAACTGTACCCTCGATAATCATCTTTCTCTATCTTACAGCAGTGCACGGATGTGCACACAAACATGCACATAGAGCACATCCTCACACACATACACTCACATACAAAATGAATTTTTAAAGAAATGGCAGAATAGACCCAGAACAAAGTAAAATGGATCCAGGGTGAAGAAAGTCGTTAACCATGTTGCTATGGAGATGAAAGCCATTTAGACACAAGGTAGCGATACTGTGTGAGGATGAGGATGTGTACAGATTTCAATAACTGGAATGGGAAGGGGCGAGAAGGGAAGGACCAGGTGAATGCAAGAGAAACAATAAATATGAATTAAGATGCTAGGTGCATCCTCCCTTAATGAAGTAACTGTATCCCCTGGAGTCTCGAAGAGTGGCACTCTGTCTTCAGTATGGAGTTTCAGGTAGACAGCCCAGGATGCATTAGAAACCTGTTTCACTGACTGCGTGAATCTTTTTCTACATGCCTCAGTTTCTCTCTTACCATTTTTTAATTACCATCAATAATTCTTCTATTTTTCAGTGTTTACTTATTTGCATCTGGCTTTTGTGCCAGTTTCACAGGATTACCATTGCCCCAGTTCGTAGAGGTTCTGAGTTACACAGAACCATGGCATTTCAGTCAGCGGGATCTTGAATTCTAACCCCATCTTTTGCCGGAGGCCTGGGCTGGCCAACGTCACTAGCTGGCCAACTGTTCAGTAGCACATGGCCGTCAATTGGAGCCACATGGAATGATGGAATCCTTGTATTGGGTCTTTTACCATGTGGTCCTCGGTCAATCTATTCATAAGAATCACCTGAGAACCTTTTTTTTAAAGCATACACCAGTGTCCATTCTTAGAGGATGTGAAGTATATGTGATTTATAATTAAAAAAAAAAAAAACCTTCTGATACGATTGTTAATGTATAGACAAAGTTGTAAACCATAGTGCTTAAAAAAAAGTACCCCAGCTACAAACCATGGAAAGAGTGCAGCACAAATAGACATCAGCACAGGGTTGCTCTTCTCTCACCTAGCCAGAAGAGGCCACAGGCAGGTTAGAAGCTGTTCCTGCAGACAGAACAGGCTCTCAGGCATCTCTACTGCTGAACTGATAAGGGCTCAGCAGGGATGCCAGAGACTCTCACTTCCCTGGAATCCTGACAGATGGGTCCCTTAATCCTGCATATGGCGGAAGCATCCTGTGAGAAGCTTTCAGAAGCCACACAAAGACTGCTCCAAACCTTCCTCCAGCAGCAACTCAGACCATGACCTTTTTCAGGAAGCTTTGCCCTCCACCCATAGGCCTGGAAGAACCTCTTAAGTTAAGAATATGAACTGGCCGGGCGGTGGTGGCGCACGCCTTTAATCCCAGCACTCGGGAGGCAGAGCCAGGCGGATCTCTGTGAGTTCGAGGCCAGCCTGGGCTACCAAGTGAGTTCCAGGAAAGGCGCAAAGCTACACAGAGAAACCCTGTCTCGAAAAATCAAAAAAAAAAAAAAAAAAAAAAGAATATGAACTGATGTTTTGGGGGAATTTGCTAGCCATTCACACCGCCGTTCAGCTGGTATAGGGCACCAAGCCTTCCGGTGTTAGTCTCTGGAGGGGACTCTGCCAGCTTTCAGTGGGATTCACAGGCTGTGAAGATAAGAAGGACTGTAGAAGTGCTGGTCTGCCACACACAACTCTCTCTGCCACTAGACTTCTGGCAACCAATGGTTCTCAGACTTTAGCATGGATCAAAAGTACTGGAAGTGTAGAGTGAGTACATGCAAAGAAGCAAAGATGAGTCCAATAACTTACTAATATAGAAGCCAAATAAAAAATATTAACAAATATAAAATATAAGAATGCAGATATGCAAAAATGCTCATTTAGTTAAAACCACTCTCTGGGCCTCACACTAGAGTCCTCAGAATCTCCACTGAGGTTCATTATAATCAGAGGTACAAGTTCCTGGGCGAGGCTGATGGGGCTGAGGCAGGGACTAACCCCACCCTCACTTCTTGAGTAGAGCTCCTGAGACAGGTGTTTGTACTTGTCATAAAGAACTTATTTATTATGCTCTTTTTAGTGGAGTTGGATTATACATCGGAAATTTAACTAAATAAAAGTGTAAGCAAAGGAATCTTTTTTTATTCTGAAAAGCAAATAGAATATTTTAAAATACACTATAAAGAATGTTGTTACCAGGCACTGGTGGTTCACGTCTTTAATCCTAGCACTCGGGAGGCAGAGGCAGGCGGATCTTTGTGAGTTTGAGGCCAGCCTGGTCTACAGACTGAGTTCCAGGACAGCCAGGGCTACACAGAGAAACTTGAAAAACAAGACAAAAAGAAACAAACAAACAAAAGAGTGCTGTTTTTGTCTTTTGTTTGCTTGTTTTCTCTACTCAAGATGATGTAGAAATTCAGATAGAAAACCAGAAGATAGAAAACCGGAAGATGAGGATCTTGGAGGGAGGAGAGAACTCTAACTTCTGCATTAAAGGTGCTTTGCTGGGAGTTCTACAATTTCTTTGCTCTTCTATAGCTCTTGAATATGGAAACGTCCTATGTGCTCTGTCAAAGTATCACCAATTACCTGTGTGTACACGTACTTTAAAATGCATTGTTTCCAAAAGCCCTTATGTAGAGACATATCATTTTTATTCTTTAGATTTCATATGCTATTCATCTTTTGTCATCACTCTTCCTTTTTATTTAATTTATGAACCACTGGACTAACCATACACAGTTGTGAATACACTTAGAAAGCACTAATTATTTTCTCCTTAGGAACAATAAAAATGTACCTTCATTTTGAATTATAGTATATAGAAACCAAATTGATTTGTGAGATACGAAAGTATTGTGTAGCAAAAGAGGAAAGACAGCTTTGTTCTGAATTCCTGGGTAGAACATATATATCATATATAGAGCATGCATATACATACATATATATCACAAATACTGTTCTACATATATGTGGTAAATTCCTCTGCCTCCTTTGTGCAACATTTAATTAGGAGAGAATTTCTAATATTTCTAGATGCTATCATTTTGCATTTTAGTATAACACAGTTCCTCTTCAAAAATGTTTTGTTCTTATAACTATCATCAATCACACATGGAAATGTATTTCTTATAAGCAATGTTGAATGTATATTTTAATAACTGATTAATATTGGATTACCGCCCTTCTGAGATAGTGTCTCAATGTAGGCCAGACAGACCTTGAATTCTGATCTTCCTGCCTAAACCTCCTAAGCGGAGTGATTTTTTGAAAGATAGTTCTATTATAAATTTATATTTATAATTTATATAATAATTTTATATTAATGTCTCCCCCAAAACACCTGTTGTTGGTTCTGCCTGGAAGTTTCCCGGTAATTCCCAGA
Source organism: Peromyscus eremicus (assembly GCF_949786415.1). Taxonomy (NCBI): domain Eukaryota; kingdom Metazoa; phylum Chordata; class Mammalia; order Rodentia; family Cricetidae; genus Peromyscus; species Peromyscus eremicus. The sequence goes on from NC_081428.1 coordinate 68,555,592, forward strand.
AAACAAGCCAGAAAATTCCTTCTTTCATCCTCCTCTTCCAGAACTACCTTCAAGGGCGATACTAGTTTATTCTATCTCATAAACCATTACATTTCATACATATGTATCTATCTGTAGCTTAGAGAAACAAACCACTATGTCTTATTTTGGAAAACATTTTCCTAACATTTGTTTAGAAGAAATATTCTGAATATATTATAAGAAACCATAGCTGTCAGGTTCATGGTTATTATTATATAACTATAGGAGATTCTGATATTTATGGGAACACATTGAAGACTACAGTGTAATCTTAACACAAGAGTAAATATCTTCAGTCCAACACTCTCCCACCTGAACTATTTTGGCTATACCCAAGAATAAATATCTTAAATGGAAATATTTTATTTTAAAATTAGCATTAAAAATCAAAATAGAGGCAGGCATGGTGGCCCAAGCCACTCACCCCAGCACTTGAAGTGCAGAAGCTGGAAGTTCTCTGTGAGTTCTAGGCCAGCCAGAGCTATATAGGGAGACCCTGTTTCCCTCGCATCAAAAAGTAAAACCAAAATTGAGCATAGTGTTACTATTCATGTAAAATAAGTTTGATTTGTACCACAATAATTTATAAATCTCCCTAACTATTAAAACGTCTATAACCACATTGAGATCATTCAAATCAAATATGTGGACATCAGAGCGTACTCAAAACTAGCAGTGATAGTAAACGAATTTTCAAAAACTAATGTAGGGAGATATATAACTGAAGATGCAGCATTAAAATTTCGTAAATTATCTTTAATAATAATAATAATAATAATAATAATCAAAATCCAACAGTGACAAAAAATAAAGTAATGGGGCAAGAGGGTTTGAAACGTGGCCACAGTTTGTCCCCAAACACTTCTGGAAATCACTGTGGGAAAATTTCTCCTGAAATCAGGAAAAAATAAAAATAAAACATAGAACAAAGAAAGAAAGTTCGGCCGGGCGGTGGTGGCGCACGCCTTTAATCCCAGCACTCGGGAGGCAGAGCCAGGCGGATCTCTGTGAGTTCGAGGCCAGCCTGGGCTACCAAGTGAGTTCCAGGAAAGGCGCAAAGCTACACAGAGAAACCCTGTCTCGAAAAACCAAAAAAAAAAAAAAAAAAAGAAAGAAAGTTCATAAATGTTAAAATATGTTCACCCTACTAAAAAGAAAAGGCAAATAAAAAGACAATACATATTGCTGGGATTAAAGGCATGTGTCACCACTGGTCAGCTAGATTTCTTTATTTTATTTATTTTATTATTATTATTATCATTATTATTTTAGAATTTCATGTATGAGTACTATACATAAGCCATTATACCCCTCCTTGTCCTCTCTCCAGCACCTCCTGCATTCCCTCACTCCCTCTCAGTTCACGGTCTCTTCTTCCGTTTCTACTGCTACACATATGTGTGTGTGTGTGTGTGTGTGTGTGTGTGTGTGTGTGTGTGTGTGTGTCCTACCGCATCTGTCTGGTGTGGCTCATATGTGCATGCATTCAGGGCTGACCATGCAGGATTGGATAACCCATCAAGAAGCTCATCCCTGGAGGGAACTGATTCCCACTCTCAGCAACCACGGCCTGCCTGTGCTCTTCATCCAGAAGGGCGGCCTTATGAGATTTTTCCACCCGTGTTGGTGTATCAGCTGGTGTTGTCGTTGTAAAGGTCTTATTTAGGCAGCCGCCTTTGGAGGCTTCATGAGTCCAGCTTTCCTGCCATGTCTAGAAGACAGTGTCTCATAGCCGGCATCCTAGTCCTCTGCCTCTGACACTCCATCTAGCCCTCCCCTACAGTGCTTTAGGAGCCTTAGGTTTAGGAACTGCATATGTCACCCAGGGCTGGGCACCCTACAATCACTTCGTTTCTGCATTTGGACCCATTCTAGATCTCTGTAATAGCGTCTGCTGCTGCAAAAAGAAATTTCTTTGCTGAAGGATGAAAGCTAAACTTCTTTGTGGGTATGAAGATAAATTTTCCGAAATGACATTTGTTTAGGAGGAACGGCAGCAGTGGGTTCATTCTATAGTCGAGGACCACGGTCGTTGGGTAGGTTTACAAGGCCTGTATTCCCTCTTTCTGTACAGGTCTTGCGTCTACTTCAGCAGCTGTGGGTTATTCCCCAAGATAAAGGTACCACTGTTGGGCCATTAGGGATGTCTTTCTGGGCTGGTCGTTATTGTTGGTAAGCTGTATAGTTTGGTAGGACTATGGCTTTTCTCCATTGGCAGCCTACAGAGCACCTCCTCATACTGTGAGAACGAATCCTCAGGGAGGAGGCTTTGAGGTAAGTCCCATCTCTATACCTCTAAATCTTGTGTCCAAATTCTCTTATGCGCCAACAATTCACACGCCCACCCAAAGGGTGGAGCTCTCACCGGAAAGTGCTTTTCCATTTAGATGAAGCCATGAGACTAAGCTGCTGTCACGAAACAGAGGGAGAATTATGTGACCAGATTCTCTAGGTTCGAACTCAGTTTTCTACTGCTGGTTGATAACCTGGAGCAAGTTATACAATGTGTTCCTCTGCTAAGCTGTGTAAGGAACGCCTACTTCAGAAAGCCGAGGATTGTAGATGAGTTAACGCATTGGCAGACGGTCAGTAATTCAGAGGACTGGCATCACCAATTCCATCCAGGATAGCACCTACGGTTCATGCCTGAACAGATGTTTGTCCTGGTCCTAAACTGAAGGAAGCTGGAGTCCCCAGGAGGGAACTAAGGATTCTAGGACATGCCATGCTGTTGAGAGTTGGGAGAGTAATGTTCAGATCATAGGTGTTCTCAGTGCCATAGACCCCAAGCTTAGATCCAGCAGAACCCTTCAAGGTCATTTGGTCCTCATGGACGTGGGAAGATGAATCACTGAGTTCTTCAGAACCACCCCTTCCACCTAAGAAAAACCCAACTATAAACAAACAAATAAGAAGACATGGCATGCTTGTCTATAGGTCCCAGGGAGTTTGCCTGTGAAATACCTGAAGGGGAGCTGGTACTTGTGCAAGCAAATATTTGTGGCAAGAGATTGAAATAGGAAGACAGCTCAGATGCACCCTTAAATAAACACCTATCTTGTCCTGGACATGTACTTTTGCCTGGAAGTAATTAGTTTCTTAGAGTAGTTATTTATTTGACAAATATTTACACAGTACTTATTATTCAGAAGGTATAATGCTAAATCACTACAGCAGTGCCCAGAGCACCTAAGATCTGCTGTTGCTCCTACTATGCCAAGAGACAGGTGCCCAGAAATGTCATTTTAAAGGCTGCTTTATATTTTTATAACGTGAGATTTAGATTTATAGAGCAGGCACAATCGTTTACTGCAGGTTCCTGCTAAAGGCCCAGCAAGTAGGCTGTGAGTCTCCTTCACACTAGAAAACAAATCGAGGATTACAGAATTCGAAGTAGTAATGTGGTGGACATTCAGGTCTTGGCTGTTAAACCACCACATCACTGTTCTTTTCTTCACTCTGCATTACTTCCTTCAACTCCTCATTTCTCCCTAGGAGTAATCTAAAATATGATTTTTTCCCTTCAATGTTGGTAGCGTGATAATATCAAAGAGATGAACTTGGAAAAACAAAAAGGTAGAAAATTAAGCAATTCTTACAATTACCAAGAACGTTTGATTCCAATCTTTCAGGTAAGCCATTTACTTATTAAAAGCCAGCCTTTTGAAGCTTGATACAATTGTACAGGATGACTGGGTAGAACATGGAAGTCCCACTTCCCCTTCATCTCCAGCCAGAACATTGGCTTGCTGCTTCGCCAGCTAGTGAGTCGGGCATGTTGGAACACTGTGTTGGGCAGGAACCTAGAGGTTTGGTAGGAGAGACCTTGAGGGTGCAATAAGATGCCCTGGAGTCAAGTCCTATATGAATTCTAACTTCCTAGGGGCTGCCCCAAGCCTTTGTCCCTTTAGGCATTACCTTTTCGTCTGTTGAGTAGAGAGATGTGAATGGGTGGCTGAGAAAGTCCCCCCTGACTTCCAACTCCTTCAGTGTTCTCAGCTCTTCCTCTGTGGACAAGCTGAACCTCAGCTCATTCATGTGAATGACACCAGTCATTCACAACTAATAAGTTTTTGTCCTGATCATCTCTCTCTCTCTCTCAGGATGGATAACTGCATCAAATACAATATGAAACACAAATTTAAGCATAAAATGTGGTTTATCTTGTACTTACTGCCGGTAAGTATTTTTTAAAAATATTTTATTTAAAATGCTAGCATATGAAAAACAAATTGCCAGTGATCTTCACAGGGCCCTCAACGGGTTAAATGCTTGGGCATCTGGTGAAACACTGGCCTCAGCTGTTTAAGTGACATCTCAGTGGGTCAAGTTTCTCTTCTCTTTCCAGTCCATCTGCTCACGGCTTGTCATGATAAACACTTCTGAGTTACGAAGCTGGGAGTACACAGCAACGAGAGAGGGGCAGTGTCTTGGATCTTGACTAGACAATAATATTAGAACAAAACAACACTCAGGCATCCACCCTCCACCACCCCACCCCCGCCAACCCCACCCCGCCCGCCTGCCCTGCCTGTCTAGTCTACCCTGGCTCTGCCTTTTATGCCTGTGTTTCCAAGCTGCGTGTCGGACTGCAAGCTTCAGGGAAGAAATCAAGCTACCCTAAGTGGCTGGAGCAAGGGCAGAGACAGCCCCGTTTTGTCAGCATAATACCAGGTGGAAAATCTAGGTGCCACTTACCCTTGGTTCAATGAAAGTAGAATATGCCATGTGCTTAATACCCTCTAGAATAGAATTTTCTCAACACAGTGTCCTGGGGACCAAGGCACTTGGCTTAACTGGACATTGCAATTTGTTCTCAGACTTGAGCAGAACTACTGAGTGCCCCCCCCCATCCTCATTTCCCACATCACTGCTGTCATAAAGCTTAAAAAGTCTGTGATTGCATTAACGGCAAATGATCTGAATAGAACAGGTCTCAAAAGAACCACAAACAGGCAATAAATATGTGAACTGTGCCTGATATCTCCCGCCATAAAAGACATGTGAATAAGTATGAGATTTAAATGCCAGCTGACAATAGCCAGAACACCTACCATTTTTTAAAGTAACAATGCTTGAAAGGTTTTATAAAAACAAGATATAAATTTTTAAAGTATTTTCAAAGGAACCTTTATACACTGTTGGTAGAAATATCACAGTCCAGGCAGTGTGGGAATTAATACAGAGGTTCCACATAAAACTAAATATATGAGTATTATATCATCCAGCTATACCTATCCTGAGCATAAAATCCAAGAAAATGAAGTCCAGATGCAAAGGACATACCTGCACACACAGATTTATCGTAACACTAGTCACAGTAGCCAAGATATTGAATCAGCACTATTGATAACTGCCAAAATATTAAACTAGTGCCATGAAAAGATAAAATAATAAGGAAAATATACACAGTAAAAAGAAATCTTGCCATTTGCAGAAAATAGATAAAATAGATGAAACTTGAAGGCATCCTGTTAAGTAAAATTTAAAACAAGACTCAATGGTATGTATAAAACATTGTCTAGCATATGTGAAAACAAAACAGAATGGGAAGAAGAATGAGCTGAGCTAGGCTGAGGAGAAGGAGGGACTGGGAATTGGGGAGGGGTTGGGAAAGGTAGGCGGGAAGGGAGCAAGTGAGCATGGGCATGATCAATGCACGACTTGTACATGTATTGGAATATCACAAAGAAACTAACATTAATAATTATAATGACAAGTGTCTAGCAGACTTTGGCACACACACACACACACACACACACACACACACACACACACAAATCTGAGTCTAGTATGTAAGAAAGAGCATCATGGTAAGAAGCTCTTGGTTGGACAACTGAGGACCATGTCCTTTGAATTTTCTGGCAGTGGTCTGTGTTACAGAACAAGAGAACACAATAATCAAAGTTGAGACCCAGATTCCTGGCTCTGCTACAGGTGCTCTCCACATTTCTTCCTTCATCCAGGGCTGCTCTGTTCCTTAAACATTTGGCTAAAGACAACGTCAAGACCTGTCGCCACCCTACACGCCTCTGTATCAACACACTCTCCAAAACCACTTTGCAAAACTTGAAGTTGCTAACACTAAAATATAGAACTGTATCCACAGAGTCACAGTAGTAGTCATTTCCTAATTTTGCAATTTCAGAGGACAATTTTTAAAAATTATCCTTGAATATTGTTTCTTATTCATCTCTCATAAATACAAATTCTTTATACAATAAAAATAATAGAGGAGGAAGCTTTACTAAGGAAGGAATGATATCCACAGGCAGAGAGTCACAGCATTTTCCATTTTAGGACCAAAAAATAATAATCTTGCCTAACAGTGTTCTCTTTATCAGTAAAGTCATCCATACATCTCCTTCTTCTGGAAGAAAAAAAAAAGTTTATTTTCCTAAAACACTCTGTATCTTCTCTCCCTGACTTTGCTTAGGTATCATATTTCAATTATTTGCTCAAAGAGCAGAAATAACAGGCAACTATCATTTGCCAATCACTGTGTGTTATGGGATTCAGATCATAAATACGTGACATGTACTGTTTTTACAGGTATGACATAGCCAAATTTTTACACATGAAGAGATGGTAGATTGCAGACCCACTATTATAAAAACCAGTTCAACTCATTGTTAGTTATCAGTGTGATAACGTGTTAGGGCCAATCATTCCCACATCTGTGTGGAATTAGAGAACATAAACAATTGTTGAGTGTACATGACTATAGGTGACATTCAGGTGAGCAGAATTTGCAGCAGAAATTGGTAATACAGCAATGACTGAAATATGCAGGTGAATGAACATCTGCATAGATCAATACAAATAGATTGCAAATACAGCCATGATTTGAAAGCATGCCACTACAGCTAATATGGCCTCATTTACATAGAGATTGAAACAGTCCAAGTTAAGCAATATATTGATTGGCGACATAAACTGCAAGGCAAGCAAAAATAATAATAAGTGACATTCAGAATACTGTGACCTTTGGGAAATGGGGAAAAGATGGTTTAAAACAGTGGTTCTCAACCTCCCTAATGCTGGGACCCTTTAATATAATTCCTCAGTTGTGGTGACCCCCAATCATAAAATTACTTTTGTTGCTACTTCATAACTATGATTTTGCTACTGTTATGAATCATAACGTAAATATTTGTGTTTTCTGATGGTCTTAGGTGACCCCTGTGAAAAGGTCATTTGACCCCTCAAAGGGGCCATGACCCACAGGTTGAGAACCACTGACTTAAAAGATTCAGATCACTTGATGACTTCAAAGATATTGTCAATACACTAGGGAGACAAGAAATTGCTGTATTACTACCACGCTTTGGGGCCTGTGAGTATATGTATATATAAAACGACATTTCAAGTCAAAGAAATAAAGTAATGTACACAAAATGGCACAATATTCTCACCAAGACTAAATCCATCTTGTCTTCCAAGCCTGCTCAATGTGTCCTGCTGCATGCAGTCTCCATCGGCTTCCTGGATAGCTTCTTTTCCCCTTTGAATGCTCTTGATAACTTGCAACTTCTATTTGATAGCCTTCATTTTGTTGCAAATGGCCATGACCATGCACAGATCTTGCCTGTTCAGGACTGGAAGCATCTGGGAAGTCACACCTATGTCTTATCATCTTTGTCTCCTACAGTGGGACTTTCTTGGTAACCAGTTGTGCCATAGCTGATGACTGTTGGGTTCTACTCTCAAGAGCTTTCACTGCAGATCTCAATTTTATGACTTTGACCTGAGGAGATCTCCAACACATGCTCTCTAGTTCTGGGAATGCTAGTAACCTTTGTCTTCCAGAATCAAAACTTCTAGATTTCCCTGAGACTCCACTGACATGTTTGCTAGCACGCATGATAAGCGTTATGTGTATATCTATTTGGGCCTTTGAATGCAGCAGGATTCCCAGCAAATATGCATTGGGTGGTTTTGACACTGTCTCACTGAATCATGTTTCCTGGCCATAACTGATGTATAGTCACAGCCAATGACGTTAAAAGGGAGTAGTAACTTGTTCCAGCAAAGGAAAAGATTGAGATGTTCTGGAAGGAGCCACTCAAGAACACAAGATCCACTGAAAATCTGGATGGAGATTTTTCAGCACCATACTTCCTCAATTATAAGATGTTATTGGGAAGGGAGCAGTGAAAAGTTATTATATACTTTGGGAGCACATGGCAAGATACAGGGAACAGCTATAGAGTCAAGAACAAGCATACCACATATGACAGAAATTGAAATGAATAAAACCTGTTTTACTTATAAATGAAGTTGTTGTTTATCAACACATTTCTATAAAAGTAGAATTAGAACTCTGAGGAATTCTCACAGTTTTAGAATTTTTTAAAATTTGCTTTATATTTTGTTAAAATATTTTAAAATATTATAAAGGTATTTATTAACATTCTATGGAAAATTTTTTAAGGAATTGCATACAGGAAAACTAAATTTCCTTTATTTTGCATTGAGTACATGAATGTGCCTATTTTGATTGGCATTTTCTTACTTCCAGTGTCTTAACACAGACTAGTTTTGCTTGAATATTGCTAATCAATATTACAGATTCTTCTCTACACAGACCAGGTTAGAGGTGCAGATTGGAAGCGGTGGGGACAGTTACAGTCCTAAATTACTGACAAGATGTGCACTTCCATATGTGACACAATGTTTTCTCCCACACTTACCTTGCACACAGCATTGTTTAGATGCCTAGGTGTTTTCACCAAGTGTAAAGGTGTACTTGCTACACTGTAGGAATGTATTGCATAATTAGTAAATTAAAAAGAATGGGCTGGAGAGGTGGCTCAGGGATTAAGAGCACTGGCTGCTCTTCCAGAGGACCCGAATTCAATTCCCAGCACCTACATGGCAGCTCACAATTGTCTGTAACTCCAGTTTCAAGGGACCTGAGACCCTCACACAGACATACATGCAGGCCAAGCACCAGTGCACATAAAAATGAATAAATTAAAAAAAAACTCATTTTCTTACTCAACAACTCATAGAGCATGTTTCTACTAGGCGCCAAGATTCACACAGACCATCAAACCCCGTCAGACAGAGCAGCACATGTTTTGTCCCTTTTGGTTACTTTCTACAAGAAATTTCTCAGTCACTTAAAATGTGAAAGGCAGACGAGCTGCTTCCTGTCCAAGAAGGCTGCCTCTGTGAATTTGTCCCTCCACCAAAGAAGCTTCCAGTTTGGCAGAGAGAAGTCTGAAATATTAAGTGAAATTCTTGTCTTTAAAGAGACTTTCTGCAAATATCTTATTAATATTATATCCTCAGGACTGTTTACCACCTTGTCTGATGATTTATCAATATTTGCTACGTAAGCTGGAGCCTGGCTATTCAGGTAAAAATGGGTAAGAAATAAAACAAAGGAACAGAACTGTGTGTGTTTGCGATACTGTGTTGCAAAGTCACTTGAACATGAAAGTGTAATTAATGATCCTTGGTACAGCAGGCCTGCTCAAAGGCCTGTGGCTGGGGAGGTCACACGTTTTGGGGGAAAGTGACCACTGGTGTTTTGCTGAATGGGCATACAGCCAAAGTCTTCTAAAAGTTCACACTTATAGCTAAAAACTAATGCTGTTCACAGCCGTAAGCAGAGACACTTTCTTTTGCATTAATCGGTGGCTAACACAGAGACTCATAAATGTTCACAACGCTGAAAATAAATGACTGGTGAGTACTTAGCCCTAAACAAGACATCTTTATCACCTCCTCTCAGGGTGAAGGAATATCACAGAAGAGGGAGCCAAAGAATGCTAAGAGCCAGAAATGGGGGCTGTGAAATGTCTTCTGGATATGGCACAACTCTGGCAATCATAAACACCCAGTACCCATGGACATCTGTGCAAGACTGGGTCCTTCAACATTCCATCATGGATGGGGAGAGGGGACAGGAAATTCACGATAACTACCAGGAGCTATTGCCAGTTACTTGTCACCAAGGGGGCTGGGTAAAGGGGAGGGGTGGGGTGTGGAAAGGGTGCCACTTTCTTTAATACCAATCTTAAATTCAGTAGATAACCCCACCCTAATCCACACAAACGACCTTAATTAAACCAAGTAAGTCAAAAAACAATGAAAGTAGGAAAGGGAGCGGTTGGGAAGTGGGGGGATTGAAATAGTTAGAGGAGATAAGAGATGGCAGTAGGTGGGAATATGATCACAATACATTATACATATTCATCATTCTTTTAAAAAAGATGTTAAATTAGCAAAAACAAGGAAAAATGGTCTAGAGAGCTCCCATATACCAACCATCCAGTTTACCCCAACCTCACTACCTTATCTGTTTGTTATAATTAAAAAGCTAATTCATTAATTATTAGCAGCTAAACTCCAGATGTTATTCTGGACTTAGTAATTCTTTACTCTATAGTCCTTGTTTTGTCAAGAATCCAGTCTAGGATGCCACATTAATTTATTAATTTCTTGCATATAGAAATTATCTGTATGATATGACACAGAAGGAACATTTGCACTATACTGGGTTGCCATGCTTGGGAAAATGTTCATCAACCAAAAATAACAGAGTGTAACATGAATTGCTAAATGGTCTTATTAATAGAAAACCAGGAGCCAGACATTGGAATGAAAGCTGAAAGATCAGAGAGGCAGAGCAAGCCACCCACAAGTTCTTACTTCTATGAAAACCTCAGTCTCTAGAGAGCGAGCTCCTCTCTCTACCCACCTTATCACTTCCTCTCTCCATCCAGGTCTATCACTTTTTGTATGTCTGTACAGACCTCCAGACCTCTATGATTAACTAGTGGCTAGCTCCTCCTTCTGATTTTCAGGCAAGCTTCATTTGTTAGAGCACAAATAAAATATCAGCACAACAGAGCAATATAAAAAGAAACAAGTTTGTGCAAGAAAAGGATTTGTGGACAGGCCTCCACTACATCTGGGGAAGCTTAGGAAAAACCCTTCGAGTGTCCTGAGCCTCATTTGCACACTTTGGTACTCTACATGAGGCCAGTATATAAACATGTAGACTTTAACAAAATAATCCTTTGATCACCTGTGACAAAAAGACCAACAGAACACAATGGGGAAAGCAATCTCTCCAATAAATAATATCAGCAAAAGTTTCTGTCCATGCACAAAAGAATGAAATCACAACCTTATCCTATTCTATGCACAAAAACTCCAAACAGATTGGAGAATTTTATATAACACCTGAAGCTATTAAAGTAACAGAGAAATAAAGCACAAGGGAAAAATTCAGTGACATCGTACTGAGAAACGATTTTATAGGATGTGGCTCCAAAAGGACAGGCAACAAAAGCAAAAATCATACACTTGCAATGGCATTTGTGAAAAGCCTCCACACAGGGAGACAATTAAGAAAGTAGAGGAGGAAGCCAGGAGCAAAGGAGCACAGGCCTGGGGAAGAGTTAGTACTCACATATAAAAGGAGCGTGTACAACTCAGAAAAAACAAATGACTTGATTAGACAGTGGACATGAGCTCTGCTCTGATATCCTCTTAAAAAGAAAACACTGAAATGGCCGACAAGGGGGCTGGGAAGACGGCTCTGTTGACAGAGTGCTTACCGCAGAAGCATGAGGACCTGAGTTCAGATCCCCAGGACCCAAGTACAAAACAGGCGTGGCAGCACGCACCGTAATCCTAGTACTCAGAAGGCAGAGGCGGGAGGACCACCAGCATTTCCTAGTCCAGCAGGAAAACTAATCAACTAGCTTCCGGTTTGGTGAGAGACCCTATCTCCAAAAGCCAGGCAGAGGAGCCAGTGGGATGGTTCAGTGAGTAAAGGTGCTTTCCACAAGGCCTGATGACCTGAGTCCAACTGCCAGAACCCAAATTGTTGAACCGGTCTGGATCGGACTGAACTGGACTGAACCATTCTGAAACGGACTGAACCGGTCTGTACTGGTCTGAACCAGATTGAACCTGTCTGAAATAGACTGAACTGGTCTGAACTGAATTTACCGCTCTGAACCGGTCTGAACCAGATTGAACCGGTCTGAACTGGTTTGAACGGGATTGAACTGGATTGAACTGCTATGAAATAGACTGAACTGGATTGAACCGGTCTGAACCAAATTGAACCGGATTGAACTGGTCTGAACTGCTATGAAATAGACTGAACCAGATTAAACTGATCTGAACCAGATTGAACCGCTCTGAAATAGACTGAACCAGACTGAACCAGTCTGAATTGGTATGAACTGGATTGAACTGGTCTGAACCGGATTGAAATGATCTGAACCGGATTGAACTGGTCTGAACCGGTCTGAACCACTCTGAAAAAGAAAATTTACTCCTAGAATTTGCCCCCAACCTCCATACACTTAATATGCCCCACCCCACAAAATCGATAAAGGAATAAATGTAAATTTTAAAATAAAAATATGGAAAGTAATTGTGAAAGGTAAGTGATACTGACCTCTGGCCTCTACATACATGCATACACTGCACATGCATGTGCATACCATGAATGTGTTCACACACAAGTGGCTAGTAAGTACATGAAGTGGGTTCAGAGTCACTGGACATTAGGGCAATGCACATTTAATCTCCATTAGACATCTATTAGGATGACTTTCATCTCAAAAGGTAAAAAAGGTTGACAAAGAGCTGGGCCAACAAGAACCTTCATATACACAAGGTGTGAAGTGGTATGTCCATGTTGGGGAGAGTATGGAGGCCACTGGAAACTGGAAACCGAACTATCTTGTTTTCCCTCAGTCCGACTGCTGAACTGAAGTCACTGTGAGTGACGTGCCGATCTTTATTATGGCAGCAAAGCAATGGAATAAACTTAGGTATCCATCAACAGATGACTGTTTAAAGAAAATGTGTCACACATGCACAATGGAGTACTAATTAGACTCGTAGGTGAAATCTTGTCATTTGTGACAATGTGGATGAAACTGGGAGATAGGCTGTTTAATGGCAAAAATCACCTAAGAAAGGAAGACGTTTCTCTTAATGTCATCTGCGTGTGGAACTTAACAAAGTTGAATTCAAACAAATACAGGGTAGAGTAATGGGTTCCAGGGGCTGAGAAGACATCAAGGAAGGGAGTGGAAAGTTGTTGATCAAACAGCACAAAGCAACATATAGACAAAAGGTACAGATGGTGACATTGTACAATAGAGTGGCAACAGTCGATAAAAATGATTGAAGACGTCATCATAATTGAAAGTAAGTCTCAAGTATTTCATCATAAAGAAATGAGAGCTGATCTACCCATTCCATGGTTAATGCTTTGCCTCTATCATTTCATATTTGTGGAGTTACCAAAGAATGACACCTATAAATACACACAATTATAAAAGGCCAATCAAAAGTAATACAACATACATTCCAAAAACTCCCTTCAGATATTCTTTTTTTTTCAAAACACCAAATAGTACAGACACAGCAGAGCACTCTCTGCCCATCCCCCATACTGAAGAAAGCCCCATCACAATGAAGCCTGGAAGTCTCTCGTAGTTTAAACTGTCTCTTCCACAGTAAGCATGTGTGTGTTTTTCATTCTTTCTTTGGAGATTCTGTAGAAGTAACCACATACAAATTAAATAACAAACCAAAAGTAACAAAAAGAACAGAGAAGATTTTATTAACTATCTGAAATATTTTATCTTACAAATGAATGAAACACAGCACACAAAACCTGCTCATGATACTCACAAAAGATAATATTTCTGGAAGAAACTAGAAGCTTCAAGATCACAAGATTCAGAAGTTAGAACTCTCTGGAAAGTATTTCCAATCTGAAGTCTGACTATCAGAAAGCAATTCTCTTGTAAATAGTCCTGGGATAACTACAGTTTCCAATACAAGTGCTAATGAGTTCATTAGAATAACCTTTTTTTTCCGTCTTGTACTTGAAAATGTTTTAATGTAAAGGCTATTTCTAGCCCACGAGCGAGCACATAGACATGAACTGTGCAAGCATTGCTAAGCACAATGTACTTTTATTGTCACACTTCCATTTCCATAAAGTCCAGCAGGAAGAGAGCTCAGGTTTATGAAAACAGAAGAAATCTACAGGTAGTAAACGGCTGTCTCATTTATCTGAATCGGATGTGGGGAAGCATGGAAGCCAAGGGTCGCATTTCATGATATTGTAGCTATATCATCACAGTATTTAAAAGACATTTCATCTATGAAAAATAAATCAAAATAAATCAGCAATTAAGTAATTCAAAAGATTGTATTCCAGTAGAGTCACTTGAAAAAACTTTTAGGAAAGTTTCAGACTGTGAAGTGATGAAACAAAAAGAAATAGAAAATATTAGATTATAAATAAAATATGATCAAAACAAACAGGAAGTACAACACCCACCAAATAGTAACAGAAAGATTATGATAACAAAACAAACAATAAAATACTCATAGAAATAAAAGAGAATACCAGTCTGTGTATTTAGAGGGCTCATAAATTACAGCCAGAGCAAAAATAAATAAATTCATATACCACCTACATTTGACTTCATAACTTAAAATATCAATGAGAAGGACAAAATATCATACTCTCCACAGTGAGAGTGAACTAAAGAAGAAAAAACAATCCACAGGAGGATGCAGGGGGGCGGGTGAAAGCCAACTTCACAGTCATTCTTTCAAGAAGTAAAGGATGCCTTTAAACAAATCACAATACTGAGAAATGAAGGGTAGCAGATACCGCAGAATCCTACTACCCTCTGAAGCTGTATGGCCCTCCTCTAAAGTTGTATCTGTTCTGCTATTCCTATAAATCCCTCTGTGTGTCATAATGGGAAATACATATTTGTATGCATAAATAGTACTTTGTGCTAATTTTTACAAATTTAAATAGTGCTATGCTATGTGCACCAACCACGGTGGTTGGGAAACTTTACATACAGCGTCAGGCATGATTTCCCTCTTGTTGAGCAGGTCTGAAACCCAATTAGACAGCTGTAGGTTAGTGCCAGGCTGTAACTGCCACTATTGCACCTACAGGGATCCCTTGCTATGTTAGCCATTGTTGTTATTCGTAGGTGTCACAGCTGGGTAGGACTATTGATTGTTTTTCTCCCTTTTTAGCTTGTTAGTACTTGTCAGTAATGTGAACCATAGTCCTCAAGGAGAAGGCATTCATGCCAGATCCAGCTCAGTTTCTCAGAGTCCTATATTCAAGGTGGGTGGGGGTCTTTAGCAATAAGGACTTACCTTCAACTTCTGGGAGGCACCCAAGGGCAACAGCAATAATCTATACTGTTTTGGGAGTCTCTTGGACTCCGCTGACAAATAATTCAAAAGGAGATTTCTTATGCCTGGTACTGGGAAACTTTGTTAGACAGTCTATGGCTCTTGGGGGATTAATATCATCCTAAGTATCATAACTTCATTTATACACCACACACACACACACACACACACACACACACACACACACACACACACCCCATGGGGAACTTTAGGCAAATACAAAACAATATGATTTGTTATGGCTTAAAAAGCGTTATTAGTGTTGTTTATCCCCTCCTTCTGTATTGTCCATCCTCCTGCCTCCCTATTATTACCCACAGTCTTGTTTCTTCAACTAAACCATCAGCTAGTCTAGGTCAGAGGCACATTTGTGAAGTTTTGCACAACAATTTCACCCTAGCACACAGTAAAAGCTCAAGAAATACAGAAAGGGAGGTAGAAAATGTAAGCATTGTAGAGGCATTTCCCAAAACTACATTCTAGCTCTTCAAAATGCTACTTACATTTCTATGGGCAAATTTCCTGTACTACTCAGTCTTTTATTTCTGAAAATTAAGAAGAGGGGATTAGAAGATCAGTGTATTTCCTTTCTCTCCTGCCATTCCAGACCCCAATTCTCTAAAGAAACATGTTTTATTGGAGCTCGGAAATATTCTCTAAAATATTTCTATTTCATGATTCTGATAAGTAGGATTTTTGTTTTCTTTCAACCATCTATGATGTTTAACACTAACCAGTGTTGACTTAAATACAAATGGGAATTATTAGCCAAGACTTCCAAATTCTTGATGGGTATGCTTTTGCAGATTTGGACAAATGAGGCATTCTCTGGTAAGTCATCATTGGGGAGTAAGGTTAATGCTCTCGCCACCGTCCTCTGGCAGGATATGGGACCATGTCACTATGACCTCATTTGCCTTTCCAACTGCCCCATGAATGCCAGCCTGCTCAGAGTTTGTGATTACACCCCTCTCTCCCCACTAAGTCTTTCCCATTGTTCCAGCTCTGGTATCACATGAGCAAGACTTTAAAGATAAATTATTTTCTCCTTCGATGGTTCAAGGAAAATCTGTCCCCATTGCTCAGTAAGAGAAGGAAAGCGCATCACATTGCACTTCCACATGTACTTTACATTCCAGTACTCTTCCTGAGAAAGTACTAAGCTCAGAGAGTGCTTGGATAAGTTAGCCCCATCCACGGAGTACACTACAACTACCATTTCCAAAAGTTTCGAATGACATACACAACAGGGCGATCTTCAGCACAAATAGCCACCAAATTAACCATATGATTTAGACACAATTTCCATACATTAGATTTGGTTGCATGAATTATGAAATATGCTTACATTAAGGAAAACTTACCAAGGGCAATACTCTTAAAGAAACCTTACTCTCCATCTCCCAGCAACTATCAAGTGCCAATAGATTCTTAGCTAAGGGTGGGACTTCATGTTCATTTCCCCTCTCCATGCTGAGATTTGGTCTAGTCTGAGCTTGCCTAGTTGTAGAGAGCCGTGCACGGCCGTGCCTCAAAGATGGCGCAGCGTCTGGCTTCTGCCTTCCCGATGGCAGGTGCTCCTTATTTGGCTAAGGCTAGGATCTGGCTTGCTTCTGCACACCTGGACCTAATCTGGCTTGCTTGCATATGTCTGACCCTAGCGGCATTGTTCATGTGGCACCACGGGGTTGATTGCCCAGTGGCTATAAAAGGGCGAGGGCTGGCTTTAGAGAGTGTGTGTGAGAGAGACAGAGAGGGAGAGAGTGAGAGAGAGAGTGAGAGTGAGAGAGAGAGTGAGAGAGAGAGAGAAGAAGAAAAAGACTTTCCCCAGGGTCAGAAGATTGTTCAAGGTTCCTGAATAAACTGCTTAGAGAAGAGCCTGGCGTCGCGTCGTCCTTGCTGGTCAAGGCGGACACGACACCTAGTGCTTGTGCACAACAACACCTCTCAAACAAACACATTTCCATGCTCTGTACAACTTCAGGACAGGTGCTTGGGTGTCCTGGACCTTAGCAGAGATATTTGCAATCACAGATCAGTTCATTTAAACAGACTTCTTTGCATTACAACTGTTATTCCTAGAATGGAAGCTAGTTGCTGGAGTTTGGGAAAGACAGGATTTTTGCCAGCTCCCTGGGAAGCCCCAGTGGTTTCTAAGCTTCATTTCTCAGCTCGTTTCATGAAGCTTGTGATGCAGCTGGTCCCATCATTTCAGAGCAATAGAGACAAACTGTTCCATCAAGGGCCTTGTGGTTGAAGGAGTTCTACAAGGTGAGTTCTCCAGTACTTGGTGTTGGCTGTGCTGCATGATTGGAAGTAGTGTTTATGCTTGCCTGCATGTCAGCTTATTAACTCATGCCACTTGGGAACAGTGCATTATAGGGCATAAGTCTATTCTGGAGAAAACGAAAACATACTTAAGTCACCAAGAGCTAGGTAATGAATGTTCTTTGGCAAAAGCAGTGAGTCCTGGCTACCCAAGATTTTGTGTGTGTGTGTGTGTGTGTGTGTGTGCATTACAGTTTTGTTCTGTTTGTTAAGTTTCTGTCTTTGGATTCAAAGACTTTATTAAAATTAGTTAAGCTCAAAATACTTTCAAATATCTTTTTCTCCACATTTATTACACAAAGTAAGACATAGATTCCCATGTCTATCTGATCCCTTATTCTCTGAGGAATAAGAATTTTTGGTCAATTATCTTGAGCAAGATTGGAAGTACCAGGCTGGCAAAAATGCTTCAGTGGGTAAAGGCTCCTGCCAAGCATGGGAGCCAGAGTCCAATCTCTGAGTCCCGCATGGTGGAGGAGAGAAGTCTCTACCGCACGCTGTCTTCTGACTTCTCATGCACATGTCACATGTACAAACACCTCCACCCACCCCTGACACTCAGGCACCAACGAAATGGGTTAAAATGTTATGTTTTTTTAAGAATTGCAAGTTCCTCCTGGAGGTAAACATTAGGCCTTTACAGTCTTATGACACTTAATAAAAGGCTACAACCAGGCCTTAAACATTGAGGGTAATGAACATGGAGAGTCAACAGTACTCTGAGAGCTGTCTGACTATCCAGCATTATTTTTCTTTAGGAAATCTACTTGGAACTTTATCCTTATTTGAGGCTCGTACTGTATACTCCACTAAAGCACCACGGGTTTATTTTTAACAAGGGATCAAGAGCTGGTTGCATTAAGTCTTTCATAATAAGTAAGAGCGGAAGTGGGGGAACAGCTTGTCTTTTACACTGGTTCTACCCACCTGCTTGTTCTGAAAAGTCCTCCATCTAGGCTGCTAATCAATATACCAGGATATTAAAATGAATGTGCTTATGTGAGGCAAGCAGAGACCAAGCAGAGGGTCAGGACAGGATGAACTACAGCATAGCTTATTGGTGTAAGAAATTTCTTATTCTGGTCCCTAGCCCCAGCCAGCAACAGCCTGAACTTGAGAGGTGGTACAAGTGGACTTGGGGTCTTTGGCTGCTGATGCTGTTCGCTGCATCACTGAGTAGTAGATCCCACTCTCTTAGGTACCCAGCCCCCGCTCCCCACACCCATGTCAACGCTGTTCTTTTTCTCCACAATACAAGGCTCCTTGCAAATCTCCAGTATGGGAATGTTACTCTTCCCACACCACGCTCTATGCTCTATTATGCACATCTATGACTTTTGAGTTCATGAATCCCACCCAGCCCCTGAAGGGTTTTCAAACCTCAAAAGCCAAGGATTGATACTCTTCTCCACTTCATTTTTGCTGTGACATCACTTCTTCTTTGGAACCACATGAAGGATGATTACCAGGCTGGATGGAATAGGATTCAAGCAGGAAACGTCAGTAGTAAAAATTACAGCATTAATGCTTCAAAAATGTTATCCCAGGATAACTTCTAAATGCCCCTGAAAGACAGAAAAGGATACAAACTCAAAGGAGTGCGTTAGTACTCCATTACTGGAAGACTTTAAGAACAAATAGAGATTAAGTGATTTAATCCATTCACCTGTAGAGAGAATAGCTTCCATCTAGATGAGGGAAATGTCTCACTCAATGTGAGAGCATGGATTACTGGAAGATAATGAGATTCTAGACCAATAACTGTTATCATTTTAATTTGATTTAGAGTAAATGAAATTATTTTTAATATTATTATTTGTGATATGTGTGTGTGTATCCACACACATGTGCCACACTGCACGCATGGCAGTTGGAGGACAATGTTTAGGAGTTTGTTCTTTTCTTCTGTCATGTGGGTTGAGGGATCAAATTCAGGTCATAAGGATTAGCAGCAAGTGTCTTTTACCCTCTAAGCAATTTTTCTGGCAATATTAGAAAAATCTTTTATTTGAATTTACACCTGAAATTTTCAAAAAACCAAAAATTAAAGCAAACCATTCCCTCCATTTATTAGTTCATTTGATTGTGAGCAACCCCCAAACATCCCACATGCTAACTGCAAGAGAACACTACATTGAAAGCTTGTTATAATTAAGATGTTCCATAACCCACAGCGATGGCTTGTGATATGATGGCCTTCTGTAACCAAAGTTCATACACACAGTTGTAAATTAAAAGAGATTTTTAATTTTTTATAAGGAAATGTTTAGAAACATGAAAATGCTAGAACCAATATGAGATACTTTAAGTCTTTCCTATTCCTCCTTGCGATGCTGAGATGTCAAAGGCCACACATGCTCTGTCTTCAGACCATGTGAACTTTTTGATGAAGGATACCACTTAGATGTTCAACTATAAAAATATTTAGCACCAAGCTATGTTAAAGGCCAGAATATCCCTTAGAAGTCACGGCGAAATTAAAGTGTTCTTCAACTTTCATTATGTGTGTCCAGAGAAAATCACGTGAGTAGTAATGAACCACCAAAAAATACAGTTTCATTAGGACAGTTGAGGCTATCACACATCAGTAGAAAAGAAACAGAATATAAGAAAGATAAGTAGATTTACAATATACTTTTAACCAAACAACAACAACAACAACAACAAAATAAGCCCTCTGTGAGGGCAAGAGCACACTTTCAATGGTGGCAAAAACCGTCCCTTATAGAGCAAGGTTTAGGATTCCAACCTTAGGAGTCTAGACTGGGCCATATAACCATCTCCATCCCACTGGTAACTTGAGGGTCAGGAGATATGCACCTTAGCCTTGCCCAGACTCTTCCTCCACGTCTCACCTTGCAACAACCATTGCGTGTACTGTAAATTGCCTTACATAACTCTAGACCATGGTCACACCAACAGGAAAAGATCACGAGGGGTGGGGTTGCGTGCCCAGTATTTTTGTTTCTGTTTCTCTTGTTTCTCTAAGCTCCCTTTTCTTTCTTCTGGTGCCTTCTAAAATTGTATGGCTGCTAGATATTGTTTTCAATCTTTTAAAGTCATTTGTTGATATACTGAATTCTCACAAATCCATTTCTTTGGGTATTTGTTCATTTTTAATTGTCCAGATCTTCAAATAAGAGTAAAAGCCTGCTGGTTGGTTTATTGGGGTGTAAAACTTTTTATAAAATAAAGGTGAAAGGGTTTTGTTCCAGTTTTGTTTTGTTTTCTTGTTCTCTTCATTTAAATGCATGAAAAATATAAATAAACAGATGCAAGAACGTCTCCAGCTTAACAAAAGGGCGTTCTCCAAACTGTCTCTATCACAAAGACACAGAAATCCAGCTCAAGACAAAGAACAACAGGGAAACAGTGAGTTGCCTATGACACAGACAACTGAAATCGTTCCCTGTCATGCTCAACCCGTCAATAGCAAAGAAGCCGATGCTAAGGAGCAGTTTACAAAGACTCTTTCATGAAACCTCGCCCACTTATCATCCATTAAAACAAACTTAAGGACAAAGTACAGACTGTTCAGGATCACAATCCCACAAACACAGAAAAATAACAAGTATGAACGCCCAGAGGCAAGATTCAGACACGACTGGCTTAGGGGCTGCAGACCAAGAGATGTGCACTGGGGTTGGGAAAGGAAGATTTTTGCATGTTTTATAAATAAGGAAATGATTATTGGCCTGATGCTATAACCAATATGAGATATTTTAAATCTTTCCCTTTCCTCTTTGTGGCTCTGAGACATTAAAGGCCACACATGCTCTGTCCTCAACCCACAAGAGTTTTTGGTACAGTGTTAATGAAAAACTTTATATGTGCAACCAAGTATTTCCCTGCTTGTATCTAATTTTCCTGACTATACTGCAGTGGTGTGAATTTGGTCTCATCACTTAACCTCCTAAACATTACAAAATTGGGAAAGCATCTGCTTGACCTGTCGTATTCCATAAATAATGAAGAGAAAAACAGAATTTCTTTTTTGTTACACTTAACTTAGTTTTCCAACAATCCTTTGAGATATTGTTATAACTATGTATAACCTCTTTTTCAGGTGAGGTAATTAGGCACAGAATAGTCTTCCCACATTTACATAGCTTGTTGTTGACAAGAACTGAGATTTGAAACAAAATCTGCCCTACAACTTCTGGGCAAGAGTTTGCGGCCTTAATTATTTACAGCATGCCCACTTCTTAAGGTTCTCAAATATGTCTTGACTAACACTTGAATTCTTTAGCCTGTCCCAGGCCCAGGGAGACCCACCTGGCCTCCCAGCACCTCTGCTCACTGCCCCTGATGCTTGCCATATAGTTCCCAGCCCTCCCTCCTCTTCATCCATGCTTTTTTTCCTGTGAATGAAGAGATGGGTTCGACTGTCCAGGTCCAGCTCAAGTGTCCTGTCCCTGAGGAGACTGTGCAGGCCTCACCCCTCAGAGCGATATGACTCTTCTAGGCACCAGCAAGGGAGACCCATTCATCCTTCACTGCCTATTCTTGCAGATGTTCCATGGAAGTCAGAAGGTCTGTGTCTTCCCCACCAGGCTAGCAAAATTTGGAAATGAGAGATTTTCTTCTTTAAGCAAGCTTAGAGTTTCAGAGGGATAGAATCCACCGAGTGAGGGAGGCATGGCAGCTGGAGTGTAAACAGGCCTGGTAGTCAGGAAGCAGTGAGACCACATTTCATCTGCAGGAAAGATGGAGAGGGGGTGGAAAGATCGAGAAAGAGAAAGAGGGAGAGATTGAAGGCACAAATAGAATTTCTTAAAGGACAAAGATGTCATGAATAGGAGATTCAGGCTCCTCCAGGGACAAGCTCTGAGATAAGTTATCTAATCCTAAATGGTTAGCCCTAAATACATATGCACGGAAGCAACACTAAATGAACTCACCAGCTTGTATTTATTAGTGTGTGTGTGTGTGTGTGTGTGTGTGTGTGAGTGTGTGCGTGTGTTTAACAATAATAATGTAAAAAGAAGAGGTCATGAATCTGAGAGGGAATGAGGGGCAGACAAGAGGAATTGCGAAGGAGAGAGGAGAACAGACATGGTGTGTAGTGCAGCAGCCATGTACGCAATTCTCACAATAAGCAAAATTTTAAGTAGGAAAAGAGTAACTTGAAGGAATTTAATGTGAAGATGGTGTTGGAGAGGCCCATAATGGAGCAGAACAGGAGCACATAGCTTTCTAACATGTGTTCCAGCAAAAATCCAAGAAGAATTCAAAGAAGTCACAGTCCTGCATAGTCAATTTTCATCTTGGGTCTAATGCACATGAACTGTGATTTGGTGGGTGCCATAGCGATATATTTTGTATGTGGCTGTTCTGGATACTTTGATGTGAAAAAAAATCTTTTCTAATTTTTTGCCTCAAATAAGTTTCCTCAGATCATTGTGGCTACAGTCATCTGAAGGATAACTCTCCAAAGCGATCCAACTTTATAGCGCTAGCATTCCACAGGCCTTTTATCTACTAACACATTTGGTGTTTGTACGAGAAGAAAAAGCTTGTGATATGTACTAGAAATTATGCCCAAAATAATATTTCAATGCTATAGATACTTATATGTAACCAAGATAAAACTTCAGCTAGAATGAAAAGTATGTTGATGGAAAACCAAGGTCAAAAACAGTTTCAGTGTGATGATTTTCTATTAATAATTGCCAGCATGCCTCTCTTTGTCTGATTGACAAACGCTTTCTCTTAGAAACCGTAGGGGTGCTAAATTATTCATCTTCCCTATTGGGAAGTCAAGGCATATCAAAAGTGTATAAATGAATAAATAGAAATTGAAGTAGGTATTTACAATTGCCAAGCTATCAGGGCAGCAAGAAAAGTCACCGTCTGCATCTCTCTGGTTCAATGTTGAGAGGAAGTGTCATTTTCATAGAAAGGAGTCATTAGGTACCATGTCAGCCGGAGCTGAAGCAGAAACCAGATGGCACACTGTTGCTGAAGAGCGCTCAGTGGAAAACAAGCTGCAAACTTGAGGACAAGATTGAGGTTAAACAAAGAGCGAAGATGAAGTCTCAAGATCCCGCTAGGCGAAAGAGACAATCACCACACATGGAGACCCATCACTACAAGAGAGAGTACTTCCTGGAGCTGTGGCTCAGTTGCTGCAGCCTAAGCAAGAACCATTGCTAACTAGGGCAAAAGAGAAGGTTACCCAAGAAAATATTCTTCCCCTCTGTTCACCTGGTGGCCGAACCATTCAGCAGTCAGCCCTGTCGGTCACAGTAGAGGGTGCATAATGGTGGCAAATGGATTTGAAGAAGCAGAAGGAATGTCTAGTGTGGATATTGACTTAGATGGGAAGGCTGAGCATATTAATGTTGACCAGGTAAACTTACAGATGTCTACAAATATTTTTTAAATGTTATTTTGTGAATACGCATATTAGTAAAGCTTGGGAGACAGAAATACATATCAGCAAGTCCTTAGATTTCTCTTGAGGCACCTGCTAAATATCTTCAGCTCCATTCATTTCAAGCACATTACATTTAGTACTCTATAAAACTGTGAATATAACATTTAAAATTACTTCAATTATTCTGTCCACCTACATATAAATTTGTTTTGATTTTTAGATCTGTCTAGGGAGATCTAAAATGACATGTAAATAATGCAATAATGGTTGTTTTTGAGTGGTAGGAATTTTTAAAATTTCTTCTTTGAACTTGCCAGAATTGATTGAATAATAATGATTATATGTAATTTCAACGACATAATAAAAATTAAAAACTAAAATATGTATTCCTCAGAAGAGGGAAAAGGCACCTAGTGATTTGGGAATAATTTTTTTCAAAGGTTCTTTTCTGTGAGGCCTTTACAGATAATCATAGTTATAATAACCTTTCCTCTTCATATTCCTATTAAAAACTGAAATAGACATAGTCAAAAGAAGAAAGGTCAATTGTGACTGCTCATTTGACACGGTCACTCTTATGACTTGAATCTGAACTGTTCCCCATGAGCTAATGTATTGAATGCTTGGTCCTAATCTGATGGCATTATTTTGGGAGGTCACCTAGCTGGAGGAAGTGGGTCACTTAGGGGCTGTATGGTGCCCTGCACCCTCCTTCTCTCTGTCTCTGTTTCCCAAATGTCACAGGGTGAGTCACTCTGCTCCACAATGCTCCTCTGTGGTGATAGTCCGTCTTACCACAGGCCTACAGGCACGGAGTTGACACCGTGAAGTCAAACCTCTCAATCCAGTGGCCCAAACCAAACTTTCTTCCTTTAAACTACTTCCCCTTCTCTTGGATACGTGGTCTCACAGCCACAAAAAATCTGACTAACACAATCAATACAAGACATTGTGGCTTCAGAGAACACGCCGGGGTTAGGAGATTTCAAGTAATTGAGCATGGCCAAGGAACACGTGACAGACCGGTAAGCAGCAAGGGTCTGGAAGGAGAGAGTAAAGTGTTTGGAGATTTGTCTAGCATCACAGAAGCACAGAAGGTTTTACATGCTGTGCTGTTTTCTTATCTGTAATGCTTCAGCAGCCCAGGTTACGTTGGAACGGACTGGTAAATAAAAAAACTACTACAATAGTTAGTAGAAAGAGGATGTAGGTCATAGAAGTAGGGTCAAAATGAAAACTGAATTCAAGGAGATTTAGGAGGCTCGGTCAGTAGAAACTAACAGATGTTCAAAGACTGATAGAGAGTGCCCTAACTGATGCTAGCAGAGGCAGCTGGCTGAGCACAGGCCTTGCTAGAGGATGGCTAACTTGATCATCTATCAAATTACTGGCATCTGGAATTAAACTGCGAGATCAAAGCGTGAGTTGAGTTCTACTTCCTTCATGGAGTGTTTATCCACACGTTTTTGTGAGTTGATCTCTGACAACATAACAGCAAGCTTGAGCTTTCTAGGCCTTGACTTTTAGCTAATGACAAAATGACTATTGTCACTTTCAACAATCCCGGCTTTGCCCAGAGTCTGCAGCGTTGGTTTTCTTTCTTCTAAAGACTCGCATGTATAACTCCTCTGTAAACTTTGTGAATGATTTATTCTGTGTAACGACCTGACGTTGGTGTTAAGAGCAGAGCAGAGCTTGCTGTGGAACCCAAGGAGGTGAGGCCCAGCAAACAGACTGAATGCAACCCCTTGCTGCTCCTTAGGGAGTGAGTTACCCTCCCAATTTCAGACTGACAGAGCACAAAAATCCTTGTGGGATCCCCACCACAGCGTGATCTCTTCTCCTGCTTCTGAAACAAGCTAAGCACCGACAGGGCTCTGCACCATTAGCACACTTAGCCTGTAAACCTTCACATCTTGATCATCGTGATGGCTGCTCGCTTGTCCACCTTGGTCTTCACGTTGTTAAAAACCCTGCACTATGCCCTGCTTCACCTCCAGCCACCACCAGCTCATATTCACACCCTGTGATTCACCACCAGAGACTGGTTTTCTGGAACATTCATGTACTAAGCCCCACTTGAACCATGACGAATCCAGTGCACATTGTCAGCTTGCTCGGAAGGCCCAGCACAGAAGATCAAGTGAGCTGACATAGCAGCCGTTCACTTCACCTCACCTCCAATGTTCATTCCTGGAAGTGGGAGCTTCAAGAAAGTCATTCCTCAGCTGCTACAGCATAATGAAAACCACATAGGATGATGCTGCAAAATTCCCGTGTTTAAAATCCTACACAGAGGTGATGAATTATGACTGTTCCTCTAGTTTTACTCAGCCTAAATGGCAATATAACTTCACTACATTTTTTGTCTTAGTATAAGAATGAAGACATTGCTTTTACAGAGTGGATATGAGAATAAAATGAACAAAGAAACCATCATACAAATCTTTGAAGCAGGGCACATTGAGTGATGGGTGATCGTACTATGGCCGTGTTATTAGTTTTATTCTTATAGGTCCATTCCACAGGAACTGCTGTCTGTTTCCACCTTACCTGCAGCATAGAGATGCATGGTCATCGAGTACTCTTCAGGCAGACTGCGGAGGAATTGGTGCAACTGTGTAGTCTACCCAGGACAGAGCATTTGCTCCTCATCTAGGGGATAGCCGTGGCCCACATCATGCCCCTTCCTTGGAACTATAAAAGCATTACCCCCAATGAATTAGCTTTGCTGAGATGATACAGGCTAAGCCTCAGTGAGCTGACTACCAAGGCAATGGTTCACGTGCACTGCAAACCTTACTAGCAGTGAGCTTGAGCTCTCCCTTTCGCCCCTAGGGACGGGATTATTACAGGCAAGTAAATACCATGACTCCTTCAGGTGCATGAAATGCTCTGTGTGCCCTTAACTTCACATCCTGGGTCTTGAGAGTCAGAGAGGACTCCAAGGTCATTTGGCTAAACCCACTCACTTCCAGGATGATGAGAGGAGAGGCAGAAGGGATGAGTGATTTGCCAAGTGTTACATAGCCCATTTATACAGACACGAGACTGCCGATCCTGGTTCCCGGCGGGGTCTTGCTGCCTTCATTCTATGCTAGGTTAATTTGGATCTCCGCTGGCCAAGACCACCGCGTTGCTGGCTTTCTGAGGCATAGCACCTGGGTGGTTTCTTATCTTAGTCTTGGACAGCAGCCAAGCGTGTAAATGGGCAGGGAGGGCTGACTCAGGTTTTGGAACACTTTGTGCCTAAGGGGCCAAGAACAGTCTAAAGAAGGGTGTGGGCTCTGGGCGCTTGACTAAAGCTCCTACATTTTGTCAGCATGACTAGGTGAGGAAGGAGGAAGGGCATGGTTTCACCCTGCAGGGATTCTGCTAAGGAGTCCAGGGACTTGAAGTAGCTTTGATTAGTCACTCTACTCAGGGTGTATTTGGCAGAGGTAGACAGAAGTAAACTAAGGGGCACTCAAACAAGTGGAAATAGTGAAAAGGGCTTTGCTGTACCAGGAAAATGCCTTACTATTCATGTATCTGTTCATTACGCAAGAGTTCTTTATTATACAAACGTATACGTCTGCTTATGTCGGCAGGGGCAAATAGGATGGCGCCTATTCTCAGAAAGGCTGTAGTCAAATGTGAGAGGATTGCGTGAAAAAGGCCATTTTATACAATGTTGCCACAGTGGTAAACTGAATTGTGAAAAGTCCTGGAGGGAATGCACCGTGTGTGTTCATGTTACGTACGTGTGGCATGCTTGTCCTGTCACTGTCAACTAACAGAAAAGCCCCACTTCAGTTTGTTACCAAGCAAACAGAGTATCAAGTAGACTGTCATTCTCCCAAGACTATAGAGATATTAAGCAATAAACCACAGTCTGCCTTTTATGTATCTCTTACTTTCCAGCCACATCCTACCTCAGAGACAGAGCAGTAGGCCAGAACTGAAGTCCCAACCTGCAGGAGAAGGAGATTGGAAATCATGACGTATATGCTGGGTACAACTCAGGTTTATACCACACAAAGCTGGTTAATGCTAATGCGCTGACCGTACTGTAACTAAATAAAGGCAGAACTGACTGAAATGGAAAACAATTTGTCTAGGGAACTGAGCTTCGATCTGGAATGCTTGGGAAATCTCAGCCTAGCCTCTCCGAAGTTGGATATGGAAACTTGAAGGTCCCGGCTGAAGGGCTCCAGAGGTCAGGAGGAAAACAGGAAGGAGGCACATGATTGTGGAACTTTGGAGATCTCAGAGGCATGGGTCAAAGCATGTCTTCTAGAACATCTTCCGTGGGCACAGCTCTCAACCCGCACACATCAACCAGCATCCTCACCTTCGTTTGGAAGAAATTCTCAGCTGAGGGCTCTGAGGTAGGCCACCATATTGTTCTCTCTATGGCTCAGATACCCTTCCCTTCCTCCTGAAACACCAGACCTCCAGACACTACAAAAGGACAGGAATAAAAAGACCTCCAACGTGCCCCCCCCTTTTTTTTAGTCAAAAGAGTGATGTCAGATCCACCTCTATTGTGAGGGGGCCAAGGAAGGCATTCTTTGTCTGAGGCTCTTGGGCAGGGCTAACAAACCTCTGAGGACAAAAGCATTCAGTAGGTTTAGTTTCATCTTTATGTCCAACTTCCTAAAAGTAGCCTCAACGAAAGATTGATGAATGCTTTGTGTGAGGGTATTTCTCAGCATTTTATGCCCCAAGTGTCCTCAGACCACAGTTGTGGAGAACTTAGGAACAAAATTAAAAGACAGTAGAGACAATAAGAAAAATCACAACACATCCAGATATAACTCTCCCTTTTACCAAGTTTATCTTCCCACTCTAACCACGAAAAATGTTTATCTTGTCCTGTGACATTTCCAAAAACAATTTAAACTAAAAATTCAAGATACAGTTGTTTAAATGTGAATAATGGGTTTATATAAATGCTGGGGGGATCTCTAAAATTATCTAATCAAATTTCATTTCACACATGAGGTAACTGGGGTTCCCACTGCTTGCTTGACCCCAAATACAGCCCCTCTGCAATTCCAATTTTTTTTTTAAATGCCCTGATTTTCTCCCAAATCAGAGTGGTCCAAGTTTAACATTTGTAAGCAGAGCCCAGGCCTTTTAGATTCGAAACTATGACTTAGAAGATTCTCTGAAGGTGGCTATGTGGGATTTCCCCCGAGAATAGATGACTCATGGAATAAGCTGAGAACATAAAAAAATCAGTGACCCCTGCAGATAATGTCTCCTTTGGTAATTGTACATAGTAAGAACGAAAGTCCCCCAGTCAAATCTGTAAACAGAACAATCCTCAGAACAAGTGTGAAGTGAGTCATCTGCTTCCCCCCTTAAACAGGTAACGTTCCACAAAAGCCTGGCACACAGCAGTCCTCCAACGGCTGTGTTTTAGACCCCCTTTATTAACAGGCACTGCCTGTGAGTAGGAGACACGGCATGTGTCCTCCATGGCATATGTGGACCGGCACCTCCATAGCGTTCAGTTTTGATGTGCAGTCATTTGGGATAATGCCACTGGAAGTTCTTTTGGGAAAAAAAATCGCACGAGTTTCTGTATTATTTTTATTAAAAAGAAACACTCGTGCTGAGATTACTTGGTTTGATCTTTTACCTGTTACCATTGCTCTTATTGTTATCCCAGCCTCTTTAGAGATATGAAAACGAAGCTCAAAAATCCCCAAGCTAATAATAAGAGATGGAATAAGCCTGCGCTGTCTGGTTTTAATGCAGTAAATTAAACACCGCTTCTGAAACACTTGTGATCAC
Source organism: Peromyscus eremicus (assembly GCF_949786415.1). Taxonomy (NCBI): domain Eukaryota; kingdom Metazoa; phylum Chordata; class Mammalia; order Rodentia; family Cricetidae; genus Peromyscus; species Peromyscus eremicus. Next base: position 68,585,329 of record NC_081428.1, read on the forward strand.
TTTCTCCCTATTCCCATTCTCTCGGGAGAGACATGTTGTGTCAGCCAGCACTCCAAATAGCACTTGCATATTTGATGTCTGTTTGTGCCTAGAAAACAATGCCCCATGGATTTCAGAACGTCTTGGAAATGAAAAGTGTTTGCTTTAAATAATACCACTTAACAATTGCTGCTCAAAAACGTGCTCATAAGGACAGTGTTCCTAAACATGCTTCTGGTTAAATTTTGAATTTCAGCCTACTCCCTAGCAAAATTATTATAACAACAACAACAAAAATCTTAAATGTGGAAACGTATACACACCGCCCCCTGACAAGGAACATGAAAAGGAGAGTTAAAGAGGATTAAAAAATGTTTTCTAGCACACGCCTTTAATCCCAGCACTCGGGAGGCAGAGGTAGGCGGATCTCTGTGAGTTCGAGGCCAGCCTGGGCTACAGAGTGAGTTCCAGAAAAGGCTCCAAAGCTACATCTGTCTCAAAAAACAAACAAAAAAAAATGTTTTCTATAAAGTAATCAGAATGTGGCCACACAGCTTATTGGGCAAAGTGTTTTGCCACAGAAGCCTGGAGACTGGAGTCTGTCCCCAGGACCTGTGTAAATGTGGAAGGAGAGTACCTCCTCCAAAAGTTGTCCTTTGACCTCCATATTCATGCACACACACACACACACACTCACACACGCATACAAATAAATATAAATAGGGTCAATACAAATATTTTTAAAAATACCAGAATAATTTAGTGTCCTTTTTTGTCTCTCTCTCCGTGTGTGTGTGTGTGTGTGTGTGTGTGTGTGTGTGTGTGTGTGTGTGCCTTTATGTAATGTTTCATTTGACTTGATTTGAGTTAGTTACTTAGTCTGGTTCTGTAGAATACTACTTTCAGCCTGGTGCCTAGCAAGGAGACTTAGTCTCAGCTGCTTGAGCCCGTATTTCTCCAGGTAAGGATGTGTGACGGACAAGGCTCACAGCCAGATCGTTTTTATCCTCCCCAGTACACAGCTCACTGCTCCATCACCAGAACGGTCGTTGTCAAAACCACCTCAAAGCCAGTTGCTTTAGTCATTGTGGGGGACATAGATGGAAGTCCTCCTGAGGAAGCCAGGTCCTAACTCCATTTCAGGGCTTCTTCCCGAGTCCACTCACAGTCAGTTTTCAACTACTACCAGACATCAATAAAATATAAAAGGAACAATGTTTATAAGTAGTATTTAATTTTTTCGCATAAAACAAAATCAACATATCTAATGAATGAGTTTAAAATACATTTTGTAACCATTCAAGATCCCTTTCTTTGCAACTAACAGAAAGTCCAGCAGAAATAATTAGAATAATACAGAATTTTTAAAATTTCTCCCAATGAGAAGTCCTGAAGTCAGTTTTAAAGAAGGTATCTTGCTCTACGGATTTGAACCAAGGTTAACCCCATGGCACTCAACACCAAAAGCATGAAATGAAGCTTGTAGGGCATAGTCAATAGTATAGTTCATCATAGGGAAACCAATATTTTACTGGTGAAATATACATGTGGAAAAACATTAGGTAGTTTATTTAATATCATAAAATATTCATTAAATATCATTATCTTATTTGACTTTTACAATTAAACATTGAACAGTTAATAAATTAAGTATAAATAGGTTTAGCATCCATTATTGAGTACCATTAATAAACATATGTAAAAAGACTTCAAATGGAGCTACCCTACAACACAGAATAATGGTTTCCCAGATACCACGAGATAACAAATACAAAGCCCAGTGCCAAGTATGGTTTGTCTCTTTTCAAGATTTTGGTTAGTGGGGTCCCATGGACATCCTTCCATATATTAAAGACTGTTGCCAACACTATTGATTACCCTCCAGAACTTGGTGATAAGCTCCTATGGCTGAAAATATTGCTTATTTGAGCCACTGCACATAGAGAAATCAAGGTGGTACTTTTGTGAAGCTTCATCCCTACTGATAGATTCCACAGTACTGGAAGGTTCTATGCATACCACATGGGAAAAAAATTTTATCAACAGTCTCACCCACATCAACCCTGCAAGCTACAATAATGTCAGACTTGGAAAGCCATGCCCACTGCACAATGGTGGCATCCATAGTATGGGAGGAACCAACCGCTTTCTGATTGGATTTGATGCCTGCTTTAAAGATGAAACTCATGTCTAGTGAGGTTAACTGAGCCAAGAACCCAAGGCTATGTAGGTCATAGGTCTTGGAGGGAACTTATGACTTCTTCTGAAAAATAGACATAGTAATAATCTGCCTCCTAAGTACTTATCTTCATGTGTCTCTCAACTGTCATGAAAGAAACTTCTTTTTTGTAGTAATGAGTGACTAATAAAGAGACCCATAATCAGTCAGCAGGCAGAGGAATAAGAGACTTTTGAGACTATGAAGTGCTCTAAATGGGACATCTATATCACACCCTCCTCCCTAAGGCTCAAAAAAAAAATCCCAGAAGAGGAAGCACACATATTAAAGTAGCCAGAGGCCATTCCTATTTAAACTACCACAGTGAGCATAGGGCCTTCTTCTCGAGCATTGCTAACTCTCAGGGGCTCCTCTATAGGTCCTAAATTAATGGAAAAGGTTAAGAGGTGTGGCCTTGTTGGGGAAAATATGTCACTGTGGGTGAAAAGCTCACACCATTCCCAGTTGGCTCTCTCTGCCTTGTGCTTCTGGATCAAGACGTAAGCTGTAAGTTAGTGCTCCATAGATATGCCTGCATGCCTGTTGCCATGTTTCCCACCATGATAATCATGGTCTCTATTCTTCTGCAACTATGAGCTCTAAATTAAGCTCTTCCTTTTATAAGTTGCTTTGGTCATGGTGTTTTAACACAGCAATAGAAAATTAACTAAGACACCCCCACACATATTGACTGTGCTAAATGGACTCAGTGAACAGAAACAAAGTTGGTTGAGAAAAGAGACAGCAAAGATAGGAAGGAGCTGATGGGAAAGAAATGGGGCTGAATTTGAACAAAAACTCACTATATGAATAGGTGAAATTCTAAAATCGGAGAGGTCCAGTTTCTAATTTATTATTTCAAAAGGTTAGAAGTCTTCAACTTATGTGTGTGTGTGTGTGTGTGTGTGTGTGTGTGTGTGTAAAAAGTCTAACCAAACTAAAAACCAGCAGTTCTTCTTAAATAAAACAGAGAAATAGAATTGTAGAGTGAACAATACACCTCTAGATTACAGAGAAAAACAGATACAGAGAATCCCAATTTTAACCAAGCAGAAATCTAAGACTCTGAGCCGAAACCTCTGTGGGTATAAATACCAGAGTAGGAATAGCAGACTCTAACCTACTTGAGAAATGGAACAAATTCCAGGTTTCTGTAGAGCTTCTTGTAAGACAAGAGAAACGTATAACTGTAGCCTCCAACTCTGTTCCACCCAATAAGAAAAAGAAAGAAAGGAAGGAAGGAGGGAGGGAGAAAGGGAGGGAGACACAGAGGGAGGGAGAGCGAAAGTCCCAAGAACTGCTTCTGAAGTCAGTCTTGTGATTCAGGGTCACCACGGAGTGACTGTGGGGCTATAGGTCTATAAAACAGTCACATGGTACTATTGCATTACTGAAGTTCTGTTTACCCAGTTTATCATGTCTGCTTTAAAAAAAAAAAGTTTACAAGACACTCTAGAATTGAAACTCATATGTAAGAGATTGAACAAGCTTCAGACCATAGTCAAATATGTCAGGGCCTATAGAAATAGAAGGTAAGCATTTTTTTTTAAATGGGATTTAATGTGCCAAGGGCTTTAATGGACAAAAGATTAATGTAAGCAGAGATGGAATTTCTAAGAAAATATTGAAATGCTAGAGATCAAAAGCACTGTAAAACAAATATCACAATGTTCTATTACTATAAAAGAAATATTATAACGTTGAGATTTAAAACCCATCACTGTATTATTCTCTAACCTAAGAAATTATTCAAAAGTGAAGGATAAATACTTCCTAAGACCAACAAAACCTGATAGAATTTGATGTCAATATATCAGTATTACGAGAAGTACTAATGATACTTTTTAACATCAAAAAGAAAGAAAACAATAACAACTGAAAACTTGCATTTACATAAAGTGAAAAGAGGTTATGAACTTGAGAGGGTGGTGAGCAACATGAAAAGTGTTGAAAGAAGGTCAGGGAGGGATGGAAATGATGTAAACAGTACTCGTGTCTGAAACTGTTTTTAAAATCAGAACAGAAATCAATAGGTTGAACAGAAGAAATCACTAGGCAATACTAGGAAAACCCAAAGTGAGCTCTTTTAAAACATTAATAAAATTAACAGTTTGGATGCCTGTAGTATACATGTCCTCTCTCGTCTCTCTCCTAAGCCAGCTCAACTCCATACCTCATATTTTCTTGAGACTCATGGTCCTGGCATCTCCAACACCCTGGAGTCTCAATTGCAACACAGGCTTCCCTTTCGGAGTTGAGCACAGTGGCCTCTCAGCGTCTCCTTTCAGGGGATATGATCCCGCCACGTATTGCCTAACTTCCCAGTCACTTTCTGGAACCTTGATTCGGGCTTCCTTGGTTCTTTTGAATTGTGCAGTTTGACGAAACCAGCACCATGATGATGGGCTGCCAAGTGCCGCTACCAGTCCGAGATAGGCTGGCCCCGTTCCACCAAAGCTGCACTTACCTTAATGCAGCCTGAAGTCTGAGCTTTAGGAAACTTCCCTGGGTTCTTGTTTTGGAGCAGGGAACCTATTTAGAGGCATGCTTAGGTTATGCGTGCTCTTTTCAAATGAATTTGTCTGTTGCTAAGCTGGAGCCCTCAAGGTCTAGACTTTTGATCTCAGGTGCCCCTTCGATTGGACCCGTGCAGCGCTCTGGGTTTCTCACTAATGGTGTTCATTTATTTAACAATGACAAAGAAGTTCACCTTTGCCTTGATGGCAACTTTAAACTTTCCTAATTTCCTCTACTCAACAAACCTGCTTTCTCTGTCTCTGTCTCTCTGTCTGTCTCTGTCTCTCTGTCTGTCTCTGTCTCTCTGTCTCTGTCTGTCTCTGTCTCTCTCCTCTCTCTCTCTCTCTCTGCAGTGAGAAACCATGCCACAGCCTGAATGCTATGCTGGTTTGAAATTTTACCTACAAAAGACACCAGGTTTGTTACATTTTATTTCCTCCTCACTCATGTTTTAAGGACACAGGCAGAATCATTTGCAATACCACAACATCAACAGCCTCTACTTAAAATTCCCATAGAGGTTTCTAGCCCCAGCCTGTGAGAGGACCCCAGCAACACTCCACTCAACCAGGAGCCTGCCTGATGCCACAGGCCCAGACAGTTGGGCACTGTTATGATCTCTTTGTGATGAGGAGGCATGGTCCTGCCGAGCGCCATGATGGACTGGGTAGGACAAGGAGACCCACATGCAGGCCTAGGGTGGTCTGCCCGGGGCTCCAAGGAGAAAACATTGGGCCCATAGGACACCTTGCACTGCTGGGCAGACAGGTACAATTATGATGAGCAAATGGTTGGTGTGGTATGGGAGCGAAAGAGAGAATGGTTCATGTCCTGTGGACAGAAGAGGTGAGGAGCAGGCTGAGGTGGGTGGTTTGATAGCCACCAAGGACTATGGGGATGTCTGGGCCTGGGCTGCTGCTGGAGCCCATGCCTGGGTTCATGGCTATGATGCAGCCGTGGTCTTTGTTGACGTCCATGGCTCCTGATACCACCAAAAGTCGAGAGGCTAGAGCTGTACAGAGTTGGCCCCACCCTTCACTGTCTGTCTGCAACACTAGGGAGAACTGGCCCTGTCCCTCACTGTCTGTCTGCAGCACTAGGGAGAACTGACCCTGCCCCTCACTGTCTGTCTGCAGCACTAGGAAGAACTGACCCTGCCCCTCACTGACTGAAGCACTTAGAGGAGAGGGTTCTCCACCTCATCTGGGCAGCACAATAGAGCTGACCCTGTTCACAGAGGCATGCGTGAGCTGGCCCTGAGGGTGTGAGAACTGGAGAGCAGGTCATGCCCCTCTTATATGTCATATGGTAGCATGGGTGAGGGAAAGAAGCTCTCCTCCCCTCAACCCTGACCACCTGTAGCAGGTGGGGGACCTAACCCAACCCCTCACCAGCTGCAGCACATGGTAGAACAGACCCTACACGTCACCTGGGCAGCACAGTAGAGTTGACCCAGTAGACAGGGGCATGGGTGAGCCAGCCCTGAGGGCATGAGAGGGCATAGCTGGTACCATCTCCCTTGTTTGGGGTGTGGTGGTGGGAGGGAAGGAAAGGTGCCCACCCTCTTCCCCCTATCACTGTGCCCTGACGAGGGAGCTGACCCTCCTCTTTACCAGCTGCAGCACTTGGGAAAGTGGGCCCTTCACCTCATCTGGCCAGTATAGCAGAGCTGTACTGTAATAGGGGCAATGGTGAACCCCCCGAGAACACGAGCTTGAATGGTCTGGCCCTGTTCCTCATCTGCCATATGGTGGTGTGGTGGGAAGAGACACACCCACCCCCATCCCCTCTCCTCTATGCCTGAGGTGAGTGAGAGAGCTGGTCCTGAGGTCACAAGAGCAGGAGAGCTGACCCTGTCCCTCACCAGCTGCAGCACTTGGGAGCATGGCCCCTGCACCTCCCCTGGGCAACACAGTAGAACTGACCCTATGGTTAGGTGTGATTAAACTGGCATGAAAGCAGGAGAAACACCCCCACCCCTTGCTCATTGGTGCATATGGTGAACTAGCCAACGCCATGCTGGAGAGCTCACCTTGCTGAGGAGGATGGCAGACAGCTGGTGGGCTAACCAACCCTGCAAGCACCCAGGCCCAAAACTAGGGCTATGAGTTGGCCCATCCCAACATCTACCCCTTCTATGATCTGCTAGAGCACATGAAAGGGCATATCCTACAGATCCAAAGCTGCAGGATCTCCACGACACAGGACAACAACAGAATATCCAAGAGGCACCCCAGTGAGGGCCCAGTATTAATAGTGTAGCAGAAACCAAAGATCTCAAACCAATGACTCTTTGCAATGAACACTTGCAAGTAAAAATATATGGACTAAAGAATTTTACGATGTGACTCACCGTGTCACACTACAGCTTCCACAACTAGATTTTTCTTTTTCTTTCTTTTAAATATTATTTGTTGTTTTGGGAGATGGGGAGGTTGCAAGGGCAGAGGGCAGATACAAAGGGACAGAGAGATGAATGGGATCAAGACACATGATGTGAAAGCCACAAAAAAAAAGTAAAAAGTAAAAAAAAAAAAAATTGTAAATCTTACTAAGTTTGATCCAGAAGGAAAGCTGCTGTGAGATGGTCTTTCTGTACGCTATGAATATGTGTTGCTGCCATTGGTTAATAAACAAGCTGCTTTGGCCTATGGCAAGACAGGTTATAGCCAGGCAGGAAATCCAAGCAAAGATACAGGGAGAAGAAGGTTGGCGTCAAGAGACCCTAGCCTGCCACCCAAGGAGCAACATATCAACAGACCAGCAATGCCACGGCCACATGGCAAAACATACACTAATAGAAATGTGTTAATTTAAGATGAAAGAGCTAGCTAGCAAGAAGCCTGAGCTATTGACTGAACAATTTGTAGTTAATATAAGCCTCTGTGTGTTTATTTGAGACTGAATGGCTGTGGGACCAGGCAGGATAAAAATTTCCATCTACAGGAAGCTTCTTGACCATGTTCTTTAGATATAGACGGAATTGCGTGTATGTGAGAACTCAAACAGTTTGTCAAGCATTTTGTTTCTTTTAGTTTCTCATTGATTTCCCCAATAAAATCTTCCCCTGTTCCATTACCATAATTAACAGTGTCATCTGATGTCGAATATTTTGTAGTTATGTTGTCATTGGTTATCAGCAGTCTGTTTTGTTTTCTTAGAAGTGTGATATCTTTGTTTCTGAGGCTTTTGACTATTCTTTGATTGACTAGGTTTCAGTGATAAGTCTTGACTCAAAGAGGGTGCATGAGAGCATGCTATGCTCCCTACATTCTTTCCTATGTGAGAATGCATGCCTGCTACTCTCCTTCTGCATGATGGCACTTTGGCTGTATAGTTCTTTAACCGAAAAAACATTTTCCTAGAGACATTGAAGACACTGGTCTACTGTGATTCAGAATTGAGTGTCACCAGAGCAGAGCATGGTCTGGACCCTGATTTTCATCCCTGTAGATGTCCTTTGTCCACTGGAGGGGGAACAGTTCTTTACTAATTCTTCAAGTATTTTATGTCTACTTTTAAAGAGATGAATATTACATATATTATTAAAATGATTAGTTTTCTTCCTAATTTAAATATCATGTTCCATTCTTACTAATCTCTCTTCGACTTTGTGTTCATCAATTTTCTGCAGGCTCTTCTTTACTGTATTAACTGCCTGTTGCAGTTTTGCGATGTATCTACATTACTATGTAAATAGTTTATAAGTATTAGCTGCACATTCTTTTTAAACTTTTAATTTACTATTACTGTGTGTGTGTGATTCGTGTGTGTGGTCCTCATAGCATCATTCTCATGGCCAGAGGACAACTCTGCAGCCCCAGTTGACTCTTTCTACCTTTATGTGGGTTCCAGGATTGAAATCAGATCACAGGAATCTTCACCTGCGGAGCTTCCTCTTCCAGCCCTTAGCTGTATATTCTTTTATACTCTTTTAATAGATGTTAACTTGTTTACAACATTGATGTTACAGTCTAATTCATTCAATTTTTTCCTTCCTTCCTTCCTTCCTCCCTCCCTCCCTCCCTCCCTCCCTTCCTTCCTGTACCAGAGATGTAAATTTGGGCCTTGAGCATGCTAGACAACTATACCTAGCCCTTAGATTTATTCAGACTGGCCTGGTGCTCTCTACATAACCCAGGGTGACCTCAAATCCCATGATTTTTCTGCCTCTGCCTCCTTCATTCTAGTATTACAGATGTATATGATCATGTCCAGATATAGGTCACATCTCTAAGAGAACAAATGTAACAGCCTTGGAGAAAATTGGATGGATTAATGAGTAAGTTTGTCTCCATATATTATCAGCTATGCCTAACATAGTCGTATAATGTAATTTTAACAGTGGTACAGAATGTCCATTTTCATATTTACTCTTAAGATGACATCTGATGCACAGCAAAATGACACACCAACTTTATTATTGTTACAATAGTAGTGAAATTTACTTCATAAAATGAGCTGAGTGCATGACTTTGCTTATGATAGAATTCTTGAAGTTTCAGTAACAGTAAACCTAGGAAACCAGCCCTACATACTGTAGAGAGCCTGATTATCAGTTGAATATTCATGATCACTATTCTTTTAATTACTATTAACTTTTTGCGACAATTTATAATTATTTCCTAGAAAATAATAGTCAACCATTTTTTATTCCCACTACCTATTTAGAGTTTGTTACTGTTTACTAAACATTTAGCACTTAATAATTCCTACATTTGTTCATTGTCTTCCTTTTTTTGAGTAAATTTGGAAACATATCTTCTCTAATTATGTAGGAATGATCTTGATTTTCTTATTTAGTTTTCTGATTCCATGTTTGGCTTTTATAATTTATATTCTTTTCCTTCAGAGCTTTCTTTTTTTTGCTCTCTCTCTCTCCCCCTTTCTTTCTTTCTTTCTTTCTTTCTTTCTTTCTTTCTTTCTTTCTTTCTTTCTTTCTTTCTTTCTTTCTTTATAAAGCTTGCCTTGTATGTGATTTGCTCATCAGCTTACAAATTTAATGTTTCTTCAGTTTTAAACATGTATTGTTGTTGATTATGAGGAGTAAATTTTCTTCTGTACATGATTTTTAATTTAATCCTTCTCTGGTTTATTTATAATTTGTTTATCTCTAATTTATTTTTAATTTCTAAAATTCAGAATCATCAAGAATGTTATCTAGACAACACTGACTTTTTACAGCTTCCTTTTTGATGAGTTGTTTGTTTAATTTCAAAATCACACTAGTTAATCTTATCTTCAAGCCGTCTGTATTTAGTGATAAAGTGCTAATAGATCAGCTTATGCTATGTGAATATTAAAAACTCTCACAATGCTGGGCAGTAGTGGCGCACACCTTTAATCCCAGCACTAGGAAGGCAGAGACAGATGGATCTCTATGAGTTCAAGGCCAGCCAGGTCTACAGAGCAAGTTCCAGGACAAGCTCCAAAGCTACAGAGAATCTCTGTCTCTGAAAGAAATAAAAAACCCCCACAGTGATTACGAATTTTTCCAATCCACATGTGAAGTAAACATTTTGAAACAATATGGACTGGGAACTGTAAGTCTAAAATTATAATTATATTATAATTTTCATTAAAATTATTTTCTGGTTTTTAAATTTTATTGAACTAAATAACTCATGGTTTGCATTTTACTATATAGCAAATATCTACAAAATTACATGACATTCAGTTTACAACTTATCCATTTAACAGTACTCATTTTTTCTGTGCTCCCCAGGTTGCTAAGAATGGGAGTTCTGTTCCTCATGAATCCAGAACTCATGAGAACAATTAACCGGCACAATTTCTGCAGCACCACAGTGGATTAGTTGCACAATGGCTGTGGTGTTGATGGTCCGCACATATGAAAGGATAACACAATGGGGTTGAGACTAAACAGGTAAAACACTTTGGATGCAAAGAGTTGAAGTCTGCTAATAATATCATGCTATAAGCCTTCTCAGTTTCTGAAATTAAAATTTATAGTGCTAGCCCATAGAGTTGTCTCCCCAGGGCTCTCCCTGATTCTAATTCTTAAGGGAATTAAGATGGAACTTAATTTTCTTAAGACTCAAAATGTATCAGTGAGAATGCTGTTATTATTATATCTCCATTATGGATAAGAGAACTAAGATGCAGATAATTTAAAGGATTGTCAAGGTCTCAGACAGAGACAGTAGTAGACGCAGAATTTAAATCTAGGTATTAGATTCCAGTGCCAATGATCTTAAAGATTTATACTATGTACCAATTAACTAAGCACAAAAGAAAATTTTTAGGAGATCAGTTGCTCTTGTAGGAAGGCATACAGATTAAATGTGTAGTCCTATGTCCTCGGTATGAATGATGAACTTACTAAACAGTTCCTGGCAAATGCCTTTGAGATCCAAAGGCAAAGGCAGCAGAGATGGGTTCTGACAAAACCCCTAAGCTGAAGTGAACCTATTATGAGTTTCCATTTTATTATTTGTTTTCATGATGAGAACTTGAATGTCACATACTGTGAAAGTAAGACAGTGTTAAAATAAGCCCTCAGGAGAAAAGTTAGAGTTGACAATGTCAGCTGCTCCTGTCACTGTGGAAATGCAAACACGTGAATATTTCAGGTCCTCACCCAGCCCTTAAGTGCTGATGGGCAAATGGCTTATTCCAAACTATTTCAATCACTTTGACTCGCACTACCATGGTATGTCTGAGCTATGGCCCAAAGCCAGCAGCTCCTCACTCCTACTTTGGTCCCCAGTTGAATTCAAACGTTAAACTTAGGCTTCAGAGGAATCCCGTTTCGATTTCATCTATCTCCTGAAGACTTACCGAAAGTCCCTGCCAACAATATTGTCACTTAGAGGCGTGCCATACGGAAACACATCAACCTTTGCAAACAGGGACTTAGTTTTGGTGACGTAGTCCTCCTTTAAAACACTGACATTGGTTTTAAGAGAACATCCCTTGTGTTTTTCTCATTCCCCGGATCCTCGCACCCTGTACTAATTGCTCAGTAGCCCTGTCCGCCTGAGAAATTCTAACCTTTGCTTTAAATGTCAAGTCTTTCCACGATCATGGAAATGTTTATATATTGGAAATTAGCCAAGGTATAGTTCTTTCTTTTGAATTTTTATTAACGGTATTTTTTTTTCCTACAGGAAAAGCTCTCCCCATCTTCCCAAGCAAATTTGACAAAACTTTACCTGAATTGTAAGGCCCAACTCAAGCGCCATTCTGGAAAGGAGCGTTTTCTCAATTTGCGTTCAAAACTTTCTTTTAAAACTTCTAAGGAAAACATCATCCAAACCTTGTCAGTATTGCGTAATCTACTACAATTAGTCACCTTGAGTGTATACACCAATGATAGATGTCAGCCCCATACCACACTCATGGAGCTTGTACAGGAGATTTCATGTCCTTCTTCATGATATTTGGTACCAAATCACAAATAGACAGGTTAAAATCTATAGTCGTGTATTGGAGGCTGGAAAGAAAAGGAAGGTAGGAGAGGTACAAGCAAAATGCTCAAATGTCAAATCTAGGCTCTATCACTAGTATGTCTTATATTAAATAGTAAATATGTCTTTCTAGGTCACGGCAGAACACACTAAATCATTTCCATTGTACTTTTTGATGTTTAAAGTGTGTTAGTTTGTGATTTCCCAGGTAATCCCATACATATAAAGTACAACCCCATCCCTAATACAGCCTGGGAAATTCTATTTTAGTTTTATGTATGTGTGACATATGTGAATGTGTGATGTGTATGTGCATACTCTTGTGTGTGTGTATGTATGTGAGAGGGCGTGTTTTTACTATGGCATATGTATGTAATCAGAGAACAACTTCAAGTGTCCATTTTTGTCTTCCACCTTTTTTGAAGCAGGGTCTCTTTGTAGCTGGAGTTTTCTCCAGTCCTGCCTGGCCCACGGTCAGGGCAAATCTCTCTCACCTGCCAGTCCCACAGCCGCTTAGACCCAACTGAGTAAACACAGAGACTTATATTGTTTACAAACTGTATGGCCGTGGCAGGCTTCTTGTTATCTAGTTCTTATATCTTAAATTAACCCATATCTATTAGTTTATAAGGTGCCACGTGGCTCGTGGCTTACTGGTACATTACATCTCGCTTTTCATGGCAACAGCTGGCAGCGTCTCTCTGACTCTCAGCCTTCCACTTCCCAGAATTTTCCTCTCTCCTTGTGCCCCCTGTACTTCCTGCCTGGCTACTGGCCAATCAGTGTTTTATTTATTAACCAATCAGAGCAACACATTTAACATACAGAACATCCCACAGCATCTCTTGTTGTTCACCATGGTGTTTGCCGGGCTATCTGCCCATTAGATGCTGGGGATTCCTGTTTCCACCTCCCATTTTGCCATAGGTACTTGGATTATAGATGTATGCTATCACATCTGGCTTTACATGAGTTTTGGGTACCCAAACTCAGGACCTTACACTTGTATGATGCATCCTTTAGCCACTGAGCCTTGCCCACAACCCAAAGAAATTCTAATTTTTATGAGTCATGAAGTCTCTTCATTTATTGTCAGCTAATGAGGTTCCTCAGGATAGTCCAACATGCTCTGACACTCTTTTTCTTGGTTTTTTGAGATGGGTTTCTCCGTGTAGTTTTGGTGCCTGTCCTGGATCTTACTCTGTAGACCTGGCTGGCAGAGATCGACCTGGCTCTGCCTCCCGAGTGCTGAGATTAAAGGTGTGTGCCACCGCCGCCCAGCTTGCTCTGACATTCTTAAAGCCAGAGGGACCATAAAGATGCAATCTAAGAAAGAATTTGACTGCAGATTTAGAGTGAAAGCTTCCTGTAAATAATTACTAACAGAACCCAAGGTCTAACTCAGAGTTTTATCTACCAGAAATGCCTCTTAGCAAATGAACTAAGATTCTAAATTTTTAGCTGAGTTGAAGAGACAGGGATGGAGGTAATAAAAAGAGAAAGTAAAGGAAACAAGGATGTGTTTAAAACTTTATCTGGTGTCTTAAATTTGGGGGAGCTAGTCATATGGTTTCTGAGAGATTCTATAATTATAGCATCTATGACTGTAGTTTGAATGTGCAGGTAGACAAAATGTGATTTTCTTTATTTTTATGATTCAGTCTAATATATATGTGTGTGTGTGTGTGTGTATATATATATATATATTGGATCTTCAGTCTACCAGGTAGTAGACACTATAGGTTGGTCAATGTTTGAATCTATTCTTTTTCCTAAATTAGTATGTATATATGAAAGATGTGTCTCTTTCCAGATCTCCAGGAAGCATCTGCTGCCCTATCCTCATCCACTGAAAACCACACCTTTGGTTTGCTTTCTGTTCTTTGTCCTTACAGGCCATCACTCCCTCAGCCAGCCCTCACTCCATGGCCTGGAAGATCCCGTGTCTCCCCTGCACCCCTGCTGCTCCTGGATGGCACCCAGCAACACAGACCTGGGAGGCAGTCTCAGTGAGGGTTTCTATTGTTGCAACGAAACACCATGACCGAAAAGCAAGTTGAGGAGGAAAGCGTTTATTTGTCTTACACTTCCAGATCATAGTCCGTCATTGGAGGAAGCCAGGACAGGAACTCAAGCAGGACTGGAACCTGGAGGCATGAGCTGATGCAGAGGCTGTGGGGGGAGCTGCTTACTGGTTTGCTTCTCCATGGCTTGCTCAGCCTGCTTCCTTGTAGAACCCAGGACCACCAGCCAGGATGGCACCACCCACCATGGTCTGGGCCCTCAGCCACTGATCACTAATTGAGAAAATACCTTAAAGTTGGATCTCAGGAGGTATTTCCTCAACTGAGGCTCCTTCCTCTCTGAAGACTCTAGCTTGTGTCAAGTTGACACACAAAACCAGCCAGTACAAAGGCTAAACTCTGATTTCATCGGCAATGCAGGTGTTTCCACACTGGTGTTTGCTTCCTGTAGAGGCTTTTGGGGGAAGCAATACACAGGTCTGTCAGCTATCTAATCCCATTACTTTATGTGAGGAATCACACACACACCCTTAAGGTTTGGGGTTACCATAGTCAAAATGATGGAGTAATATCTTCAGGGTCCGGTGACACTGCATATTCCCTGAGTTGGGGCTCAATTCTATCCTCACTGAATCTGGTTCCACTTCCTTGTTGTTGTGAAAGGAGTGGTGATAAGCAAAGGTGTTCAGGAGTCTCTGTAATCGGATACTTAGGAGTGCTGTAAAATTCTTTGAAAAAACTGTGATAATAATATGTTATCATAGAAAGCCGACCATTCCTAGATATCATCAAGTACTTACTCTGCATTCACACATTTTATAAAACTGTGATTGTAGTAAGTACTTTCCAAACAATTAGCTCGTATCTGACCAGTTATTATTCATTGCTACTGATTACAATGTCCTCTAAGGATACTATCATCGGTAGGCAGGATCTTCATAAATCTTCTCACTTCGTCCTCCAAAACCTTTCCCTGGAACGACCAAATCCTTTCACCTTTGGAAAAACCTCCTGTGAGATTTTTTTTTTATGGCATTCTTTAACTGAGGACTCCTTCATAAGCACCTGCCACCTGTATTAGCCCTGGACACATAATCTTCAAATTGGACTGGCCACATTCCTTCTCGACACAGTTTACCATCAATGTTATTATTCATTCGAACATGTTCTTTCCCATAAACAGTGATTTGGGGACCTAGAAGTGCTTCCACACTTAAGATACACCTCTTCAGTGGGGTGGTCAGGTCCTCTCATTCCAGGCAGCCGGCGGGAAGAGCAAAGGCGTGTGGATTATTCCATGGATGGTGTCTATTTTTGACATGCCTGACTCAGATATGAAGCATACCTCTTCTACTCACCCTCCCCGCCACACGCACACTTAATGTAGAGGGAGGGAAGGCTATGATGAGCTGTATGCTTTCAGGGAGGCAGAAGACACCCGTGCCAAGTCATTTCATCTCTGACTCACTCTAAGGATTGCATTTTTAAAAGTCAAAAGAGTAGTCTTTCAAAATCAGGTATCCATTTTTTGAGTTTGTATGTTTGCTTGTGTGCATATACACTTATGTTTATGTATGTGCAGGCCAGAGAACAATCATGGGTGTCATCTCCCAGGATCCCACACACCTTGATATTTGAGGCAGGGTCTCTGCCATTGGCTTGGGGCTCACCCAGTATGATGGACTAGGTGGTCAGTGAGCTCCAGGGGTCCTCCCAGCTCTATCTACCTCCTCGGTGCTGAGATTCCAAGGCCAAGCCACTACTCCTGGTTCTGTTATGTGGCTTCTAGGATCAAGCGCCAGTCTGCTAATTGCAAGGCCATCCCTTCACTAACTGAGCTGACTGCGAGCCTCACTCCATTTTCCTTATGAATATAATTAATTCATCTCCTTTGGCTGAAGAATGTGATCATGAGTAAGACAGTACCAGCACTATGAAAGACAAATATCAGCTCATCTTTAAATTTTTTTTGCTACGAAATATGTTTTGTTTTTGGTTTAGTGTTTTTGTGTGTATGAATGTTTTACTTTCATGTATGTATGTGCTGCATGTATATACCTGAAGTCCATGGAGTCCAGCAGATAGTACCAAATCCTCTGGAACTTGAGTTCCAGGCAGTTATGAGCTTCCTAGTGTTGGTACCGGAAGCCGAACCTGGGTCCTCTGCAAAAACAGCGGTCACTCTTACCTTCTGAGTCATCTCTCCAGCTCCAATGAAATAGATTTTAAAAAATAAACTCTTGGTGAAACTGAATATTGCCTCCGATTGAGTACTACCGAGTTGCGTAAACCTGGCTAATATAATTTCTCTCTGAGCATTGCTTCTAATATTTATACAGAGACAATACTAATGCCTTACCTTGTGGAGGAGGAGTAAGGCTTGAATGGAAGAAGACAAGCATATTTGAGAACAGTTATTAATAGAGGATGAAATCTTAATAAATGGTCAGGTATAAAGTAAGAAAATGATTAAGTTTTTTATTTTTAATTGTTTTTGTTGTTGCTGTTGCTTTTAACTGCTACGTCATCCATTATTTAAGCCTAATACTGAAAACCAAGAGTCTATGCTCACATCTATCTTATTTTCTGAATGCTGTCACCAAAACCTACATGAATCATTTTTAATAATTGCCCCATTCCAAATGTTGAAAAACTAATCAACTAAGAAGTAGCTGGCTTAAATAAGTCATAGAAACTGATTAAATATGTTTATAGAAAGATAGAAAATGCACACAATTACAAATAGCACCCATCCTACTCTGGGCATGGCTACATTTCAAATGAATCATTTCCCTTTAAAGGGGGGATAGCTAAGAAAGAGTTTTGTTATTTTCATACCTTGCTTCTGTTTTGTTTTATGTTGTCAGATTTTCGCCCTAAACGATATGTACATCTGATCTCCGAATACTCAGAAAAGAGGATCTGTCAAGGTGACCCTGGTCTGCCGTTGTCCCTGAGGCCCGAGGGATCCACTGGAAGTGAGAGCAGCTGTTCTGAGGCCCTTGTTTAGGCCACTTAAAGCACGCTGTTGCTTTATCCTCTTCTAAGTACAGAAATTTCAAGATCCCGTGGAATGGGAGGCGACCCATCCACTTTATATTTGGATACCACTTTTACTGAAGATAGATACAGGGGTGGGGTGGGATGAAGGGAAGGATGGGGTGAGAGCTGTTGATGCCAGGTCAAGGGTATCCATATTTTTAGAGCACCTTTCACATCTGAGAATATGCCCAGAGTACCTCAGTATTTTTGGTCATATCAACCCCTCATAAGTAAAGCAACTTAAAAGAAAGTGAAGAGGCATTCCCCTTGAGGAAGAAGAGGAGAACCTTCTTGAGAATTGAGGTGTACCCAGCTCTGTGGACTATTCATCTAGAAGAGAACGTTTCTCCTCCCTGGTGGAAGGCAGCCACAATTCCACTGTCCTGCTGGCCACCTATTTTTATGTTCAGGAAGTAGTTATTGCAGAATCATGAGAATTGGAGATGGAAAGAATTCACTAGGCAGTCTATTCCAGCTTGAAGCCACTTAGGAAGAAATTTTAGTCTGCTCTCCAAGGGTGTTTTGGGGCCACCAAATTCCTCTCCCTGTGTGCTGAGCCAAATTCACCCAAAGCCAAAATTGTGTCAATTTCATAAACAAAAGCAGAAAAGTACTTAAAGTCTTTGCACAAATTTAAGTGGCTTGACTTACCATCAATAAGAGATTTTTTTCCTATATTTTATTAGATGGCAGCTTTTTGTAAACAAAAGTCCCAAACCACTGAATAGTGATGAGAATATATACACTTTTAAAGATTAAAAAGCACAAAAATTACATGTAAAGTACATCAATCATGAGCAATGAGGCACAAATCAAAATTTATATGACAGATAATTACCTTGGTGATAATGAGATCCATCTTATCAATATTACTCTGAATATTTGCATAATATTCAAGTTAGAATTATGGGATCTGAAAGTCAGGAAAAAATTGTCTCTAAATAGGCTTCCTAATTTAACTAATGATAACAGGAAGATTCAGAGAAATTGCAGTCTCCCAGAAAGGTATTAATAGGATTTCTCTTGGACTCCAGCTAAGACTCCATGCAGTGTAGGCAAGTACTATTGATTGATTAATAGATACTCTTCAGATATCTGATGGACATGTTTAACTGTTGTTATTAAGCTGTGACAGCAGGTCTTAGCATAACATCTGGTGGACTAAAAGTCTAATGTTAACCTATCTTTGAGTTAAATTCTGTATGAAGTGGTTGAGCTTGTGAAATTCATGGGGTTGGAGATTGTTTTAGTCCTAATCTAGCTAAAGAAAGGTGGTCTCTGAGGAAGGAGAACATCAGTGAGTTATTTTAGTATTAGTATAATCTCTGCTTTGAACTATTGGGTGAATTATATTAATTACTTCTATAAAATGAAACACTTTAATTAAATCATTCTTAATCCCTTTAAGAGCTCCAGGAGTTTACCCAGCCTAGCAATTCCTGGTCAATAAATACTTGCTGAAGGAATGTCACATACATTTTCAGTGCAATATTTTTTATCATAGGAAGTTTAGGGCATGTTTTTCATTGGGTGTTACCTAGACATACTGATTTATTTTACAAATGACTGTATTCCAAATAATGTTTTTGAGGTATATCTCAGTGCTCTAGAAAAATAAATATATACATTTTATATTCAAAATTTAAATGAAAAATAGTATGCAAAGTTAATAAAAAAAACAATGCAATAACCAAGATTCTTGAGAGAAACAGAGCAAATAGAATTTTCATGTATGAATGTGCCTTCAGCAGGGCTACCTAGCAAACTGAGGACTCCCTGTGATTTAACTGAAGGTTTTGACCAGACTCATTGGTTTCACACACTGCATCATTTTTATCACAGCGTGCATTCTGCATGGTTCTGATCTAACGTCCCTTCAAGCTGGTTTTTCTCAGGAGGAAGATCTGAAGGGAAGAATACTGCAAAGACGCAAAGATGCCAAGACACCAAGGGTCTAATCCTTTTCATTCTGTTTCACACTAATTCTTCTTGCTGAGTTCCTTTCATGTATCCAGCTGAGTGCTTTCCTGCCCTTGTGGGGATTGCTGCTTACCAGTCTGCTTCGCTCAGATCTTCCTCAGAAGTGCTACCTGCTGTGAAGCCTCATGGGCTGACTTAGTGTCCTGATCTCTGTCTTACACTTTCTAGTTTTACAATTCCAGCAAGAAGCCCAGAATCTCCCTATAACCAACCTCAGATCATTATATAGGACAACTCCAGGATTCACACACTCAGAAGAGTCTTCAAAATTCTATAACTTTAAATACAGTGGAGACCAGTGATGGGAAGTCGTCAAAACCACTGTTCAACCAAGGATGCTTGAGAAAGGAAAGGGGGTTGTGACGGGGTGTGGTTCAAGGTCACTCATCTTGTTAGCGGCAGAACCGAAATTAGAACTTCAGTTCTGGGACTCCCAATATAGGGCTCTTTCCACTGAACAATCGTCTCTCTTCTGGGGATAAAGTTTTAAATACTCGGGATTGTTCAATACCTTTAAACGGTCTGGGGTAAATTCTAAGAACCATTAAAGCTTCATTCCTCCCCGGGTCACCCTGACACACAGCACTAAGCCATCCCTCCTCAGGCCGCTCCAGGCGAAGAGGAAGGTGAGTGTTATTGACTGTGTGTACACTGGTTACGACAAGTATCTGAAGTCTGAAGGGCTCCTCCTGGATCGCATTTCCCTGCAAGCTGCCCTACAGTGACCCAGACACAACACTGACAGCTGTGGTGTAAATAAATAAAAACAGAGTATTTTGATCTTAATGGCAGCGGGGTGAGAGGTTGGGTATGAGAAGAGAGAGGCAGACAGAATGAAACAACCACAGCTGTGAAAAGAACAGTTGCAGGCCAGGAGAGAGGGAGAGAGGAGGGAGGAGTGAGATTAGGCGTCCGCCAATGTCAGAAATGCCGAAGCTCTTGGAAAAGGGCACACATACTTGGGACAGGTGGGAAGTGTTTACATTAAAACCAGAATATCAAATGCCTTCCTAAGTACTAGTCAGATTATTACAGACCCAAGTTGACCCAAAGGGGAAAGCCAAAGTCCTCACCCCGAGAACAATCACAGACGAAGCTTCCAGAATTCTTTATATTCCACTCAAATAACTGGATGTCACTCTGTATATCAATGTAATATGCTGATGCCAGTGACTAACTGTGACCTCTGAGCAGTAGCACGGACATCAAGGGAGGAATACAGATTTCCTAGCCCGATCAGATCTGTTGAATCAGAAATGTGGACAGTATGAATTCTGTATAACAAGCCTTTCGGGAGACTGGTGCACATTCAACTGAGCACCTCTGCCATGTGTATGATGCAGCTCAGCTTCCACAGTTATGCACACATCTCTCACACCTGGGCCCATCAGGACCCATGCTCTGTTATTAGCAAGCCCCAGCCTCCAAACAGAGCAGCTATGACAGGAGAATGTGTGATTCGCATCACTCATAGTTTAGGAACCAGAGAAGCTAAGCCTACAGGGAAAAAAAACCTCAAAACCCATACGTTCAGATTCACGATGTCCAACACACACCCCTAGCCAGGGATGGGTGGTACACGATGGCAATGTCCTCAGCCCCATGTCCATTTTAAATAATCTCTGGAAATACATTTCATCTAAGGAATGGAGGAGCTATTGAACTGGAACACACAGGTGCCTGGAGAAGCTTTGGAAATTGGAGCCTGAAGGTAGCTCACTTTACCATGGATAAAAACGTATTCTCTATCTCTTGACACTGTTTTTAAGGCACTAATGATATAACGACTAATGATATAATGACCAGAGAGCTAGTCACCAATTCTAGTTTTCCTGTAGATCTCTGACCCATGGCACGTAACTTTGCTCTCTCACACCAAGGGGGCTACTTAACATGTCATTTTTTTTCCATCTCTAACACAGATGTCTTTGTCATGAAGTTGGCTGGTTAGCCATCTCAACTAGATCAATGAATTACATAAGCCTTCTAAGTGCAAATATCCATGTGGCGTGCATGGCTTGCCCCAGGATTTCATAAATTTGATCATTAGCTTCCAGACAACTCTGGTGATTCACTCTGCATGAACTGCCACAGGCAAATCAATCTTCCCTTTGAGGAAGACAGCTAGGTACACCGTGCTCTATACCCAAAAGGATTTTGGCTCCAACTTGAAGAATGTGACAAAATTATTAACAAAGAACCTATTTCAAAGGAAGACTATTATAGGTCAAGAAACCGGATTTTTATTTCCTAAAACTTTTTATATTAGGCTCTGTCCTCATGTTATCTCAATACATCCAAATAGAGTTGCAGTTGCCAAAAGACACAATACTAAAATTACATAATACAATTGCTTCCCTTTTGGGGAGCTTTGGTGTTAAGGGAGGAAGAAATAATATCAATGCAGTACTGACTCTATGGAGATCTGTGCTAGATACTTTATGCATGAAGGACTATCTCACTGCACTAGGAAGTTTTATCATGTACTTTTCACATTATGTCATTGGGAAACCTGAATTCTCAAAGGACTTTGACTAGTAGCCTGTCCTTCCTCCTTTCGGTACCTAGAGGCAAAGAATCTGAAAGGGTAATGCCCTTACAGTGTTTTTCATTCCTACTAACTACTTCAAAAATAACTGCCCTTAGTCTGGGCTGCAGCTTAGGGTGGTATCTGGGTCCATGGCCCTGCAGCAGTCATGGTCTGTGTTGATGTCTGTGGCTCCTGTTACCTCTGAGGGCTATACTGATGTCCAGGAGTCTAGACCACCACCTAAGACCATGTTGGTGTCTGAGGTCCTTGCTATAGCCAGGGCCATACTAATCTGGATGGCCATTGCTGTCACCAGGGCCATGGTGATGTTCTGGTCTAAGCTGCTGCCAAGGGCTATGTCTGGGTCAGTGGTCCTGCTGCAGCTGTGGTCTGTGATGATGTCCATGGCCCGTGTTGCCACAGAGCGGTCATAGGAACCATGCATGTTGAAAGTCGAAGACTTTGCTGAGCCAGCTCTTTCCCTCACTGGACCTGGGATAGCTGGCCCTGTCCCTCGCTAGACACTACAGCAGGAGAGTTGTCCCTGTCCCCCATGAGAAAGCTGTCCCCCACACTCAGGAAAGATGGCCCCACCTCTCACCATGGGTGTGGAGGAGCTGGCCCCTGAGGAATGGACATAGGAGAGCTGGCTCTGCCCCTTGCCTGAGGGGGGTGGTCCCAGTGGCCTGGACCAACCAGCTCAACTATCACCCAGACCCACATCCTGGGCCTTGGGTTGGCCTACACCAACATCTATCCCATCTATGACCTGCTAGAGTATGTGAAGGGGCTGGTCCTGTGGAAAACTTAACCACAGGATCCCCATGACTCGGGACAACAGTAGATATCGGAGAGGAGTTTCGGTGAGGGTCCAGCGATGATGGTGTGCCAAAGGCCTTGAACCAGACCAATGACACATTGCAATGAACATGGCGAGACTGACTGGACAAAAGAGTAAACTGTGTGACATACTGCAGCATCCAATGCCACTAGGAGGAATGAAGAAGTGTTGGAAAGAGAGAGAAGCGAGGTGGGTTTTATTTTGTAGTTAACTGATTTGGGCAGTGGGGCGGATGTTGCAGGGTGAGGGGAGGATATGAAGGGACTGGGAGATGAGTGGGATTGGGGTAAATGATGTGGAATTCCCAAAGAAACAATAAAGAATTGTTATAAAAATATGAATAAATAACTGCCCTTTAACCTCACAGGTAATAACAATTCAAGGCGTAGCTCAAAAGCGCCCTGAGGCCATCATTCTAACAAGGGATTCCACCAAAAAGAACCTACATTTCAGACCCTGGGATAATGGTGATCTGTAGATATGGAATAAAAGTGCTGGTAAAATCTAATAGTGGAAAAGTTGCTGTGGTACCAAACATCGAAGAGTATGAAGGTGTGTGTGTGGGGGGGGGGGGGGGGGGACAGGTATTACTAACTAGGAGTCATCTTAAACATCTGCCTGTCTGTGATGTCCCTTGTACACTCATTCAAGTAATTGTGTGTGTATATACATGTATACATACATACACATACACACATACACAAATATATTTGAAAGGTAACATAATACCTAATGGCATCAAAAATTAAAACATTTTACTTACGTGATAGTAACAGCTCTTAGATTGTAGTAAAATTATTATTTGATATCTCCCAAGCCTTAGTTTTCTGTCACTAAAATGAGATTAATACATTGCTTTTATATGCCTTATACATTAATCTGGAGGAAACGGATCTGAGTGGAATTCACAAACTACAGAAAGTGATATAGAATGAGAAACTGTGTTTTGATGAAATTGTTGTCCCTGGTGGTATTGTAGGTAGGCCTAAGCCGGGGACCAGAGTCGGCATTCTTAACTCATGATTCATCACACAAACCACCCTCAGTCATAAGGCAAAAGGCAAGTCTGAGCTTTTCTTTGATTTGTTGTGGTTTTATGCTCTTTAAAACTGCACCTACCTATAGAAGAAGCAAAAATTTATGGGAAATGTATATGAAATGCTTTTTCTATTGGCTATACCAACCTTCAATCCAACCCTTTCATGAGAAGGCTGGGTTGAATTTGCTAACAGCTTGCATCCGGTTTCCAATCCTGCCCTTATATAACCCTAATTCAGCCTAGATCATTAATGAAGACGCAAACCTTGCACATCAGGCCCAAGAACCCTTGTTCTTAACAAACCCAATCAGCAGAGTTTGGGCTTCCAAAACTACACAAAGGATGTCAGTGTTTCCTACGTTTAATGACCAAGCAGAGGTACCGAGGACTCACTCTGGAGTCATTACCATAATCCATTTTAAGAGCACAGAGACCGCAAAGCTTGTTGCTGTGTGCGCTGCTACAGGTACCCACACCAAGGCTGGCTTCCTGGATGTTTGCAGGGCCAGGGAACTGTTGAAAAGTGCTGGCCTCCAGGAGCCCGTGGGGGAACTGCTGGAATGTTGTTTATCTTCAGACCGCAACAACTGCTCCAGTGTTTCACAACAGGAAGGTCTGAAGCACAGACATTGAGGGCTTAGAGAAGCGAGACCTGAAATAACCCCCACTTCTCTGTCTTCCCAGCCTGCTGAATCCTTCTACCTCTTCACAGTGCCGGTGGGGGACGGGTGAGGCTGCCAGAGCTCAGACCATGGAATACAAAGCTTTTGGACAAGCATGTAGTTACCTTAATACTCCAGCTGGGATGAAATTGTCAGGATCCTATGGCTCTGTGGGTGATAGAGAAAACAGGAAGTAGGCCTTCTCACTGTCTTACCATTGTGAATCTTAAGAATTCGTCTTTCCTGTAGAGCACCTATGTTTTTAATTCGGATTTTTGTTTCCTCCCTGATCTCTTATATGAGAGGAGAAACTGTTATGAACTCAATTCTAAAGTCACAGGCAAAGCCTGGTAGATTTAGTACAATGTGATTTGGAGAAGAGAGTTTTTAAAAGTGCTAATTAGAACTCCATGGTCTTGGACTCTTCGTTTACCCTCTCTGTGCAAATGTTCAAAGAAATGAGAAGAACCTGTGTGGGAGCGGTGAAATGGGCAGGTATCCCAAGCGCTGGAAGCATCCAAGTCTTTGGCAAAGAGCGCAGGGTCCTTACGGTACTGAAAACAGGATATTGTTGAAGAAAACAGCTGTGCACCGTAGACAATGCAGATGTGCTTGAGCTCTACTAAAAACTGCTGTGCTGTCCTGTTTATGAACAAATCCTGCCTCCTCAACTGTTTTGGGGGATTTTGTTTGTTTGTTTGTTTGCAGTCTACTTGAAGTTGACTCTTCTGTGCAGAAAGGAGTAACACTGGAAAGAAGGGAAAAATAGCTTTTTCGGCACATGCCAGAATGGAGAAGCAGTGTCCCTGTGGAAAGACCACGACAATTTAAGAAAAGATAAACGATTTCATCTCCAAACTCTTCCTCAGAAATGCTTAACTCCTACTCCC
This sequence comes from Peromyscus eremicus, assembly GCF_949786415.1. Classification (NCBI taxonomy): domain Eukaryota; kingdom Metazoa; phylum Chordata; class Mammalia; order Rodentia; family Cricetidae; genus Peromyscus; species Peromyscus eremicus. The sequence continues at coordinate 68,610,481 of NC_081428.1, forward strand.
ATGGCAGGTCGCAATAAGCTTGCTTCTCGATGCAGTAAGAAATGAAGCCGTTCTTTCAGCCAGCAAACAGCAACCACGGCCCGTGTGACATGTGTGACATAAACCCATGAGCGCTATCCAGTGTGGTCACACTAGAGAAGTCCAGAGAAGCAACGACAACATAGAACTAAATGGTCGACTCTGGCATGAGGCTAAACAAAATGAAGGCTCCAGTAATGGGGAAAAGGCATGGATTCTGGCAACAGGTTTTCAGGAAAACTGCTGGGCAGTCAGTCATGTGACCTGTGCCTGCAGGTTTGACAGGAGCACAGAGGGGGACACTTTGCAAAGACAGTGAAAGCAGGGTAAAAGCAGGGTCACATGATCAATCCTGGAGTACAGTTCGGGAAGGACAGCACTTGGTTGTGGCCATGGTCACTGACCACATCCTTCCAGAAGCTTCAGACTCCATCTTCACATGCCTGTGGTGTCTACAGAGTCTCTATAAGCAGTTCAGTGACCAGGTTCAAGGCTGTCTGTCCAGTTGAGCCTTAATTCTGCCATTGGTCACTCTACTTTGAGCAAGTTTTCTGACTTTTCAAGCCTCCAGGCTCCTCTTCTAGCACACGAGGATCCCTAAAACACCCACTGTGGGATTTAAACACTGCCAAGTACCTGCTGCAGACAACAAGTGGTTGCTGTCATCGTTATTAACTTGTTTTCCTGCTCTTAGTAGATCAGGAAAAGTCAAAGAATGGCGTGCCCCTATTTTATTCACATAGTCCAGAATCTAGAAGTGTGCTGTGGGATGTTCTGTATGGCAAATGTGTTGCTCTGATTGGTCAATAAATAAAACACTGATTGGCCATTGGCTAGGCAGGAAGTATATGCGGGACAAGGAGGAGAAAAGAGCTGGGAAGTGGAAGGCTGAGTCAGAGACACTGCCAGCCGCCACGATGACAAACAGTATGTAAAGATGCCGGTAAGCCACGAGCCATGTGGCAAGGTATAGATTAATGGAAGTGGATTAATTTAAGCTGTAAGAACAGTTAGCAAGAAGCCTGCCATGGCCATACAGTTTGTAAGCAATACAAGTCTCTGTGTTTACTTGGTCGGGTCTGAGCGGCTGTGGCAGGTGAGAGAGATTTGTCCTGACTGTGGGCCAGGCAGGAAAACTCTAGCTACAGAAGTGCTTTTCCTGAAAACTTCCACCAACGCTTGAATGGATAAATGACTGAATTAGTAATAATGAGAACAGCAAATATCATATTGAAAGTTTCCTCTCAGCACATATGATTTTGACTCATATCATCTTGCAGTGCATCCGTCATAAAGCATTTATAGTTTACTGCTGCAGCCAGCCTTCTGGGGATGATGTGCGAAGGTGTGGAGAGAACAGTGCATCCATCGTAATGCATCCATAGTTCCCTACTGCAGCTGGCATTCTGGGGACGGTGTGTGAAGGCTTGGAGACAACTGGATAGCGCAGATGCCAAGATGCAGGCAGAGCATCTTGGAACACTGCTGCTGCTTCCTCTATGGAAGACATTAGCTTGGCCTGTGGCTAAATTCTGTCAACTGTAAAACAAAACAAAACAAAAAATAATTACAGTGACCACTTAATAGGGTATATAGATGACTCCAAAAAACTCCTTGAAAGGGTGATGGATTAAAATGTAACTAGATAATGAGGTGGTACTGGATCCAAAGAGAACTGTAGGAAACTGACATTTAAGCAAGCCACCGTTTGATTTTTTTTTAATGCTCTCTCTCCAGATTCAAAATTATTAATGAGAAAGGCCAATCTTGTCAGCTATGTGTTATTCAAATCTTTCAGACAGTTACATAACAAACTCAAATATCATCTATAACTCACTCTTTTGGGGTAAGACTGTGGGTACATGAAAACATGTACCCCTTTCTATGGTTTCATACTGGCCAGCTAAAAGTGTTTGGCAGCAGAGGAGTGTAAGAGACAAGGACACAAAGGTAAACCTTTACAGAATGGTGGACATATTTGAAGGGACAAATGTGGAGGACTTTTTTGATGTTGTTACTGCAGGAGCTGGAGAGATGGTGCAGTGGTTTAGAGCACTCTTTGCTCTTATAGAGGACCTGGGTTCAATTCTCATCACCCACAGTATGGGTCACAACCTGTGTTAACTCCAGTTCTAGGGGATCCAACACCGTCTTCTCATCTTAGAAGGCAGCAGACATGCATCAAGTTTATAGACATACATACAGGCAAAATTTTCACACGTATAAAATAAAATGAATAAATCTAAAAACTATTTTAAAATCTCATTATTACTGCTGTGGGATGTTCTCTGTGCTGTGAATGTGTTGCTCTGATTGGTTAATAAATAAAATGCTGATTGGCCAGTAGCCAGGCAGGAAGTATAGGCAGGACAAAGAGAGGAGAATTCTGGGAACAGGAAGGCTGTGTCAGGAGACGCTACCAGCCACCACCATGAGAAGCAAGATGTAAGATACCAGTAAGCCACAAGCCATGTGGCAAGGTATAGATTTATAGAAATGAGTTAATTTAAGATATAAGAACTAGATAGCAAGAAGCCTGCCATGGCCATACAGTTTATAAGTAATGTAAGTCTCTGTTTGTTTGCTTGGGTCTGAGTGGCTGTGGGACTGGCGAGTGAGAGAGATTTGTCCTGACCATGGGCCAGGCAGGACCAGGAAAACTTCAACTACATATTACTGAAAATACCTTTATACCTTACAAAATACTTGCCATTTCTATATGACAGATCCTAAGAAGATATTTATTTCTGTATAAAAACTCGTAATTGGTATTAGAACCATTATAGCACATTATACTTTCCACTCTATATACAAGGGGCCCAGGTCACAGGGTCTATTATATTTTTTAGTTATAATTAAAATATTGGGAAGATTCCACCTTCCATTACCAAGTGTCTTAGTGTTTCTACTGCTGTGAAGAGACACCATGACCATGACAGCTCTTATAAAGGAAAACATTTAATTGAGGTGGCAGCTGACAGTTCAGAGGTCCAGTCTATCATCATCATGGCAGGGAGCATGATGGTGAGCAGGCAAAGATGGTGCTGGCTACATCTTGATCTGAAGGTAACAGGAAACGGGCTGTGACCCTGAGCAGTATTCTAAGCATAGTAAACTTCAATGTCTGACCTCACAGTGACACACTTCCTCCAACAAGGCCACACCTCCTAATAGTACCACTCCCTATGAGATTATGGGGACCAATTACATTCAAACTACCACAGCAAGTTCGAGAAATTGTGGCATAGCCCATACAGTAGACAATAAAAATTTAATTTACACAGCAACACTGATAAATGTAAAAAATAGATGCTAAATGAAAGAAGACAGTCCCCAAAATGCATACTCTGTGAATCCACTTATATGAAGTCCTAGAAGAGACAAAAGTATTTATAGCAACAGGAATCTGGGATTTGAACAGGAAGAGATCCTCTACAACATGCATAAGAACATCATGAGGAAAACAGAGTCTTTTGGGTCTTATGTAGCACGGTGGTGCTGTGGAATAATCCTCTTGTACACTGTAAAAATTTGTCACTTAAATTGGTTTAATCAAATGCTGATTGGCTGGTGATAGCTGGGAAGGAAGTTAAGTGGGAAAGCCAAACTGAGAATGATGGGAAGAAGGAGAGCAGAATAAGAGTTGCCATACAGATGCAGAGAAAGCAAGATGAGAATGCTGTACTGAGAAAAGGTACCAAGCCATGTGGCTAAACATAGATAGGAATTATGGGTTATTTTGAGTGTAAGAGCTAGTTAGTAATAAGCCTGAGCTACCAGCTGAGGATTTATAAGTGGTTATTCAGGAATTGGCGGGTGGGAGAGAACCATCCATTTACATGGTGGTTATATGGTGCATGAAGCTCCAACTGTATCTCCAGGAAGCCTACAGAAAGAGGAGTAAGACCAGAACCAAGGTTCAGCATGGTTCAGATTATCTCTGACCTTGCATTCTTGCGGGATTTTTTTCTCATTACAAGACTTTCTGTATCACTTGATTTTCTATTTACATTTCCATAAAAGCTGTGCTCTGACTTGACACTGTGTGTTTAAAAGTCCACAGATATCTTACATGACTCTCAGAATAAAATTCAAAATCTTTGTCTTAGTACATAAGGTCCTTTTAGATTTTTGATCCTTTCTGAAATCCTTTTAAAGACTACCAAACCTGCCAAAACTTTCATCCCTGACTCCCTACATCATTTACCTCTTTCTCCACTTGGGCAGAAGCAACGCTTTTGATTCCAACTTCACACTCAGGTTTTAAAATGCACTTCCTCCTGCCAGACCCAATCTCTCTTCCCCCCCCCCTTTGTATGTCACCTCGGTTTTTCTAAAGCTTGGTCTTTATCAGCCATCTGAAATCTCCAAATGTCACTGTACCATACTTCTGTTGTAGCACATCATCTACAGTATACTTATTGTTGGCTTTTGAATTTTCCCTTCCTTAAGAGTTCCTTGAAGATACAACATTACCCAATTAGCTTATTCTCCCACAGTGACTAACACTGGATAATAAGTATTACAAAAGCTTTTGCTCAGTGAATGAGTACAAAAATTCTGGGGTAGAGGACTGCCCAACACTTAACTTCTAAAACTCACAGAAGTGTAACACATAGTCAGGCAAGATCCCCGTCTAATTTCACATTTGCCTTAGTAGAACCAAATATTCTTTGTGTTGTAGAAGCCTTCGAGGCCAGCCCAAGAACAGGAGCTATAATTTTGCTGTGTTGATGTCAGCTGAAACCAAGAGACATTTGCATGAGGCAATAATCACATAGCCTTGATGCTAAGCACACTAATATTTTGGCCCTTTCCAAACAGGCTCTGCAATGTAATTAGGAGACTTTTGAAAAATGACACCCCACAGTAAAATTCAGCTTTGCAGCCTTTTCTTCAATCCCAGTGCCTGATCTTTTAAGACCTCCCTTAGAAACACTTCTCTGTCCTTTTCTTGTGTGTTTATAGAATCAGACTGAGAACTCCCTTCTGAGCTTTCTACGCGGCAAACTATCTCTTGTTTATTTAGGCAATATTTAAGTCTCTGTATTTAAAGTAAACTGAAATCTTCTGGTCCAGTTAGCCAGTGGACATCTATGCTAGATTATGTAGTCATTATTCTTTGAAGATGCAGATCAGAATATCACTTTTTGAGTTTTGTTTTTATTTTTCTTCCTTTCCATTTCCTGCTTACCTTCATAGATGTCACTATCTCCAGCTTCCTGCCCTTACTGGCTAGTCCCAGGTCAGGAGTGGAAAGAACGTGATGTTGAATCCTTCCTGTAGGTACCTGCCAAATGGCCATGGGTTGCTATGGGGCCTCCTCCTCAGAGCTTTCTGCCACTTAGAGGAAGCCTACACTCATTGTTGACAACATTGGCTGTTTTACCTTGCCAAAAAGCTTTCCCTACAGCTTCCATACTAGTCACTGCCCATCCTTAGAGCCACAGAATACAAGTGTAATTTCTTCTTTACATTTTCTCTTCAGATAGATGAAGTCGAAAATGACAGTTCCATTGAGTTTTCAACAAGTTATTCCTCTTGGGTTTGAGTCATGTTTCTCTAAACATGCTTCCGATGATCAATGCCATCAAAAAGCTGTACTCTTAGACCCATAAGTGGCCATTCAGAACCCAAAAGGTAGAAGGTCATTCTATGCTTCCCCCTCAGCTGGCATGGATTTGCCTCTCCCGCTCACCAGCCCCCCTCTCAGGTACATGCTCTATCTGGCTTACATTTTTAATTATGTTCTCAGATGTGCCTTTCAGCTACCCTTTTATATCACCACGCTTGTGCTCACATCATATTTTCTTTCCGTTTAGGTAGTCTATTAAGAATTGGCTTGGAGAAAGAAGATGTGGTACGTATACACTGTGGACTGCTAGTTCGCTGTAGAGAAAAAGGAGATCACAAAAATTTCAGGTAAATAGACAAAGCTAAAAAAGATCATGCTGGATGAGGTAAGCTAGATCCCAAAAGACAAACTGCATATTCCTTCTCATCATGTAGTTTCTAGCTCCAGATCTTTAGATGAGTGTATAATCTGGAGTAACTGCAGAGACTAGAAAAGAAATGTGGAACCATGCTTTAGGAAGCAGTGCAGAAAGGAAGAGAAGGGTACAAGGGATTTAAAGGGGCAAATAGAAAAAATGGGGAGGGACTTTAATTAGGAAGGGAGGGAGATGAACACCGAATGGGAGAGGAGGGAAAAATAACAATATGAATATCTGAAAAAGTCATAAGGAATCATTATTGTCCACTTACCTAAAATTACGTGTAATACACACACGTTTGTGTATATACATATAGTTTAAATAAAAATTTCCCTTCTAGGCTGACAATGCTCCCCAAAGAACCATAGACTATTTAACAAAAAGCCCCAATACCAGAAACACCGTGTAGAAGGCTCAGAAGAGAGTTCTCAGCCTCATTCTATAAACACACAAGAAAAGGACAGCGAAGTGTTTCTAAGGGAGGTTTGTGTCATTCATTAGAGTTGTTTCCAAATGTCCCCAAACACTGTAGACTATTGCTGTTGCCATTTACCACCTCCCAGGGGAAGACACCACGTGCCATAGACACCAGATCTGGAAGATCCAAGCTGGATCTGACCCGACAGCTTCCTCCCTGGGGACTAGCTTTCATGGTACCAGAAGTCTCCGTGTAAGCATCCAAAGAAGGGAAGCAGCCAATGGTCCTACTCAGCTGTGATGCCTAGAGACTGCAACAAAGACTGGCCGGGCACCAGTGTCCCTAAGGGTGGGTGGCATGTATACCTTAGCAGTGACCCACAGCTGTGCCTACACAACAAGAAGGAATTTATGCCTGGTACTGGAAACCTAGCCAACTATCTGGGACTAGTAAAGTCATGGATCTTGGAGGAGAACCTAGCAATGGCCACTTTACTAAACCAGAATAATTCCTAACTGCATTCTAAATATTTACCTTATACCCACAGGAAAGTATAGCCCTTACCCCTCATCAAGGAAGCTTCTCTTTGAAGCAGATGGAGATCTTTATAGGAAATAATGACTGATCAAAATGCAGAAGACAAGTGAATTTGTGGCACCCAGCCCCAACTGATATATCCACAGCACAACTCCTGCACCTAAGGCCCAGGGATCATTGCAGAAAGATGTTAAAAGTCAGAAGAACAGGGAGTTTTTCACAAGAACTGCTCAGGTTTGTATCAACTTACCACAAACTAGAGTCATTTTAGAAAAGGGAACACAACCAAATTAGCCTGTGGGCATTTTCAGGATTGATGATTGATATGGAAGGGCCCCGCTCAGTGAGAGCAGTGCCATCCTAGGGCTCATTGTCCTGGATGCTGTGTAAAAGCCAACTGAGTAATCTATGGAGAGCAAACCAGTGAGCAGCATCCTTCCATGGAATCTGCTTCATTCCTGCCTCTGGGTTCCTGTCTTGAATTCCTGCCCTGATTGATGACGGACTGCAGTTGAACTATAAGATGAAGTAAACCCTTTCCTCCTCAAGTTAATTATAGTTATGGTATTTATTAAAGCAATGAAAATCCTAAGACTGTGAGATTGACTAACCTATGTCAGAGAAGGTCTCACCAACCTAAAGAAGACCTGAACAGGGACAATACCAGATAAGCGTGCTTACGTGGAAGGGAGAAATCTCATGGAGCCTAACACTAGACAAAGAACTACAAGAAACTAAGGAATTCTCAGAGCAGGAAAAATAGTCTTTCCCAGGGAAGAACCCAACAATTGATTATTTATTACCAAGTTGTCAGCTCTAAAATCATAGACATATGAGTAACATTATACAGACTGAGCAAGTTGTATTACGTGTGTGTGTGTGTGTGTGTGTGTGTGTGTTTAACAAAGAAATAGAGGACATGAATTTGAAAGTCTTCAAGAGGAGTGCATGAGAAGGGTTGGAGGAGGGAAGAAAAGGAGGAAATGACATAATTACAATTTAATTTCAAAAAATAAAAATTATAATAAGAATATAGCACATGTGATGCTGCTAATTTACAAAACAAAGGTACGTGAAGAAATTCATACTTTACTACTAAGTAGTACTAATTTAAGCTCCAGTTATGGTGGCAAAAAATAGTCAATATTTGGAGTTCTTGTTACCTTTAAGTTTTAACTATGACTTCTTGCCTGTCTCTTTTCAAGAATGCATCTGAGCTCTGAGAGGCTTGTGTTACATGGTGGGGAAAACATCTGGAACTAAGCTAGTATTAGCTGAGAGATGTGCCTTTCTACTTACTAGCAGGAATGCTCCTATGCCTGGCTGCTTTCTCGCTTCATTGATGCTTCCATGTGTTCCACCAGATTGCATCTCCTTCCATCCATAACTTGTTCCAGATCAAGGTTTGGTATCTCATAACCCAACTTTCTTCCCAGTTGTCCATACCGTAAATGGCCATTCTCCTAGTCATTTTTGCCAAAAATTCAAAGTTATCTTTGACTTTTCTTTTTCTCAGAGCCTATCATTGCCTAGGGGACCAGCCCTCAAGCAGACCAGGGCTCAAAGGGAAATCCACAGCACTGGCAGTACTAAGACTATTCTATCTGAGGGGGTTAGAGGAAAAAGACACTCATACACTCTGTTGATGGTTTCCTTCAGACCTTTTCTTTATACTTGTTTTGCTTTCTCTATTCTTTATTTTCCTGGTGATTTCCTTCTCTCATTCTTGATGTTTTCCTTCTAACTCTATCTTTATTCTTGATGTTTTCCTTCTAATTCATTTTAACTCTTTCATTCTTCATGTTTTCCTTCTAGCCCATTTTAACTCTCCCTTTATTCTTTTTCTTATAGCTTATATACCACAGCAAAATCTTTCAGGCAATGTAGTTACATTATGTTTTTCAAGTGAATGATTGTAATGAATACAAAACAAACAGTAAAAAAAAAAAAACAGCATGTTTTCCATATCCCTTTCATGATTAAACATTTTATGTATTACATGTGAAAAACAAATTAATCTTAAGAACCCACATACATTCATATCCAAGCAACTTGTTATAGATTAACTGTGTGTGCAAGCAAAATATTTTTCTCAGTCAGGTCTTTTACTGGCAGGTTGCAGTTTTGAAGTTAAAAAGAAAGAGCCAATTACTTTATTACTTATCTTGAAAGGTAATCTTATAAGTAATCTTAAAGGAATTGCAAACCTAAACTTCTATATATGAAAAAGAATCAGTGAGCTCTATTTTAAATCTTTGGAGTGCATACCCATTGATCAGTAGTTTCTTATATCAAGAGATTAAGGGAAAATGGGTATAAGGAATTAATCATCACCTTTGGTCATCAACCAATCCTAACAAGAAAGATGCATCAGCTGGCAATAATTGGGCTGCTTTGTTCTTGTTCTCTGACCTTAAAGAGTTCCACATTCAACTATGTGCCTTTTTAAAGCTTTAAATTATCTTCTTAGGTTTTTCACCTCAAAGCTATTTGACAAAAACATCTTAGTCTAACTTTAAGTTATTTTCAAAGTTTTGTTTCAGCTGTGGTGCACTCTGAAACCCATGAACACATTTACCAACATTAGGGTTTAAAGACTTTAAGCTAGCTGGGCTAGCTGGGACTCAATTGTTTTTCTTAATCACTAACCTAAGTCACAGTCTATACAACTTGTCAATAAAAACTCATGTATTCAAGCTGTATGACACTTCATTATATTTATTTTTATTCATCAAAACTCTGTATAGACTAACATTATTATTATCAATTAGACAGTACAGCTTATGAAGCAATTTATTTTCATTAATAATTCACAGATAAAAATGCCAGCTGGAACTGGATGTTTCCATGAGATGAACATACTACATTACAGGCAGTGGGAATCTCCCCACCTCCAATTGTGCTATGCCAGATACCAGAGAAAGATAGCAGCAGCAAACATGTAAAGGCACAGCAGAAGCAAAAGACATTCTGGGGTCTGGGGTCTTGGGGCCTTGCCTGTCTGAGATTGACCCATCAGAGAGTTTCCTCCTTGTGGGCTGACACCCTGAACTTCAATTGCCACCTGCTATTCCTCTGTCATGGCCACTGGCAAGAGCCCACATTTATTCTCATAAATCAACATCATGCCCGGCTTCCAAACATCTAGAGGCTAACCATTCATTTATATGAATCTACACTATACCAATCTGATCCAAATGATCATACCTAGATTACTGACACAGCCTCTTCAGTACTGTTTCTTCTTATGTCTTAACCCCTGCAAGCTGTTTAACTCAAAACATCTAAAGTGATCTTGTTAAACAGTAAGTAACCTCATGCTGTCCCTTTGCTTATATAGCAGAAGTCTTACCATCTCACCAATAAGAGGCAAAAGTGAGTGCTTACAGTGTTCTGCATCTGAACACACAGGGCACAACTCACCTTGGCATCCTCTTCTGGCTACTTGACCAAGACATGACTTCACTGCCCTCCTCCTGCACACGAAGCATCGCAGCTACTTCCCAGCCTTATGTTCATGGTTCCCAGCCATGGTATGGTTCTGGTTTTGAAAGATACCTCCTCTGAATTTAAAATTATCTACTCCCCTCCAGCAATCTCAACTTTTTTTTTTCTGTAGAGCTTTCTACTTCCTAATGTATTCCTTGTTGGGCTTATTCTCTATTCCTCTGCACTCCCCATGAGCAAAATGTCACTTAAGTAGAATTTTTCTTTTCCTTATCACCAAATCTTAGTTTATAAGAACAGAATTCTGTGTTTGTGTGTGTGTGTGTGTGTGTGTGTGTGTGTGTGTGTGTGTGTTACCCCTCAAGATTTTTGGCTAATCCAGATGTTACAAGGGTCTTACCATATGTTCCCCATCACTTTCTGATTCAATGGTACCTTTTATTGACAACAGGATTTCTCCAGAACCACAAATTGATGTCCCATGCTTTCAGAAGTGAGGCACAGCTGCTTGCTGGATATCTGTTATGCTGACTTGGGGTCTCTAGTTGCTAAGGCAAGTATTTATTTTTTGTGCAAATAAGATGTTGTACCAGTCTTTGTTCAGTGTTTCCCCCCATGTTGTCATATCACTCTATGACCCTGCCTGAATCTACTCATGCAATAAGTTCCAGTTCATCCTCCATTTCAGTTCATCCTATTTCAGAGAAGTTTATTGAACAGTCATATAAGCCCCTGGATATTAACTAATGAGCAGAGAGGACTGTCTTCTTACCATGTAGGAAATTGACCAATGAGCACAGAGGATTATCTTCTCACCATGTAGGAAGTTGATCAATGAGCAGAGAGGATTGTCTTCTCATGTAAGCCCCTGGAAGTTAAGCAATGAGCAGAGAGGGTTGTCTTCTCACCATGTAAGCCATGAGTAGAAGGGATCATCTTCTCAGAGCCCTTTATAAGCTTCCACAGCTTACTCACCTTTCCCCCAGATGTATATTTTCAACCAAGCAGAGTTAATATGAAATCTTTTTATGGGGATTATATACCAAAACACATCTATACCACAAACTTCATTATTGCCATTCAAATTACCCAAATTCTAACAAGCCCACAGCTTTCCTTTTCAAAAAGGGTTTTATTCCTGCCCTGGGCTTTTGAAACTCAAAAATTTATGTTTCTTCCTTTCATACATTAGAACTTATCTGCTAACAAGTCACTCTGAGGCCATGAGGCTTGAGAGGAAAGTGCCGAACTACAAATGAAGTAAATACTTCCACTAATTTGAAAACATCTTATCCAGCTTTTCAAAAGAGAAAAAGTCAAATAAAAATAGAATGCTATGGAATAGATGGCAGGGAAGTTGCATTGTCTAGGATGCTGTACACCCAATCTTTAAATCAACCTGTGTTCATCATGTAGGATCTCAAGGGATAGGATGAGAACATTCTGCATTTAAGTGCATGACACATTTTTTTTTTTTTTTTTAGATTATTAATCTCCTGTGGAGCAAAGAAAAAAAATCACATGACTTAGTACTTCTAGGTTACTTATCTCCTGTCCAGGTGAGTTGAAATGCATTTCAAGAAAGAAAAACTGCTTTGTTCCTCTAGGATTCCAGTGTTTAGTTGTCATTTGGGAAGCCCGAGAATAGGGTCAGGTCAGAAACACACAGCCAGAATGAGGGAGAAAATATGGCATCATAAGAGGGAACAGAATGATGGAGAGAAAAACTCCTTTAGAGGCCCAAGGAGTCAAGAGGCAGGATGTATGCCAGGGTGCCATTTTAGTACATTCCCAGCACATCTCTCCTCCACACCCCAATTTTACTGTCATTTATTGTGAGCTCAGGTAATGCAAACTCATTTTCATATCAGCAAAGCAGATTAGGAAGGTAAATCTTCCCAGGGAAAAAATATTCATGACAGATTTAGAAGCTGAATGTCACATAAGTGATATTATCCCCTCCTTTGTATTATTCATGCCCTAGGTCCCTGTCATGGTCGGGAATCAGTGAAACTTAATGAACAAAACTCAGCCCTTTCTGGCCCAGAGGAGATCCAGGAGCCGAAGGTCAGCTGCAATACTTTGTAGGGCTCAAAAATGGACAAGCCAAAAATCTTTGTGGTAATTGAAATCGAACATCTTCCTCAATCTTTTTTTTTAATTTAAAATAGATTTTTTTCATACAACATATTCTGATTACAGTTTCAACTCCCCCAACTCCTCACAAATCCTTCCTACTTCCCCACCCACCCAAATCACACACACACACACACACACACACACACACACACACACACACACATTTAATTGCATGTAGAATTTAAAGTAAATATTGTTACAAAAGAAAATGCAGACCAATGGGAAAGTGCTACTGTGTATTTACTCCACTTCCCCATTGTCTTTTAGAGGCCCCTCCTTTGAGAATCATACAGTAGGCCATTGACAAAATGTGTTCATCACCAAATTCTGTAGAGTCCTTGTCTGAGAATGGGGCTTAGTGAGAAAAGTGCTTGTCACACAAACATGAGTAAGTCAGTGCGTCCCCGTCCCCAGGACCCCCACAAAATAGCCGGGCATGGTGGCCTCTACCCAGAGTCACAACACTGGGGAGGCAGAAATAGGAAAGATCCCTGGTATTACTGACCAGTCAATGGAGTCAGTCAGCAAGCTCCGAAGTCAGTGAGAATAAGGCAGGAGGTAATGAGAAAGGTTTCTGGTGACCTCTGCCCTTTACATGCACACATACCCACACACATAGTGCATACATACACACACACACACACATTTTTCATGCACAGATATATATGATAAATAAAGAAACAAACAAGTATATGGAAGAAATTTTTAAATAAAATACTTTATGATTTGTAAAACATGTATGAAGTTCCAAATTTCAATGTCCCTATTACGGTTTCACCGAGACATAGGTACACGAACCCATAGTGTCTGTGGCTATTGTCCAGCAGCTGAAATGGATGAGTACAACAGAAACCATACAGCTTGGAGAGCCCAAAGGACTCACGTTCTGCCTGCCTGTAGAGGAAAATGTTGATGACCTGTAGTGGAAATCTACACCTCCTTTTAAAGATAAGCAAATTTGAACCCATCTCAACATCTCACAGCTGCTATATAACAGAAACAAATCTAGAATCCAGTCATCTTAATCCCACTTACGGCTTCTCTCATTGCTATATAACCTGAGAGCCCCAGGAATTACAGGGTGTCAGCCCAGGACTATGTTATGAGAGCTGCAGCCTCTATTCAAAGAGTTCCAGGAAAATAGGTAACCAACACACTGCCCAAGGACAGGGAACAGTAACCTCTGACAGATACTGTGAAGGTGTGCGTGCCCAAGTCAGTTCCTCCAAGCATGCATCCTACTGTGTGACAGGGAGATGTGATGTGCCCTCTGAGTACATCCGAACCGAACACTGTGAACTTACGCTTGGAGCATCGTGCTGTTTGCGTGTATTTTCCTCTTGCCACCCTAGTGTGTTGTGGGGATATTTCACGCAGTGTGGACACTGGGAAGACCTTAAAAAGGGAATGTGGACAAGGGCAAGAATTGGGGTTTATTTTTTTTTTGCTGCAGGCTACATTTTTATTTTTATTTTTCCCCCGGCTGGCACGCGTCTCCTTCTGTTTTGAATAATGGAGATAATTATACATTCAAGGGATCACACTCTAAGCCCCCTGAACGATTAAGAAATCCTAGTGGAGGCAATCACGAGAAAATGGAAGGGAGGATTACCCAGAGAGACAGGACTCAGACAGTTTTCCATGCCTTGCTCACTGCGGAGGCCTAATCTCCAGTCTCTCCCTCAGACTGCTGATGTTCCAGGCCTCCCCTAGGACAAGCGGCTTTTCTAAGCCCCAATCTTGTGAAGTCAGATGTTTGGAAGGTTCTCTTAAGAAACCACTGCCTCCTCGATTTATTTTTATTTATTTATTTTTTGGGGGGGGGACACTGACTCATAGGCATGCCTCTAGGTATCGAGGCTCCCGCTTTCCAGAAACTAGCTGCAGAACAGAAACTTTTGTTTTCTTCAAGTAGGGAGAAATCCTCCATCCAGTGCAACAGCTGTCTACTGAAAGCCACAAAAGGCACAGCCGTTCTTTTGGAAACTGAAAAAAAAAAAAAAAACACCTGTTAGAGAATAGTGTCCTGGGGCTACTGAATTTTTCTAGGATTAATTGAACAAAATGTAAGGAGAATTAACTGAAACTGACTCAGAGGAACAGACAGAGTGGCTAGGTGTGACGTTCTAAGTTGAAGAAGAACATGAGTTGCTCAGAAAACCAGGGTAGGGCAAATACAGGCACGGGAAAGCAGGTGGATCCAGGGAGAGGAGCTGAGGATGGGGCTCGAAAGGATTGGGGTGCCTGCCAGGAAGGTCTTCTCAGCCACGTCCCAACCAAAGGGGTGCAGCCATAACCTGGGGGCAGCGCCGTCTCTGAAGTTCCCTAATTACGGCTCTGTGTGATAGGAGCAACTTTGCTCTTTTCTCTTTGCCCCAGAATAGCTCTTTCTTACTTGGGAATCACAACATTTCGACTGGCTGTGCCATCAGCTGCCATGTAACCATGACCACGACAGCCATAGCTAAGAGCCTTGTCCTAGAACACACTTATCCCTGCAGCAACTTCTCTTCCTTCTCTCTCAATTAATCCTTAGCGTCATCCTCTATAGCACGTTTTCTTTTCTCTTGGAGATAAGGAGAATGGAAGTTAGTAGAATGTATGAGGATACACACATGATGTTTCCTTTGTTGCTTTGGAACAGGGACTGCCTATATATCGAGAAGGCTGGCCTCTTGTTCACAAAGCTCCTCCTACCTCTGCCTCCTGAAGGCTGAGACTAAAGGCATGCACCACCAAGCCCAGCAAATGTTCAGTGCGAAAGACAGGAGTCAGAACGTAAGCCCAAAGCACTCTGAACCCAGAGCTGAAACTGAGCATGATCCTGAAAGTAAAAACAAAAAGAAAAAAAAAAATCAAATTCAACTTCCAACAGTGATCCTCACGACCGGGTCACCTTGGCCTTCCCCGACCTAGAAGTTTCCTTGCCTTTAGATGAGGAGGGATGCACGATCCCCTTCAGTAGATTTAAAAATCAAGAGAGTTCGATTTCCTCACTTAGCTCTGACAGCCTGAAAAGCAGGAAAACAGAGTTACACAATGAACTGGAGTAGAATGTGGTTGTGGGAGGGGTGTTTGTAAATCTCCCTCCATCCTTTTCCCTCTTCAGACCTGTTTCCCAAGCTCCAGAATTTTCCAGAAACAACCCCTGTCACCGCAGCAGCAGACACAGCACTGGGGAACTTCTTCCCATGCCACTGTCACCAGGCAGTGTCTTCTTTATGACCCATCCACAGCGACACTAATCCAGGCTGTTTTCTCTCAGTCAGTTACACTTTAAGCTGATCAGGGTGAGGCATTGCATTAAAGAAAAATCAGCGGCTATGAAAAGGTAGGTGTTAAGAGTTGGCGACAGGACTCAGCGTGAAATGGTTGCTAAAATGTGTTTGCTGGGTTGGGAGGCGCCAGTGGGTCCCTTTGCTGACTTTCACACCAGCCGTTTATGATAGGAAAGTCAGAATTGCCCAAACTCAGTCACAGGTGGAGAAAGAAGCGGCCTGCTTTGCTGTCCTCAGCTTGCTGGGGCAGTATCAACATTTGGGCTGGCAATTCCCTCTGGGAACATAACCCAGTGGTCTCAGCTTCAAAATTCTTAGACTTCTTGGAACCGCAGGTTTAAAGTCTTGGCAAGCCTGAATCATGGCTTCAGTCTGTCTCCTTAAAAGAAAAATATGGAGAACAAATGATTGCTGGTATGTTCTTTGTGAAGAGCTCCAGCCAGGGCCACTCAGTGGACTTTGAAAGATGCCCCCAGGTATCTTTATCCAAAGACAATCTCTGAGTGCTTATTATTCACTTTACTAGGGTGGAAACTCTTTAATCATTGTCTCTGCATTTGCTTTAATCTAGAAACTGTCAATTTATTAGCTCATAATGTGCCCCAAGCTTCTCTCCATCTTAGTGTGGGACAGCTAGAACACATTTAAAGGATGATTCTGGAAAAGCCAAATTGATGTGAGGAGAGGGTAATGCAGAGACACAACGTAATTAGAACTCAAATGAAAGTTTCTTTACCAAAAGACACGTTCCGTGTTTGACTTTAAGTGGAGTAGAGCTTTCTAAGCACAGGCTACAATAACAATGGGAGCATGAGTAATGCTAACCGGAACCCTGTCCCTAAAGCGATTAGTCTAAGGAGTATTTATTAAATAGCCAAAGTTACATGTTGCCCAAGATTTTTCAACACCAACGTCTTTGGAAGTTTCTTTCAGAGATGCTCGTGAAATCAAAATTAGCCACTAGACCAAATAAAAGCAGGAGTTGGAGCTTAGTGTAGAACGCTGCATAAAAAAAAAAAATAAAATAAAAAAAAATCCACAAAGTTAGTGGAAAAAACCAGAGTATCCAAAGAATAGTGTTCAGAATACTGGCTAGAGTAGAAGGGCAGCATAGTGCAGAGCAGTACACAGGGGTGTGCTAAAGAGAGGTGAGAAGAATTCAAAGGAAGGATGTGAAATCATGCTGTGGCCTTTGGCTACTGGGCCAGCTGAGAACTGGCCACCTCTTATCTAGTCCCTGTTACCATGTGAGCCCCATGGAGTTCATTCTTGGCCTTTCATTATCTCAGCCCATCCCCCCAGATCAACTCTTTTACAGAGTAAGACATTTGTTTCTTTTGTTGGTTTGTTTTCCAAAGGAGTTTTAAAGGTTCACCTAGCTTCATCCAGTGACTTGAAAGATAAGCAAATTAGAGTGTGGAGAGTTTTAAGTGCATGGAACAAAACTACCCAGGTAGAAATTACGATATATTAGAGCAAAATTCTATCATCCCGTTTCCAAATTATACATCACTCCCCAAGTTCATTCTTCCTCCCCAATAACCATTCCTTTCTTCTTAATAAAAAAGAAGGGTGTTTTACTAAGTAAAAAAAAATGGTGGAGGTGATGCTCAAACATTAGATTTTTAAAGCGCATATCTAAGAACATGCATCCGTGGGGAAGCATCAGACACTGGAAGAGGACCTAAGCAGCACATTTGTTTTCAAGGTCTGGCTTGCGACTTGCTGGTTTGAAATAAATTTAACCATTCCTGGTATTATCTTAGCAGGTATAGACAGGGTCATTTAAAGGAACTTCAATGTCATCTAAAGGCACTTCTTGTAGAAGGAAGGGACAGGCATTCAGAAGAGTTACCTTACAAAGCCACAGAATCCTAGGGTTTTCAGGGACAATAACCGTCCACTTCATTTTTAAGTTCAGAGACACAGAAATGCGATTATTCTAAAGCCTGTCCGCCACCATCCACAATTGAAAACTGTACAGATCTTATCATATGTAGTTCAAACATTGCACAAAAAGTGAAATTATACAGTTCATTGGCAAGAGTTTTCTCGATTTCTAGTCACACTCATCATTATTGAGCCATCAACAGCTAGCATTGCACTCGTGTTTATGAATTCTCGAGATTATTTTTTTAATCGTTCCATAGACACATAAACATGCTTGTTATTGCTGCCAGTGGGTTGGTGGCTCCAAAGTATTCCGGTTTTGTAAGACAGTATGATAGTCTTTGGATATTATATACTTTGGTTATTACGTGTATATTTGGACATAGTATGAATTTCTCTGGAAAACCAGAGAAACACTAAATTATAAACAGTTTTAATCTTATACACCCATTAAGAGATGAGTCACAGAGGTTGAGTATGGGGTCCCCTGTAACACAGGCCACCCATCCCTAGTAATATCTCAGGTGTCTTCCCCTAGAATCTTCTTCCCATCTCTTGATGGTACTATCCCTCCTACTTTTAAAGTACTATGCATGTTTTCACTCCATTTCTTCCCCATGCTTCGTTCAGAAAGGAATCATTCTGGAGCTGAGAAATTCCATACCAGGAACAATACACCCTTTGACTTCACACTTTCGCTGTGAGCAACAGGGCCAGCCAGGCAGACACCAGGCCTCACACACCATTATGAATCTGTCAGCAATTAGAATTCTAAAACCCTATTCGGCTTTTGACTTGCCTCAATCAACATGTCACTGCAGCGGGGATTATCTGCTTTCTCAACGTAAACATCAACAGGAGCGAGTGCAGTAGCTTGTGTCCTGGGCGAAGGCTACTGCCAGGGAGAATTTTAAATAGCATTCAGCAGACAGGAGGGATCTGGGGCCCTAATGGGCCATAATTAGAGAAGGCAGAGCCCTGAACTACTCTTTGTGTGAAACTTCAGAACTTTGAGCTTTAGTGTAGGAGAGATTAAGATACGTGAAGAGCTGCTTCTGCCACTCTCTTCTGTTGCTTGAGCTGGAGAGAAAGAAAGAGAAAAGAAGAAAATGTGTGTAGTAGGGGGCTACCACTCGTACAAAAGACCTTAGGGACCCATGTTGCCCACCCTCCTCATTTAGAGGATTAGGAATTGAAAGCAAGAGAGGTAAAAGCCCCTTGAGCAACATGCAGGAGTGTGCCTGGAGGCAGAGCCCAGGGTTTCCTTTATACACTGCCCTGTGGAGGAGACCTGGAAGGGACCTGAGGAATAGGACTGCCTTCCTTGTTTCTGTGTTGCTTCGATAACACACTGTGACCAAAAACAGTTTGTGAAAGAAAGGATTTATTTCTTCTTAAACTTTCATCTCATAGTCAGCCATTGAGGGGAAGTCAGGGCAGGAACCTAGAAGAAGGAACCAAAGCAGAGATCAAGGAGTGCTGTTTACTGGCTTACTCAGGTCTTTTTTAATACAACCCAGGACTACCTGCTAAGGAGTGGCACCTCCCAGAGTGGGCTGGACCTCCCACACCATTCATTAATCAAGAAAATGCCCCCACAAACTTGCCTACAGCAAAACCTGATGGAGGTGTTTTCTCAACCAAACATTCCTCTTCCCAGGGACTCTAATTCATCTCAAGTTGATTACTAATAACAATATTAATAATTAATAATCAGCACAAACTTTATGCTTTCTCAAAAATCACAGATTTTCCTGGTACCCAATGGCATAACCCATCAACCAATGCAAAGTAAAAAAAAATAAATAAATAAATGTAAGGTCAACACAAACATATAGTACCAAGGACAAGCTGGAAGGAAGACAGTCCCATTTCATCTCAAATCCTGTGAAGATAGTACGTAAGCACATAAGTAGAAAACAATTGTATCCCTTTCTAACCATTGTAAAGCATTATAAAAGTCATTAGCTATGGAAGCTGGAGTTAGGTGACTGAAGACAAGGAGAGTTGGCTGTATTCGGTTGGCAGCAATGGTTAACACTAGCTACATTAACTTATTTAATATTCATAACAACTTTAGAATACAATTATTACAATTATCGCTGTCTTTTAATACATAAACAAGGAAACCGAGTTTCACAATAACTTGTTCAAGGATATATACATGGTAACGGTAAAACTAAGATTCAGCCCTAGAATCAATCTGCTGCCTGCAGAATCCCCACGGTAATCACATAAGAAAGATGACAGTCTGAGAACTCTGTGTGTGTTTTCTCCTAACAGGGAAATGCACACTAAGAAATGTAGTCACAGGTTGAGAATCCCATCTTCCTGAGTTCTGCATTGCTCTTTTTGACCAGCTGACGAGTGTCATATCAGTGAGTGACAAACACTGCTAGGGCTCCCTTCCCTTCACGCTAGGTACACTCTGCTCCTTTTACTCCGATGAGTAGTACTTATTCTGTTCATGGAAAATTCTTCCCTGTCCTTTAGAACCATTTGGCGGCTACCGCTGCTTAAACACTTACATGACCAACCCAATCTTAAATGAACCCCCTGCTCCTCTTCCTTCCATCTACAACCCCATACTTTAAAAATGAGAACCTTAATCGGCCATATTCTGGGGTCACAGCATAGGGGGAGGAGGGTTGCTGTCTCCTGTTCTAGAACCCCACCTAAGCAAAGTGTCTCTTCTGCTTCTTCTCTTAATGTCCCACCCTACCAAAGATAGCATCTATGTATTTAGCTATGAACTCTGATATTTGTACCTGGAGATCTGGATAATGAAGGACTATATTGGGGCTTACTAACATTGGGGAATAATTTCTCTATCACTTGGACCAGACTCTACTCTGAAAAACAAGCAAAAGACAGAGGCAACTGGCTCTATGGTTATATTAGCTGTCTATTCCAACAGCATCTAAGTTCCATCACTAAACTATCCAGTGTTAAGAAACGTGACTTCAAAGAAATAAATACAAAGTGTAGAGTCAGTTTCCACTTTCTTGCCCATAAACTTTAGCCTATTTTTTTTTTTTTACCCAAGCTGTCTGACCACACTAATAGAACTACATGATCTCCAGCATCCAATCCAACTCTACATATCGATAACCAGTGACTCTAATAGAACATTCTTCCCTCCGTAGGGAAATCTGTTCCCCATGCCCCGACCTTGGCACTTAGAGAAATCAGCATGAACAGTAACATCAAGATCAAATTGGTAAAGAACTGACTAAGCCACCTGAGGGAAAAGGGGGCCTTCTGTTTGCAGGAAGGAAGCCAGAGACTCTGGAGGGATGTGGTGTGTGAAATTCAGGCCGGGAATTTAATGAGTTTGAGGCGTGAAAAGCCCAAGCTTCAGGGCTGCATTCCCTGGCAGCAGTGAACAGGGCAGCTTTCCATGCCCTCTGTGGCCGAGTTCTATTTTAGAATGTACTCTGTGCCTGAATCCAGTCACACAGCTGTGGACGTCTGTTAACTCTTAGTCATGGCGCTCCATTCAAGCGAAGGGATCGTGGTCAGACACGGACAGACCTGCAGAAGCGGGCTCCAGATGAGGAACAGTCAGAAACAGACCAAGCTGATGGCTTTCTAACGAGGGACAGCTAATGTACTGAAGACGCAGCAAGCTTAGTACGATGGGCCAGGCAAGACACGAGGTGACTACGGAAGCCTGCCGCAGGGAGTCCTGGGAATTAACAGTGGTAGCCCTACCCACCAGGAAGTAGTTCATCTGGTATTCAAGATCCCCTCAGGACTCCTTCACTGTAAATGGTCCTTCTTGGGTAGGTCATATTTCTTGAGACTTCAACCCCTGGCAAAAAAAAAAAAAAAAAAAAGTAAGAGCCAAGATGCGTGTTTTCACCGCGCTTCCACCCACTCTGTTCTGGAATCCCTTCCAGGACCCAAAGCGCATTACTGTCAAGTCTTGTGCTTGGATGCTTCGGTTAAGTGGATACCCAGCCCAAGATAGGAAGCTGTGTCAGGTTCGGGTTAAGCTCTCCAGCTGCTAGGCACCACGGGTGTGATCACCATGGAAATAAGTTCCTCGTCAATCATTTAGAGACACCCAAGGAGGTCACGAGGATGTCAAAAGGGTGAAACTCCACAGGAAGGCAATTCTAGGCTACCTGAAAAATTGCTATCTGACTACATTCTTGAAAGACTGCTTCCAAAGTAGAGTGGAGACGGCTGTGTGCCAAGCCAGTGGGAGCAGAAGGTCCTGCTTTGGGGAGATCCGTAATTGTGGTACTGTAATAGAACTCAATGTCAGACGGAGAAGCCCTTTGGGGTTATCTTTTCAGAAACATTTTTAGAAGCAATAACTGAGGGTCAGAAGGTAAGCAACTTGCCCAAGGCTCACATAACAAGTTAAAGGAAAAGTCTGGACTAGAATTAGTGTCTTGCCCTCTTAATTTATTAGTCCTTCCTGAACGCCGAGGATTTTACTGGAAAGATAATGAAAGTTCTAGAAGACATCCCCTCAAGGTCTCTTCTGGGACTCTCGCAGAGAGAGAGTAGCAGTCTACCCCCATGGATGCCACACTTTTTCTTAAAATTTAAACACTACAATACTTCAACAGCTGAGAGATGGCTCAGCAGTTAAGAGGACTGACTGCTCATTCAGAGGAACCAGGTTCGGTTCCCAGCACCTACATGGCTGCCCACAACTGTCTGTAACTTCCAGATCTGACACCTTCACATACCAATGCAAATAAAATACACATAAATTAAAAAATACGTGGTTCTTTCCCATCCATCTCCCCTCTCTGAGTCCTGCCTCTGGCTGGTGATAACATATGTAAGATGTGGCTCAGGACATTAGGTGGATTTGCTTTTGGTTGAAGTTTGTTATAGCAAAATAACACGGTTACCATTCACTCTGGTGAAGAGAAAACCTACTGATTCCCCGATGTAGGACTGCCTCCAAGAATATTTCCATCACCAACTAGTACTGCATTTCAAGGAAGGACAGGACCAAAGCTCGGACCTTATAGAGAAACAAATGTGCCCAAGTCATGTAGCACAGAGAACGTCAAGGGAGCAGAGAAAAACAAGATAGAAAATACATAAAATCAGGTGGTATTCTGTGAAAATTCTGTCAAATTTTAAATAATGTGTCAAGGAAATTTCACATTTTCTTGAATTCAAAGGTTTTTTTTTTTTTGTTCTTTGAGACAGGGTTTCTCTATGTAGTTTTGGTGTCTGTCCTGGTTAATTTATAAAAATACTGCCAATAATAAATTACAAAGCTGAGTGAAACATGCCTAACCTAGCAATAATAATTTTACAAAAATATGTTTAAATTAACTGAGAAAACATTAAAGTATTTTAACTTCATAGAAAATGGTATTTTAAGGCCACAGAGACGGTTCAGTGAGTAAAGGTTTTTACCTCAAAACTGAAGGCCTGAGCTCAGACTCAGATTCAACACTAAGGTGAAAGGAGAACTTCACATAGTTGTCCTGTGGCCTCCACACAAGCACCACAGCATGCATGCTCCCTCCACACAACAAAAATGAACTTATTTTGAACAGATAATGCCATTCTTAAGAATATTGTCGCTGGGCAGTGGTGGCACACGCCTTTAATCCCAGCACTGGGGAGGCAGAGGCAGGTGGATCTCTTTAAGTTCAAGGCCAGCCTGGGCTACAGAGTGAGTTCTAGGAAAGGCACAAAGCTACACAGAGAAACCCTGTCTCAAAAAATAAAAAAAAAAAAAAATTAAAAAAAAAAGAATTTTGTCATACAGGTATGTGATCACCCAATCTGTAGCAGTGAGTATGATTGAAGAAAGCATTATGGGACTATGTTAAATAATCAAGGCATTGTGTTATCTTTTTTTTTTTTCAGGAATTCTCATGTTTTGTAAATTTTTACCAGGCTTATAATGTCTCCAATTAGGGAGACTGATAATATACAATGTTGTACTTTAGTTTTTATTCAAAATATATTTTTCATATAAAGGTCTCTCTCTACATTATACAAGGTCTAGGCTCCCTGGAATTTAGAATCCCTTTTTCCTGAAATGTCCCTGGGATGAATTCACGTTGATCACAGGATGGCTGAGAACAGCAGGAAGCTCCTGGTGAGTTCTGTACATTCAGCCCACATTTACACTGCTCCAGCAGTGTCTTCCTTGGAGTTTGGCAATTCCGAAGAGCACAAGGAATCTTTTCATCCTTATACACGAGGAAAGTCCCCGAACACCAATCCACTTGGGTGGATTTAACCGCTGGTTTCAGGCGCTTAACACATGACTATTGCTCATCAAGCAGTTTGTATATTGTCCATCTCCCCCAAACCCAAACCACCTACCGAATCCCATTTTACTTTTTACCACGTTCATTTTATCTTTGAATGTGTTTGCTGTTCAAATTATTATTCTGCCTCATTTTAGAGAAAGATGTAGCCCAGTCATAGTGATGAATATTGAAACTTGAACTACTTAATTATATTTAGAGAGGTTTTGGAAGGATAAAACAAGATAATGTATAGGAAATATCCTAGCTCAGATGCCAGCACATAAGTGCTTGGTAAATGTTAGCTTAATGTCAGTTAGGTCCTTCCCCACAGACAAGCATTCGTCAGCTTTGGTTCATGGAGCGCTCTAACGCCTGGAGGCATTTTTAGAGTTCCTTGAAAGAAACTGTGGTCACAGCACACAAGCTTCAAATTTCTTCACTGCAACACACAGTGTGGATTGTAAATATGAAACAAGAAACCTAACCCATGGCATTTTTGCAAAGCTGAATGGTTAAGAAAATCATACTGAAACCATCATAAACAGAACTGACTCAACTTTCCAACTGCTCACTTATAGGACCATGGTCAATTCATCATATTCCTCAGCATTCTGCTTCCTTCAACTGAAAAACAGAGATGCTGGTAACATGAATCTTTGAGAGACTTAGAGCAAAACAAAATGTTTTCGAGGTCTTGGAAATATAGCAAATTTCACACAGGCAAGATGATAACATTATGTTGGTATCAAAATAATGATGATGATGATGATGATGATGATGATGATGATGATGGTGATAAAATGAGCAAAAAACTAAGGCAAATGAGCAGAGGACCCCACCCTCATCGTCTCCTTCCTCAGCTCCCATCATTGTGACCTTAGAGACACTAGGACAGTGGTTCTCAGCCTCCCTAGTGTCTGTGACCCGTTATTACAGTTCCTCATGTTGTGCTGACCCCCATAAAATTATTTCATTGTACTCTGTAGTTGTAGTTTTGCTATTGTTATGAATCGTAATGTAAATCTCTAGTATGCATACCTCCGATATGCAACTCCTCGAAAGGGCTCTTTGACCTCCCAATGGGGTTGAGAACCATTGTGGAGACAAGCCCGAAACACCTGGATTTCAAAACATGAGGGAACTCTTTTACAGTCTGGATAATATAGAAGCAAATATGTTTAAGAAAATATGTGTAAGAAAAGGCAAAAAATAACAACTACAAGAGAAAAGCTAGTTTAATTTCACTGGCATGTATCTCCATAGTGGGAGAAATGATAGCAAATAAAGTTGATGAAGAAGTAGAAATAAACGTGTATTATAAGTTGTAATGAACACAAACAAATGTGGGGAGAAAAAGGAAAGAGATGGAAGTGTAAAATGTAGAAAAATGAAGTCATTCTCTCAGGAAGAAATTAATAAATGATGTCTGATGTAAATGAATACATGCATAGAAATAGTATCATGATTCAGAGCAATTAAAGTAATCAAGAGAACAAGAAAAATAACTTAAAATGACTTAAGCTGAGCTGAAGGGAGGATTGGGTGGAAAAGTTGTGGGCTTTGAATACAAATTCTTATTAGCATTTGGTTTTCTTAAATATTTGATGAAATATAGCAAAAAAAACCAATGAAATTCAAAAACGTTTGTATTTTTTTAAACATCCTTGGAAAAGATTGTAGAAATGTCCTTATTTCTTCAGTATTGCTGCCATTCAGGATTTCATTACCATCTCTTTTCTATGCTACTCATTAGGACAGCCTCTAGACATAAGTGGTCATATCAATTTAAATTAATTATAACATAATAATTTTAATTACTTAGTCTAAACCTGCCATATTTCATGGCTACTGGTTTCTGTGGTGTGCTGTGGATGACTGATTGATAAATAAAATGCTGATTGGCCAGTAGCCAGGCAGGAAGTCTAGGCGGAACAAAGAGAGAGGAGAAGTCTGGGAAGTGGAAGGCAGAGAGACATTGCCAGGCACAGTGATGAGGAGCAGGATGTAAAGTACCAGTAAGCCACGTGCCACATGGCAAGGCATAGATTAATAGAAATGGGTTAATTTAAGATAGAAGAACTAGATATCATGAAGTCTGCCATGGCCATACAGTTTATAAGTAATATAAGTGTCTGAGTGATTATTTTATAAGTGGGCTGTGGGACTGCGGGGGCTTGGCGGGACCCAGAGAGAAACTCTCCAGCTAAATTGGTGGGCAACACAGAATGAAGAATTTTACACTTTTCCATTACTTCAAAAGGTTCTATTGCAATTTCAACACATATATCCAAAATTTGAAGCAAACATTCATATATGAGAAAGAACATGTTGTTTGTCTTTCTGGGTCTGGTTTGCCTCCATCAAAATGATCATTTCCAGATCTGTCAACTTATCTGCAATTGTCATGATTTCATTTTTCTTAATAGCTGAATAATGTACCACATTTTCATTATCCATTCATTCATTCATGAACTTCTAGGTTGTTTCCATTTCCTACCTATTATAAATAGGGCAGCAATGAACATGGATGGGGAAGTGTTCCTGTAGAGGATATAGAATCCTTTTAGGTAGATGCCAAAGAGCGCTCTCGCTGTATCATATGGTAGATCTATCTCTAGCATTTCCAGAAAACTTCACACTGATTTTCCTAGTCCTTGCACCAGTTTGCTCTCTCTCACCAACAGTGAATGAGTGTTCCTTTTTCACTACATCCATACCAGAATTTGTTACTTATTTATTTGAGACAATCTGACTGTGTTAAGATAAAAATCTCAAAGTAGCTTTAATTCACATTTGTCTAATATCAAAAGATGCTGAGTATTTAAAAAAAAACATTAACAACTTATGCTTCATCTTTTGAGAACTCTGATCAGTTTGTGCCTTAATTTTTAATTAGGTTGTTTGTTTTCTTGATGTTTAGTTGTTTTTGTTCTTTGTATATTGTAGATACTAACTCTCTGTCAGATTGATAGCTGGTAAAGTTTTCCCATTCTGAAGGCTACCTTTTAACTCTAACAATTGTGTTCCTTGCTATACAGAACTTTTTTATTTTCATGAGGTCCAACTTATCAATTGTTGATCTTAATGCCTGAGCTACCAGGGCTCTGCTTAGGAAGCCCTTTCCTGTACCTATAAGTTGAAGTATATTCCCCACTTTCCCTTCTATCAGGTTCAGGATATCAGGTCTTATTTTGAAGTCCTTCCTTGATTTTTTGTAGTTAAGTTTTATTCAGGGCAAGAGATAAAAATATAGTTTTAGGCCAACCTGGTCTCCAAAGCAAGTTCCAGGAAAGGCACAAAGCTACACAGAGAAACCCTGTCTCGAAAAACCAAAAAAAAAAAAAAAAAAAAAATAGTTTTACTCTTCTAGTGGTCGTTATGCAGTTTGAACAGAATCATTTGTTGAAATGCTTTTCTCCAATGTGGACTTTTGGCCTCCTTGTCAAAAATCAAGTGGCTGTAGGAGTGTGGGCTAACATGTGAGTCTTCAATTCTACTCCATTGATCATTGTGTCTGTTTTGGCGCCAGTACCATACTGTTTGTATTGATGTAGCTCTGTAGTACAACTTGAAATCCAGAACAGTAATACCTTCAGCATTTTTTTTTTCTATTTGGCTCTCCAGGATCTTTTTGTGCTTCCATATAAAATATAAGATTATTTTTCAATTGCTGTGAAAAGTGAATTGGAATTTTGTTGGAAATTGCATTGGATTTGTAGATTGTTTTTGGAAAAGGTGGTCATTTCCTCAATATTATTCCTATGGATTCACGACATGGGAGTTCTCTCCATCTTCTGTTATCTTATTTGATTTCTCTCTTTGGTGTCTTAAAGTTTTCACTGTACAAGTCTTTCATTTGCTTGGTTAATTTCACTTCCTTTATTCCAAGATAATTTTTTGAGGCTAATGCTTCCTGATCTCTTTTTTGGCCTGTATTTCTTTGGTATGTAGGAAGGCTACTGCATCTTTGTGTTAATTTTGCTGAATGTGTTTTATCATCTATAGGAGTTTTCTGGCAAAGTCTTTAGGATCCTTTATGGACTGAATCAGATTATTTGCCAGTAAGGATACTTTGACTTCTTTACTTCTGTTAGTATAAACTTGATCTCCTTTAATTTTCTCTAGTTAAGACATCAAGCACTGTATTGAACAAAAATGAAGAGATTGGACATCACTGTCTTATTCCTCATTTTAGTGGAAATACTTTGAGTTGTTTCCCCATTAAGCATAATGTTGACTGTGGGCTTCTTGTATATTGTTTTATTGTGTTGAAAAGATGTTGATTTTGTCAAAAGCCCTTTCTCCATCTAATCAGGTGACCACGTACTTTCTATTTTTGAGTCTATTCATGAGATGGATTACATGTATTGATATTAAGTATTAAGCCATCCCTGCATCTCTTGGATGAGGACCACTTGAGCACAGTGGGACATTATTAGGGGACCATGAGAGGTGCTTTCAAAGGAGGGGAGATAGAATGCAGATTGTGTTATAAAGGGGGAATGGTGAATAATGGAGCAGAAAAAGATTATGTGGGATGGAGATGTGAAGACAGGGAAGAGAAGGGTGTATGTTGACTGATAACACTAAAAGCCATTGAAAAAGTCATATAGAAACCTACTACTGTAGAAGCTTCCTGAAATACCTATGTATAAACATATATAGAAAAGTTCAAGTGAGGCTACCTTATAACAGGGGTACAATGTCTCCTTAGATACCATTGCCTATAAAACAAAAAGCCCAGTGCCAGGAATGGGTCACCTCTTTAGGAGTTGGGTCACTGAATTAAAAAAGACTTCATTAAATGGGTCAATGCAGTCCCCATAAAAACCCCCAAATATTACAAGCTATTGCCAATGCTCTTGATGTTACTGCTTTCATAACTTAAAAGCAAAACCATGTTGCTGAAGACACCATATACATGAGTGATAGAACATGGAAAAATAAGGCTGGAGCTGATTTGGAAGCATCATACCCACTGTCTACCTTTCATAGTATTGGAGGTTGCTATGCACATTACTAGGGGAGAAAGGCAATCATCACTTTCACCCGACTGTGAACCCTGTGAGTCTCAATGACAACTGGCCTCAGAAGACATGCTCACTGGTACCATAGTGGCCTTGCCTGTAGCAACAGTCTTGGCTTGTAGGCTCCTGGAAGAAAAAAAAATGTAAGTGGGACATGATAGTAGAATAAGCAGTCAAGGATTTAATTTGAGTAGAGCAAGCAAGGAGATAAGAATACACAAAAAGTATGGACTGAGCAGCAATGGTCCGAAATTTGGCAGATGTGAGACTTATATTCCTCCAAATCAGTGGTTCTCAACCTTCTAATGCTTTGACCCTTTAATACAGTTCCTCAGGATGTGGTGACCCCCCCAAGTCATAAAATTATTTTCTTTGCGACCTTTTAACTGTAATTTTTTTACTGTTATGAATCATAATGTAAATATCTGACATTTCTGATGGTCTTAAAT
The DNA here is from genome assembly GCF_949786415.1 of Peromyscus eremicus. Taxonomy (NCBI): domain Eukaryota; kingdom Metazoa; phylum Chordata; class Mammalia; order Rodentia; family Cricetidae; genus Peromyscus; species Peromyscus eremicus. The sequence goes on from NC_081428.1 coordinate 68,639,922, forward strand.
GACTTCTGTGAAAGGATTGTTCAACCCTCAAAGGGGTTCACAACCCAAAGGTGAGGACCATTGCTCTACATTTCTACATGTATCTTCAGTCCTGTGCCTCCCCTCAGTATGCACTTCCAGCAAAAGGGTGATCTTCAAAGTGCTTTTTTTTTTTTTTTTCTGAAATTGAGTCCATTGTAACTAGATGTAAGAACATGTACCCTTAAAGTTAAAACATCACTGGGGAACAGTAACAGCACTCTAACCATGCTTTCCTGGTGAGGAAGTCCCAGAAGCTTATCTGATGTAATCCAGATGGAAACCAGTATCACCTATTGCCTTCTACATCCCGTTATGGAGACCATGAACCGGTCCGTCTGGAGGACCACACCCACTATCTTTGTGTCTTGATTACAAGTGCACCACCACCATTATCTTTGCATCCTGTTTTAAGGCCATGAGCAAGTCCACTAGTATTCCTTATGTCCTGTATTGAAGGATCTGTTAGTCTGTCCTTCCCAGAGCTAAGCTCCTGTCTAACCTCCCACCTTTTTAAACATTTTACTTTTTACTGAAATAGAATTGAATCACTCTCCCCCACTCCCTGTCCTCCCTCCATCCTCTCCTAGCTTCTGTCCCTCAAACCCCATGTCCTCTCATCTTAAGTTGATAGCCTCATTTTCTTTAAGTATTATTGTTTTACAAACACACACACACACACACACATACACACACACACACACACACACACACACACGCACACATTAAATAAAGCCTTCTGCGACTATTTTTGTTATTTGTGTGTATGTAGTTGCAAGGCTGACCACTCTGCATTGGACAACCTACAAAGATGCTCACCCCCAGGAGAGGCTAACTCTCCTCCCAACAGTCATGATTTGCCTGTAGTTCTTTGTCTAGGGTGGGAACCAATAAACCTTCCCCGTTGCCATGTTACCATGTCCATCGTATTTCCATTGTTCTGGGTTTGTTTATGCAGTCATTTCTAAGAGAGACTCTTTCACAGCAGACTTCCTGGTATTCTGGTTCCTACAATCTTTATGCCGCCTCTTCTGCCATGTTCCCTGAGCCATACCTGCAGAAGCTGTGATATAGATAAATCCACTGGAGCTGTCCTCCCCCACAAACTGTTGATCTCTGCATTCCGTCCAGCTGTAGTTTTCTGTGGTGGTCTTTATTTGCTGTAGAGAGAGACTTCTTTGATGAGGGGTGGTAGCAATACTTATGTAAGGGTTCAAGTGTCAGATTTAGACTATAGTAGGAAATTGGCTGGTCTAACAAAATAGAGGTAATAGATTTTTCTCTAATGTCCTTGGCTTACTAGCCCTGGTAAGCTGGCTAGCTTTCCAGTATCAGGCATGATTTCCCCTGTGTTGACCAGGCCTTAAGTCCAATTAGACATGTCATTGGTTGCCAATGACATGTGAGTGCCAGTTTTTTACACTTTTATGCTCATCTTGCCATGCTGGTCATTGTTCTAGTTCATCGGTGATGCCGCTGGATAGAACTGTTTGTTTCCTTCCCTTGGTAGCATCTCAGGAACCATGGAAGCTAGACCACAAAAAAGAGACTTCCAGGTCAGATCTAGCTGGACTTCTCCAAATTTTGTCTCCTAAGTGTGCAGAGCCTTCGGCAATAGGGTCCCACTCTCAATTCCTAGGAGGTAATCAAGGGCTACACTGATAGTCTATATTGTTTTGGGAGTCACTTGAACTTCTCTGACCAACCGTTCAAAAGGAGGTTTCTTATTCCTGGTACTAGGGTGTAGCTGAAGTTTTCTCCAGTCCTGCCTGGCCCATGGTCAGGACAAATCTCTCTCACCCACCAGTCCCGCAGCCGCTCAGACCCAACCCAGTAAACACACAGAGACTTTTATTGCTTACAAACTGTATGGCCGTGGCAGGCTTCTTGTTATCTAGTTCTTCTATCTTAAATTAACCCATTTCTATTAATTTATACTTTGCCACATGGCTCGTGGCTTATTGGTACTTTACATCCTGCTCCTCATCGTGGTGGCTGGCAGCATCTCCTCCACTCCACCTTCCTGTTCTCCCAATTCTCCTCTCTGCTAGTCCCGCCTATACTTCCTGCTGGACTACTGGCCAATCAGTGTTTTATTTATCAATAAATCATAGCTACATATATTCACAACATACAGGACATACCACAGCACTGGGGTTGTGGTTCATCTGTGCTTCCTGTGGGAAGCACTGTCAGCCCTAGTATCTCAACTTCTGTGTGTGTGTGCCTGTGTGTGTGCACACACAAACTTATATGTATTATGTATAAATTTGGGGAAACATAAATTTTCTTATAAAATACAAAATTTTTAGGGAACTCTAAATGATTCCTTGAGGCTTGATCAAACAACCTTGGCTTTATTTGTCCCTTGTCTTTCCTTTTCTTCTCTGCTGACCTCCCTTCTTCCTCTCCAAGTCTAGCCCTTGCCCTGTTACTCCATTCCTCACTTCATGTCCTTCATGTCATCTTTATTCTATGATTCCCTTCTCAAGTGCCCTCACACACACACAACCTACGGTCCTGGTTATACCTGCCTTGTGTCTGTGATTATTCCATGTTATATAATCACATCTGAGGTTTTGGAGCTAAGAAACTTAGAGAGAACACACAGTATTTATCTTTCTGGGTCTAGGTTACCCCAGTCTCTCCTACATTCATCCATTTGTCTAAAAATCTCATTTTCTCTTCAGCTCAATAGTATTCCATGGTGTATATATGTTCCATAGTTTCATTATCCATTCATCTTCTGATTAAGTTCTTTACATTTCCCAACTGTTGTGAATAGGGTGGCTATGAACATTGCTTTGCAAGTGTCTATGGAGTATGATATAGAGTCCTTTGGGCAAATGACAAGGAGTGTTATAGCTGGGTCATATGGTAGACATATTTTTAGTCTTTTTGAGGTTTCTCCATAGTGATTTCCAAAGTGGCTGCACCAACTTGCAATTCCCACCAACAGTGAGTGACAGTTCCTCTTTCCCTACAACCTCAACTGACAACACGCATATCTTAGTGGAAAAGGAAATAAGTTACAAGACAGAAAGTATTCAGAATACCCTCAGTGACTCATAGTGAGAACCCACAATTGCCTAAATGCTAGTGGTTATGTGTTTAAACGTATGAGCCTGGGAGGCAGTAGTTAACATCCAAACTACAACAGAAAGAAACATAATATATTTCACATCAAGGTTCCCTTTCTTCTTATATGGCCTGCTTCTACTAATCCACTACCTAGAAAATCATTAAAGTCAGACAGCTGGTGTCTTAGTTTGAGTTTCTACTGCTGTGAAGAGACACCATGACCACAGCTACTCTTATAAAGGAAAGCATTTAATTGGAGTGGATTACAGTTCAGAGGTTTAGTCCATTATCAACATGGAGGGACACAGTGGCATGCAGGTAGGCATGGTGCTGGAGAAGGAGCTAAGAGTTCTACAGGCAACAGAATCTTGATCCACAGGCAACAGGAAATGAACTGTCTACCCTACTGAGCATAGCTTGAGCAAAGGAGACCTCAAAGCCCACCCCCATAGTGACACACTTCCTCCAACAAGGCCACACCTATTCCAGCAAAGCCTCCTAATAGTGCCACTCCCTATGAGCTTATGGGAGCCAATTATATCCAAACTACCACAGCTGGTCTCCATGGCTTGTGGCTCACTCCCACTGGGTAGTTGACCTGAGGAGCCTCTGTTTATCTCCTCCTCCAGACACCTTTTCTGGTCAGAGTCTTTCAAGTCATCCTGTTCTGCTTACTGTTGGTGTGACTTAGGTTTCTGCTAACTGGACTCTGTTTTAGAACTATCAAACTCCTACTATACTGGGAGGCCCTGCTGGTCAGAGGTTGCAATCTGCCATGTCCTGTCATCTCTCTCTGAGCTCAGCAGAAGGTCCCTTGTTCTCTATCTGACCTTACTTAGAGATTGTCTCTAGACCCAGATGCCTGACTTATCTCTAGTATGACCCTGGATGCAGTTCCCTGCAGAAGCTTGCCCCGCTGTCCATATGGTAACTAGACATTGTGCTGGGACCATTACTATAGGACTGTGATTCCACGTATGATAACTAAGACTTGTACCAGGAGCTTTATGATAGGCGCGTGCTGTTTAGTGTAAACTAGATGATGCCCCAGCTACCATTCCCAATCCTACATATTCCCTATACTCTGGAATAAAGATGAACTGATTCACTGAAGTCATCTCCCAGAGAATTATCTCCATCATGCTCACAGGCTGTACGAAGCTCTCTGTCATCATTTCTGCCCCTTGTCCTTGTAGACTGGTGGCCAACAGGGAAAAAGGTACCCCCACACTACTTGCATGAACTCTAGATGTCACTCGAATGACCATTCTGATTGGTTTGTCCTAGAAAAGAAAGCAAAACAAAACAATGTGTCCCTGTCTGAAGCTACAACCTGTGCCTTTGTTGCTATGCATTTTTACTGTAGCTCTAACAAAGTCTTTGGAGAATGGAAAGCTTTGATGAGGATAAAATGTTATTCTTTCTCGAGTCAAGGACAAGGCCTGTGTTAAGCTACTATTCTGCAAACCCACACCCCAAAACACAGTGGTTTCACAGAACTTTAGGCATGGCTACTGAAATATCTTGATAACAAAATACTCTCAACATCAGTATCATACTGAATATCTGAAGAGAGCAAATGGCTGTGCTAGTGTAGATGTTCACAGCCAATTGGGGCAAGATTAGTTTAAGAGTTATCTTCAGTGTTAAGTCAGGCTGTAGTTTCTCTAGAATGGCCATCTCAACCTACAGGTCTTACTTTGCTTTAGTGCCTCTCTCTTCAAAAATTAAAATGTTTGATTTTACAATTCCCAGATTTCTTGTAGCTGGATGCTGGATCTGATTATGTTCTAATTTACCCAATCTTCTCCTCCAAATCCTGCACCATCATTGTCAAGTTTTTATCTGTTTGCTTGCTTGCTTTTATTTTGGTTTTGGTATTTCACTTTCTCATCTCAGGGTCATAGAGTCATCATGCACATTATGCTCTTGGGAAAGTTAATTGAGAATTTATTGACATATTCAATGTAAAGACCCTCACGCATCTCCTGGTGTACATTAAATACTTCATAAAGTATTACAACCCTTATGAGGAGGAAGAAAGGAAATGCCCTTCCTAGGTCTTGCTCCAGGAGAATTTCTGAGGAAGGGAGCAGAATTCACCATGTGGTATCTAACTCTGGCAGGCATGGTGTAGCTCTGGAGAAGCCATTGTAACAGAGGCTTTCTCCATGTACTAGTTTGTACCAGGTGATGTGAACTTGCTGCCCTCTCTTGGCATGGAAGTTTCCTGATTGCCTAACTTCCTGCCTATGGAAGGGACAGCTAATAAGTTGGTGCTGGGCCAACTTAGCTTTGTTGTTTGGGCAGTTATATCTATAATCCAAGTCTCAAGCTTCATCCCCTGCTTGTATGATGATGTTCTAAGTGCTTTTCCATCTATTCAATTAGTTTATGTTGATGTTGTGGCACATGCCTGATCCCAGCATTTGGGAGACTAAAGCATGAGCATTGTCATGAGTCCCAGTCCAACATGGGCTGTATAATGGGATGAAGACCAGTCTATACTTCAGAGTGTGATCTTGTCTCAATAAAGAAAGAAAATAGCATCAAATAGTGTTTAAAATAGCAAAACGATTTGTGTTATGTAACATTCTGATGTAGGGAGAACAAAAGAATAAGAGTCATGTTTGAAACATGTGGTTTCACCACACTGTGGTGGCTTTCTGGGGTGTGCATGTCTGTAATGGGATTATATCACTATTCACTCTAAACCCCATATTTCATCGTTTATAAGACAGAAAGTGGTCCTGAGGCAGACTTGGGAAACGGCATTCCATTTATTTGTCCACTAGGAGAAATTTCCTTGGTCCCACTTTTCTGGGACCACAGAAATGAGTGCCACAAGTGTGCAGTTTGGGGCGAGGCTGCTGAAACATCTGTAAAGCTCTTCTCCTCAGAGCATTGGTCATCAGGATCTCTCCCCGTGGGGTCCTACATTAGATTGGGAGAGAAAGAAACATGGAGTAGGAATATAAACAGCTCTCCTCCAGACATTTCCTGGTGCAATTTTCGATGCCTTTTGGATCTCCAAGCATGATCTTGTGCATACGCATCTCCTCTGTCTGATCATAAATGCTGCTGTATGTGCCCAGTGTTATGGTTGGAAGGGCCAGGCAGTGTCTAGTACAGCACAACACCTTCGGATGCATGAAGCTCAGTGCTCACCACCAGAGTCCAACAGCAAGTCTAAAGATGTTCCTCAAAGGAAAATAGTTATCTAGCTGTATGGAATATGTCTGTTTAAAATCCTCAGGTCTATCTAGGGAGTCACATAGAGTAAGTGTCCAATGCTTCTATGCAGTCCCTCTATTGGCCCCAGACACCTTGAGCATCATTGAATCTGCTGAGCTATACATGCCAGTGGTAAGGTATCACACATACTAGCACTGATTTACGCCAGATCCTTCTCCTTGTCCAAACTCCACTCAAGTGTGGCAATCTTTTGAACTTGGTCAATAGGATTCAAGCAGTAGACCCAAATGAGGCATCTGCTGTCTCCAAAATACCAAAAAACAAAACCAAAAACCTCAATAGTTCCTGTGACTCTTAGTGAAGCAATACAACAACCTATCACTTGTCTTAGGGGATCTGTATACCCATGTTCTGGATCACTGATCACCTAGTGTGACTTTTTGATGCTTCTTTATATTTGTGTTGTATAGAAGATTGTAGTATTAGAATAGTTGTTACTTCATGCTCAGCTGCTTCTGTCAACAGGATATCCTCAATAAATGGGCTGTTGTGGTGTCATCTTGGAGAGTAGTGATCAAGTTCTCTGCCGGCTAGAATATAGGGAAGTGGGGTGCACTGTTGGTCCTGCTAAAACCTAAAAGCAAACTGCTTCTAATGATATTAGTAATACGGAGAAGGAGCGCACGCGCATGTGTGTGTGTGTGTGTGTGTGTGTGTGTGTGTATGTATGTATGTATGTATGTATGTATATGCTTGTATGTGTGTGGGTTTGTGTGTGCATGTGTGATTGTGTGCTTGTGTGGACATGTGTGTGTGAGTATGTGAGAGTCTGTATTGTGTGTTCTACTTAGGTTCTCTGCTGCTGTGATAAAACACTCTGACCAAAAGGTTTGTTTAAGCTTACAGGTTGTCTTCCATCATTGTGGGAAAACAAGGCAGGAAACTGGATGCAGGAACCAAAGCAGAGACCATGAGAGAATGCTGCTTACTGGCTTGTTTAGCTTGTCAGTTTGTTTTCTTACACAGCCCCAGGACCACCTGCCTAGGGGTAGCTCTACCCACAATCGGCTGTGTCCTCCCACATTAATCATTAATCAAGAAAATGCCCCCACGAATTTGCCTATAGGTCTATCCGATGGAGGCAATTTCTTAATTGAGGCACCCTCTTCTCAGGTGACTCTAAAGTGTGTCAAGTCAGCAATTACTAACCAAGAGAGCAAGTGAGCTACAGAGTGGGAGAGCATCATATCACTAACTACACCAGGCACTAGGAATTGCATTAATGCAGTCAAACAGCAAACCCATACCTTGGGACTATGCAGTCATATCTGATCTACTGTGCAATTGTCCATTCTTATTCTACATCACCTCTAGACTTACACCACAAATCAACTCCTAAAAATTAAGTTTAAAATATGACTCATAAAGTATATAAGATACTCAATTAACTACAAAGCTTTGCCAATTCATTTCAATAGAAAAACTAGAAACTATATGTGGGAACTTATTCAAAATATTTTAGGTCAGAAATATCATGTTGTGCAAGAGAGTATTGATTTTTTTAACTCGTCGATACTCTGTCATCAGTGTGTTTGAAGCACTAAGAATTCTGATAGTTTGATATGTTAATTAACTAAAACACGAACCAAAGGTAGTATTATTAATGAAGGTGAAATGCAGAGGAAGATGTCCAAAAGTCTAAGGAGATTGGGACTCTAAAGTGATTTAGTTCATGAAACCTTCTCATCCAGCCTCTGGGCAGTGGTTCTCAGCTTTTCTAGTGCGGAGATGCTTTAATACAGTTCCTCATGTTGTATGACCCCAACCATAAAGTGATTTCATTGCTACTTCAGAACTGTAACTTTGCCACGATTATGCATCATGATGTAAATATCTGTTTTCTGATAGTCTTAGGCGCTCCCCATGAAAGGGTTGTTTGACCCTTGAAAGGGTCAAGACCCACAGGTTGAGAACCACTGCTCTAGCTCCTCTAAGGTGGCCTAGAGAGTCCTTCTTCAAGTCCATGTGAAGCACATTTCTGAGTGAGACCATCCACCTTCTTGAACAGCCCCACAGTGGCTATTATCTGTAGAAAAGACCACAGCAGGAGCTGTTGGTGTTGAACTGGAATCCTCAGATTCCATGAAGAAGATGCTATTGGGATGGCTAGTTCTGATTTCAGCCACATCTCAGTCAACTGCTTGGAGAGATTACTTAGGACTTGAGGAAGCCCTCTGCCTATGCTAGGAGCACTGTGATGGGATCATCTTTCTCATGTTCTCTTCTAGACTGAAAATAGACAAGGAAAGTCCTGGATGAAAACATCAGGTCAGGTAAGGCAGCTTAGAACTATAATCTCATCACTCAGGGCATGGAAGCTGGAGGACTGCTGTGAGTTCGAGGTCAACCTAGGCTACAGAGGGATGCTGTCTCAGTACATTTCCCAAGAGAAACATGAGTCCAATAGTCAGAGAAATCATCTTGATATGGGTTATTATTAGAATTAATTGCTTTAGAAAATAGACTGGGCTAAAGCTACTCAGAGGTGGAGTGCTTGCCTGGCCTGCTTGGAGACCTGGGTCCAGTGCTAAGTGCTAAAATAAAAATAAAGAGCAAAGCAGAGCTAAGAAAACAGAAGAGAAAATGAAAGGGGTGGAGTCTATGCACAGGGACATTTGTATGGAAGTTGTCTATCAACTTACGATGCTTGAGTGTCTCCTTGAACCAAGGAGTAGGCCGAACAAGATAACCTGCGAGGCCCCTTGGAACATTCCATGTGTTCCACAAAGAGGGAAGAGAGTGTAAAGGGAAGGGAAAGAATGAATTTCTGAGTTGCACGAGCTAGCGCTGTGGACAGGACACAGGAAACGACTTGATGGTGTGGAGAATTCAGTTCCAATGCATTTCCAAAGACATACTACAACATGAAGAGACCTCATAGACTCATTCAAATGAGTTAATCCAAGCTTGCACAATCCATCTGGTGTCACTGAAATGGAGACATCTTAAATATTTGGTAATAAATCTTGGACTGGAGTGTGAAATAGCATAAGAGGCATCGAACAGAGGTGGGGAAGCAACCTCGTGGCTTAATGCATCGAATTTTGTTTTGGCTGCATCCCTGAAGTGAAATGTGGCTTACCTTTTGTCTTGGATTTGGAGGCTAAAAAGGGTCTAGCAGGCAATATCATACTTCCCCCTAATGGTTGCAGAATTATCTTAAGGGGCTGTCATAACCAGAACAATTATTGAAAAGGCTGCAATCACTCTCCAATGGAGTTCTTCCTTAGGGGATTGGTATCTGCAAGGAAATCTGGAGGCTTGTCCCCAACGTGTCTTCAGAGCTCATTGTGGGAGGTGCAGACCAAAGGTGAGTTTACACATCAGTGACTAAAGTTTCCTGTCACTGAGCATAAGAAGTCACTCATGAGCAGCGTCCCTAAACCACAGCTACAGGATGTGGGCACAAGCCCTTGTATAATTGTTGGCCAAGAGCCAGTGAGCATTCATCCCTGTGCAAATACTTGGGCTTTTTGTGTGTGTGTTGTTGTTCTTAACCTTTGAAAACCACAGGCATTAGCCTCTCTCTTTCTTCCCTTTGGCATAAGTCATCTTCTTTTCTCCAACGTGGTCTCTTGTGTGCAAAGAATTTCTGAGGAGCTTTTAAACCTAAATTTAATACTTTTGGCCTCTCTCTGCTGCCCTACAAAATGCCAGGTAGAGGTAAAGCTACCTTACCAAACATCTGCTAGCTCTGCTGGCTTCTGCAGCTTTGTTTGGGCGTTTTGATCAGATAGGAAGTCAGAGTGTTCCATGAGTGACCTTAGCCTTTACGAAAATAAAGGCAACTTCTGGAAATCCCCCCCAAACAACTGTGGCCTATTGTTTTCTCACTTTAGAATTAACCCAACTGTATAATACAAGGATCGCAATGAAATTGTCTCTGGGAATGGAGGTGCTACATTGGACAGAGCTGTGGGTCAAAAATAGGAACTGGAGAATTTAGTCTAATCCCAGCATTGTCAAGAATTCACTGTCTTTTTTAAAGCATTATTTTTTTTTCAGTTTCTAGGCTTGTGCTTCATGTTCTGTGAAATGAAGGTTGGTTTGGCAGGTTTCTCTCCTTCCTTAGCCCCAGGGCTCTGTAAAGTGGCTCCTTGAGTAATATTTCAACAAAGGGACCATGAAACTGGGACTCAAGGCAAAGGATCTGGAAGCAGCCAACACATAAACTAGTTTCTCCTTTCTATATTAAAAGATGAGCACAAGTCAGGACACCAAAGAGCCCAGCTGACCCCTGAGAAGTCAGGCATGTTGACCATGACCAGCCCCACTTGTAAACTAAGAAATGTGGCAGCCTCACTTCTGTTCCCAAATGCCCCCACCCTGGCTTGGAGAGTTAAACCACCCTACACCAGTCAGCATGTTTTTAAATGAAAGAGCTGGCAGGTGGACACATCTTATTCTGAGTCAATAGGAGGAGATTTTTTTTCTGAGACACATCAGAAGATTTTGAGGGCCCTATTGATGAAGATTCAAACAGATTCCGAAGGAAGCCTTATCAGAAATTTTGTATTGGGAAAAACTGAAAGAAACAAAGATCAAATAAAAAGACCGCCAAGCAACACAGGATTGTGGTGATGTTGGAGTTTTAAGGTTCTTGTATCCAGTCCAGTTTCAAATTGGATCGATAATTCCCATTTGGGAAACGTTAGTGGAAGATTTCCGATGACAGAGGAAAAAGCCGGGGTGCACATGTGGCTCCCCTGGTCTGTGGCTATCAGTTGAGCATAAGGACAAAGAACTCAATGAGAACACCACACATCAGATAATAGTAGCTCCATGTGACAAAGAAATAATTCCTGTCGGGAACTGAATCGAATTATCCCAGCTGCCGCCCCACAGTCTTCAGCAGAAGTCACTTTACATAGGCAGGAACTTGATGTTTTCTGGGTCAGTGAGAGGGTTTGACACCATATCACTGGGGCTCCACATCTGGGAAATAAGCATAAACTGCCTCCAGTTTGGGTATTAGAAAATTAACCATTAGGAAAATTAAAGCAATTTTTAGGAACTCTCAGGACTGATTCAGTTCTTTCCAACACAGGTCTCTAATTATCTGAATGTTCAGCAACCATTATTTAGAGAATAACAGGTCAATGGCCTTAAAGGTCTGTATCGACTTTTCAGATATTGTACTACACCAATGCCATTCCCAGTGTACATCATTTCTAGCCATCTTTATAGCAAGTGAGTTGGGGCTCATACTTCAAGAAGTAACCCTTCAGTCTTTGGATATTTGACACTAAAAAGATGTTCTTTCTTACCTTGAAATGCTACTCAAATTCCTGAGTCCTCTCACTTAGTGGACAACCCTGCTTTGTAGAGCCCATGTGTTAGTCAACTATCTTGTCCGAATATCTTTAGAGAAAGTTTTCAGGGAAGCTCTGGGCTCACTCTTCACCATATGCAACACAGAGACCAGATCTCAGAATGAAACAGCTTCCGCTTCTCTCCTGCATTTTGGGTAGCTTCCGCTGAGGATGCTACACTGTGTCCGATAGAAAGTCCCTTAAGAATGTCTGACTGAGCTCTACAAAAGGGGCAGATATGCACAGAGCAATCAATCACCAGGAAAATCCTTAAATGGTAACTTGAGAGAGTAAGCTGGGCATTTCGGAGGTTTGTGCCAGTAAATGCCACTACCTGGAGGCATATGGGGATTTTCAGGCAACAATATTAAAATAATTTGCCAATGACGCCTGCTTCAGAAGTGCTGCCAAAGCAATTGAATGACTTTTCATTCCACTACTGTTGACAGGACAGCTAAGGATTTCAACATTTCCTCTCCCAGTCTCAATAGAAGTTCCTTGCCTTAGGGTCTTGAACAATATTTGCCATCCTGGGGGAAGAGGTAGGTGTGACAGAGCAGGATGAAGGAAGGAACAAAATAGTAATGGAAGTAAACAGAATGGAATAAGGGCTATTTATTTAAGTTCTGTTTCTAAACGTGTGTACCAAATTGATAATTGCCTGGACCTGAGTCTTTGAATCTGAGGAAGAAAGCTTTCTAATAAAAAGAAAGAGAGAGAGAGAGAGAGAGAGAGAGAGAGAGAGAGAGAGAGAGAGAGAGAGAGTAAAGGAAACGTCAGAGGAGCCAAAGAATAAAACAGCTAGAACTTTCAACCTTAGCATCAAGGTAAGTATCTTAACTTTGAGTCTCAGTAGTGGCAAAAGGCTGCCTGTAGTAATGTTTACAGCGATGGGCATTCAGAGTGGCTAAGCTAAAAAATGTAAGATTTAAAATTGTAAAAAGGAAGAAACTAAAAGAAATGAAATGCTGTCCTGGGTTGCTCAAAATTAGAGCAAAGTCAGGAGGACACCAGAAGAACTAAAAGGAAAAAGAAATGGATACGAAATGAATGAAAACAATGTTTTTTAGTGGTGCCCTCCAAACCCTCCAAAATCAGGAGTCTAATAAAGGAGAAAGCTGGTCCCAACCCCACTGTAACCACAGGGCTCGCTCTTCTTCTGTGTCCTATACTGACATTCCACAAAAGATTTCATTGGAAGAGGATATGTTGTTAAAAGATACTTGAAAAAATACTGCAAAATAGAATGAACTATTGGACAGTAGTGATCGACTGTGGAGTGCTATGATCACATTGTGCTTTAGGAACGGACAGCGAGGTGGATGACTAATTGAAAATGCTTTGAGTAGAGATCCTAATTAAGAGACCATATTAAGAACTGAAGACTTGATCAGTGAAAGATGGAATTCAGAAGGAGACTGTGGGTGGTTTTTGATTTTTAGTTCTTTTTTTTTTCTTTTCAATGCTAAGAATCAAATTCAAGACTTTGTATAAATTGGGCAAACTCTATGGGAATGAGCTTTGCCTCTAGTCTTAGGAGAATGTATTTTAAGCTTGGATACAATGTTATAACACATACCCATGTGTTACTATAATGGGATGTCTTTGGCTTAGAATTCAAACCATGAAACTGGTAGGTTTCAGAGATGGATTATAAAAAATACCACAGAGAAATCTGGATTTGGAAAATGCTTAAAGCAAGGGAGCATCAGAATGACTGATATAGGCATGACTGGAAGACGTGAGGCAGATCCTGAATCTTGGGGTAACTATCAGAGATAGGACTACGGACTAGAATGCGCTCATAAATGGCGGCTACAATGGCGGAGCCAGTGAGAGCTTAATGAGAATGAAACAGGGTTCATGGGATGAGAACTAAAATATTGAAAGTACCTGTGAGTGTGAGGAATATAAAAACAAAAGCTTAAATTTTGGCAAATTTAAATTTAAGTTGCATAATGGACTCTGTCCAGAGGTTTTAAATTAGGAGCTCATGGAATAATATTTCATGAGCTCAGAAGTATTTAGTCTGGCTTTTCAGAAATTTGATTTCTCTCATATGAGACTTTAAATGTCTACCAGTCTAATCAAGCTTTTAGACTTCCTAAAACACTAATAAGTCAGTCCTTTCAATATTATTTTAAAGTAACGATTGTAATCCCAAAAAAGTAGCAAATTTAAACACATCAGTTATCTATGGATGATGTGCTTTATAACAAAGAGGCTCAAAAGCCAATACTCCCCCGAGCAAGCGAATAGCCCAGTTTGTTCCGGTTTCCAATGAATGACATGAGCCCTGTGTAGGTCTCAATCAGGATAGGTTGGGTTAACACCATGAGTTCATTTCCTCCTCCAGACCCAGCAGAATCCTTGCGAGCATTCTCGATAGCTGGAACAAGCTTCGATGTGAACCCAGACAACTGAGGAAAAGGGGAGAATCATGAAGTTAGTGACTCCAGGAAGCTCCTGAACATCCCCTCCCAGGCAGTCCCCAGTGGGGTATACCACCCTCCTGGGGACAACAGCTCTTACTTCTTAAACATGAATGATGCCTCAGAAATGTTGGAATTGCTTTTGTTTAACTTTTAATATAGTACTCAGCCAAGAAAGAACACACATAGTAAAATTATCTGCCTTATTTGTTTTGCATTATTCATAACTTGTACAACATTAAGGAATCACCTTAATCAATATTTGCCCATAGTCTATTATGAATTACATACTTCTTGGACACTGCTGAAAGCTAACGGCCAAATAAGAACAATTGCTGCCCTCAAAAGACAATTGACTACAATGTAGGCTACAAAATGCACCTGCTGGAGTAATGCGAAGTTCATTATAACAGGCAGGAAGAGAGACAGAAATACCTATGAAGAATGATGTCAAAAGGAGACCCGTGGGCAATCTCTAAAGATTAACAAGATTTCCACGAATAGAAATGACGTTGAGCAAGTTACAAAGGGCCTAGAGTGGGTGTTATGTCTTCCAGCTCGGCCTCCTTCCTGCCACATGGAATTTCTCGGAGAATATCCATGCCTCTCACTACTACAAAGGCAGACAGAGAAAATATTCAATCCCATAATTTCAAACCATGTTCCTTAAGCACAACACTTGAGTGGCAACGTGGACCTTTTGTTCCTGGCATCCTTGTTTATTTATTTTTTGAGAACTACATATATGAATATTGTATCTTCATCACTCTTGTCCTCAATAGCCCCCAAACTCTTCTCATGCTTCTTCATCCCTCCCTAATTCATGACCTCTTCTTTGATTATTTTTGTTATACACACACATGTGCATGTACGTGTATATGTATGTATATATATATATATATATATATATATATATATATATATATATATGCCTATCAAGTCCACTTAGCAGTGTGTGTGTGTGCGTGCGTGCGTGCGTGTGTGTGTGTGTGTATACAAGGCTGACCATTTGGCATTAGACAACCTATGTGGGAGTTTGACCCTGGAGGAAACTGATCCTCCCTCTCTCTCTGCAGCCATTGATCACTTGTAGCTCTGCAAGTAGGGGCAGGACCTATGGAATTCCCTCCCTGTCATCCATGTCAGTATGTCAACTGATATCATCATGCAGGTCTCATTAAGGAAGCCATAGTTTTGAAAATTCATGAATGCATATTTTCTATCATGTGTAAAAGACCCTAGCTAGAACGGGCATCCTAGTCCACTGGCTCTTACAGACTTTCTACTCCTCTTCCTCAACAGTCCCTAACCCTAGGTGTGCGAGTTGTGTTGCACATGTGTGAACTGGAGTTGGGCATCCCAGGGACACTTATTGTCTCCATTTTAACCAGTTGTGAGTCTCTGTAAAAGTCTCCATCTGTTTCCCAAAGAAGCTTCTTCGGTGAGAGATGAGAACTACATTATATGTGTAACTTATAATACAGTTACAAACCACTCTTTTGAAAAACAAATAGGTGCTATTATTAATAATGTCGGTTTAATGGGTAACTTTGGGCTGGAGACAAGAGTTGTAAAAGAAAACGCAAGACAAGCAGGCAATCTGTTTCAATTCCTTCACTCAGCCCAATGGGATATTTTTATTCCTTTCATTATACTTAGTTTAGAGTCAGATTTTACTTTAAAAAAAGATTTATTAATGAAAATCATTGAACTGCTCCCTAACTTGCACAGTCCATAATTCAATCCACAAAGTTTTGTAGTTTCCATATTTCTTTTCATTTTTCAAAACCAAGGCTCCATAATGCCTCCCTGCATAGCCAATTAAAAATATTCTTTTCTTCTGGGACTGGGGAGATATCTCAGCAGTTAGGAGCACATACTGCTCTTGCAGAGTACCTGGGTTGAGTTCCTAACACCCACAGGATGGCTCACAACCATCTGTAACTCCAGCTGCAGAGAATCTGACACTCTTTCCTGGCCTCCAACAGCACCATGGTATGCAGAGACATGTGGGCAAAACACTTATACACATAAAATAAAAATAAATGATTTATAATAATAATAATAACAATAATAATAATCTTTTCTTCTGCTGCGTTTCACTGATATCTCCACTCAAATATATTAACAAGTTTTCAAAGCAGAGTTGCAAGTGTGGCCTTTACATAGTAAGCCATCACAAGGCTATTACTATTTGAGAATCAAATAGAGTTTTACTATGAAGGAGAGTATCTTTAACAGTTTAAGTATATGGCATGCTTTGTAACATCTATCTCTCAGACACCTGTAGGATTTCTACTACACAAAAGTCTCTACTCATTCTAATGTTTGTTCCCATTCTATCAACCTCCAACCTTCCCCTCTAAACACACACACACACACACACACACACACACACACACATACACACTTTAAATCCACATATTCTTAGTCATTATCTAAGAACATTTCATATAGCTTTGTAATTTGTAGCTTTTGGTCATGTTTCCTTTGCTTAAAATGTCTTACATTGCCTTAGCTCTAGAATTTTGGAACAATCCAAAGTCCCTTCCTTTTAAGATGTAGGGTGGTACATGTCTGCATTCCAATACTCAGGAGACAAAGGACAGAAGGATGAAACGTTCAAGACCAACCTGGGCTATGTACCAACACCCTATCTCATTTAAAAAGACTCATTGAACTATGGAACACACAGATTCACGATATATGTAGCATTAAGTACTGGGATTAGATAAATGTTAAGTTGTAAACAAGGTACTCACTAATGGTGTGCCCCCTGGGTAAATTATTAAGCCTTCCTGAGTTTCATATTATCTTTCCTTAAAAATGAGTATACTCATTTTTATATCAAATTCATAGGTAAAACAAGTGAGAGAGAGTGAGAGAGAGAATGACTATGTGTTCATATACAGCAGGAGTGGCCAGGGCATGCAATGAGATAAGGCTGGTATTCAGAATCATTGCAGAAACCATTAACAAGTTTGTTTCTTACAAACAATAAATATTAGCTCCTTTATCATTATTATCAACATCATCATCATCACCATCATCATCAAGAAACCACCATCTCCAAAATGGTAAAACACAGTCTCAACATTTCCATTTGCCAAGACCACCTGGATTAACATAATGCCTTCTCAGAAGTTAGCGTTTGTCAAATGGGATTACTGAACACTTCTTCAGAACTCATTGTAAGCGTCATTTCTTGAGAATCCCCTGTGGTCTCAGAATGTAAGGGCTAGAAAGAAAATATTGACACTCTTTCATACTCAGCACACTGCATTTCATTGGTTACACTTCATTCCCAGTCATGTCTGGAACACTCTCAAAGGGGGTAAGGCATGCTTACAGGGACAAGCTGCTCCCTAAAGGAGTGGCAGACAAAAGGCCACGTCCCCAAGCTGGCTCTTGAGCATTTCAAGCACCTGAACTCAATCTATGTGACAGGAACGCTGTGTCATCTGATATGAATGCCACCAGCCACATACTTTTGTCTAAAAGCTTTTATACACCCACCTCTGTCTCCCGCTTTTATTTCTGGCTCAAAAACACAGGGTCAAGTTTTAACAACTCCAGTTACACGGGGGCCGTGTGCTGGTGTGGGTGAAGCATGGTAGTGTTCACGGAGGAGGAGGTGCAGTATTCTTGACTTTAGAGCAATTATTTACCAGCTGAGTGCCTGGGCCCCCAGTTGCTTCAGGTGCTGTCTGCCAGCAGCTCCCGCCTAGAATCTCAGTTTTCTTTATTACAACCATCACTTGCTTCCTGTTTATACTGGGCAAAGAGACCAGGTTTCACGCTTGCAGGCCCACATTCCATAGCTGGGCAGATTTTCCTAGCCTTGGGGCCACAGGTTTCAACCCTTCTCTGTAGAGAGGAAGGCACCCTGGGATGAAGAACAAATCATCTAGTACTGAAGATGTGAAACCTCTTGGCAAGTTACAATGCTGGTCAAAATGCATGTCATCCATGCACATTTTCTCTGGAATTAACAATTGCTTTGTGCGGACCCTGTAACTGTGGGTAATTTAAAGTATATAGAGAAAACAAAGAGAATGGGGCAGAAGTTTCTTTTCTACAGAAGAAGTTTCCACTCATTCTGACTTTCACTCTCATCCTAGTCACTTCAACTCTCCCTTCTGAAACACACACACACACACACACACACACACACACACACACACACACAGCATCACATGTACACACACAAAAAGTCCTTTAGGTCTATACTTAGTTCCATGAATATCAGTGACTGTTAAGGTGTGGAGGTATATTTATTATTGCATGGCCTTAGTTTCTTTACTTAATCCCTGTGTTTAAGTGTCTTGACTTCTAAAATGAAGATATTTATTCCTATCTTAGATGTTTTGTTAGTTAATTTACATGACAATATCACTCATCCTATGAGCAACAAAGATAAAGTAAAATGATATAATAATATGTGAGATTATTTTTGTGTACTACCTTAAATGTGAAATAATCTAGTATCTTACATTTTCCCAGTTGTGTGTTTCGAGTAGTACAAAGCATGGCACATGTGCAGATTTGAAAAGATTTCAAGGTGGACAGGTAAGGCGGACTTCCGGAAAGAAGCCATTTTCAGCCCTGTGTTTGCAAGATGTGGAAATGACTTCCACTTCTGATGGCTACCAGGAGGCATCACATTTTTTACATCACATGATAGTATAAACTTGAATTTGAACACCCGTGGGTATAACACTTCTCTCTCAAGTACCTTCCTAACTCAGCCTTGATTGTGAAAGTCCCTAGCCCCACCTTTTATCCAGGGTACTCTTGAGGAGAGAGGGATAAGAAATATTAGGTAGAAAGAGAGACCTAGCCAACAAGAGGAAAGACAGAAACACAGGATAGCTTCGGGAGGACCGGGGTCAATACCCAACAGCCCAGAACTTTATTCAAAAGGGTTTTTTTTATAACAACGCCAAGGGGAGGGGCAAAAGACCTCCCCCTTGCTAGATACAGCCAAGTGTGGACCCTTCCAAACACTTGGTACCCAAGCCCGTGGTCCAATCATCCTCTTACCTGCTGGGTAAAGCAAGCTCAGATTTCACTAGGAAACCTCTGTGGGCTCCCACACCTGATACAATGTCACCTGATTTGAAATGTCTGTTTCCAGTTCAACTTTCTCTAAGGCAATTCAGATGTCAAGTTCTAACTACCTAACTATTCTATGGATGTTTCCAACATATTATCTCGTAAGCTAAACTAACCCCTCACATTCATGTTTATCGACATTCAAATTAGTGTATTCACCATCTAAATACTTAGTAGCTACCTCAGCCTAACTTCTCTGTTGTTTTCTGTATCATATCGGTCATGTGTTTTTATTAACTCCCTGCTGAGTAATTCAAAATTTCCTTACTCCCTACTACTATGACTCCAACTTGCTTGGGCTCTTATATTTATTGTCTAGGTCATCATATATTCATATTGGGGAACTATGTAAGGTTACACACCAGCTAGGCTACTCTCTCTGCGGACATTATATACACCTTTACTGACCTCCATTCCTTTTCACTGGAATCAAACTTCCATTTTTAAATCTTCGCATGTTTATTTGCTGTTTCTCTCAAACTCTACCTTGCACATGGCTCAAATATCATCTCACTTATGTTTGTATCCTTAGCAACAATTATACTTGTATTCTGTGAATGCCAGAAAATGTGCAGTGAATAAAGAGGTTCTAAGAGAAATACTCTGGCAAAGAATGAGTTTGAATTTTTTTTTAATAATAGGTTGTTTCATTAGCTTGTAAGCAATTTGGACATTTTGACTACGTGTAACTCAACTTCATAGTTTCTCTCCCCTGTGCTACAACATTTGCAAAATTCAGTTGAATTGCTTCCTGGCTTTGACTTAGCTATGCATTTCCCCCATTTTCCTCTGTCTCATTAGTAAGAGAAATTGAAAAAAAGTATCTCAACCCTTTAAAAATCTCATTACGTGAAAATATTCACGTAAGCTATACATATTCAAGATTCAGCAAAGAATCCCTGTTCAAATCTCCATTTCCATGTTAGTAAAGCAAAACCTTAATCAGACTCCATCCTGGAAAAAGCCCTCATGACATATAATGTTATAACGTATAAACCAACAAGAAAAGAAGCTACAACTTGGAGACCTAGACCAAAGACTTACTCACATCCCAGAGGGAGACCATTGGCTTTCGTAGAGAGTTTCATTTGGGATGATCTTTGAATAAGAATTGGCTTTAGCAAATGAAAGTTCCAGACTGGTGCCAAGAAGGAATAAGGAAGGAAGGAAGGAAGGAAGGAAGGAAGGAAGGAAGGAAGGAAGGAAGGAAGGAAGGAGACTAATAATTTAAGAAGAAACGATCGATCTTGCAGGGGTCTCGCTAACCATGATCTAAACTCATCCCTCCAGATTGTGCCCTATGCAATGTCCCCGTTAGTCATTCTTCACTCTTGTCCCTTGAAGAAACCTCCCACTCTGTTCCGTAAGAGATTCTGTCAATCTTCTATATACTCACACAGAGAAACAAGGGGGGGGGGGGCTTAAAATCAGCACATTTAACAGAGCCATACAGTGATCTGATTGACTAAAAACCAACCAATATTCATAATATTTGCATAGGCATGTATATGCTTCACACACACACACACACACACACACACACACACACACACACACACACACACACACTGAGAGCTCTAGTGCTAAATGCAGTGGTCTAGTCTCCCAACTCCATTCATAAATACTTCGGCAAGGATTCGAACTCCCTCTAACATTTCACCTTTCACGTTCCTTGAAAAAAATTGTTTTATTGCATCTGTATGTAGCAGACTACAACAAAGTACTATCAAAGTATCACATTTTTCTGTAGTGCACAGAACTTAGTCCTTAATCATTCATTGTGAACTTCTTCCAGCAAACGCCATTCAGAAATAAGTACCTCCTGCCTCAGGTACAAGGAACAAGAGAAGGCTTGTCCCAGGGAGTGACATGTGCAATGACTAAGTTGGTTAAGTATTTGTATTGGCTAATAGTGAAGTTCAACTATTAATACAAAAATATATATCATTTTAATGATTAAAAACAGTTTTCCTTTAAAGAAAAAAATTCCCATGAGAAAATTCATTATTACACATTTTAGTCTGGATTAACAGGTATCTTAATAAATGTCTTCCATTGCAACTAATAATAGCAATGAAAAATGGGAGTTTGGGGAGGGCGTGGACTGAAGAGGACAGAGGATATGATGGAGGCATATGTGTTTTTACTCCTAAGGACTTTTGAACAGAAGGGGAGCTGGTACTACATCTGTGTATGGGCACCTGAGTTCCATACACACTCTCCCTCTGCCTCTCAACTCCCTCCGCAAATCTGCTCTTATAGCAGTATAGCAGGGCTCAGTGGAAGTGTTTTGGTGCTGGTCTTGGTTTTCACTCTGTTTTTGTTTTTTTTTTTTTGTTTGTTTTTTTGTTTTTTTTTTTTTTTTTGGCTTTAGGTGGTAAAGTGTCAGCCGAGGAGCTGCTGTTGATGGCTTGGTTGGGGGACTGTGAAATGGGTATCAGATAAAGTGTAGCAACATGATCCCTGAACTAATTCAGTGCCTGCAATAGTTGGAGCCAGAGTCAACCATGGAACCATGAGTCTCTGGGGACACCTGCATGAATCCCAATAGGATCACCAACTTGTCCTGGGAGTAGAATGTATCCAAGCCAATTTATGTTCATTAGGGGGAATTAAGACCCCGTCTAGCATCTAATCACAGACACATTGCCTCAAGGGCACTTACCAATTTACAATTATTTATTTATACCACACAAATTTACTTGCATAAATAGGTATGTGTATATTAATTCAAGAATTTTAATGTGCCATCAACAGGACTCCAGACATGTTTTAAATGTATACTAAATGAGTTATAATAGTTTAAAATAAAAGACAAATGTCAAGGTAAACACTAAAAAAGGACAGAAATGCAACAAATTCTCAATCTATGTGCACACACTCATGTATGTATTTGGTTTTGTAAAAATAGTTAGATTTTTCATCAAATCTTCAATTCCAACTGGTTTACTTTCTAACTATGTAGAGTGTCCCTGAACTTAAGTATTTCATCTATATATAAATAGATTAACCCAATTTAAATTACAGGAAGTCATGTTTGTTGTTTGAATTATAGTATTTGAAGTATTGAGCTTGAGTGCTTTCTTGGTTGGTGGCTGCTTTTAGGTCAACAGTGGTGTAATTTTTTTTTTTTTTTGATTTTTCGAGACAGGGTTTCTCTGTGTAGCTTTGCGCCTGTCCTGGAACTCACTTAGTAGCCCAGGATGGCCTCGAACTCACAGAGATCTGCTTGGCTCTGCCTCCCGAGTGCTGGGATTAAAGGTGTGCGCCACCACCGCCCGGCTATGGTGTAATATTTTAAGATTTATTAACTATTAAAAGTTGTTTCCATTCATAAAGAGGTGTCCTCTTTAGGCTACCAGAAGCAAGGGGAGAAGAGTGCAAGGGACTAACCCTGTCACCAAAGAGTTAAATGTCTGCTTGAGAAAATGAGAAATGGAGGCATAAAAAGAACCACTGTGGCTTTGTGATTTATGGAGTAGTTAAACATGCTTTCTATCTGAGTGGCTAACAGTCAGTGAGATTGGAGGGAAGGGCAGTATCCACCACACTCACTCTAGAGATGAGACCACCAAGACCATCCCATGGGAAGAAATGACTTCATTCAGTATGACCACAGAGCCAGTATGACAAACCATACTTCACACTATTCCATATTTCTTCCTAGAATAAGACAACTAAGATGAACCTATACAGACACCATCATATGCACTCTCTTGCAATAAATACGACTAGGCAAACCTAAGTACTGTAATTTGTTACAATATTCTATTAAAAGAACATAGCAAGAGGGAAGGGCCACATTATGGTTACATGAATATATGACATCTATGGAATAGCTACACATGAGTGTCTAAAGAGGCATCACATTTTTATCAACTCACCTTCAGGTTGAGTCTTAACAGTTTTTAAGACAGAACTTGTTCTAGAAGCACACAGCTTCACCAAAACAGCTAAAATGTGACAAGGTACCACCTACCTTACAAATCTCAAGGAACTTCTCATTGGTGTATTTCATTGGGTGCTCAGTGAAGGTAGCATAGGGAACCTCGGTGGACCATGGGTTCCAGCGTGACAATAGAGACTGCCCCTCAGTGCTCCCCCAGCAAATCCTAAGGCCTTCTCCTGGTCTCCTAAAGGGAGGAGGAGATTTTTTATTAGATTGGGCATTTCTGTTAGATGTGTTGCAGGATATTTGATCACACTGTATGAAAGGCACATTCTGATTCATTTAATAAAGAGCTAAATGGCCAATAGCTAGGGAGGAGAGACTAGGCAGGACTTCCAGGAAAGAGAAGAGCTCAGGATGAATCTAGACACCAGCAAGATGCAGACAAGTCAGACATACAGAGTGGGAAAGAGGTAAAAGCCATGTGGCAGAACATAGATGAATAGAAACAGGTTAATTTAAGTTATAAGAGCTAGTTGAGAACAAGCCTAAGCTAAGGGCCAAACTACCATAATTAATAATAAGTTCCTGTGTTATTATTCGGGGGCTTGTTGCCTACAAGGAAGTTTGGCTACGTAGATAAATCAACAAGAAAAATGTGGCAAAAGACTGTAATGCTCCACTTAGCCTGTCTATTTCCACTGAGGTGAGTGCCTTACCTCAGATCAAACTGTGAAGGAAATGTGGGAGGTGAAATGATGGGCCTGCTTTCAATCAGAGTAGGGGCAAGAAGTTGTTGAGAATCCACATGGAAATGTGACCCTGGTGTTCAGGTCAACAGCCAGAGCTGGAAATAGAGGCGCTGGCCTCATGACAGAAGGCAGGAAGAATGGGAGACAGTCTCAAAGAGAGGGAAGAGGACATGAGGGGAAGCCATCATTTAGACAGCAGTAAACAGAAGAACTGACTGAGAGAGAACATAAGATCTGCCAAATGAAGGACATCTATGATCCTTGAGACAGAGGAGGGCCATTCAAAATGCTCAGCTTCCTAAGTCAGTGACTCTTCCTGTGTCCCCTTGTTCTCTGTTCCCTGCACAAAGCTCATCTGATGAAGCTGCAGCAAGGGACACACCAATGTTTATAGAGACTCTGCCCGCTTCCATTCCTACTCAGTCCTGGCTCCTAATGTGCAGAAGGAAGCCATTGTCTGACAGAACCTGGGCCTGGCCATCCATTAAATACAAATAGAAAGCAAGGGAAAGTCGAAAGGGAAGAGGAGGCAGGAAGTCATGGCAGAAGGGTGTAGCTACACTGAATAGAACCGGCGTGCATTTGGCGTCTTCTCCTCAATGTGTCCAACTGAATTTAGGGTTTTTGGTTTCAGCAGGGTCTGGATGCAGGAAGGTGCCAGGAGGTTAAGCCGAACTCAGGTTCCCCGCATTCAACAAGCTTTAGAACCAAGTTGCCTGTAACTGTCAGCGGCTCTATGAAGCATCCCACTCAGTTCATTTCTTCTAGAAATTCAATCCCGGGATTTTGAGAATGAAAAGCCAGAGCTTAATGGTGGTGCCTTCACAAAGCTGTCACTTCCTGTATTAAGGAAGGGTTCCTTTGGGACTATTGTATGGTTTCTGAGTGTTTATCCATACAGGAATGAGTGTAAACAGTTTCACACATGCTCACACAGCCCCGCCTCTTGATGCCAAGCTCTGCGTCTTACAAAAGGAAAGAAAGGAAGGAACACGACCCAGTTCTCAGGTATTTGGTGATTGTATTTGAAAGCTGAAACTCAAGGGGTGTGTGTGTGTGTGTGTGTGTGTATGTCTGTGTGTCTGTGTGTTTTGTTTGGTTTTTTGTTTTGTTTTGTTTTTTGAAGCAGGGTTCCTCTGTGTAGCCCTGGCTGTCCTGGAACTCACTCTGTAGACCAGGCTAGCCTGAAACTCACAGAGATCCACCTGCCTCAGCCTCCTGAGTGCTGGGATTAAAGGCGTGCACCACCACTGCCTGGCTTTGTTTTTATTTTTATTTTATCCTTTGCCCAAAAAGTATAAGAAAAAGAAAGAGAAAGGAAGGAAGGAAGGAAGAAAGGAAGGAAGGAAGGAAGGAAGGAAGGAAGGAAGGAAGGGAAAAAAATCTTACGGAAGCCTCTGAAGTTCCCTTTCCAAACCCTGCTTTCTCAGATGCTGTATTGATTCTGATCATACCCTTGTATTTTTGGGTTTTTTTTTTCTGCCCTGGCAATAAATCCCAACCTTTAGGAAAACATGTGTGCTCTTTAATGGAGCATTCTGGCTTGAGCCAATTAAAATAACTCACACAATGGAATTCTTTACTACTTTGTATGTCAGCTTCTGCAGCAAATACAATTTTGTTTATCCAAAAGGGATGAAAAATCTGTCAAGAAAGCTTGCCTAATAAGTACACTTGTTTTTTTTTTTTTTCTTTAAGGGACCCTCAAATGAAAGTCAAGCACAAAATTCAAGAAGGATATTATTGTTAAATATCTGATTATTTTGACCATGACGATGGCCTTTTCCAGAACATTAGGAGCTGTTAGGAAGGTGGGAAGAAAATATAAAGCTAAGTATCCACTCCATAGGTGGCGTTTGAGGTGCGGCTTGCCAGGCCCTGTAGCATAGGACTGGGATGAAAGCTTGTGGCCCGCCTCTCGCTAAATGTTTGGGGGATAATTGTGGTGACTAAACATACCTTTATGACCAGAAATATTTCATGTTATAGTAACTCATAGAGAGAATAAAAAGTTAATAAAGTAGAGAACAAAATGCAAATAAGTTGTCAATAGTCCTAGGTCAGTCAGGATTTTGACTCAATACCGTAGGATTAGGGACAGATCACATTTCCCTTTCTGAATCTCATTGTGAATTGAAATCTGATTGACTTCTCCTACTGAAACTTCAGAATATGTTTGTACACACAATAAAAATTGTATGGCCTCCACATCCGTTCCTTAGTCATTGAGGGTTTAGATATTGTGACATTTAGTTATATCAGTACTGGGAGTGATATAAAAACTGTCATCATGTCACACATATCAGGCAGCTCACAACCAGCTATAACTACAGCTTCACATGATCTGATACCCTCTTTTCAGCACCCCATCGCCATGACACACATACATGTACATACGTGCACACAGATATACCCCTATATAAATAAAAGAAATCTTGCTTAAAAAGAATAGATGAAAAAACATTTTGTATGCTATATATATGGCATTATGCAATTAACACATATGCAAAGCTTGATACGTTTTGTATTTCTTTATTATATTTGATCTAGACAGTAGTGTGTTTTGAGCTAACTTGAAAGATGTAATTGTTGGAAATAGAACAGACTTAATCAGGTCATCAAGTCAAGAACTGCTAGTGAACTAGAACAAACAGAAGGGAGCACTCTTCAACCCACAGGAAGTCTCAGGAGGGTCTGTACTTGTCAAAGCCACTGACCCCTTTCTTCCACCCGACTGTGCCCAGGAGTACTCCCTATGTGCTCTGCCTGCTTTTCAAGTTGGAGTTAGTGTCTATGAATCAGGAACCTAAGTTCTCTGGACAGACCTCCCCATGGATAGCTTAAACTGGCTTTCAATTCTGCTTTCTTTAAGTGAAATGAACACAGCCCCTTAACTGTTCTAACGAGTTAAGAGAACCTCTGCAATCAGCCCAGAAGCTGTCACCTAATTGGTGCTACATTCTGTCTCCAGAACCACCACTTAATCAGAACAGTCTCTGTTTGTGCAACTGTAGGTAAAGAGGGGAACCCAGACCCCATGTTCCAGGAGCAAATCAGATGGTCTCTGAGCCAGTGTGGCCATCCTTTGATCTTTCCAGACCACACATAGACATAGAAACCCGACAGAGGTGAAAGATTCTCACCGCGACTTCTTTGATTTCTGTTTTCTACCCTCTGGATCTGGCCTTTTCATGGCATTTTCATTGTTCTAGAAGTAAGAAAGGTGATGTGGTCTTTGCTCCCTGAAAACCTCAAAGTACTACAGAAACAGGCCAAAATAGAGCAACAGCCCATGAAAGAGCAACTCTCTCCAGGAGAGAACTTGGTGAAATGTTTGTGATGATCAATTTTAGAATCCTAGACTCCTAAAGTTAGAAGGAACTTTCCGGGATAGTTTGCACATCAGTCTCTCTCTCTCTCTCTCTATCTCTCTCTCTCTCTCTCTCTCTCTCTTTGTCTCTCTGTCTCTCTCTCTCCCTCTCTCTCTCTCACACACACACATTCACACACACTCATTCACATAATACATTCCCATACACATACACACACTCACACATACATACACATTCACATATAAATACACACACACACACACACACACACACACACACACACACACACACACGTACCCTAAGAACTAGAATTTTCAAAGGCCTCAGTTCTTTTTAGAGCCATGTTAATTATCTGTTCTACTCAGTGACTCAGAGTTCTAAAATACAGTTATTGGCAGGGAAGGAAGCCTCGGCAATTACAATTTTCAGTCACCACAACCAGCCAGGTTACCTTCTACAGTAACAAAGCAAAGGCGTGCTGAAGAAGTAAGCTTAAAACGAAGGATTTACTCATACAGGGGCCAGAGCACCATGTATCTGAAGAAGTATGTTTTAAGGACAAAAAGTAACTCCAAGTTGAACAGAGAGAAGCATCTCTTCAATCAGGACGGAGTCTTTTCAGGAAGGCCTCCTCTGCTTCTTCCTGAACTGGGATAGGCCCTACCAGTGCCTTCTCTGGCTGAAACTTTGTTCATTCCATGACTTTTTTCTCTTCCTTGGGGGAGAAGCCATGCATCATTTTGCACAGGACAGCACAGCCAGCTTCCCTGCCTCCTGCTCTTCCAGCTTGGCCTCCCAAGATTCTCTCTGCTGAGGCGGGAGCCAAAGACTGCTCCCAAGAATGAGAAATAGCAGCTTCCATTATTACCTCGTCAGCTGCCCCTCCTTTCCACCCATCTCAAATCTCAAAGCTGCACCACAGAATTAAAAACATAGCTGGAGGCACTGAGTGGAGATTTATGAGGAAGCACAGATATTAACTCTTACTCTAAACGCAGGGCGTGTGCTTGTAAGGAACTGGTGAGCAAACACAGGGTGGGGGTGGGGGGTGGGGGGAAGCAGAGCCGTTCAGAACAGCACAGCCTTAGTTTCTTCCTGTCTCCTTTCGCCTTCATTGTTGAAAGGCAGATCTTCTAGACCCATGAAACGTTAGTCCCTTTCTTATTTAATCTGGACAAAAGCAGGGGCCGAGTTGGCATCGTGGTGGGTATTCAAGTCTCCCTTGTTCATTGAATGACCTCAGATGAAATATTTTCCATGACAGGAACCCAAAAGACGCTGGCACCAAGTCAGACAATGAGATTTGCAGAATGTGTTTACATTCTCTCAGTGTCCCTAGGCTGTTCCAAGCCCATGGGCAGGTGCTGTCTTTATCTACTCTCTTTACTCACCTGGCTCCCTCCCAGAAGGCTCCAGGGCCTTGGGCTCTGTGAGATTAACCATTTATTGGCATGGGTAACCAAGAAATCCTGTAGGTGATGTTTACTGGAGGGAAAGGTTAAGTGTTGATGTCCGAAGGACTGCAGTGTCAAAAGCAACCTCAGAGGTGTTACAGTTCCATAGTACAAGAACTCCAGCAGCCTGACCAACACCATCTTTTTTTTTTTTTTTTTTTTTTTTTTTTTTTTGGTTTTTCAAGACAGGGTTTCTCTGTGTTGTTTTGGTGCCTGTCCTGGATCTCACTCTGTAGACCAGGCTGGCCTTGAACTCACAAAGATCCACCTGGCTCTGCCTCATGAGTGCTGGGATTAAAGGCGTGCGCCACCACTGCCCGGCCCGACGGCCATCTTACTTGATGTCTCGAACCCTTAACTTCTCTCCAGGTGTCCATCTATAAAACCAGGCAGGTGATGTTAGACTGTCTCTCAGGATTTTGTTTTTGTTTTCTTTTTCCCTTCTAAAACAGGACCCGTGCTCAAAGTCCAAATTTTGTATTACACTCACTAAACAAAAGCCAAGCCAATGAACAAAAGGAAAAGGCTGTTTAATGACTGTAGAAAGTCCTCAGGCAATTGCTCAGGACCATCTGAAGACGGTTTTTAACTGCAGGCGTAAAGACCTCAAGGTATTCAATGAAAAGCAGAAATCAAAGAAAGTGAGAGTGAATAGTTACAGGAGGGTGACCAAGGTGGCTGTAGCTCTCACAGACTGACGGTCCTTATAGAGGTTGTCCATCTGCTTTGGAGGAGTTGTGTCTTCCCAGTCAAGTCCAGGGGGACAAAGAGTAAGACCCAGACCAAGACTTTACCCCAAGTTATTATGATGCACAATGTTAAAATGTGCATATGAACGAGGCTACCAAATTACTCCATTATGGGAATGCTACATTTTCGGATAATAAGCTCTCTAGACTGGCAATCTGTAAGACGTGGGTTCCATCTCACAGTAACTTTCTTTGTGGCTTGGACCTGGGTGCATTTCTCAGTCACTAGTTCTCTTCTTAAACAATAATGGTAGCTCTAGATTAGATTATCTCCAGAGGAATTCTAATAGACAACACTTTTGACTCACCAAGGTAAAGGGTTGCCTACTTTACCATTTTGTTTAAACGACACAGAAGTACTGCTTTATTTTCTTCCTTCAGAGCTTATGTGGGTAGATTATTTAGAAGGAAGTTGTTCTAAAAATTGTCCACTTATTTTCTTAGATGATCCTAAAAATAATTAATTCTTCAATCACTTGATAAAAGTTGTCCCAATCCCCATGTTTTGGCCAAGAAAGGATTTTCTGTTCATTTATGTCTTATTACTGAAGGGGTTAAGCAGCGGCGGCGGAAGAGAGCGCTGGATGCTGCGGTGGCGGAAGAATCACAAGCCATAGCTACATTTTTAGAGCTTTATTAGGAGGAAGGAGAGAGAGAGAGAGAGAGAGAGAGAGAGAGAGAGAGAGAGAGAGAGAGAGACTGCATAGAGGAGAAGTACAGAGGACATACGGAAAAAAAGGGCCCGTGGGAAGGCACGCACGCTTTTCAGGCTGGGACGTGATGGCTGATGACGTAATAAGGAGATAATCCTTACAATTACCCTGGGTTCTTTAATGCTGCTCAAACAGAGGGGACTCTGTAAGGCTCCCTGATTATACCGAAAGCCATCACAGGACCAGCATGTGCTCTAGCACTTCCCCTTACTAAAGCAGCTGCCAATCACTGAGAGTGAGATGATTGGTCCAGAGACTAAACAATGCCTAACTGCTAAGTTCATTGGTTATGTGTCAACCATCTCTCCGTACAGCTATTTCTTCCTGTTATCAACATGTTACCGACTGGAGTTTCTCTTCTTCTAGTTTGAATTTCCTTTCTTTAAACTGGTAACAGGGAACCTAGCTACGATTACTATTGGAGCTACAGGTAACTGGTTAAATAAAGATATCCCTCTTTGGGGGCCGTTTTCTCTAATGGACGTGCATGTTTCAAGGGGAGAAGTTGACTTTCTCTGGCGCCTTTGAAGTTGAGAACTAGTCCAGTGACGGTGATGCTAAAAAACAAGACCTGTAATTCTTTTCGACCTGAGCACGTCAATGGCCATTTGGAGTCTGTTCCTGTTGAGCCGGCATTAGAGTGATGAGTGGGATTGCACGTAGCTCAGAGGGCAAAGTGCTTCACACTGAAGGAATGGAGACCTGAGTTTGGATTCCTCAGTGCTCACCCAAAAACTTGAGTGTGGCCACATGAATCTGTAATCCTAGAACCATAGAGACAGAGACAGGAGGACCCTGGAGCTTGTTGGCCATCTAGTCTTCCCAAGTCAGTGAGTTCTAGGTTCACTGAAGACTCTGTCTCAAAAACTAAGGTAAAAAATGATAAAGGAAGATAGTTGACACCAATCTCTGGCTTTCACATGCTTGAGCATACACATGCACCCATCCATGAACACATCTACATGCATATACCACAGACAGAAAGACAAAGACACACACATGCACACACACACACACATACACACACATGCCCATGTACACATTCACATGTATACATCACAGACAGACAAAGAGACACACATGCACATGCACATACACACACATGTTCACACACACACATGCCCATGTACACACACACATGCCCATGAACACATAAATGCACACATACACAACTTTCTGCTGTTGGAACTGACATGAAATTCTGTCATTCTTAGAGTCATTCCCTGGCAAACACTAGCATTGTCATTTTCTGGACAACAACCTGATATTCTGTAATGCCCTTGAAGTGCTTTAGAGTGCTACTCCCATAATATTTAACTATTACTTCAAGTAGAAATATTTATACTCATCTCTGCTAACCTATCTTCATAAGAACAAGGGAGATATCTCTGGATAATATAGTAATGTAAATTCGGAGAAAGGAGCAAGCTCTTAAAATGCAATGCTCAAAGAGGGTTTACTGCCTCAACTTTATACTCAATCCTCGGAAAGAATTCGGAAAGCTGTGTAGCTTCCAGGAAATTCATAGTAGGCTTTATCAAACAGGTGACCTCTTAGCTGGTAGTTGATGACTTAAAATACGTGAGAAAGCGGTTTTAAAAGTATAACATGAAGTTAATTGAAGATAAAGGAACCTGTGAAAGCTATATAGGAAAAAAATACATCATGAGCTACAATTTGCACCTTTATGTGATAATATTTATTTCTAGTTGGGACACTTTTGAACAAACAGTTGGAGGGAGACAGGCCAGAACTCTAGAAATCTATAGAAGTTGTATTGGAAATTTATGGGGCTTGAGCAAGACAGCGAATCATCTAATGTAGCCTAATTCCAACATGGAAGCCTCCATGGGAAGTGGTTTAATTAACTGAGGAGACTTGTCTCTGGCTGCCAAACTCAAAACTGTAGAATGAAGAGGCATTGTGTTCACAGAGGTGAGTGAGGAACACTGCCAAGCCAGATGTCCCCCTTGGTTCTTAGCCATGCGTGGAGGTGAGCGGTGCCCTCCATCAGCCTCCTGCTGCATGTCATTGAGAAGAATAAAGATGAGGGAGACAGAGCACAACATCAAAGTTTGCATGGTAGCAGTAGTGATGGAGAAAGCAAGGAACAAAAGGTTAACAAGCTAAGTAGCAGGGTTTCCACCGTTTAAATAAAGACAGTGATAACTTCACTCTAAGACAGACTGTGAAGGCAGAAGTTGTCCCACCAGCAACTCCCAAACACCCAGCAGTGCTTCCCAAATTACCACACAGAGGGTTATACTAATTATAAATGCTTGGCCAGTAGTTCAGGCTTATTACTAATTAGCTCTTACACTTAAATTAACCCATAATTCTTCTTATCTACGTTTAGCCACATAGTTGGTACCTTTTCTTAGCACAGCATTCTCTTCTTGCTTCCTCTATGTTTGGCTGGCAACCCTCAACTCTGCTCTCCTTCTTCCCATCATTCTCAGTTTGGTTTTCCCGCCTAACTTTCTGCCCAGCTATCAGCCAATCAGCATTTTATTAAACCAATTTGAGTGACAAATCTTTACAGTGTACAAGAGGATTATTCCACAGAAATATCATATAAGTTGAAATATGAAGTTTTGAGCTATATATTCTGAAGAACAGGCATTCAATATTTCCTAGTTATACTGTGCTGTAGAAAACACATCACACTTTTTACATGCATGATCCCACTATTCCATGTGAAACTGCTATTACTTCAAAGATAGATCATATGAAACATTTGAGACACAGAGCTACTGGAATTAATGCCCAGATATTTTTGAAGCTAAAGTGGCATTCACTTCATCTTTTAGTCCACAGATTTGAGTAGAATCTGCACATTGCAAATGCTAGCTAACAAGAAGATACAGGAGAGGTTACCCATTCCCAGCAATGTTCATAGTGCAGGGCTGGAGCTGGACTATATCTCAAGTGGTGGAAAAGCAAGCTCACATGCAGGGATCCATAGCCAGTGTGGTTAATTCTAGTTCTTCTACTTACAAACTGGAAAGCAAGCTTGCCTGGCCATAGGAGCTTCTTGCCAGTCTACTGGCATTGAACATGAGTGAGAAAGCATATAAAATGGTTTTAAAAAATACTAGAAAGTGCTGGATGGTGGTGGCACATGGTTTTCATCCTAGCACTTGGGAGACAGAGGCAGGTGGATCTCTGTGAGTTTGAGGCCAGCTTGGTCTACAGATTGAGTTCCAGGATAGCCAAGGCTACACAGAGAAACCTTATTTCAAAACAACAACAATAAAAACAAAATAAAACAAAAAAAGAATTAAAGGTCAAGGTTAAATACAGGAAAGTTAGCATCTTGCTACAACTAGGGCATTGTTTTTCTTCATTTACAAAGTCTTACTGCAAAGGGTCTACAGTGCTTTAGAGTGGATATAATAACCTGCATGTTTAAAAACTAAATGTCATCATACAGCAAAGACAAACTGCCAGGCAAGGGGTCACACGTCTACATTCATCATCTCTACATCTCAGTGGAAGCTCACAAGGTAGGCCTCCAGCCTCTAGTCTACACAGGATGAAATGGAGGTCCAAAGTCTTTGCAGCAGCAAGTGCCAGAACTGACACCTGAATCACATTCCACAGCTCCGAACAATCCCATGGTCTCCCACTGACAAACAAGACAATGAGGAATGTATGGTGTCCATCCACCACAAGCAGATGAAATTGATAGGTTGAGAGTGCCCAATCTTATTGGTAGCTACTCTTCCCCTGAACCCACATTAACCTCTGCCTTTTATAAAAAAACATACTAGCTTTTAAATTTTTTATTTATTTATTTAATATACATTGGCCTTTGCCTGAATGTATGCCTGTATGATGGTGTCAGATTCCCTGGAACTGGAGTTAAAGGCAGTTGTGAACTGCCATGTGGGTGCTGGGAATTGAACCTGGGTCCCTTGGAAGAACAGCCAATGCTCTTAACGTCTGAGCCATCTCTCTTGCCCCCTTGCTTTTTTTTTTTTTTAAGTACTAAAAGTTAACATTCTTTTTTTTTTTTTAATTTTTATTTTGCAATACAATTCAGTTCTACGTATCAGCCACAGATTCCCTTGTTCTCCCCCCTCCTGCCCCCCTAACCTTCCCCCCAGCCCGCCCCCCATTCCAATCTCCTCCAGGGCAAAGCCTTCCCCACAGACTGAGATCAACCTGGTGGACTCAGTCCAGGTAGGTCCAGTCCCCTTCTCCCAGGCCGAGCCAAGGGACCCTGCATAGGCCCCAGGTTTCAAACAGCCAACTCATGCAATGAGCACAGGACCCGGTCCCACTGCCTGGATGCCTCCCAAACAGATCAGGCCAATCAACTGTCTCACCCACTCAGAGGGCCTGATCCAGTTGGTGACCCCTCAGCCATTGGTTCATAGTTCATGTGTTTCCGTTCGTTTGGCTATTTGTCTCTGTGCTTTATCCAACCTTGGTCTCAACAATTCTCGCTCATATAAACCCTACTCATTCTCGCTAATTGGACTCCCAGAGATCCACCTGGGGCCTAGTCATGGATCTCTGCATCCAGATTCCTCAGTAGTTGGATGAGGTTTCTAGCACGACAATTAGGGTGTTTGGCCATCCCATCACCAGAGTAGGTCAGTTCGGACTGTCTCTCGACCATTGCCAGCAGTCTGTTGTGGGGGCATCTTTGTGGATTTCTGTGGGCCTCTCTAGTACTTTGCTTCTTCCTATTCTCATGTGGTCTTCATTTACCATGGTCTCCTATTCCTTGTTCTCCCTCTCTGTTGTTGATCCAGCTGGGATCTCCCGCTCACCCAAGCTCTCTTTCCCTCGACCCTTGCCCTTCACCACCCCCACTCATGTCCAGGCTGTTCATGTAGATCAATTTAACATTCTTGATTCAGTGAGGGAATTATTTTTCTTCATTCAATACTTCTTATTCCATCGGGTCTGTATTGTTTTCGTGTGGAAATAACAACCTACATGTTTAAGGGATAAGTATCACCATGATGCAAAGACTAACTGCCAACTCAGCTTAATCCAGACAACTCAGAAACAGACTCAGGGCCATCCAGTGGCCCGGGAGATTCAGAAATACCTTCTTAGCCTAAAGTTCAAGGCATTTTGAGTGCAGTTCTGCCATACATCCCCAATATTCAAAACCACAGCTCCTGGGAGCTACAGCCGAATGCTTCAGCTTGCTGAGGCTGTCTTGCAAACTGGAAATTGAAATGATAATTTCAGTAACATTTCACTAACATACTGCCCAACTGTCTTATGTGACCAAATGAACTCTGATGCTCATTCTTCCGACTAGAGGGTTCCACTTATTGCCCTTTATAGTTTTCATTTCCCTGTCATTCCGAATTGCATAGATGCTTTCTGATTGTTTAAGGAGAATGAGAGAATGTTAGTTTTGAGGTTTACAAAAAGTGGGAGTTCTAGAGAAAACCCAAGTAGGAGGTGCTGGATCCCCTGTGTGCACATTGACAGCATTCAGAGAGGATTTGAAAGTAATTTGCTATGATCTGTCACATGCCACATCTACACTGGATGTTTCTACGCCCAGAGGTTGCCAGATAGAGAACACAGGGATAGCTCTATGCCAGGCTACAAGGAAAATGCCATACGAGGGAAACATCTTGTGACAATTGCATTTATTATGAATTGGGACATTAGGTAAATCACATGAGCCCCAGACTTGGGTTAGTTTTCATCTTCCATCTGAAAATGAACTTACATTGGAGCAACCTTTATATGTCAGCCTCAACATGTATATAATATCTAGGTTAAATGGGGGAATCTTCTGAGAAAAAAAAAGTTTTTTTCAAATCTAATATTTCCATTTCCCTTCCAGAGAGACTGAAAGTAGATGGTGTGGAATCCACACAGGGGCAGGCAGAGGAACAGAGGCCACAGCCTTCTGGCCTCAGGCTATATGCCCTTTCGAGGGCCTAGACGAGTGCAGACTTCAGTGCTCAGCCTTCCAATCAGAAGCCCAGTTTGTCTGTGTACTTCCCTTTTGATGATAACCGCCAAAACCAAGTTTACGTTTCCTACTTGGAGAAGAGAGAATGGAATATGTTTTAAGAGATTACATATGATATACATATTTTCCTCTTTAAATTGGTTTGTGGTATTCTGTATAAATTGTGTAAAAAAAAAGCACATCTCTAACTTCCTTTTTAAAAAAGATTTGTTTTATTGTTATGAGTATGAGCACTTCACCTACATGTGAATATGTATATCATGTCTATGCCTGGTGCCCAAGGAGGTCAGAAGAGGGTATCAGATCCCCTGGGACTGGAATTCTGGGTGGTTGTGAGTACTACCATGTGAGTACTGAGAACCAAATTCAACTCTCTGCAAGAACAGCAAGAGTACTCTTAAGCACTGAGCCATGTCTCCACCCTATTATCTCTAAGTTCTAACACAGATAGAGTGTATAGTCTACACCGAACATTTTCCTTTTGGTTATGGTCAACAAGAATCATTCTAGTCATCCTGCAAAAATGTGGTTAACAGCCTGTTTCCTCCCTATCAAACTGGTTGCATTCTGCCAAATGCAGATGAAATTCAATCAGCAAACATCCCATGCTTCTCATGAGGTACTCTGATGTCATGAAAGAAAGTCTATAGTTCAGAGAACACAGATTACAATCCTACATTAAACATTTCTACAATATATATTACTATATTGGAGAAGCCATTATGAACTCGCAGTCCATTTTCACATCTCTCTGTTTAGCTGACCTGCCCACAGACCTGTATGTAGAGTGCCGGCCACCTCTCATTTTAAGTTCCCCTTTAGCCGAACTAAAAAGTAAACATGAAGGAAATGAGAACTCCATGTATTTCTGCTAGGTTTTTTGCTCCAAGCCTACCAATTGAGAAATTGATAGGGTAGAGAGAAAGAAGAAAGTGAGTTTTAAAATACTAAGCTATGTACAAAAAACAAACAAACAAAAAACAAACAAACAAAATAAAAAAAAAAAAAACAAGACATTCTAGACATTTCCTGAACTAGAAACAATTCACCTACATTCCATAGTGTACATTTGTTTGGGGGAAAGTGAGCTAAAGTTTGCTGGGGTTTTGATTTATCATTATGCTACAGTAGTAGTGCCTTGTGCACTTGCTTTTGAGGCTTTATTATTTCTCTTGACCACAGAGCTTTGTATTTCTTCTCGGGTAAAAGCAACAGAGTAGAGGCAGAGATGGATCCTCCTGAGTATTTTTTCAGATCCAAGTGTCTGTTCCTCACTGTAGCAGTTTTCTGCCTTCTCCTCAGGTAAAAGCAACAGAGTAGAGGCAGAGATGGATCCTCCTGAGTATTTTTTCAGATCCAAGTGTCTGTTTCTCACTGTAGCAGTTTTCTGCCTTCGTGGAGTAGGTGGAATTATCAGCTAATGTTTCTATGCACCATCACAGGGTCTTTCCCCAAAGGAACACCTCTTAGTGGCCCCTCAGACCTAAGTATACATCCCGAGACAGCACAATATTCTCTTGGATGGAAAGAATATCAAAGAGCTCACACAGGCCTGGAGAACAGTTGCAGGGCCATTGGGGCAGGGCATGTGGGATTCTGAGGCAGGCAAAGCATAGTTTAGAGCAGTAGCTCTCAACCTTTCCTAATGCTGCGACCCTTTAATATAGTTCCTAAAGTTGTGGTGACCCAAAACCATAAACCTATTTCATTGCTACTTCCTAACTGTAATTTTGCAACTGTTATGAATTGTAATGTAAGTATCTGATATGCAAGATATCTGATACTTGATCCTCACTGGTCTGGAGCAATGCTTGACTAATTTTAACATGCATTGAAATCATCCAAGACCTGTTGAACTGTAGATTCTGATTCAGTGGATCTATTGTGGGGCCTGAAGTTCCAAGATCTAGACATCTAAGTTTCAGGCATTCTGTTGCCCCTGGACCTAAGAACAAATAGCTGGATGGAGCAACCTAGGACTGGGGCTGGCCAATCCCCTTTTCCCCAAGAGCTCCTTGTGTGGATGGGCACAGTAAGGGCAAAGCAGGGCAGCGCAAAATGTGGCCCAGGGCATGGGTCTTCATTGAGCAGCAAAAGTCACCACGGGTTTTACCTGATTACAAGTCAGGAATCTGTGCAGAAGAAGGTTCTAGCAATGATTGTCAGTCTACAATCTCAATAACTACCCCACCATAGAGAAATTATTGGACTTAATCTCTCCTCACGTTCATTTTTTCATTAAGAAAACAAGATAGCTCTGTGTTTGAAAATCACTTCAAGGATAAAGTGAAATAATTATTCATGATAGATTCTCTCTGCATTAATGTGTGTGTGTGTGTGTGTGTGTGTGTGTGTGTGTGTGTGTGTGTGTAACTTATTTATCTTGGAAAACTCCAGTCACAACAAACACCTCATTATTTCAACCCCTCGTCAGTCAAGAAGGAAAAACTCCCTGGCCAGCCAGGTTCTTCTTGTCTGTATGTGTTTTACTTCTCCAATGTCCTTATTAAGATATATGATCAAGAAAGGAAAACAATACCCTGACAGTGAGCCCATCACTGGGGACCATGCCATGGCAACCTCCCCCTTCTTTCTGTAGGCAGAATGCCTACCACTTAGCCAACAACAGCAGTCATTGTGTTGGTGACTTACCACACTGAGGCTCACCTGGAGTTCACCCTCAAATAACAGTCTCTTACTTCTGTGTTTCCTACTCCCAGATGGGATTTCTTACAGCAAAGGTAAGCGTGGCAGCACCAGGGGGGTTTCTGAGTGTCTGTCACACCTGCTGCTGCTGCTGCTGCTGCTGCTGCTGCTGCTGCTGCTGCTGCTAAGTACATTGCGAAAAGTTGATTTTTCTAATTGACTTTGGGAGGCATTAGGCATGGAAAATGTACCTCATAGTTTAATTCCACATTTGGCAGTGGATCTTTCATAAGGAAGCTTTTGATCAGAAACTGTAAGGCAAAACAAACAACCCGTCCTGATGACTTATTCAGGCTAAGTGCTCAAGGCAAAAGCAAAAGCACAGAGTGTGCACTGTCTTGGGAAGGCAGGCCCTCGGTTACCATCACGAAGTGTACCAGCAGCATCTTAGAAATGTGCCTGAAATGAGAGGTGGGAGCTCAAGCCTGGTTCACAAGCACATACCTTGGCCAACGCTTAAGAAACAGCTTACACGTTCTGAGACCAGCTAATGCTATCATTGAAAATGAAAACAAATAAGCCATCTTTTCACAACATCGTTAAGAAGTGGCAGAACAATTCAATATCAAGCAAATTAATCTATCTGCGTTGTAAGTGTCATCCAAGTGTGGGTAAGAGCCAAGAAGGTGGCGCTTGAGCATGGCTGTTCATTAATTCTGCATCATGCCTAAGGCAGACGCGTACCCTTAAGAGGGCTTGATCATTTACATTTCAAGTCCCCAGAACATACTTTGGGTACAAATGAAGTCTTCTCACCACGTCTCACATATTTTTACTGAAAGCAGAGACTAGCAATGAGTTTAGGGTAGCAAAGCAGGTTCTTCATAAAAACGTATTGTTTAAAGACACCAAGACTTATTTTTTTTTTAACTAAAGAGCACCAAGGAGTTTAGGTCAAGTAAGTGCTGAATAAAATAATAAACAAAACATGTTTTCATTTACAGCCACAATGACAAAACCATGTAAAAGATGAGTAATGGACAACCAACATTCTTATTGGTTAATATATATGATAATTTAATTTATCACAATAATCTAGCCAATAATGTATTATTGGCTAATATACTGTGGCTCACCAACACTATTATTCAACAAAGTATACTGAATGGAACTATGTACAAAATACTAGTCTAAGCAGCATTCACCATAGGTGACCAAGGAAATTCTTTTCTGTTCAGGTTGCTCAGCATCTCTTAGGAAAGACCATTCTAAGAAATACAAGGGAAAAGCCACGAGAGGAGAAACTAACACTGTAGATGATGAGATTATACAGTAGGCTTGATGAATAGTCCATCCTGGAAGAATTTGCAATTAATTTGAATGTTAACGGACAGAAAAGGGCCATTCAAAG
Organism: Peromyscus eremicus; assembly: GCF_949786415.1. NCBI lineage: Eukaryota > Metazoa > Chordata > Mammalia > Rodentia > Cricetidae > Peromyscus > Peromyscus eremicus. The sequence continues at coordinate 68,680,037 of NC_081428.1, forward strand.
GTTATGAGAATGCTACTATGGGTAGGAAGACAAAGTAACATATACATATATATGGCCTAGTATTGAGATTTCCTAAAGAAAATGAACTTGCTCTTTAAGCTTGAAATATTTAATAACCAGCAGCTTCCAACACAACCCCACCCCACCCCCAAGAAGTTGGAGTAAATAAAATGAAGTGATAGAGAAAAATAAGCATTTATGTTCTGCATGGATGCATTGTATTTACACACAGCAAAAGATTTGTGGTGAGTAATGACCTGGAATGATAAGAGACATAGTGGCTATTTATTAGCCAGGTGCTTTACAATCATGCTCTACATATCTCATAGCAATTTATGAATCAATGATTATTTTCTATATTTAACAAAGAAATTAAAGTTCACAGAATCTACTTTCAGTTGCTGAAGTATTTATTGTCTTTGGTCTGCTGGACCTCAAGGCTTATATTTCCCCCTCAGGAAAGTCAGTTCATTCATCATCTGTCTAGAGGGATAAGGAGTTGGGTACTAGTAGTAGGGTATGGTACTTGCAGCTGTATTTCCAAGACCAATTGCCTACAAGAGTCTTGTAGAATACCGGGTGCTTCAATGATGTCAATTTATCATTCCAAATCAATCCTTTGATCATTTTCTTCCATATGAGGAACAAAATAAGCCCTGTGGATGAATATAGCTATTTCCTGTGGTATATGGAGATATTATGCCACTAGTCTGGTTATTACATGATTTAGAATTGCTTTCAAGAGAGCTTTCTTCTCCTTCCTAGCTCTATGGGTTTATTACTTCAGAGACAATACCAGATGCCTAGTTGTCTTCATTGTCATTCTCAGAACATAAACTTCACCCTAAAATTCATGCCAGTGCTCCACGGACATCCATCTAGTGAGAAAGGTAAACTGATAAACTCCAGCTTCATGTATCCCATATCTTTCTTCTTCACATCCCATATAGTATAACCAGAAGAAATTGTAAAGCTTTGTACAAAAGCTACTGAATGCTTTGGCATGGCTTAAACTTATAGAATAAATCAACCGAAAGGTGGGAGCTAGGACACTGAAGGTGTTGAAGGCCAGTTATTCTACAAGCAACAGGGACAAGGGAAGGCTTTTACTGAGTGTCTTAGTTAGGGTTTCCATTGCTGTGGAGAGACACCATGACCATGGTGACTCTTAGAAAGGAAAACATTTAATTGTGGTAACTGGCTTACAGTTCAGAGGTTTGGTCTATTGTCATCATGGCAGGAAGTAAGGCAGCACATGCAGGCAGACATGGCACTAGATAAGAAGCTGAGAGTTTTACATCTTGATATGCAGACAAACAAAAGTTGTCTGAATCACTGGGCAGTATCTTGAGCATATATGAGGCCTCAAAGCCCGCCTCCACAGTGACACCCTTCCTCCACCAAGACCACACCTACTTCAACAAGGACACACCCCCTAATAGTGCCACTCCCTTTGGGGGCCATTTTCTTTCAAACCACCACACGGAGGAAAGAGATATGATCATGACTATAATTTTGAATTATGAAGATTAAGTGGCAGAATTTGACAGCAGGGTAGATTTAGAAGAGTAGAAACAAAGGAAGACCAGACAGCAACCTCTGGAGAGAGTGTGAGAACCTGAGCTGGGATTGTGATAGGAACCACAACAGGATCTTAATTTTCACCTGGGACTTTCCTTGAAAAATCGTGTCATGGACTCTTCTCTCTGCTGCTGAGGCTTTCACTCTAATAAAGAAGACAGCAGGGCCCTAACCAGAGCATCCCCTGCTGAGCACTTGGGTGTGGAGAGGGATTTGCTCCTGGGCCTGCTAAACTAGAGGATTCTGGGGGTTGCAAGCCCATCCCTGACACATGAGCTTCCTTTCTTGACACTCCTTCTCAGGTTCCTCTGCCAAACCCCTCCAGCGTGAGAGAGCTGTTTAGTTACCCAAGGTCCAGGTCAGGAAGCCCTCAGTTTGAAGTTCAACAGAAAGGAAAACAATGGCTTGCTCCTCAGGGCATGTTGCCACCAGTTTGTAAGGGTGGAGATGGCAGCCGAGTGCCTCCCTTCCCAACAGACCCAGCCTGCAACTTGCTGAATTTGGCAGTGGAGCTAATCACACTGCCAGAGCAGCCTGCTCAAGTCACCTCATTTATAACCTGGGGGACAGCAAAGCAGATAAGGGTGGTACTCAGTATCTCCCCCACAGTCTGGCATCTCGCCACCAACTTAAAGAAAAGGAATTCCTGATGGATGACATAGGCCAATTAGAGAGGACCGAAGCATCTGCCCAAGTCGGATACAGAGGCTTCAGCTCCTGCTAGGTGGAGTGATCTACACAAGGCTAAAGGAGTAAGCACGGGACCCTGAAATGCTCGCGTCCCAGCCTGTCCTGGAAGGCAGCCTAGTATGCGATGCACAGCCTCTTTGTTGTCCCCGGGTTTCTGGGATCACCCTTAGAAACAGTGCTCTGCAGCAGCATTGCTCCTAGGGCAGTGTGAGCGAGTGTCTCTGCTGGCTGCCATGCAGTGCGTCATTACATAGCCTGCGTGAGCCAGTCATCAAAGGGCGCCTGGGAAAGAATTGAGAACTGGGGATGATATGTCATCTTACAGGCTATGCTTAGACGGCGCTTTGCAAATTCGTGGTTTATTTCATGGAGAATCTTAAACTTCCCTAGCTCTGACTGTTGAAGTAAAGAGCCACTACTTTACGACCTGTTACAGGCCACACAGTCCTTACACTGAATGACTTCTTTATAATGTCCTCACAAACCAAAGAGCCGTGGACTCACATTGTTAATTCTTTCTTAAAGATTTACTTATTTTTAGTGTGTGTGTGTGAGTGCTTTTCCCACATGTATGTATGTGACTGTCCATGTGCCCAGTATCCATGAAGGTCACATTCAGGTGACAGAGCTCCTGAAACTGGAGTTGGGAGCCACCATGGGGGTGCTGGAAACTGAACCCGGGTGCTCTGCAAGAGCAACAAGGGCTCTAACCACTGAGCAATCTCTCTATCTCTTCTCGTTATTCTTTCTACCCCAATAGATAACAAACCAGGGAAGGAAAAGGATGTATCTAGAATTGCCAAAGCAGTAAGTGGAGACACAGATATAAGCTCGAATGTGTAGTATTGCATGCCTAACAGCCCAATACAGTGTTACTTTGTGTGAAACTTAATGGGTAGTGGAATGGGGGAGAATAATGGGTAGTAGGGTGAGGGAGAGTAGGTATTAAGCTCAAGAAAGTATAAAAGGAAAATTATGTCTGATTCCACCAGCCAGAGATAATCAGTATTACCATTTGTGTAAATGCCGCAATTGCTTAAGCTTTAACTGCCTGAGTTCCTTCACTGATGGAAAAAGAAAGCCAAGTTTTAAACAGTTGGCTTCTTTTCTTTCATACCCAGAATCATCAAGGCAGACCATGGAAGATGTTCTTGAATTTCTGCAAAGTGAACTCAAGAAGTAGTCATCAAGTCCGTGTCCCCCTCACCCCCCAACCCTGCTTGAATGCTGCCTGTCATGGAGGGAACTAGAAATAGAAAGCATGTGTGACCCTTGGTAAAGTTGAGCTGAAGTGGGGGAGCGAAGAGCAGGCCAGAGCTCTTCAGGATCTCTTCAGCAATTCCAAGGGGAGTCTTTTGCAATCATCAGGTGCGTTCTATGATTATGACCAAAAAGCGGTGCTCCGGCTTCTGTGTGTCCTTTCCAATTGTCAGTCATGGCTCTTGCCTGCTTAGTGTTCAAGGTTGTTTTCAGGAGTTAATGAAGTAAATACTTGTAAAAAGCCTTTTGAAGTAAACAAAGCATTGCAGGAACAAAAAAAGATAGTTGTAAGAATCTGTTTTAACAATGGCAGGGCCAGCCCCTGAGAAAAAGAATCTTCTAAGAAATTGCAAAGAGGTTGTGCCTGAATTACAAATTATTCTCAACCAAAACCAAAATGCTACTCTTGCTACTTAATTATGTTCTGTCCATTTACTGATGCAGAGCATGGTCAGTGGTGATGATGATGATGGGATAATGATGGCAGCGCCTGTTGAACATCATGTTCCTGACACCTTGTACATGCTCTGCATGGACGTCCCACTGAATTCTCATGTAACAACCCCATGAGGAGACACATTACCATCCCCATCTTGCAGATAAGGAAACTGTTACAACTTATGAGGCACTTACAGAAGTAATTAAATCACCTCATTTGGTTCTCATATTGCCATTACCATTTCTGTTCTCTTGGAATATGACAAAGTGATGCAGATTTGTAAAAACTAAAGGGTTAGTAAGTGTCCTCCTAGACTTTTCAAACTCAGCTCCCCTGGTTTTCATTCATAAGATCTCAGAAAGCGTACTGGTGTGGGGAACACCTCCATACCCCAATATCAGCACTCACCCTCACCATTTTAAAAGAGGGTTTTCTGACTTAGTCCCAGCCCATCTTCCAAGCCTCACCATAAACATGACTGTATCTGCCATGGAATCATGGTGGGGGGGGGATATTTTTCATTTACAAGATGTTATTTCTTCTGTAAGAAACAAATGATCTATTAATAAATATTTACTTAATTGCTGGTTTCATTAATAGAAAATAAACCTATTTGTCCTTTTTTTTTCCTAACAAGGCTTAAGAAAACCTTTTCTACATTAAGGTCCTCAATGGAAGACATCATCAGGTTACCTTCCCTACTTCTCTTCATCGCCGTCTGTGAATTCATCACCAGCACTTGGCCTTCTCAACATGGATGAATACGTAGTGGGGACATGATTAAGTGCTTTAGGAGAGGTAAAAAGGGAGGGGCTATAATTCCACTCTGACAGAGGAAAGATGAGCCACGTATGGGAACACCAGCATGTCTGATTTAATAAGGCTATAAATTATATAACTGGAATCCAGGAATGGAAAAACTAGAAAAGTAGGTTGGGTCCATATTGCAAAAGTCTTGTACATCAAGCTATTAGGTTGTACATGAATGCTTCTCACACTTCGACACTAGAATATCCCCACCACTATAGGACCTAGGTTACTTGACAGAAACACAAAATTCACTTGCAATCTCTAATTTTGTCATTGAAATTATTCTTCTTATTGAATTGGACTTAAATGGAGGATTGAAACATAAAAAGAACCTTCCAAAACTATTTGCCAATCAAAATGTAGGCTCTGGGTAACGTACACTTAGTCTACAGTCTCTCAGAGCGGCTGTGGCAATTCTGTTACCTGAGATATTCTGTAATCCAGTTTGTGGACTCTAAGTAGATAATGAGGCATCACTGAAAATGTCTGAGCGAAGAGATGAGCTGACCAGGGCAGTATTTTAAGGAGATAATCTGATTGTGTTAAATTGAATGAATTTGAAGCTAGTAGACACTTAGAGTTGGGATGATCTACAAATTTCATGGTGCTTATTATTTACTTAGTGCTTAGATACAGGCGTCAATTGAAAGCCTCAATCCTCACAAACTAGTTTACGGAGCACAAACTATCACCATTTCTATCCCAGAGGTGAAAAGAGGCAAAAAGGAAAAAGAATGCCAACAGGGTTCTCAATGCCAGTTGGTAAATGGCTGAACGTGACCTTGAACCACTGCCGTCCAGCTCCAGAATCAATCTCTTCAGCACTGTTAGAAGCACAAAGCAGAAACCATGACAACCACTGAAGGCAGCAGACATAAAGATATCCACCGGGAGCCCGGCAGTAGGAATGCAAAGGGTTAGATTTGAGAAAGGGGGCAAAGAGAAACTTGACACAATCTGACAACCCGATAAGATTAAAAGCAAGAAGAGGAACACTTCAGAGATGACGGATTGTTCAGGCCTGGATAATTGGGAAGATAATGAGGCCATCCTCATAAATAAAGGTCTCCAGAAGAGGTACAGGTTGCTGGGGGAGCAGAAGCTGGGGAAAGGTGACACACGGAGTTTGAGATGCCTGTGGGGCAAACAGGTGGAGAGAGCCAAAGGGAAGAAACGCAGGTGTACTGTGTTTCCCATCACTTGGGCCCCAGACCTTGCTAGAGGTCCAATCAGCCTTTGTCAGCGCTCGTACTCCGCTGGTGAGATGCAGCGGATTACCGCGTCATGCAGGAAGAATTTTCCATAAACGCTTATGAAAATGTCTCAGTGTGCTTAGATTCACATACAGCCACCTTCAAACCCAGATACCCTACAACAAGTTGAAATAATCTTTTCCAAAGCCACCTAAAGTCATTTTATTTTCAAAATTCAGAGTATTAGGCATGAATCAGTGGCTTGTGGATAGATCTGACAACAGCTGAATAATTCCTCGGGCAATTTGCTTCTGCCGGATATGGAAGTCCACTGTGCTTTATGAAACTGCAAAGTGACTCAACATGTTTTGTTTTACACAGGACTGAGCCTAAGAAGACCCCCATCTCCCACCTGCCCACTTGAGGTGGGAATGGAGAAGAAAGACAGGAGACATTGGAACAGAGAGGAGAGGCGGCATCCAGAGACCCCGGTCACTTGTAAATCTGTTTCCATTACTGAGGATCCTTGAGTATGAGACTGATCGGGTTTGTGCCTCAAGCTAGGCAAAGCATCCTTAAATACAGGATGGGTACTGCACAACTTGGCAGCTCGTCCCACGTTCTTCAGGAGGCTCTCTTTCCTGGAGATGTATGCTGACCTTTAGAATCACCCTTTGCTCCTCGCAGAAGTTTCACTACACATTCCAGAAATAACTTGTCAGAATGTATAGGCATTGCTCTTAGTTTATCACAAACAGCATCTGCTTCTTACATGCAATATGTTACTCACTTGAAAATGCAAAGCAACCGCACTATTGATTCAAATCCAAACACTGTGAAAACTACTTTTGTTATTTAGCTGAAGTTGGGATGTATACACACTCAAACACACATCTTCCCTCTCTCACTCACATACACAAACACATTATTTCTTATGTTCACACACACACACACACACACACACACACACACATTCTGACATACACATTCTCACATATACTCACACATCCTCACATAAGCTCACACATATACACACACACTTCACAGGCACTCACACACATTCTTACACACAAACTCTCTCACATACACTCACACAAACATGCTGATATATGCATTCTCACATATACTCACACACAATCTCACACACATCCTTATATAAGCTCACACACTTTCACAGACACTCACATTCTTATACACACACACACACACTCTCTCACACACAACACACATGCACTGATTTCTCTGAATCTCTTTTCCTGTGTCTGTTTCTCTCTCTCCTCTCTCTCCCTCTCCCTCACTCTCTCCATCACTTGCTTTCTCACTCTCTTGCTCTCTCAGCTCATCCCACTGTTTCTGATACTATTTAAAATACTATTTAAGAACTAAAATGCTAACTTCCCTCATGCCAAACTCATAATTACTGTTATGGATTCCATTTTCAGTATTGGTAACCCCCTCCACACACACACATTCCCTCTTAAAATTATTTTCTTGGCAAATCACATCTTGTATTTGGGACAAGACATTAGAAGAGAAAGGTATTTGAGTCCTGCCTGTGATTTACACTGAGGGATATAGTTCAGGAGTAGACCACTCTGTACAATCCACACACCTGTCCAGTGTGTTCAAGATCCTAGGTCTAATTCCTTACTGAATTTTCAACCATTCATTATGAATGTGCTGTGATTCATACTAACTCAGGGTCTTCAACCAAAACAACATATACCACATTCACATCCTATTTGTCTTTGCCACCCTCATATGGAAACCAAAAAGAGCCAGATATGATTGATCTGCCTGACGATGCCCAAAGACTGAACAATAAGAGGCATGAGGAATTCCCAAAGACAGCATTCCTTGATGAAAGAGCAAAACCTCCATGGAAGAAATCCTTCTGATTTTCTTGCTCCTTCACCTTTCCTTTGTGGGAGGCACAAAAGTGAGGCCATGAGGTACAATCTGCCTCACAACTGTGCGACACAAGCATGTAGGCCCTGGGTTTTACAGAAAAGCCAGCAGAATGGAAGACGAAGGAACACAGAGTCCCTGTTGACCCCAGTGAGCTGTCAGCCCTGAGCTTCTCCAAAAGAAGTGTTTAAGCCACTGTTAGTATTCACAGCTACACACAGTCCTCAGAGTTCTACTATTCAAGCTGACCTAAGTGAAAAGGAAAGCCATTGTATGCTTGCAGGGGTCCTTTGCAATGCCCATTAGAGAGATAAGGCCCACTTTAACAGGTAACAACACGGAATAGAAAATGCCAGGAACCAGCAGCCATTGCCCTTTTTTTCCATCTCAGCTACGTAGGCTCCAGTGACCGAGCTTCTCTTTCTGCAGCTAAAGCATTATTCTCTCTCTGACCAGAGATCACCTCATGCCTCTGTTTCCACCCTTCAAATCAGAGATGAGACCATTTTCCAACCTATCCCCTACATCTCAGTTCTCATGGAGTGTCTCTAGGTCTTAATTTTCCCAAGCCCTAGCTGGGAGAAATATGCATTTGCGTGACCTGGGTCAAATATGCATTCACCCACATGCTTTCAGGATCTATTTCCCGAGTCCCTATTCTAGGCTGGCTCTGTGCAAGACACTGGCATTGGGAATCAAACCAAGACCTAGCTCTTATCTTTCAATTCATTGGGAGAATAAGAAAACACATATATTGAATGCAATAGAGGTCAAGTAAAATGGCTCAGTGTCTAAGGACCTGAGTTTGATCCCCAGGACCAATGTGGTAGAAGTAAAGGACTGACTCCCACAAGTTCTCCTATGATACACACAGGTGCACTGTAGCACCCCCACACTCACACACACACACACACACACACACACACATTCACACACACACACACACACACACACACACACACACACACAATGGAATCAGTCAAAACATGAGAAGATTTTAAATAAGACAGAAAGATTTTATATAAAGAAATAAAGCGTTATAAAGTAAAAGGATCCCTAGAAAGGGAGAAATGAAATGACTATTTGTAAAAGATTATCAGGGTTCTGCTAAGATGCTATTTGAACAGAAATCTAAAGAGAGAGAGAGTGTGTGTGCGCATAATCCTGTGGCACAATAATGTAAGTAGAGAAGAAAGTAAAAGCCAAGACCCAAGTATGAGCTATGTTGCTTGATGTAAAATACTAAAAGCCTATAGGCCTGCAGCTGAGTGAGCAAGGAGGCCACGGGAGCATGGAGTCAAGAGAAGTGTTTGAAGCCAACCTCAGGGAAAACTAACACAACCAGACAGTATCAGCTAAGCTTCTCCAACACGAGGCAGAAAGAGTGAAACTTTAAAGAGAGAAACAATTGTGCACAGAATGTCAGAGAAGTATTTATGGAGAATGTCCATGGCCGTATTGCCTAAGAAGACCATGTCATCATGGTCAGAAAGGTATGAACTGTAATTCCAAACAGACTCTAAATACACAATTAGAAATTTAGGACCTTGGGCAAATCAGTTGACCTCTGACTTACGGAGTTAATGCCTGTCTTAAAGAATTGTTACAAGGATAGCAGGTATTTGCTGTTGTACAATGCATAGAAGAGTTATTCAAGAAAGACTCCAAAGAAAGAATTCCATGCTCTAAAATTTTCAGGAAGCACTTCTCTCTTTTGGATAGTCATAGTGCACATCTGTGTAACACTCTCAAAATAGTACATCAGCAAGAGGCCTGTTGAGTCCTGTGCAGTCTGATCATGCTTCATTGACTTCTGAGCATGAGAATGTGGAATACATCAGGACAGATTTCCTCAAAGAGTCTTTCCACCTCTGACAGCCAGAGAGGTTGTACAGTGTTTCTAGAACGGGACTCTATACAACATGGGCCCATTGGTCATAGGTCCACGCCTTTCAGACCCTGTGAGATAATTCATAAGTCAGAGTCCACCAGCACTTCCTCAATGAGTGTGAAACTAGTTTTGTAGAAAAACAATAAGGTTTAAGAAAAAGTGAGACATATGAAGGGAAAGAAAGGATTCGGGAAATGGAGGAACAGGCAGGCAATTTTCTTCCTAAAGTTAGTGGAGAAACATTAGCCCAATGTTCGGGGACCTGGGCAGAACTGTTTCTCACCCACATCCTTGTAGCACCGGGCTTTGTTCCGTCCCGCTGGTCTGCCTCTGGCTGGCTACAATGCAGTCACAGGGGGGGTTGGAAGCAAACACCTTGTTTTCTCTACATTGTGAAAATGGCTGTGGAGAAATGGGAAGGGCTGGCCACTCCCCCGGGATCGCTACAGATTTTACCCGAGATTCAGGCTTGAATTCTGGCTCTCCTTACCCACTCTGTGACCGAAACAAGTCATGTAGTCACTGCATGCCTGCCTTTTTCTCCTTTTTAAAAATGAGAGAGTCATTTTCCTTCTTAGGGCTACAGTGGAGATTAAGCACAACCCTGAGGTGATGATGTTTGGCCACCCTTGGTGTTCATAATTTCATGGCAGGCTTGGGCACTGTGACCATTCCTTACCCCAGCCTTCTCTCTTGGTTTTCAGGAGTCCACCCATCCCATCCACTGTTATTTATATGGGAACTGTTGGAAACATTTTCTTTGTAGTAAGAAAATTCTAAATGTATTCAGCTACTCCCCATTAAAACATTCATTCAAAAGCAAAACACTCTAATTTCACAGCATCAAACATTCCCAACAAATCATGCTGTAGGAAAGTCTTGTTTTATTCGTTAATTTCTATTACCAATAAGAAATGGTACATTGGCTTTTTTGAAAGAAAGTAACTGAATAGAACCTGAGAGCCACGTGGGAGGCTTTTCCAACCATAACTCTGGTAAAGCTGAAAGCCATTCACATGGGTCTGGAAATTGTTACCCATCACTCAGTTTAGGGACACCTCATTGCATTAAAAAAAAAACTGGCACAAACATAAGGCACAAATAATGAGGGTTTCATAAAAATGAAAATGTGTGTCCAAAGAATCGCCAATTCTTTAATAATTAATCTATAAACCTTCTGGTAATTTAAATGATGGGCTAGGTCATGAAGACCCAGTACACAAATTTACCTTGCGAGTGGGTTGATTCGAAGTTTCCTTTTTAGATATGCACGGTTTACTCTGTAATAACAATAAAAGAGAACCACAAATTCCACACATACAGCATCACCCCTTCTGAACCAGCCCCAGCATGCCGGGCTCCAGAGCACTTAAACCCACACACCAAGAGTTTAACTTGAGTTTGGCTGGGGGACTTGGACAAGACTTTCACTATTCAGAGACAGAAAATATTAATTATCAGCAAGTCTGTCATTATCGTCCCATCCCCTCCCCCAGCCTGCACACCTCATCTTGCCTAGCTGCTCCTTCCCCCTCCAGCCAACAAAACGTAGAGCAGTGATTTGCTGAGTAGATTGTGGTTTTACTCAAAAAAGTAAAGGGGCCAGCTGTGTGTGCCTGCTTGGAGGAATCAAAAGAGAGAGGTGGGAAACGAGCGTCTTGAAATGCTTCAGGCAAGTCTGTGGAGAAGCCAGAAAATATCATTGCATCAAAGTAGCTACCAAAGATAGGAGGAGAATGGAGAGAAGAAGGAGAAAAACAGAGGAGGAGAGGAAGAAGGAGGGAGGGAAGAAAAGAGAGAGAAAATCTGAGGAGAGAGAGGATCAGAGAGAAAAGAGAGATGGAAGAGAATGGGAAAAACAAAAGGTGGACGACCTTGCCCTTAGCACCCTCTCCGCCACCCTCTCCCCCACTCTCTCTGACTCCTCAGCTGCATGTCCGGGCAGATACAGTATTTGCAGAGAGTGTTGAAGCAGCAGCCAAGGATGGCCTAGCTCGCTGAAAGAATCGACAAACGCCCACAAGAGATGACTTCACAAGCGCCTGGATGACCCACCACCCAAAATAACACACTGCACCCACTGGCCGAGACCTCAAATTCCACGGTTCCTGCTTCATGTTTTTGGACAGGGCTGTGATGCCTGTTGACATCCCCTGGGTGAGAGGACTTACCTAGCCCATGTTTGAACCCATTTAAAAAAGTGTAGGTGTCTTTCCTGGGTAATAGTTTGGCCCTGGGAAGAAAGGAAAACAATGAAGCCAGCAGATGTCTAATCTGGAAAATGGGTCAATCTAGGAAGGAACAGTTATTGAGAACAAAACAAGCAAACAACCCTGAAAACCATGCTTGGGGAGGGCTTGGCTTGCATTCAGAAACTTAGAAAGGTGAGGAATACTAATTACCTTTTGATTTTATATTTGTAAAATTACACCATATAATTAAGATATCAAAAATCCCAATCTGTCTGCCTCTGTCTGTCTATCCGTCTACCTCCCTCTCTCTCATATACACTCTCTCTTTCTCTCTCTCTCTCTCTTTCACACACACACACACACACACACACACACACACACACACACACACACAGCCATGGGTTTGTTGGCCCATGAGCTAAGTGCTCTTTTATGTTTGGCTTTCTCTTCCTGCTTTGCCATCTCTATGTTCTACCCATGTTTCTTGTCACGATAACACAACACATGAAGCTATACCAGGTTTCACATGCAGAGCCAACAATGTTCAAGAACTTCCCATTGGGGTGAAAGCAGTGAAGAAAATGTCTCTTGACTAGCAGTCTTTCACTTATGTGTGAGAAGTAATATTGCATACGGATTAGCAACACAGATTTGGGGCCTAGACTCTTGAGTTTGAGTCCAGCTCTACCAATTAGTAGCTGTGTTTCCTCAGACTAGCTACTTAACCTCTCTGTTCACCGGTTTCCTCATTCATAAGAAGAATTTAAAATTAACAACTACCCCATAATATGCTGGCTGTGTTAGTGTATATAATATGCTGGTTCCTACCAAGTCTTATTACATGGCAGCTATAGGGCTGAATTGCTTAAAGCTTAAAGCTGAACAGGAGAGAGCTGAGCATCACGAATTCCTTGAGCTACAAATCTCTCTTGAAACACAACTTTTCAGGAGAGAGAAGACCTATGATGAAGCTGGTTAAATAGAAGGGAGGGCAGAAGTTGGGGTAGGGTAGGGTAGGCAGTGAATGCTCTCTGTAGCTCATACTGTCTCCATTCCTCAGCATTGCCTCCCTAGGATACAGAGAACATCATTCTCCTGCTACAGAATCCATTCCCTCAGAGATGCTGATCTGCTGCCACCTTAATTAATAAAAACAGTCACAGCAGGGCTCGTGCTCTACACCAGTCCTGAATCCCCTGCCATCATCAACTTCCTTTGAGGGTGACCCGGAGAGCCTCATGGTTCCCTAGTTAGCTCGAGTTACCTGCATGCACTTTCGCTGCACCTGTGCAGGACCGTGCAAACACTCAGGCTCTCTGCACTTGATTTAAATTTAAGCTTAGAAGGGAAGAGATGCAAAACACAGCACACAAAAGAAAGAGAGGTTCTTCATCGGTTTCTGTCAAGGTGAGTAAGGTGAATTGAGTCTTCTCCCATTTGTGACACTCATACCTTTAAAAGCATTTCGCCTTGTACATAAAGGATTGAAATCCAAATAGTACCCAGTCTATCCCAAGTGTCTTCTCTCCTAATCTGGACTGGAAGAATCTGGTACTTGTGTGAGACGTATGCTATACCAAGAATCCCTGGGTAGTGAAAGAAAGTCTGGGACTATGTAATAGACAGACTACAGACCCACTTTTGGATCTTCTGGGTACAGACCTTCAGCCTATCAGATGGTTCTAATGCCTTACTTAGCAACATCTTCCATTCTTTCCCCTGCTCGCCTGAAGGACCAGATCCCCGTTGCCCTTGGTCCGTTCGTTCCCATCCCTCCATAATTGGCCACAGGTGCCTGTCAGGTGGTCATCTCTGTCCTGTATCCAAAGTTGAAGCATACAGGCTGCTGTAAACTTCCAGAAAGAGCAAAGTGAATGGGAATCAGCACTGTGCCTCTCTAATGAGCCCGCCTGTGCCACGACCCCCACTGCTCCCACCCCACCCCCAGGCCAATTCAAGCTCCAGAGCAGAGCTTATTTGCTTTTCTTTTTAATCGGCAATGTTTTCTGTGACCTGTGAAGACTGTGCAAAAGGTATTGTGTTAACTATTTCACATATATCATCGAATCCAGTCCTTGGCATGACCTAGCAACACACAAAATGATGGCCATTTGATAGATGTAGAAAATCTACTCAAGCCAGGCAGGATAGCATATGCCTGTAATCTCAAGACTTGGGAGGCTGAGGCAGGAGGATCAGAAGTTCAAGGCTGGCTTGACTGCATAGTGAGACTGTTTTAAAAAGATAGAAGAGAAGTGGGAAGGGGAGATGGAAAAAGAAAAAAGAAGGGAAGGGAGGGGAAGAAAAGGGAGGGGAAGGGAAGGGAGGGGAAGAAAAGGGAGGGGAAGGGAAGGGAGGGGAAGGGAGAGGAAGGAAAAGGAGGGGAAAGTCAAAGAAGTCAAATCATTCACACAGGTTTGTAAAAATTCTCCTAAATAGAAAGTTGTAGAAGTGTAATTCGAGAGCAAATTCATCTAACTCCAAAGGCAAGGCTCGGCCATTAGGCCATGCTGCCTCTTCCTGCATCCTAAGAGTGTCACAGGGTTTATTATCGATCACTCTTGATTCCAGAAATGTGAAGACGCACTGGCTGCTGTCTCTGCCATGAACTGTTTCATGGCCATAAAGGGTTTCGAACAGAATCATGTAAGGCCTCTCTATGCCTCTACTATGCTAACTGTCTACTCCCTCAAGGGGAAATTGTCAGTCTAGGGCCCACAGGTTTAGCTTACTGTCTGTTGTAAATAAAACTTTACTGGGACGTAGACATGCCAATTGATCAACACATTGTTTATAACTGCTTTTATAAATCAGGGTTTAATAGTCATGCTACGGATGCATGCATGACCCATAAAATCTAACATATTTAGTATCATCTCTCTTAGGGGTAAATTTTACTGACCTCCTGTCTTGAAGAACATCCTTGACCTCAGACTTGTGATTTGGTTTGTTGAATCTTCTTCCATCCTATGGACAGTTTCCCTAAGAACACTGATCGTAGGATGACTGAAGCTGGCGAGGGAATTCTAGCTCTGGTTTCTGGTCCACCTTCTCATTTTAGGTAGAGGATGATGGAAGGACAAAAGGAAAGAAAATGCGAAGGACCAACCCATCATTTGCAAAGTGTGGTTCTAGAGTGGACCTGCCACCCTCAGGTTACAACCCTGTAGCCTGCACACTTGTAAGAATTACCGTTCGTAAGGAATGGACCAGGTTGCCTGAGGAGTAGCAAGGGTCCCATGGTGAGCATGTCAGCTAGAACAATGGCAGCCTGGACTTAGAGAATGAAGCTGTGAAGGGAATTCATTCTACGGGTTGCTATTCCCAGTCTTGCTCCTCATTGTTTCTGCTGGGGCTGTGTTTTGAAGCTCACTATCCGTGTTTTCCAATAGACCTGGTTAATTTATTGGTTGACTCCCCAGACTTAAAGACCACAAACCTCCATGTATTCTCCTGTGTTCTGCACTACACAAATGTGTACCTGCTGTAAAATTCTAATGAGGGACACATTTTGTGGAAGTGAGTCCTTAATGGTAAACATTTTTTTTTTCTAAATCCCCAACCCTGGTAAACATGTTTTAAAAGCTGGGAGGTGACTTACAATGAAGTAGAGCTTCATGTGTTCCCTCATTCTTATCGTGTGTGTGTGTGTGTGTGTGTGTGTGTGTGTGTGTGTGTGTGTGTTTCTGCTACCCAACTACAAGAGCATGCAAATCTCTCCCCAGCCCACCCCTTCCCCTCTCTCTAGCATACTGTTGTTGTTTTCAAATGTGCATGTGTTTTTTAAATTTCCGTGGGATCTTACAGCATAAGGTGCTGCGTGTTTATATGTGTACATTTAAGATTCTTCCTTCAAAGCCCGATAATTATGTCTGGGTAAGTACTGCATATGAACTCGCTTCCATCTCACTCAATGCTTTAAAAGCCTCGGGAAAGCTGGAAATGGTCGGGGAAGTGGCCTTGGTTGGGCAGAAAGCCACACACTACACATTGATTTCACACAGGCCTTCTGTTCCCTGTTGCTTCCTCTCTCTCCTGCTGCTGCCAAACCACCACAGTTCAGCTAATTCCTCCTCAAGCAGCGTCTCCCCCAGTGCTGCAATTACAGTGGAGACAGAAACGGAGTTAGAAATGAAGTAACGAGGAGGCAAGGAGAGGAAGCCTCCATGATTCATCTGTGGAGCATGTGGGGTCATTAACAACAGAGATGCGGCCCAGTCATCACCAGTTTGACTCAAGAGCTAAAAGAAAGGGGAAAAGAAATGAAAATTAGGTGTATTGGTAGAATCCTGCCCCCCTTGGTCTCTTCCCAAGGAAGCAGCTTGCTTCAGGGGGCATGTACACATTCCAGGCAGGTGTCAGGTCTATCATCAAAAATAATCCCAAGGTATTACTTAGGAAAGTCATGAGCCAAGCCAAGGAAGAGGCTGAGAACTGTTTAGAGTGTCTGGTCTTACCCTTTGCAGGAAGTACACATGGCCAACTAAGCTTGTCCCAAAGAGAACCATTTAGACACCAATACTTTAAAGAAATCTTGAGAGAGTAGCTTCGGTTGTTTTACAACTCCAGTTTTCAAGTAAAGAGAGAGAGGAATCATAACACCATAGCTAAGACATTCTGCTGGTGGCGTGATTTTGCATGGATCCACTTATTTTTGTTTCCCTGTAGGTCCTTATCATGAAATCCAGTACATTCCCCTCAGGCCAGTTTCTCCTAACAGATACACACCACCCACCCTAACGCCTTTTGCTTCCATCCCAGAATTCCAGTCTTAATTATTCTAACTTTTCTTGTGCTTTTTCTTTTCTGAAATTCCCATTCTTACTTTTATGTCCATTGTGAAACCAAGATCTGGGGTGTACCTCTCCCATAGGGCCACCACGCCGCCACTACACTGTTTCTATTAATAGGCCAGACTCTCAGTCCTGTGTACCTGTCTACCATGGTGGCTCCCCACTGGCCCGCTCTCCCTGGCTTCCCCCTTATTCTGTTGTCCACACAATCATTCCTTCTAGTATTCTGTGTTATCTGTCTATAAACTGGTTCATCAGTCTTATTAGAAGAGCATGTCTCATTTCCTCCATTTGGGAAGGCCACCTCTCCAATGCCTAAAACTTACTTCCTCTAGGAAGATTACCCAGACCCCTCTCCCATTATCTAAGTAAAATATCCTCCAACGCTCATAACTGTATCAAAGTAATTATATTTATCAAAAGAGGGAGATAGGGGAAGGAAGGGAGGGATGGAGGGATAGACAGAGGGAGGGAGGGAGGGAGAGAGAGGGCAGGTGGGAGGAAGAGAGGGAGGAAGTAAAGAAGGAAACAAGGAAGGAATAAAATGCTGCCAGTTATCAACATTCTACCCTGGTATTCAGTCTCTCCTTTTCCACCTTTCCAACCCTTATCACCCAGTGTGCATCCACCGAAAGAAAGCCAGTCGGCTCAGAATGCCCTGACGTTCTCTACACTTTCGCACCATGTGGCTGTTCCAAGTAGAAAACCCCTTTCCACTGCCCAGTTCATCAAATTCCAATCTCCAGCGCCATGCCACACTCTACTTCCTTCATGTTGCTCAGCTCTCCCACGACTGAATTATTGCCTCAGTACCAACTCCTCTCAACTGCCACAATCACGTTGTACCACATAGCACACTTTTCCACGTCCCTGAAATATCGCTGCCAGTACACCATTCAAAGCAAAGGTCGTGTCACATAGGTCCACACCACTTCAACAGCTGAAGTAGTGGGATAGATATGTTCATGTTCAGTGCATGCTTGTTATGAATGAAGAACTTGTTTGAACCCGGACTCAAATAGAATTTCTACACGTGATGCCTCGTGTCTTAGCCAAGTTGTCAAGGACAGAGCTGATCTGGAGGAGGACTGCAGTCGATAAGGAAAAGGCCCAGGACCTCCCCACAGGTGACAGGTCTTCTGTTCTCTCCTTCTTGGGGTAATAAAACGACATAAAGGCACGTAATACCTTCACTTTAGCACATATTTGAGAAATTAGCTGTTTTACATTTTATTATGTTAATAATGGTTTCACTTTTCAACATATAACATTATTCACTAAATTTCCCAGGTATATTCCTGAGAAAATGTGGTGTTCTTTCTTTAAAGAGGAAATTAAAGTGGTGATCAATATTAACTGAAAACACACTAGACAATCTGTGCCCTGTATTGTGGTCTGGATGCTCAATGTCCTCTGGAGCATTGTGTGGTAAAGGCTCAGATGTAGCCTGCAGCACTTCCAGGGTGTGCTGGAACTTTCTGGAGGTGGATCCAGTAAGACGGAGTTAGGTCACGACAGGGCCAGGCTCTTGAACTGTGCCTCTCTCCTTTTTGATTTCTGGTGACCATGACCTGAGCATGTTTCCTCCCCAATCACTTCAGCCATGGCTGTCTCACACAGGCCCAAAGACACAGGACCAAGAGACCACAGAAACTTTGGAAACTGAGCCAAAACAGACCCTTTTTGTCAGAGGGATGAGAAGGCTGATTTTTCTCAAGTATTTTTTTGAGCAGACAGCTGGCTCAGACACACTCAGCACCTTGGGCCTAGAGAATTCTCAGTGATACCATCAGGCTCCATGAATATGCTCCATACTGCACATATTAGAGCCTTTGCAAATCACCTAGGTTATATAAGGCCATGGTTTTAACCTCCATAAATATAGAAATCCCCCCACTCAGCAATGACTTTGACCTTGAAATACTCATCCCATTTGAAGACATGCATTAGGACATTTTAAAGAAAAGAATCTTTTCTGTGACCAGACTTAGAAGCTGGATCCCATATCCCAGTGTGAAGAGGCTTCACTCCAGTGGTTGTGAGTAGTCCTCAGTTTCCCATTAGCTACAAGAAAACTGCCAGTCTAGCTCAACTAGGTGGGAAGAATGCCCATCACCTTTCTAGCAGGCTCTTCAGATCAATGAAAAACTTGCAACTGTAAGGATTTTTGCAATAAAGGATTTGAAGTGGCAAGGCATCTGTGTCTCAAATTAGGCTGTCATCAGGCCATTTTCAACATATATTCTTTTTTTTCCTTCTGGCTTCTAGACAAATACAACATTATTTCCACATAGGAGTGGGCAGACACCACCTTCATCATCCTTGAGCCGGCCAATGGAACGAGCCTGGGGGCAACTTCTAATGTGCCTGGGCACGTTAACCATTTTTGTGGCTTTTCTCAAGAGTGCTTTCCATGTAAGAACTGTAAACATTTCAGTCACAAGCTAAGGGTCCCCCAATAGAGACCCACGTCATAGAAGATGGGGTACATGGAACATAGTAACTTAAGGTCCAGAAAGGATACAGTACTAACTTATTCAAGGCTAACAGTAGAGAAAAGAAAGAGCGAAGGAGAATAATTAGACAGCTAGGATTAAACAACCTATGTCACTTGCCTCCTCCATCTATCTTTGCACAGGGACAAAGGTAATAAGCTTGGGTTGACAATTCAAGTGTCCTCAGTCTTCCTTTGACTCCCCAAAATCTGCTTCCTGTCACTTCCTACAAGTGCAGTCCGTCCAAGAAGGACAGACATGAAGGAGAGAGTGCACATCTTTCCAATGATGGTCTTTGGAGTATCGTCTCTGTTGCCTTATCTGGGTGAGTGCAGCCATCTACTCCTGCCAGGCCACCTGTGTCTCAAGTCCCAGCATTTGCCATGTGCTACATATAAACAACACATTCACTGCTTCGCCAGTCTCACTGCTTGCCCCAGAAAAGGAAGAGTTCAGATGTTACTCTCCAGATCTCAGCTCTGGCACGCTCGAAACACTATGAGAACTAAACTGATATTGAATGAATGACCTGATTCCTGATTCCATGTAGATACAGAAGACAAAGGGGGAATGACTTCTAGAAAAGCTTATTTCCACTCAACACAGGGAAAATGAAGGCAACCAAAGTCTCCTCCAAGTGAATTCTATTTTACCAGAAGTCTTCTGAAGCTGGGTGACCACAGCTGGAGAGTGGAAGCCTGCTTTGAGCAGTCTCCAGTTTACTGATTCTGGGATTATTCCATTCTAGGATGTTAACCTCCTCGTTGATCTAAGAGAAGAGTCTCTAGCGCCACCTTCCTGTAGGAGGTGGTACCCTCCATCCACATCTGAGGTGGCTACTGGACTCAACTGAGCTTCTGCAGTGAATTGAAAAGTCAAACAACTGAGTAGGAGAGATCTGTGGTTGGGAAATCATCTTAATCATCCACTACTGAGCTGATTTGATTAGAAGAGTGATCTCAGCACTCAACAAGAAAACTTAAAGAGATGGAACAGGAGTCTCAGATGCATTCACAGAAGAAAGTCAACACAAATGTAATCTGGAAACTGGTCATATCCACTTAGTTTTTTTGAACTATCACTTTATGGATTCAAAAGGAAATTCACCCACAATCACAGAGCTAGGGCCTGGAAGAGTTGGCACAAAATCCAGCTGATTACAAGGCCAGAATTTAGTTCATTGCCCAATGCTGTAGAGCCCACTATAATATAACACTTAATTATACAGGTTTGGCAATGCAAGTCAAAGCATATCCCAAACATAATAATAGATGCTCAAACTACATATGGGAAAAGCATGCTATAACTTGGTTAGCCTATGACGTGAATAAATTCTGAAGGGACTGATTGCACTGTTTGCCCATCAAGGACTGAGGTGTACTTTGTGTAAGGTGGGGTGGGTTAACTGTGCTGTAAACTATAAAACGCTTGAGCTAGCTAGAGTCCAAACCGAATAACAGAGACTAGGCATAACAGTGTACTTAAAAGTAAAGACACAAGCAAACCATTAAGTTTTTCCAATAAAATTGCTTGCTTAAACTGATCAACATCCCCGAAAAGTTGTTATTTATTTTCTGTTTTCACTGGCTGACAGGCGATGAGAGTCATCATGCAACACCACCTTGCTTTGTGATCCAAGGCCATGCACTCTCATAAGTAGTCAAGACAGCATAGTTGTTGACGTCTCTGTAAGTTTAACTTTACCCAAATTGCTTTGCCTGTTTGGGTCTTATATAATCTCTAAAGTCTTCTCTATCTCTGGGAGTTTTTCTGACCCAAATATTAGAATTTGAAAAGAGCACTTATATGTAAATAACGTAGACAAATAATGAGACAGTTTTCTTTGAGGAGACAACCCCTCATGGGCCAATCACACTCCAGTGGAAGGCCACATATCCAGGAGTATATGGACAACACAGATTAGACTTAATGGTTTTAAAATAAAGAAGAGAAAACCAAGTTAGGTGAGTGGGAGGGTCTGGGAGGAGTTGAGGGAGGGAACCGAATATGTTGCGTGAAATTCTCAAATAACTAATAAAAATAACAAAAGCAAAAACTAAATATAAAGCATGAGCAAATGCAATGCTCAGGAGAGTCAGCTCCTTTCTGCTAGGTTTGTGTAAATGTTGATAACAACAGAGGGCCCTCAGCAAAGGAGCAGGAAGGCCACATTTCTTTATGTGCATGTGGCTGGGCTTCAGTGAGATACCTACTATGTGAGGGACTCTTAAAAAGCTGTAGCTGCCCTAGCCATCACCTTAAACAAAGCCAGGAGCTGGCTAGTGCTGAGAGACACACAACCTCAACTTGACAGGACCATCTTGACTCTGTACACTAGAATCAGAGACTGCCCTTCTCCCTTGAAGCAGCTCAGAGAACTTTCGTGTAAAGAAAACAACCCATCTCTTACTGTGGTCAGAAACAGCCCATGCAGCCTAGCAACAGAGACTCAAACATTCCACTATTTACTGTTCAGAGAGTGATTTCATAGCAAGTGGCCTCGATTTCTTTATAAAATTCAAAAGTAACCACCAATTCATCTCTGCCCTGTGGGATGTGTGAGAGAGAGAGAGTGTATGTGAGTGTATGTATGCATACATGTGTGCTTGTGTCTGTTTACGTCTCCCTGTTTGTGTGTGTGCACGCATGCGTGTCTGTGTGTGTGTGTGTGTGTGTGTGTGCGCGTGCGCGTGTGTCCAGTAAAGCAGTAAGTGAGCAGAGAATCCTGCAGCCCTGCCCTCCTGCACTTTTTGCAGGCCACTGCTGGAATATTTCTGCTGCCACCCAGCAGCTGCCGAGGTAACTACATTGATTTCAGACATGCTATGTTTAAAAGGGAAGCTATTTGAAAATTCTAAGAAGCAACATGGAAAGATCTCCTTAGAAAGACTCCTCCCAGCAATGGTTTAGGAAGGTCTGAAGGGTTAATTGCTAAGATGGAGTCAAGTTCAAAGCTCCTCACTGCACAGGCTGGGTCCTTACTCTAGGCACAACTGTAAAGCCACATTGACCTTTACTTCATATCATCACATTATTATTTTTCCCAGAACACACTGGCAATGATTTCAAACTGTAGAACTACAGTTCTGAAAGATACTTCGGAGACCACAGATAGACTCTCTTTGCTCTGCAAGAAAAAAAAAATCTATGGAGAACAGAGAAGACAGCATAGGCCAACACATCTAGGAAAAGCCATCTCTTAAACTCCTCATTTCCCATCCGTCCAAGTGATGTGCTGCCATTCCTTAGACAGGTCCAGAGAGCAGATCCTTGCTTGCTGACGCCATGATAAGAACGATACAAATTTCTAGTATTCAGAACAACCTCCTGAGCTGGGTCAAGTTCTCATGTCAGCTTTCACACCCAATGCACATGAGTATATGTGTGCAAACATGTGTGCACGTGTCTGTGTATGTATCCCTGTGTGTGTATGTGTGTGTGTGTGCGCGCGCGCGCGCGTGTGTGTGTGTGTGTGTGTGTGTGTGTGTGTTGTTAATCTCTTACCTGTGAAGTAAGGGAATTCCTCCCAGTTCTAAATTTTCATAATTTTTATCATTCAGTTTCCTTCGTTTATAATACTGGTACCTTGGAAGAATCGAAGCATGTTGTAATTATCCTTTTTCCTCCGATGTGTCTGAAGAAATCAATCCTGAACTCAGATGCTCTGCCAAGCGTTTCTAAGCCCCTTGCCATTTCTAGGGAGGATTCTCTTATAGACAAACCCTACCCAGCCTCAGGGCTCATCCCAGTCCGGGAAGGCCTTCCACTTCTGGGGTGATCTGTACCAGTGCATATTATTATAGTGCCAATGGACAAGGGTCAGCAATTAAAACAAAAGTAATTGATGTCTCATTGTTGAAAGAAATCATGGGGAGTCACTGCCTTGTTCTTTGTTATTGTGTTCGAGACAGGGTCCCACTATGTAACCCAGGCCGGCCTGGAATGAGCTATGTGTAGCCTTAAAGGTGTTGCAATCCTGTGTCTGCCTCCCAAATGCTGGAATTACAGGCACATACTAGCAGATTCACTTTATAACATGTGACCTTCAGCATAGACATTATCATAAAGAACATATAATTAAGATGGTTATTGATACGACTAAAACATTGATATTTCCTCCAGAAAGTTAAAGTAAGTCTTTTTACTTTGGATTTTGCTTTCTGCCCAGCCTCCCACTCATCTTTTCTATGTATTTTTATTCTCACTTTGTTCTGTGTTCTTTTGCCAAGAAATAGTGAGCATAACTGAGGTATTTTTAATGACAGAAATCAACATAAGATTTAATTGCTAAGTTTCAACCCAGTGAAGAAAAACACATAAAACAAGAGATTCTCCCCAGAAAGAGGGTGGCAATTCGATCGTGACTGATAAAAACACTTGAGCACTGATATCAAGCAAGAACAACTCAAGAGAACATGAACCGAAGATTCTGGACTCTGGGGCTGCTGAAGAAGAGCCAGCTCTGAAGAAAATCACTTTCCCCTTTGAAGTCAAGTTCTCAGTGGTTTCCATTTGTGTTTTGGAGTCCTGTCCTGACACCGTTACCCTGCTGCTGGAGACCAGGAGCACTTTCCAGAAGGAACGCTTTATCTCTAATATGCCCTTGTTATTCAGAACACAAAGCAGGTGCCCTCACATTACACAGTAAATGTGGGGTAAATTTAGGGTACTCTCAGGCATTCCTCAAGAGGGGTGTGATCCCGATATCTGCAGGAATCCTGAGGCAGCAACTTCCTACGGAGGTATTTCTCATTTAAATAGAACTTCTTGGCAACCAAATATTTATCTGGAAGAAGTTGGGAGTGGTCTTGTCCAATTGGGCACCTGGGTCTAGTCCATTACTCAAAAATAACAGGATTGTGGCATTTGGGGAACGCCTCCCCACAAAAGCTTGCCAAGACATAGCTGAGAGATCCTCCACCATCGACCCATCCTTGTCAACACGCCTCCTTGGTCATTATGAGTGAGTGGCCAGAGCCACACCCAGGATCAAGATCAAGTCCAGGGCATTCTTGGCACAGATCCCCAGAGGCAAAGTCAGGGTGTGCGTGACAAAATCCCCTGCTGCCTGTCATCACAGCTTGTGATACAACTTGACCTTTGCTGAGGCAATTCTGTTTCAGATTTTATACCCATTGAAGCAAATTTCAAGTGACTTTGTACCATTGAATTCAGCCAGTATTGCCTCTAAGAGGGTGGTAGCTCCGAATGTTATGTATAACCTCTCCTGACACTATTTCTCACCTGGACTTGTTCAGAGGCCTGGTGGTACTTTTCTCAGTGGCCTAATCCATCCCACACACCACCCTGTTCCAACGATGCATTTGACATGCACTGAGCATGCAGCTACGTGCTTGTCACACAAGATGGTGTGCTACACACTGTAGTAACACAAACATGTGCAAAGCCTCCAGGCTTTAAAATATATGACTCAAATTAGCCAATCAAGATAAACAAAACACTCTGTCCCGACATTCTACACAGTCCATGAGCATGCTCTCTTCTTTCTGTCCACTCTGCCTGTATTCCAGTTACCCAGGAGACCCCATGACGGTTTCCTAAGCAACTTGTTACACTTTTGTGTCTTCCCATCTCTTTGGCAAATGTTCCCCTCAGTCTAAGTGCCACTTCACTCTTCTCCATCAAAATATATTCATCTGTCGACTTTCAGCACCCAAACAAGATTGCCCGGTCTTTCTGCAGTCTCTCTCTTCCGGTTTTCATTTACAGGTCGTCGTCAAGTCATGTCTCATGAGAAAATTCTCTGTCTTCATATTTATCTCTTAGTATGCAATGAGAGCTCAAACTGATTGAGGACAGGGCCAACATACTTCATCTCTTCTTTCCTACAAAGTCTATTAGGATATTATCTTCCAATTCTTTCATAACCACATTGAACTTGCCGTAACTAAGCCTCGTTTCTGGGACCAAGGTGCTTAAAAGTCTAACTTACTGTGAAAGAAAAGAGGAAAACACATATGGCAGTAGTCACACAAAATGCACAAAACAACTTTTATTTATTTAACAGGGCTTCACAATAGGCTGCCCTGAAACTCACTGTGTAGACCAGGCTTGTCTCAAACCACAGTGATTCACCTGCCTCAGCCTCCCAGTTGGTTAAATGGTCCTTTTGTTTGGGATTTCACACACCATGGTGATCCATCACACCTGGCTGATAAACCATACAACTCAAGAGATATTTACCACCTAATGTCTTTGCTTCTAAGTTAACATTTTGTGAGAACCAGCTTCTCCTCATCATTAAATGTTCCAAAATAGAACCACCAGTGCTTTATGTGGCCACGTAGGTTTAAAATCGTGTCTGAGACCTTTTACATGTGTTTGCTGTTTGGTCTGAATTGGGGCATACCATCCTATTCCTCTGGGCAATTTTATATGTGACTTCCTGATCAAGAAATAACTAGTCTATCTCTCACCAACAGAACTCCAGTGTCTTAGATCAACCCAGCACGTTGCTGTTGCCATCAGAACCCTGACTCTGGCTCTCTGTTAGTCACAGAGCCTCAGATCTCCAAGGAAATGGACGACTCACATCCCTCTCCCACTCAACTCACAGCACAGACCTGTAGGTGCCTTTCCTGCTCTGGGACTCAGTGGCTTTTCAAGATTAGCTACTTGTTAATATTTTGTTATAGCTACAGGGTATTTGAGGAATCATTGCCATCTTCCAAGAAAAAAAAAAAAAAGCAAAGTAAACTGAATGGGCAGCAAAAGAAAGCTAATGCACGTGGAATGGGAGACAACCACTGGGCACCACTGACATGGCCTTATGCAGTCCCAACACATCAGTGAAGTGGACAGAGTGAATTCCATTTGTGTGTAAGGACAAGAGCTTCAGGGAAGGTGTATATAGCAAAACCAACGAGAAAGAGATCTGAAGCAGAGGCCGTATTCTGTAAAATTCTGAACCATGTGGACATTTGATCATTTGAAGTTGTGACCTTATCACCCCAACACTCAGGAGTTGGCAGAACTCATAGTCTCTAAATCTGTGAGTGAGGGCTAGCTTGGACTTCAAATGGTATAGAGCTCCCATGTGATAAGCAATGGCACGTATTTTTTTCTCTTGATAAAGAAGACCAAAAGTGGGCAAAGCTGGAGTATAGAGATGATGCCTGTCTACCCATCCTGATGTCCTTAGTCCCACATTAGTTAGAGGGGAGCAGAAATAGGGTATCCTTAAGCACCCTAATGGACACAACTTAGACAAATGAGAAGGCTTGGCTCCTAGATACCCTCTGCCCATTATATAGTACAGTGATTCTCAATCTGTGCGTCACAGCCCATTTGAGAGTAACATATCAGATATCCTGTGCATCAGATATTTATAATTCATAATAGTAGCAAAATTACAGTTATGAAGTAGCAATGAAATACTTTTATGGTTGGAGGTCACCATAACATGAGGAACTGTATTAAAGGGTCGTAGCATCAGGAAAGATGGGAACCCCACTGATGTAGTATTTCAATTAGGTATATGGCTGCCTCAGTGACTCAGGGATCCTCTCAGAAAGGGAGGCAGGAGGATTCCTAGGCACCAACAAGACACTTTCAGTATTTAACACACTTCTCTCCTACTCTCATGACTGATTTAAAAGGGTGTGTGAACAGAATTTTCAGGATTCTAACAGAGCAGAGAGGTGGAAAAGATTTTCATTCATTACTAAAAACAGTCTGCAGAAAAGGCAGAGGCTGTTGCTTCTTACCCGAGAGAAAGGAGAAGAGGGACCCATCGTGCTATGGCCTTTTTCATTTGATGTCATTCCTCCCAAGAGGGGACTTGTGAGCCTACTCCCAAAAAGACTGTGGTCATCCTCGCTCCTCAAGCCCAGATCAAAATACAAACCAAACTAAATCACAAGGCAGAGCACATTCCTGGATGCTGAGATTAAATTAACTTCTTTCTATTGCTCTTAGTTTGAAAACACTGGAAAGGTACTTTTTAGCACACTTTGGTGACATGTTTCATTTCTGCTTACACCCATGCCTGTCTGCCTCCTGGGTAAATAAAAATTGTCATTGTTTTTCAGAGTTTAGAGGCTCCAGACTTCTTATCCTGACTCCTATGGACTAGAGACCTATTTTCATAGTCACTAATTTACACGAGAAAAAAATGAATACTGAAGGGTATTTGCAAAAGGAGAGAATGAGAAAGTGGGGAGCCATCCATAGGAAAGACAACCACCCCAAACCCTGTTCATTAACTTCTCACCCTGTTTTCTCAATGGAATTGCTTTAATTTCTCTAGTGGATAGATAATTCTAGCTATCAGCTATATATGAATGGAGAAAATTTGAGCTTGCTTCATAGCGAACTCTATTTGTTATTGCTGTAGTTGCTCTGGTTTGAGACAGTGTCCCACTTTGTAACCCAGGATGGCCTTGAACTCTACCTTGACTATCTTAGTATTATAGCTACCCTAGCCCAGCTAATTTCTATGCATTTTTAATAGAAAAAGTCAGAATTATAAAAGGAAAAAAAAGGTATGAATTACATGCCTGGGACTGAGGGTTTGAGCTCAGAAGACCAGGGGGAAGAAAAAAAGAGAAGGAATACGTGAGTGGAATGGGGGAAAATACCACCTCTGGCCTGTCTCCCCTTGCCCACCTCACCCTTCATTTTAGGTTGTACAATAAACGTGCCTATGCTCAAGTGTATGATTTCTTTGCAGTATTAAACATTCCTAAAGCAAAACAAGAACACTTTTTGGTCACTGTTCTTTTTGCCCATGACAGAGTTAAAAAGTCAGAAACTTCTAACATTTAGATCGATCATTTGCACAAGGCTTGGAGAGCATTATCATTACCTCATTTAACCCTTCGCATATTAGATGGGAGCAAGCCAAGACTCTGCAAGAAGAAGGCACGAGGCAAATAGGAGAAAGAGTTGGAACAAGAATTCAGATTCCATTCTCCAGAGGTGGAGGATCTATACTGTATTTGTAAGTGGTCACCCTCCTTTAACCAGGATTAAAAGACGCGGCTGTCCATCAGCTGGAAAAGCAACACTTCCCCACCCGCACCTGCCTCTTCTTGCCAACACACATCCCAACCGCCACAATCCTCTGCTGCTGCCGCTTATTATTGAAGTGACCATTTGAAGTCAAATGCCATGACGTCCATCTGGATGCACATCTCACTGTGGCCTTTCACATCGCTCCTTCGTTGATGATAAAGGCATCTGTTTATATAATGTCTTTGCCACCACAGAACCTGGGTGATTTATGGCCATTCCCTCATTATGCAGGAAGTAGTTACCCTAAGAGGTAAGTGCGCTATTTTCCTCATTTTGTACTCTGAATCAGACCTATTTCTCTGCAGCCTCATAGTCTGTGACAAGGGCTTCCCACTCTGATCTAACTGGGAACCTCGTTACTCTTTGTGAGTGTCAATACAAACAGCACATAAATTAGGGTTGTCCTGGGTGCTCCCATGAGGTCATAGCTTCTCAATGCCTAAGTAGAAAACTCATCACCGCCACTGTCCTTCAGGCCACATGTAGCAGACTGGAGTCACACCAACATTTCCAGTTCCTCAAGGGTATATGCCACCTCTCTATTTTGCATATATTCTTCATGCTTTCTGAAACATTCTCTTCATGATGTCCTTCACCCTATCTTATGGCTGTTCCAGAATCCCTTCTTCAGGGAAGTCTTTCCTCATCTCCTTACCTCCAACCTCAATCACTGTAGTCTAGTCAACATCTGTGATAAAAGTTTATTGTTGGAGATTTTTTACTCTTTTGGGGGGCCCCACAACTCAGCTCCCAAATAAATCACACATAGAGGCTTATTCTTACTTATGAGTGCCTGGCCTTGGCTTGGCTTAGTTCCCTGCCGGCTTTCCTTAACTTATTCTGACTACCTTTTGCTGTTCTCTAACTTCTGTAAATCTTACTCTTACTCCATGGCTCACTGTGTAGCTGGATGGCTGGCCCCTGGAGTCCTTCTCCTTCTCTGGCTCCTTGAGCTTAGATCTCTCTTCCAGATTTCTCCTTCTATTTATTCTCTCTGTCTGCCAGCCCTACCTATCCTCTCTCCTGCCTTGCTATTGGGCCAGTTCTT
Source organism: Peromyscus eremicus (assembly GCF_949786415.1). Classification (NCBI taxonomy): domain Eukaryota; kingdom Metazoa; phylum Chordata; class Mammalia; order Rodentia; family Cricetidae; genus Peromyscus; species Peromyscus eremicus. The sequence goes on from NC_081428.1 coordinate 68,709,373, forward strand.
CATTAGGACCATCAGGTGTTTTAGACAGACACAGTAACACAGCTTCACAGAGTTAAACAAACGCAACACAAACAAAAGTAACACCTTAAAATAATATTCCACTACAAAGGTTCTAGTGTCCTGAAAGCAGGCAGCTGTCTGTAAGATGGCCTCCAGCAATGGCTACTTTCTGATCTGTATGTCTTGGGTGACACCCTCCTTTTCTACGGCGGGCTGGTTTTGTGACTTGCCTCTAGAACAATGCAGGGTGTTGTAGAAATGACAAGATGGTCCTTCTAGGATCAAGCTACTGAACACTAGCTCCCATCTTACTCGACCCCTCTCCTCCCCAACCCACCTCTTACTCTCTCCAAGAGAATCCAGCAGCCATGTTGTCAGTGGCTCTATGGAAAGGCACAGGAGTGGCGGGGGGGAGGGGGGGGGGGGCGACACACTGATAGCTCTGTCAGCTGCCAGGGAGAGCTTGGTCTTCCAGCGGCAACCTGAGTGTGAAAGTGGTGTTCTTTAACAGAGATCTCATAGACCCCTGGCAGCTTGGTAGTGGCTTTAGAAGAGACTCTGAAGCACAGGAATATGGTTGTCGGTTTACATAACCGAGTTCCGGTTCAGTTGTAATAGTTATCTCAATGGCCATCTTTTCCCATTGTCTCTTATGCACTCCAAACACTCCGTAATAATAGACATGAAGTACATCCTTCACTTGTAAGCTGACTCTGAACCTCCTTCCACTCTAACCCACACCACAAAAATCCAATCCCATGATCTCATGCCAGAGATTCCTCTTCTACCACGTCTTCCCACTCAAGCCCTCCCCTTTTTTTTCCCATCCAGCACACCAGATCAAATCCTTGTAATTTGCCAACCCTACCATCAGGGAGTTTATCTCCTAGCGAGCCGCTTTCTCTGTTTTATTTTTTTTAACCAAACATTTCTCAGATTGTTACTAATCTTACCTTCTAGAAGGAAAATATAAATTGTTTCAGGATCCTCCCCCAGAACTCTTAACACTGGGCCAGGTATGACTAACCTGCAAACTCCTCATACTATCATTTGAGGTCATTCGGAAATTTCTAACAGACCTTTAAAACAGCTGGGCCCTAAGACATGGGAAACTTGACACACCACACTAGCCAGGCATTACCTATCCACCCCTTCTAGACTGATTTCCTGGCCCTAACTCCTACTCACTCTACATGGCCCTGTCCATTTTGCCCACTCTCAAGGACCTCTTCCTTCTACCCACTAGAAATTCTATTCCCATCCCTTGTGACAATAACAAGTTGACTCATTACTAGATCCCAAACCAAAGCTTGTTTTGGAAGCATGTATATGGTGTGCACTGATCTGCCTCCCTGGGAAGTTAAAGATCTTGGACGCAGAGATTATGTCTTCTTGTTTTGAGGTACACAATACACCAATATACACACTATAGCCAGATCTCAGGAAGGACTCACCAAACAGAATTTAAACACTAGTTAGATAGAACTACACTTATGGAGCTGCTTTTAATTTTCAAAATGCTACTGGAAGGGGAGATTATCAATAAGAGACTTAAAAAAATAAAAGCAATGACCACAAACCACCTCTGAAGCCAAGGGGGAGAATTCGATTAGAAAGAAGTACATTAGTGCCTTTAATCCCTCAAGTTTGAGAAAACAACAAAACAGCAGCTTCCACCAGGTCATTTCTTCTTAATTCAAAGCTATTCAGATTCCTTTGGTCCACTCAATTTTCTGGTCAGGTCAATGCTGGTAACTACCAGCATTCACACTTCTCTCTGTCTTCCCAGCCTTACTCTTGGAGTTATGCAACCCTTGGGGGCGGCATACACTTCAGCTATTTGCTCTGTGCTCATAATTACATTGTCTAGACAGGAGATGTTGCTGGAGCAATAGGAAAATATTTTACAAGGTGTTCCGCAGAACCACACTTATAACAGTGATTAGAACACACTGACAGACGCGAAGCCAGCAGAATCAGCCTGGGCCGGGATCAGCCTGGGCCGGGAGCCGATTGTATGCAGAGCAGAATCCCTTTGAAGCTCTCAGCTGAGGAAGAGATGCCAAATTAGAATGCTGGGGGCATGGAGCATCACCCTGGCCTTCAGATTCTTGGGTTCACAAACACAAGGCTGCGACGACAGAAGAGTGTCTAGGAATGTACCCCTCTCTATGCTCACCCCAAGACTCCAGGGGCAGAGGATGCTCCCATTGTCATGAGTAACTCTAGTGACTGGGCAGGTGTTGGTCATAGAAACCAACTCCCCAGGCCCGCTTGGCTTCTGTAGAGAACAAATCCCTATGTTTACAGAATGCAAATGGGAACAGCACAAAGAGAGATAATACCTCCTCTTGCAGAAAGACATGTCTTAGCCTGGGCCACTCTGCTCAGCTTTGGTTGATGTATTCATGTGACAGCAACAATATTTTCCAGCAGAAAAGCTCTTCAGAGCTATTTTCACAGGAGGAATTGATTAGGTAAAATTGTTTAGTTCACAAAAAACGATCGGCTTCTGTAAGATTGCTATGCCAATAGAGGCCCATGTGAGCATGAGCGTGCCAACATAACAAAGACATACTAGGGCCATTGTCGCTTCAGCAAAATGAGATTCAGCAAGATCAAGAGGCATATCAGAAGAGCTGGTCAGGACAAGGGCCCGCCAAGCTTCTGTCGCAAAAATGCTTATTCCTCATCGATACTGTTCTCAGCACTGTGCATGGTTAGCTCATCAAACCTCGGCACAGGCCCAGGAGACTGGCATTATGACATCCCACCTCCAGTGGGACTTCCAAATGAGCAAAGAGGCAATGGATTCAAAGAACTTGGTCCAGGTCATTCAGAGGCCGATCTGCCTGTTAGAGTTCAAAGGAGAACAGAGTGAAAGAAATGGACCCTTTAGAAATTAAAATGCCGGGCAGTGGTGGCGCACGCCTTTAATCCCAGCACTTGGGAGGCAGAGCCAGGTGGGTCTTTGTGAGTTCGAAGCCAGCCTGGTCTACAGAGTGAGTCCCAGGAAAGATGCAAAGCTACACTGAGAAACCCTGTCTCGAAAAACCAAAATGCACTGGAGAATAAGAATTAGGCGTGGCCTGGCAGTGGTGGCGCACATCTTTAATCCCAGCACTGGGGGAGGCAGAGGCAGGTGGATCTCTGAGTTTCAGGTCAGCCTGGTCTAGAGAGTGGGTTCCAGGGCTACACAGAGAAACCCTGCCTAGAGAGAGAGAGAAAGAGAGAGAGAGGGAATTATGTGCTAGCAAAGGTGGGGGGGCCCCAAAGGTGGTGAACCTCTGTCTCAGATGATCCCCCCCACACCCTCTGTTTCCAGGAGCAGGAAGTCATTTGACTACTCAGAATCTGACTTTCCTGATTATCCTCTATGAACACACTTTTAAAGCAGGAGAGGTGAAAAGTCAATGTGGGTTTTCTGTTCTTTAAACATATTTGCAAAACACTTTCACGGTGATCATTTAGTGTTACTATTGCATTCCCCTAAGAGGTGACCTGTAAGGATTTAGTTACTGATATTTCATCAATTGGAGAGTGAGGCGCATCAGAATTAAAGCCATGTCAAGTATGGTAGCCTATGACTGTAGCCCCATTGCTCAGGAGATTAAGTCAGGGCAATTGTTAGTTTGAGGCCTGTCTGGACCAAACACGGAAACTGTCTCTCAAGAGAAAAAGAGTTCTAGTGATTTGTTCAGATTCAAATGGCATAGAAACGTGTGGGAGGATTTACTCAGATGGTGAAAACCTAGTCCTCCCTGCACCTATTTTTCTGGCAGGTTATAAACACAACACAATTATGGAAATTAGTTTTCAATTAAAATCTGGGATTGGATCTAATTATGATAGGAATAACATTTGCTCAGGCTACTTCCTGGTGTTACTGTGGTGAATGCTATGATCTGAGAGAATCTCTCCCCCTTCATCTCACAAATAAGTGATCTCTAGTCTTCAGTTTTCTCTTGCCAGTACCCCTTCCTTTCCGTTACACACACACACACACACACACACACACAATACACTGAATTAAACAAAACAAGTGTTTTGTAAATAGCAGCATAGGGCATACACTGGCGCATGCTCCGCTCAACTCTGATGGTCTCCATGGCTGAGGAGAAGGCATAGTTCCCGTGACAAGGAATGAGATCTTCACCCTGATGTGTGGAGAGGAGAAAGAGAAAGACCAAGTGCAGAGACAAAGAGGAAAAGAAAACAAAACAAAGGAAAACCAAAGGGAAGGGATAGGGATAGGGGGAGACTGGAGGGGAGTGGAGGGGAGGGAAGGGGGGTGGAGGGGAGGGGAGAGAAGGGGAGGGGAGGGGAGGGGAGGAGAGGAGAGGGGAGAGGAGGGGAGGGGAGAGGAGTGGAGGGGAAAGGAGGGGAGTGGAGGGGAGTGGAGGAGAGGGGAGGGGAGGGGAGGGGATTAAAGAGAAAGGGGAATTAGAAAGAAAGAAAGAAAGAAAGAAAGAAAGAAAGAAAGAAAGAAAGAAAGAAAGAAAGAAAGAAAGGAAGGAAGGAAGGAAAGAAGAAAGAAAGAAAGAAAGAAAGAAAGAAAGAAAGAAAGAAAGAAAGAAAGAAAGAAAGAAAGAAAGAAGGGAAGAAAGAAAGCAGATTTTGAGACTTAGTGTAATAGGCAATAGCTGATGGTGTCTGGACCCCAGAACTTCTCACTTTTCTTCTCTGTAAAATGCACCCACCAGCCTTGCTTCTTCCTGATCGTTGACAAGGAACTGTCACAGAGGAGACAGGGCACCTGACCAACAGCTTTAGAGCCAGCAGCCAGGGGGTGTTGGTGTTCCTTGGCGGTCTTAGCTGTAGTTTCTTTGAAGGCGGGACCTCACTGGACTCTGGCCAGGATTTTCTCAGGCGTCCGTTTGTCTTGCTCTTAAGCAGTCGTTCTCCCTTGCCTCCTACTCTGCCTGCTGCAGCCTCACTTCTGACCTAAGAATGGTGACTTTAATACCTGAGAAGGGCCAACTGGACAATCAAATTAATCTACTTAGCTCCGTGTTAACAAAAGCTTTAATCTTGAAGAAAACCAGTGCTTGTGAACACTTGAAAACCGTGGGGCTTATTACAAAGTGCTTTCTGTCCCGTCATTAGAATTGAACTAACACTGAGACTGTTAATGAGAAAGGACTATTAACTCCCCCTTTTGAAAGACGGGGAAATAAAGTTAACAGCCGGGAAACTGGGGATGGAACCCAGAGCTGGGCTCCTAATCCAGAACTCTGATCCACGTGAAGGTCCTGCTAAAACTCCCTAAACAGTACCCACTCAAGAACCCCAATCAAGCCAGATGTCTGCCTCTGTGCACAGCTGCAGGCTGCTGGCCCAGCCTTTCTCATTCTCATCGCAGGACACAATGCTGGCTAAAAGCACACAGGTTAATTAGGAGGCCTGGAGTTACATCAGTTCCCGATGGTCATGATTGGATGCCTCATGGGAGAGTGAATAAAATATTCCATAAAAGTAAGAATTGTTTGGTGAAACTCATGAAAGAAGAGGGCAAAGACTCAGAGACTTGAGGAAATGTGCCAAGGTCTCAGAGCTTTCCAAGTCGGGGTACAGTGTAGATTGAGAGAGAATGTCAAGTGGAAGCATTACTCAAGAAAATAATCACTGAATTGGTAATGCTTTTTGTAAGCAAAATGTATTAAAACGTGATGGTGTAGAAGTAGTGAACAAAAACCATAGACTATCGTATTCAGTTATGCTTGGAGCTGGGAGCCAGTCAACAGTAGAAAGGGACACCGACCACAACTGTAAATTTGAAAAAAGAAAAGAAAAGAAAACTCCACTGGGTTTCAGACCACGTAAACATAAGCAGCATGGCAAAGTGTTTGTAAACTCTAGTAATAAAGCCGAGTGAGAGAAGCAAGGCATGGCCTCTATCTGACTGTACTTAAACAGTCCATCGGAAACAACCTCCACACTGGATTGTAAGGTAAAATTTAACTCAGCACTACATGGTAATACATATCAAAATCAAAGTGATTCAGAAAGTAGAAATCTAAAAAGAGGTAATGAGGTGCTCCCAAAAGTTTTAAAAAGAACATAAGGATTGAATACTTGATAAAATGGGCAGTTTATAGTAAGAAATATATTAAACGCCTACAAAAATGTGTACATTAAACAGCACAATATTCATATTTATTATGTAAATTAATTAAAGTAAAACAATTACCATGCTAACAGGAAAATGTAATTCTTCTATATCAGCCCATAATGGACCAAGTAGCCAAAAATATTGCTAAACAAATAGGCAAAGAGAGAAAATATAAATATGATGGCTGTGTGTCTAAGTATCATTTATCATATTTGGAACTCAGAAAGCAAAAGCATCATTTTCAAATATCTGTGAATGAAAAAAAATCTAGCTGGGTAAATGTAAAATATTCAGTAAATTATAGAAAGTAGAAAAAGTAAGAGAGTACATGATCATCCTCAAAGATCCATCAAGCCACAACACAGAGTTATTTCCATTTAATTTTTATTTAATTATTTATTAATAATTTTATATATAATTACTATTTATTAAATAATTATTTAATAAAATGTAGTAACATTTAATAATAAATTAATATTTAATATTTAAATTATTATTATCAAAGGTACCAATCTGGAAAGTCTATGTTGTAGCTCCAAACTGTGTGGCATTTTGGAAAAGGCAAAGCTATAGAAATAGAAAAACCCTGAGTGATCACTAGCGGCTGGTGGTAGGTAGAGATGTAGAGTCCAGGCATACCGCTGAACACTCTACGCAACACCAAACAGCTACCCAGAAATAACAATTCTCCTTTCCAAACCACCAATAATGTTAAGATTGATGAACTCTGCCACAAAGCAGCCACAACACATACTATAGATGAAAGCTAATGGATGGACCAAAATCTGATTATGATAAATATTTAATCAAAATATGAGCAAAAAGAGAACAAAGGAACCAAAAAATAAAAGGAAAAAAAATAGGGAGCAAGTAGCAGGTAGCTGATCACATCAAAATCACAAAAATGTGAAAAGAGTAAATGTTCCAATTAAAAGGCAAGTATGATCCAAATGGATTAACTGTGTGACCTACGGGACTGTGGCAAGGAACACACAGTAAATACGGAGGATTACTAAGTAGAGACGGAAGGATGGAGAGTGATATTCTATGGGGGGAAATTAGGTATAAAAATGATGGAGGTGCTAAAATAATATCAGATTTAACATTTTTGTTTGTTTGTTTTTCTAGACAGGGTTTCTCTGTGTAGCTTTGCGCCTTTCCTGGAACTCACTTGGTAGCCCAGGCTGACCTCAAACTCACAGAGATCAGCTCTGCCTCCTGAGTGCTGGGATTAAAGGCGTGCACCACCACCGCCCAGCTAATATCAGATTTAAAACAGATCGTTAAAACACTGGGCATTGCCGAGGATAAAGAGGAACACTGAGAAGCTGGAGAGGGGCTCAGCATTTAAGAGCACTTACCCTTCTTGTATAGGATCCAGGGTCAGTTCCCAGCACCCACATCAGGTGGCTCACTACCTTTTGTAACTCTAGTTCCAAGGGGTTTGATGCCCTCTTCTGGCCCCCTGAGGTACCTACAGGTATGTGATGCACATAAACTCATACTTTAAGAAAAACAGTTATTTTTTTTAAATAATGAAAGTAAAAAACTTATACAGACACACAAATTTAATTACTTTCTAGGAAAATATTTTTAAAGAGGAAAATTGAATAATGAAACAAAGCTCATCTGATCAGGAAAATATGCTTATCATTATATATATATATATAGTAGAACACATCAAAAAAAACACATGAAGCAAATTCAACAAAACTAAAGAAAGAACTCAGTTACACAATGACAAACGTTAACACTTTTCTTCAAGGATGTCATGGTTTGTGTCTGAAATGGCCCAAAAGCCCATATATTAAACACTTGGTCCCTAAAAAGTGGCACTAGTTTAGGGGGTGGGGCTAGCTGGAGGAAGAGAACTATGAGGGTCTGCCCTTAGTCACTGGCTCTCTCTCTCTCTCTCTCTGTCTGGCTCCTGTCCCTCATGAAATGAACTACATCCTCCACATGTTCCCAGAGCTGACAGATGCTCCAGCATATCAGTCCAAGAGAACTTGGACTGAAATCTCTGGAACTGTGAACCAAAGTGAATGCTTCTGTTCTGTAACTGGTTTTCTAAGGTATTTCATCACAGATACTCTAAAAATAAATGACTAATAGAACTAACCGTTGTAGAACTGGAAAAGATTCAGTCAGTTGTAGATAGCTAAAATAACATTTTCAAATACAGTATCCTAATTCATGTGCCAGCCAACTTAAGCATAAAATTGATGCCGTCAAGAAGATATATAGCAGTTTAGTCCATAAAATAAATCTCAATATATTCATAAGGTCTAAAATGAAGGACATGAGTTCTTGAGGCTGGAGAGATGGCTCAGTGGTTACGAGCAGTGGATGCTCTTACAGACGACAAGGGTTTGATTTCCAGCACCCACAGGGTAACTCAGAAGAATCTGGGGCTCCAGATCCAGGGGGATCTGCTGTTTTTTTCTGGACTCCACAAGCACCTGGCAGGCACATGGTGCACAATGTGCAAGCAGATAAAATATCCATTATATAAAATGAATAATGGTTCTTAATGTAAAGATATGGGTTCTCTAAATGAAAATTCAGTAATATAAAGATATTTAGAAAAAAATCAGATATTACCTGGTACAACTTGTATTTATGGATTCAGAAAGAAATCACAAGAAAAATAATTAGATAATATCTCAAAATGAAAATAGAAATACAGCACATTTCAGTTTGTGTGAGGCACCAAAAACAATAGTTAAAATGATAACTTTGAATACTTATAGGAGAAAACATGAGAAATCTTACATAATAACCTTGTTTTTTTTTTCTGTAATCAGTTATAGAAAAGGAGAAGTTAGCTCCAAATAGACAGGTGAAAGACATTGTAGAAAAAAGAGCAGAATTCAGTAAATAGTAACCAAGCAATTGGGAAATGCAGCAAAAGGGGACAAAAGATGTGTCTTTCTAAAGCTAAGTTCATAGATGAGTAGGAAACACAGAGGACACAAACTACCCTTAGCAAGAAGTGAAAACATTACTAACATGTCTTACTGACATCAAAGGGGAAATGAGGAATATTGTTAGTAACTTTATACCTTCAAATACAACAAGCCCAATATGCTTAAGACATTTCTTGAAAAACAAAGTTCACTAAAGTTAAAGTAAATCAAAGAAAGTGTAATTATATAATATTCATTAAATAATTTTATTTAAGAAACTAGTCCACCTAGTCATGTCAAGATTTTCCATGTTAATGTGACCAAACTTTCAAGACAGAGATTAAATCACTCATCACCAAAATTTTCTACAAAATAAAGGATAAAATGTTTCTCAACTTGTTGTATGAGGACAGCACAATGCACATATTAAACTGTGACAACACCAAAGTAACAAATGACAGACTAATGTACCTTGTGCATGTCAGCACAGAGTTCAATAGAATAATTAAAACTGTACTGTGCTTGGATGAACAGAATGGACTAAAAACTGGAAATACCCAGAGATGTGTGAGGAAGGTATACACCATGCAGGTACATTTCAAATCAGTAGGGAAAGGTGGAATGTTGAATAAATGATGTAGAGAATGTTAGCTGGTTGACTATCTATTGTTCTACTCAAGCAAATATTAGATGAAATAGCAACTTAACCATGTTTAGAAATTAAATTATGAGCTCAAAACATGGAAATGGATATTATAATTCCATTACAGATAATATCTCCCTTGAAAATTTCAAAACCCTGAAAGAATGATAGCTCTGACACTTAGGAAGCAAAGGCCATAAAATAACACTATAAAGTTCTAAGTGCGGTGACACACTAGGATGAAATGCATCCAACATGCACAACAGAAAACAGATGATATTCTTGGCCGAGCAGTGGTGGAGCATGCATTTAATCCCAGCATTCAGGAGGCAAAGGCACACAGATCTCTGTGAGTCCGAGGCCAGCCTGGTCTACAGAGCGAGATCCAGGACAGGCACCAAAACGACACAGAGAAACCCTGTCTCAAATAAATAAATAAATAAATAAATAAATAAATAAATAAATAAATAAATAAATAAATAAACTCCCCCCCAAAAAAGAAGAGATGATATTTTCTGACACATAAGCATCTCTAACAACTCCAAAAGGTCAAATACTTAGTCTCGTCAAAAAGGGGGTATTTTATAGAAAAATTTACTCCCTTCACGTTCCCTAATGTAAATTAAACAAAACAAAACAATTTCTTTAATCTAGCTGACTGGCAAAGTAAGAAAGTTTCGTTACACAATGTTAGTGAGATTAGGTACCAAAGGATACTCTCTTGCATCAACATTTACATCTTATATGGTGGGCATTTGACTATCTCTGTGAGTCGAGTCACATGACTTTAACCTAACAAATTCCACTCCTGAAACTCTAGGTTACAGATGTATTTGCACACTTATGTGAAGTCCCACAAGCAAGAATATTTACGGGAGCACAGTTGGCAATAGCTAGGGTAAAGGTGGCTGTCCGTCAGTCATCGGTGAGAAGCCAGCTAAGCAGGTTTAAATAGGAACACTCTGCAGTAATAGAGGCTGGAACTGCTCTGCAGATGTGTCGAGTCTTAAAGGTGTACACACAGAGACTGTTATTTTGTATCTGCAGGCAATGTCTTCAAAAGTAAGCAATAAATTGCTCGTTTCTGTGTAAAGAATGTCGGATAGAGGGTCTCGAGTGGAAAACAGAGGTCTTAAAAATAAATATTTTGTGACATCTAAATACATTTTACATGTGTACACATTGTTGAAAAACCTACTTGTTCTAAAAGTTAATAAACTAAATGAGTCGGTTACTTCTTGTTTCCATGCAAAGAGCAAATGAAACACAGCTCTTTGATATGATATGGTAAGCTTTGGTGAGGAAACCGATATGTTCATTCAAGGTGCTTGAGTTCTCAGATCTGAGAACGTGCCAAGCCCAGTGCCAGATGCTTAGTGGACAACAACAACAAATGATGTCGACCTTCTGTAAGCTGACCGTTTTATGAGAAGAGCTTACCTTCAGCCTTTGATGGAGATGGCTACCCAACAACGCTCCCAGGTCAACACTTCTCCTCCACGGACTTCACCCAGTCCCTTGTTCGTGATCTGCAACTGTTGAGCTCCAGGGAGGAGTTTGAAAAACTACACAGCTCCTGACTCTGGGGAGGTCTGTCCATCTGGTTTTACAGAACAACTTGAATACCCAACCATATCAAATGCCCCCGACCCTGCCTTACTCTTTGGGGCTATGCTGTTCCTCTGCTTGGAGTGCTGTTCTGCCTGCCTGGATAGCTCCTGCCCAACAACAAATACTAGCTCAAGTGCTTCTCCAGGGAAACCTTCTCTAATTGTTTGCCATATGAACTGAGTAGGAACTTTTCCTCTATATTCTCATAGCTCTCCCTACCTACATACATTTAGCTATTTACTTAGGTTCTCATTCTAAATTACCAATTTGCTTAAAATCGCATCTCTGGCGCTTAACATAGATTAGAAGCTAACTTGATACTTTGATGAGCTTAATGGTAGGACTTCCCTTCTCCTCTGCTTCTTCCAGCTTATGTTACTCAATTGACCATGTTATTGGTGTCTCTGCATATATCTGCCTTGCTTCACAGCTGCTCCAAGTCCAAGGCATCTTACTCACTTGTCCAGAGACATCCCCGGGAAGACAAACTTGCCCAGGCAGAGGCGACAGATGGCACTCAGGGGGATCTGCTGCATCTGCACACAGCTAAGCATGATGAAGTCGTATTTGCAGATCAAGAGGGTCTTGTCCGTGAGCATCAGGACCTTCTCCTTCTCGTTGTTCCAGTGGTCAATCCTGGAGGAACAACCACAGGGCAGAAGCAATGATTACCAGGCCTGTTAAACAGAAATAACAGCGTTCACTAAGACATCAGGCCCTGCACAGAAAAGGGGTCTGAGAAGTACCTACTGCCACCCTTTGTCTGCCAATCTGCCCTGGGTGTGAGAGATGAGGGAAGACTAAGGAAGCCAGGGAAATAAATGTCCAAGGACCACAGAGCTCAAGACGCTTCCCCCTTAGATAAACCCATTTGAGGAAACCCAAGTCTGCGTCATCTTGACCTCCGACCAATTTGTACTTTCTACCCTCCCGGCTCTCCAGGAAACCTTCATGGAGCAGTAGGATATCCTCCTCCAGGATACCAGGAATGTCATTGTCCTAACTCAGGCTGTACTACAAAGTCCTCTCACTGCCAACTAGCTTACACTGATCTCCAGGAACCGTTTGCCAGGTGGAGATGAAGCAGAGTTAAATGAGGATCACCATGACCTAAGCAATCGTATCCATCTGGGGAAGAGATAGCCAAGCAGCTGAGCAACAGACACTTGGTAAGTGCTCACCGATTTGATCCGCTCCCAAAGTGAGAGACTTTCGGGGTACAAGAGGAGGGTTTTGGCTGTGAATTAAGAATTCTGAAAGAAAACAGGAAGGAAATATAACAGTGCTTTCTAATTAGGAGGAAGCAGTTGTATTCTGCAGTTCTTGTCAATATAGCAGATCCTTCAGGACATAAGACTTCATGACTTATGGGGCTGGCAAAATGGCTCAGCAGTTAGGAGCACTGGCTGCTCTTTCAGAGGACCAGGGTTTGATTCCCAGCATCCACATGGTGGTTCACAATCATCTGTGATTCCAGTTCTAGGAGATCCGCCTCCCTCTTCTGACCTCCATGAGCACCAGACTTACACATGGTGCACATACATGCAGGCTGCCAAAATATGCACATATATAAAAAAATACATTTTTAAAAGATTTTATGACTTATTAGAATTTAGCGTGTGCTTTTGACTAAAAGACTGACATGTTTGTTTTGTGACCAGTTCATGTCAGAATTCTGGCCACATGTAATCAGTCTAGTGGTTGAGGGTTATGGACACCTTGTCCCCACCCATTTCCTGAGCAGTAGCCATGGTGCAGTTCTTAAGATGTAAACCGAATGGCATTACTCCCTCCACTTTGCTGCACAACTCCCCTTTAACTTAGGGTCAAACTCAAGGCTCCTAATACAAATTACCCATTTCTATACAGCCTAGAGTCACTCATCTTACAGCAGAGAGAACACTCAGTGTTCTAGTCATGGTTCAAATCCATGGGTTTCTTAAGCTACTTTATAAGCCCGTCACCTCATTAGGCTGTCTAGAAGTGGCTTCACCCTTTCTCTTCCTAAATAGATCTACATAATTTATTTTAATTTTACATTCATCATAAACATATTGCAAATGTATTGTATTTTATTACATAATTATAATTACATGTAATTGTATTATAATTGCATAAATATCTTTGATAGTGAAAGTATAAAGGCCAATGTGAAGTTCCATGGCTTCCATTCTGAACGGCAGCTTCCACTGTATGGAAGTTCATCAAGTGGTATAGTCTTTGAGTCTGGCTATTTTCATTCTTTAATCTACATAATTTAATTTCTAATAAAGGAATAACATCCAAAGTGTTTGGCAGTGGGTACCATAAGGACACTACCATGCAGAATAAATACTGCTCACAGAAAGTGGCATAATTAAAGTATGGGTTATTAACCCTATTTGTATGAAAATGTATGAGGAAATGTGTATGTGTTTATGAAATAAAAACATATGTGTCTGAGCAAATAAGTGGATGTCAATGGTGATTTTGAGTCCTTTGGAGAAAATGACTATGTGAATGGAAAGATGAATTTCTATCATTTAATAATCCTGTATGATTATAGAGTTTTAAACTTCTTTGGGCTTAAGTAACTTGTCTGTGAAATGGACACAATACTTACCTCACTATTCTGGTGGCAGAGTATGGGAAGTAACTCCATTGTGGTTCTAAACTTCTCGGTGATGAGCACTGATTGTGGACACAGGTCACTAAGGGGCTTTGGGGAACTGAATATATATGCCACCTTCTTTGTGGTATAAAGATGGGTAAGTGGAAATAAAGTTATATCCATGGGAGGGGGAACTGGAGAAGCATGAAAGAAGAAACTAGAGATGAAATAAAAATGAAAAAGAAACCCAGGAGGGGTCAGCATTGACTGGGACTGCAGCCACTGTGCATTTACATGTATTAGTGTTACATCTGCCCTCGAAGAAGGTAATATCTACAGTCATTCTGCTAGAAAGTTAAGTCACAGTTACAGTATGGTGGAGAGAAACAGCCTCAAATATGAGTGGTCTTACTGAAGTTGGGGTTCTGTGGTTCCCACTCATTCTAAACAGCAACAGTCAACTTCTCCTCTCCTGAGGGATGATTCCTGATAGTCCACTTAACATGTCCTGTCTGAGGAAAGACTGAGACGGCCTATCAGCTATCTCTATAAACCTCTCTAAATAGACCGCATCTACTTAGCAGTGTGTTATACATGGCTGCCTAATAAACCACACTTGTTTTAAGTCTAAGAGAAAAAAAAACTGCAGCTTTTGGTTGGATGGTTTTACTGAAAATGTCAGCACTCCATAATGAGATTTATTTTAAAGGTAAAAGATTCCGGGAAAAAGGAGGATTCTTTTTAGGAACATAGAGTGCTCCGCTGTGACACAGACTCTGCATAATTTACATGTGGGGATGTCTGAATTCAAGTAAACACTTAGGCCTATGAATAGCTCAGGCCCCCATCCCCAGCTCCTAGGTGGTGGTGTGTATTTGGACTTCGGTTATATCTTCATTTCTTCAAGAACTCATGCAAACATTGAACCACATAGTCCTGAGATGAATGCCCTTGAAGTCTGGAGGGTAATAATAACAAACATAGGAAAAGGAATAACAGCCACACAGAGCTGCTGTAGCTCGGGGAGATTACTGAGGCCTGGGACATCAATGATCTCTTGTACTACCCACAAAACCTAATGCTTTGGACTGAATGCAATCACTTCTGCTTTAAAGTTGCATAAACTAAAATGATACGCTCGGTATGTTACACATAGCAGGCTCATATATACACGGGACTGAGACGAATATTGAGACATCCAATCTAGGCATAGTTCTGGCTCTCTCCCCAGTGACACCCCCCAAGCAAAGAACCCTTAGCATGTATGCAAATGTGGTCAAACACCTCTTTGAGGGACACTTGTGACATGCCACTGCAGCAGTTCCTTTCTCTAGCAAACTTCCCCAAATACATATATATGGAGAATATGCATGTGTGTGTGGCATAGGCAGATATAGTATACATATAGAGAACTATATAGATATAGTGAGTACACATCTGTATATACGTGTGCATATAAACATGTCTGCATATGCACATATATATGGAGTATGCATATGTGTGCTGCATGGGCAGAGATAGTATATATAGAGAGAGTGATATAGATATATAGGGAGTGCACATACACATGATATACAAATATATGTGTGCATATAAACATAAAAATATATGTATGTTTGTGTGGCATGGGCACATACACATATATGCATGTGGAGGTCAGAGGTCAAAGTCAAGGGTCCCCTATTGATTCTCCAACTTATTTTTGAGACAGAGCCTCTTACTGAAACTGGAACTCGAAGATTGGCTAAACTGACTGGCCAAGACCTCAGGGTTCTTCTCTTTTGCACTACTCCCCCAGCCCCAGAGATGAGATATGGGAGTCCACCATAATGCCAGCTTAACATGGGTTCTGGGGATACAGGCCTGGGTCTTCATGCATGGACTTAGGCCCTCTTGTATGGACTCAGGTCCCCAGGCACAAATAACGATGACAGTTGTCTCCTTAGCCACCAAAATAATTACTTTTAAAATCAGAAAACATTTGCATCTCTCTGATTGATCAGGTTGCTAAACAGTTTTTAAAGATATTTCTTAGCCATTTTTTTTATTTCCTTTGAGAGCTTTCTGTCAGATCTATAGCCCTTTTTTTATATTGGGTTGTTTGTTTTCTTGAGTTTTGAAGAGCCTTATGTGCTCTGGCTATGAACCCTCTGTAGAAGAACAGCTAATGAAGATTCTCCCCACTCTGCGGACCTTTGCTTCCCTTGGTCGATTGTTTCCTTTGCAATGCAGAGCTTTCTGTTTTAGGATTTCCCACTGGTGAAGTTGGGGGACTAATGCCCCAGCACACAAGGTCCTAGTTGGAGATTTCCTCTCACCCCAGTCAGAGCCGCTAAGATCAGGAAAAGCAAGCTGACAACAAATTGCGAAGAGGTGCAGCTACTATGGAAATCAGTGTGAAGAATTCTCAAAAAGCTAAAAGTAGAGCCATCATATGATCCAGCGATACCGCTCCTTGGCATATACCCAAAGGACTCAATATCCTGGTCCACAGATACTTCCTTGGCCCTGTTCACTGCAGCTGCAGTCACAATAGCTAGGGAATGGAAGCAGCCTAGATGTCCATCACCTGATGAACAGATAATGAAAACGTGGTATATATATATATATATATATATATATACACACACACACACACACACACACACACACACACACACACACACACTAGGGGATTCTATTCAGCTATTAAAAAAATATAGAATTTCAGGTAAACAGATGGAATTAGAAAATATTATACTGAGATAACCCAGACTCAGAAAGAAGAACACTACATAATTCTATGTTATTTGTGAACCCTGGCTCTGAATCTCTGGGTTTGAGCCTATAACCTAGAGCAACCACAGAAACCAGGGGAGAGAAAAAGGGCCACTAGAGGAGGGAGCCATAGAGAGGGGGATAGCAGGACACAGGTGTTACAGGAGGGAGGGATGGACAGACTGCTGGAGGTGTTAACTGGGGAAGAGGGAGGGGGGAGTGGTGAGGACTGGAGCCACTGTTCCATAACAGTGTTTTTTGGACAGGACAGAAAGCCATTCCCATGGACTCTCAACAATACACCTGCTTCCACAAGAGCTGCCAGGACCACACCAGTTGAGAGGCCAACATGAAGGAGGAAAATTTCACAAGACTCCACCCCTAGAGGAGGAGTCACAGAATGGCTGCTGAAGGGAGGAGGAACCGGTCCTTTTCCCCAGGGAGGAGATCCTAATCCTAAATGGTCAGCCCTAAACATATGCAAATAAGGAGAGCATTCATAGGCTTCCACTCTCTCCCCCCTCTCTCCCCCCTCTCTCCCCCCTCTCTCCCCCCTCCCCCCCCCCCGCCCCGTCCATACACACACATCTGAAGAGGTCATTAATTTGACAGGGAGGGATTGAGGGAACACGGAAGGAATTGGTGGGGTGGGGTTGCTGGAAATGACATAAACACAGTGTGCTCATTTACGAAATCCTCAAATAATTTTCAAATAAACTAAAAATTTCAAAATTGAATTAAAAGATGGAAAAAACAAACTTCAAGTTCCCAGTTTATATGCTATCTGTTACATGGACCCTAATCCTCCAAGTGGGTGTCATTTCTTCAAAGGATAACAAAGCCATTTTCAGTACGTCTCCTGTGGCCGTAATCACAGTCTCCATGGTACAGTTTATTTCTGTGTTGGACTCACCTCACATATTGAATGGAGGAGGCTCCTCTGGTGCAGAATCTGTACATTTATACCTGGGTCTCTGTGCTGTACCCAGCAAGGTCTCAACAAACAAGAAGATGGTACGGTGAAAGAACAGAAACCCACCATCTATCTCCCGATGTGAGACACAGTCCTAACTGGCATCCCTTACTTCTGCCACAGTTCCTCAGCACCAGCATCCCTGTCTTTCCTGGCAGGTTGGAGGAGCCTTATGTGCCCAGGGAGGAGAGACCCTGAGAACTCCAGCTCCAGTTTCATGGAGATGACAAACTTCACCAGCAGAGGGCAACAGCGAACTAACAATGACAAACTATACTGATCCTGCAAGCTACCAGGTCCCATTTCCCAGTTATCCAGTATCTGGTCATCCCAGGTACCCTTCCTGCAGCCCAGACCTGTGTCCAGTGATAGATACTTCAGTTGCTCTTTTGAGACAAGGAGATCAATTTGTTATTTGTAAATGAGCTTCTAATTATTTGTAAATGAGCTTCTAAAAACGATTTTCTAGTAATGCCCCCCCCCCCGTGTGAGTGTGTGTGTGTGTGTGTGTGTGTGTGAGAGAGAGAGAGAGAGACAGAGACAGAGACAGAGACAGAGACAGAAAGAGGGAGGGGGAGGGAGAGAGAGAGAGAAAGAGAGAGAGAGAGAGAGAGAGAGAGAGAGAGAGAGAGAGAGAGAGAGATGCATACCTATCACTCAGTACAGGCATTTTCCGTGATTCTGAAAAAAGTTATTATGTATTATCAAGCCCTTGAAGAGGACACAGCAGCTTGGCTAGCCCAGAGTCAGCAGACAAGGAGAAAAACACTGAATCACTCATTCCACACACGTTCCTTGAGTAGCCACTGGGTTCTAGAAACTGAAAAGAATCCAATTTGGGTTTGCTGTTCAAACACAAACTGTTGAAAATTACATGGCGCCAGAGCAAAGCATGCCCCACCTACCCTGAGTTAAGTGGAGTCTTGTAAATGTTGAACAAAATCACCCACATAATTTTCTTTCAGTCCTTTGGTTAGCATTTCTCTAAGCCACTCCAGTTTGTTTAAAGTGGGAGCCCCTCAAAAGATACACAGTCTCTAATAAAAATCTAATACTGCAAACCTTTCTTAGCCCCAGGTCTCTAAACCTGGTTGCCTGTGAATCAATTGTGTGTTCCCACTACCCTGAGCTACCAGTCATGTATCAGGCTCTACACTCCTTCTTAGGAATACTGAGAAGGTCTACCCTGGCACACACACAGCTCTGTGTTGTGAGGAGAAACACATACAAGAAAGAATTGCTCAGTGCCCGGAGGTATGATGTGGCTGGATGGAGGTTTAACTCAGATCCACAGGGGCAAACTGTGGTCTCATGGTTCCCTGTCTGCTGCCCACAGGGCTGAGGATAAAGAGTCTCTGGCATCTACTCCATGCCCTGGCAGAAGGTTCTCCTGAAGCATGCCATTTTCTACAGTCTGGCGAAGATCTTAGTGCTGGGAAAGCACAAGCTGAGAAGTCTGGATGACATTTCGTAAGGTGAAAAAGGGAAAAAAAAAAACTCAGGAGAATTTATTTCTTGACTGTTTTTTAACATGTGCCTAACATTGGGCAGATGGAGGATGCCCGTAAGAAATGGATAGGAAGGGAATGGGAGATATCTCAGTTGGTAAATTGCTCTCCTTGCAAGCACAAAGACCGAAGTTCAAGTCCCCAAACCCACATATAAAATGCTGTGTGTGGTGACATGTGCTTGTAGAGACATGCTGGGATAGAGACAGGCAGATCCTGGGGCTCTGACAGTCTACCAGCCAGCCAGCCCAGCCTACATGCAGAGTTCCAGCTCCGGGAGAGTCTCCATCTCAAAAATCGGTGAATGGATATCACTTGAAGAACAAGTCTAAATTCAACAGTCATGCATACACGTACCCCAATATACATTCTCATTCTCTCTCTCTCTCTCTCTTTCACACACACACACACACACACACACACACACACACGGAGGAAAGACCTAGAAACACAAACACTGTGTCAGCTGCTACGATAATCTTCACCAGACAACCCTCACAAGTAGAGATAAGTAAACTGAGGCCCAATAAAGAGTTTTGTGCTGCTTGTTCGAATCAATCCATGTGCTGGAGCCCTAGTCCCCAACACTGACATTAGCAGACGGCACCTTGAGGTGGTTAGGTTTAGATGAGGTCATGAGAGAAGAGTTCCTTTGGAAGAATGAGCTCCTCATAGGAAGAAAAGACAATGGTTCCGTTCCTCAGCACAAACACACAATGAGAAGCAGCTTCTGCTGGCCAGAAACACGGCCTTCAATGACAAGCATGTGAACCCAATCAGCTGGCATGCTGATCTTAGGTTTTGTGCCTCTAGAGCTAAGAAAAAAATGTCTGCTGTGTCACCCATCTGATGCACAGTGTTCTGTTATGCTAAACTAGCCAAGATGGGACATTAACTTGCAAGTGACATATAACCAGCATTCACCCAACATGTGTTCAATGAGTTCTTGAGGTTGCCGCATTGCCAAACCACCATCCACTGGGGAAAGACTTTAAATTCCTCCATTTAGTCAGTAACGCTTACTGAACGCCTGTGTAGGTCTATACAATGTTCCTCTGTATTGGACTAAGAAGGCTTCTACCATGTTCCCTGTCCCCCTAAGAAACTTATAACCGAACGAAGGAAATACAAGCAAATTCTTAGGTAGAGTTATAAACAAGATGGAGATTTACACAATGGGCAACTGACATGTGGTTAACATTTACTTGATGTTCCTTTTTCATAAGTTTTTCTCTATGAGCTTCACGTGGATTGTATCCTTTAGACTTTCATCAACTCTGTGATGAAGGTCACGGTACCATCACCTTCACAGATGACAAACCACAGCATAAAGAGGTAAAGTAACCTGCCCAGTGCTGAAAAAATTACTAAACATATTTATCTGTTGTATGTGTGAATGAGTGCACACATGGTATGTCACATGTATGGACGCGAGAGGACAACTTGTGGGGTCATTTTTTAATCCCCCCTCAGATAAAACTCTGATTGAAACCTTAGTGATGGTCAACTTTACCTGCTGAGACATCTCACCAACCCAGCCAATGCTTTTAATTAACAACTCTGTTGAAGAAAAGTACTTGATGCCACCGAGAAAGTAAAAGCTTAACGTGAATTGTGTTTGAAGGATATCTTGAAGGATGATCCAGAGATTTAGCCAGACATAGAATTATTAAGCAGCATGCCCCCCAATACAGGGCATGTTACAGGATGGCTGACAAGATGAAATTGTTACATATGAGATTATTAGAACCATGGAGATTGAATCATTCAGAGAAGCTAGCTGTAACTCACAAAAGGTCTGATACAGGAGAATGGACATGGGGTCTAGGCATCTAATGCCCTTTAAAAAAAAAGCTACATGCACTAGGAGAATTTGCGGCGTGGTGGTGAACCAAATATTTCCAGGGCCTGCTCAAGGAACTGGAGTCATATCTAAAAATGTTCAGCCCACCTGGTAGCTGCTCTTTGAACTGAGTCCTAGGGAATTTTTAGGTAGCATTGAAGGATGTGTGCATTTACATAACCTTTTATGTTGGAATGCATCAGAGAATTTCCAAGTATTTCTTGTCCAATGCAGAGAAAGAGTCCCTCGCTGTTGTAAACCAGGAAAACTGAGATGAAAGAGACCGCTTCATGTCACAGTCCCAGCCTAGCCCCGTGCAGAGATACTGGCTTATAAATGCCTATTTCTTTCCTCACGCCCCTTCACTGGAGGCAATTTGTATGTATGCAGAAATTTTGTCAAGATTCTTAGGAGCTCAGGTTGTAGCCACATTTCAATCTTTTTTCTTTGGCTCCACCTCAAGTGCTAGGTTCCTGAGGAGGGACCATCTCGTTTTCACGCAGGCCCAGGGTTGAAGAAGCAGTTCTGCAATGTGCCAGCTGTTAAGATCATGAAAAAGTTACTTTTTCTTTCTGAGACTCAATTTCCACATCTCCAAATGAAGATAACACTATCCTATTACCCAAGAGCCTCTAGGGTTGTTGTGAGGAAGAGAAGTACTCCATACACAGAACACAATAAAACACAAAGCACACGTGAATTCGTTAATTATAATTGGCTAGTAATACAATCACAATGAAGGAGACAACTTCCAAATCCCTTGAAAATTGTTGAAACGTGTGTTGAATTAACAAGCCAATTAGTGAATGATTAAGTCAAATTCCCTTAAAGAGAATATCTCAAGCCTGTCAATCTTCTCAGATATACAAAATACCTATTTTTCAACTTCCTAAAAATCATAAAAGAATATTTAATTCTGTACATATAAGGCAAACTGCTGTATGTTTGCCTGTTTGTCTAGCATGGCTGCTTTTATTTCTATTCTATTAGATGCCACATTCTAGCTGTTCTGAATTCAAATATGAGCCATACATGAAATTGTCGCCAAAGGTAGCCGGTGTGGGCTTCTTTGAAACGTTAGGAGTTGAGCAGCTGGGACATAGTAAGTAAGAGGGCCTGTGGAAGCAGGTATGCTCCATCCACTTAGATAGCCTGACTGGACCAGCTAACAGCAGACTCGTACATGAGCACAAGCCAGAAGTCACGAGGCAGCAAGCAGCTCAGGATTATGACTCAAAAGAAAACTTGATTTCTATCGATTTGCAATCGAGATTCCTACTACATAGAATGAAGAATTTCTTTTAAGAAGCAATACCAGTAAACTAGGTCAGAAGTAATGCTTACCCTTACTGATCCTCAAGTGCAAAATTATTCAGTTATGGGCTTTAGAACTAGAGTGATGAACCAAATGAACCCTTATGCTTCCTGCGCTTATATTCCAGGAAGAGTCGCAGATGGATGACGGTACAGAGTTCTGGAAAAAGGGATTGAGGAGGGGCTGAAGAGACGGCTCAGCAGTACAGTGTGCTGGCTGCCCTTGTAGAGAACCTGAGTTCACTTCCCAGCACTCACATGGTGCCTCACAACTCCAGGGACCCTGACATTCAGGTCTCCATGGGCACCTGGCATGCATGCAGTACACATACGCACATGGAGGCAAAATACTGATACACCTAAAATAAAAACAAATTTTAAAGCAGTTTGGAGAATATCCATGGGCATAGCATACAGTGGAGAGATTCTGCAAAATCCCTAAGATGTATTTCAGCAAGAGCCATAAAGGACACAAAGAAGTGGGGAGGGGGGAATTTAAGCAAAGACCAGATCACAGATGGAAATCACACTTTCTCTGAAACCTATTAGGACTTTTCACATTACATGCCTATAACATCCTACTTTATAGATTCAGGAACCATACCTCAGTCAAGTGGCATAGACCTTGCATAAAGTGACCAAGGCAACAGTGTGTGCAACGCTTCTGATGGCAATCCCAGCCAGTATGTATCCCATCAAGTTGTTTTTCCTCTTGTGTTTCCTACACCATGAGACAATTTCGCTCTCCCCACAATGCTACCACCAACAAGAGAGCATTTTAATAGCTACACAAAAGAAAAGGATCTGGGAACGTGCTACTCTTTGCTTCCCCCCAACAGAATTAATGAATGGATGTTAAATCACCCAAGTCCTCTACAGCACACAAGGAGGGGAGGGCCCTCTTCTCCCCTGAATCCTCTTTAAGGAATTCATTTGATCAGAAGCCAAGAACTAGACCTCATGGTGAGGAGCCAGAAGGGGGAAAAACAGAACAAACGTGCACATCTCTTCTCCTCAACTGTTTCCTTCTTATTGAAAAGGGAAAGATATCTGCTTGCTGTAGTCTATTAATTATGGTTCTCTGGGTCCAGAGATCACAGTCCAAACCAGTCGATCCCAGAAGGAGGGGAGGTGCTATAAAAATACATGGGGAATCCCACTGAAATCCAAGAACAGGAACCATGGCACAACTGGGCTCCACGGGACCTGGAGAGCCATAAGGAGCCAGGGGTGGACAGATCTACCCTTCCAATGGTAGTCTATCTACATTTCTGTATCTCTCTTATACTTATCTGTGTCCTCTTGACTGGAATGGTCCTGCTGCATTGGTCACTTTTTATTCCTCTTTAGTTCCACCTTGCCTATAACCCTCAGTTGCTTCCTGTGCAGACCAGAATCTCTCCTTCTCAAATCCTCAAGAGAGGGAATTCTGTTCTGTATAGATTAGCTCATTGATGTGAATTGTTCTTTTGGTTCACAGGCAGAGATTAGTCCCTGTGTCCAACCAGATGTAGCCAAGGCCTGAAAGTTCTACAGTAAAAAACAATGGGACTTGAAGGACCAAGTTAGGGACACCAAGAACTTTTCTGCCTCTTTGTGAATCTGAGACAAAACATGACCTTTAATAATTTTTAAAATCCCAGTTCATTCTAATAGTGCCCTGGCTTCTAACCTTTTATAGCCTCATAAGAGATGTTGTACATGTTTTTAGTTGCCTTTTTACTACATTTTGGTATCTGGTTTACTGTCAAATTGGGTTTTTGTTGTTGTTGTTGTTGTTGTTGTTGTTGTTGTTATTGTTGTTGTTATTGCTACTTCCTTTCTCCCTCTGTATGAAGTGTGCATGGGGCGGGGGATCTCTCCCTCTGCATGCAGTGGGGAGGTCGGGGGATCACAAACCCAATAGAAAGCTTGGTTTCTCAATAAAAAAAAATAAGACTTGGAAAATGGAAAAAAAAAAACCCTAAAAGACATATGTACTCCAACAGATGTACACATCACAATATGAAAAAGCAAGGAATATGAGAAAGCAAGGCAGTGACTTCTAAAAAAGCATAGACTACACCTTCTCAATAACCAAACCCAAAGGTACTGACATGGCTAATGTGCCTGAAAAGGAATTCAGAAGTCTAGCTTTTAAAATCATCAGTAGCATTAAGAACATTAAAATAAAGAGATAGATACAGAAAGGAAGTCAATTTAGAACCTGGAAAAGAGGATGTGCAGCATGGATAAGAAACTCCACAAAGAGTAGCAAGACTCTGCAGTTTGGGGATTATAAGCATGTACCACCACACCCTGATGTTATCTGCTTAATTTATGTATTTGTTTATTTTTATTCTTTGAGAAGTTTATACATGTATACAATAAAATATGATCATATCTACTCTCCTTTTCTCCTTCTGGGTCTCCTCATACACACCAATATCCCAACTTTATATCTGTGGTGGTTTGAAAGAATATGGCATAGTTAACTTCCTGTTGCCTGTGGATCTCAGCTCCTTCTCCATCACCATGACTGTCTGCATACTGCCATGTCCTGCCATGATGAAAATGGACTAAACCTCTAAAACTTTAAGCCACCCCAATTATTTTTCCTTTTTAAAAGTTGCTGTGGCCATGGTATCTGTTCACAGCAATAAGAATCCTAAGACAATATACTTGCATTTTTTTAAATACCACAAAATCCATTTAGTGCCACCCATATGTGTATGTGTTGTTCTCGATTTTAGTGGAATTGCTTTGAGTTTCTCTCCAGAAATGAGTACTTTTCATTCTCTAGTCAATAAATACATCATGTGATAGTTAATCTTGATTGTCAATTTATGGAACTTAGAGTGACCATAGAAACAAGTTTCTGGGCATGTCACTGAAGAATTACAGCTATTAGATTAATTGAGGTAGAAAGATCTACCTAAAATGTGGGCAGTAGCCCACATGAGAGTATGCCACTGAGAGTAGCTTGAACATAGAAGACTCAAAGACCACCCCCATAGTGACACACTTCCTCCAACAAGGCCACACCTACTCCAACTGAGCCACACCTCCTCATAGTGTCACTCCCTATGGGGGCCATATTCTTTCAAACCACCACAGATATAAAGTAGCCCACATTTTATCGACTATTCACCCGAGAGCAAGCATGCATCGTTCTCTGCTTCCTGCCTGCAGATGCAAGCTCCTGCCACCATGACCTCCCCACCATGACCCTGGAACTGAGTCAAAATAAACTGTTCCTTCTCGAGTTCTTTTTTTCAGGATATTTCATCCTGGTGAAAAGGCAACAAATGATACAGATCACCACAAAAAAAATCAACAGAGTTAAATTACATCATCAGTCAAATTTTTCTAATGGACAGTTGCAGAATATTCTTAGTAACCCATGGGCATTCTCCAAAATAGGTCTCCTTTTAGGCCATAAACAAGTTATAACAAATACAAACAAAATTAAATATTTTCTTATATCTTGTCAAATAACAATGAAATAACAAGCAAAAAAACTGTAGAAACTACTTTAACAAATAGGGCTAAAAATAGTATACTGTTTCCAGGTGTGCTGGCACCTGCCTGTAATCCCAGTACCCAGGAAGCAGAGGCCAGAGAATCAACACAAGCTCAAGGCAGCCAGGGCCACTTAGTGAGAGTCTTTTTCAAACAAAGAAACCACTAAACGTATACTCCTGAATGATAAATGGATTGAATAAAACGGTAAATAAATTTTTAAATTCCTAGACTTAAATGAAAATGAAAACAAAGTTTGCCAGGACCTCTTGATATGGCCAAGGTAGTCTTAAGAGGGAAGTTTATGCATATGTGTTTACATTTAAAAAAATCTGAAATGTTTTAAAGATATACTTCCAGGTCTTAGATAATAAGAACAAGACAAATTCCAACTTGCTGGACAAGAGTACATAATAAAAATCAGAGTGGAAATTAATGAAATGGAGATTGAAAGAACAATCCAAAGAGCCAATGAAACAGAGTTGCCTCCTTGAAAAGAAAAAAGACATTGACATCTGGGAGTGGTAGCCCACACATTCAATCCCCCTAGAGACAGAGGCAGGCAGATCACTATAAGTTTAAGCTAGCCTAATCTACAGAGCAGGCTCTGGCCAGCCACACCTACATAGTGAGACCATCTCAAAAAACAAACAAAAAGATATCCACAAATAGTTAGCCAAACTAACCAAATGCAAGAAAGAAGACCCAGATCAATGAAATGAAGATGAAGATGGGTTCATTACAACAAATTCCAACAAAATTTTGAGGATTATGGTTGTGTTAGTCAGGGTTCTCTATAGGAATACACACATGCACACACACACACACACACACATGCACACACACACACACACACACACACACACATGCAAGCACACATACAGGGAATTTATTAGAGTAGCTTACAGGATGTGATTCAACTAGTTCATCAATGGCTGTTTACCAAAAAAAAGGGGCGGGGCAAGAATCTAATAGTTGTTCAGTCTATGAGCCTGGATGTCTCAGCTCATCTTTGGTATATACTGGAATCCTGAAGAATCAGTTTCTAATGCAGTGGTTCTCAACTTCCCAGATGGTGCAACCCTTCATGCTGTGATGACCCCCAACCATAAAATTATTTTTGTTGCCACTTCATAGCTGTAATTTTGCTATTATGAATCATAATGTAAATATCTAATATTGGATCCCTATGAAAGGGTTGATTGGCCCCCTCAAGGGGCCGTTACCCACAGGTTGAGAACCAGTGCTCTAATGTCAGTGAAGGAATGGACTTGCTAGCAAGAATGAGAACAAGCAGGCAAAGAACAAAGGTTTCCTTCTTCCATGTCCTTTATATAGGCTGCCACCAAAAGTTGTGGCCCAGATGAAGGGCGAGTCTTCCCACTTCAAAGGATTTAAATAGGAAAAAAATCCCTCACAGGTACACACAGCCTCTTGTGGTTTAGTTAATTCCATATATAGCCAAGTTGATAATCAAGAATAGCCATCTATATTTTGAAAATTCATATCCCAATAAATTGGAAAATCTAGGAGAAACTAATCAATTGCTGGACACATATGATGTAGTTACATTAAAGCTAGTAGATCTGAACAATTAGAGAGTCCTATACCCAGCAATGAAATTAAAGTAGTAATAAAGAGACCCCCCACGAAGTAAAATCCTAGACCAGATGAATTCACTACTGAGTCCTATCAGTAAATAACCTTTAAATAACCAACATCAATGTTCCTCAAACTATTCTATAAAACAGAAATGGATGGAAAACTAGCAGACTCGTTCTATGAAGCCAAAGATTCTTATACCAAAACTAGTTAAAAACAAAAATAATACTATAGATCAACTTCCCTGAGGTACAAATAAAATTTCTCAATAAAATAATTACAGGCCAAATTAAACAACATGTTGAGAATATTACATGCTATGACCAAGTTAGTTTTGTTTTGGGAATCTAAGAATGATTTAACAAGCATAAGCCAATGAATGTAATACACCCTAAGCAGACTCAGAGGCAGAAATCACATGATCATCTCAATAAATGTACCGAAGGCCTTTGACAAAGCTCTACAATCCTCTGTGACTAAAGTCATGAAGAAACTGGGAATTGAAGGAATCCACTTCAACATAAGGAGAGTCTATGTGACAGATATGAGCGTTACTTCACAGTAAATGAGGAATAACTCCAAATATTTTCCCTAGAATAAGGGACGAGACAACAGTGCTCTATTCATCCTTCCTTAATGTTGAATTCTTTGCCCAAACAAGAAAGCTGGAGGCAAAAATAGGGAGGGGCACAAGCCAGGAAGAAATAAATTATCCCTCTGCAGACCATATGATTCTACTGCTAAAAGACCCCGACGACCAACAGGTAACTCTCAGAGCCTGTGAACACTTGAAGCAAAGTAGTGGGACATAAGATCCACATACAGAACCCATTGACTTTGTCCATCAATAATGCACACTCTGGGAAGGAAATCGGGCAAACACTTCCATTAATAACAGCCTCATGGCTACTTACCTGGAAAATTTCCAGGTGATGGTCCTGACCAAAAATCCATCTTCGTCACTTTTTAATATTTTTAATAAAAGCTTGCTTAAATTTGAAGGGGGAAAAAAGCCTCGCAAGATCTTCCCTTTCCTGAAGAGAAACAGAGGACAAATGGATGGGGGGAGGGGCTGGGGCAGAGGAGAGAGGGGAAACTGCAAACTATGTAATGTTTCAGGAATGTAAAAACAAACAAATAAATAAACACGAAAAATAGACTCACAATACGCCCAGGAAAACAGTGTTTCTTAGATAGCAGGACTTTGGTTTATTTCAGAATTCTTCAAGCTTTTTGCCTTCTTTTGCCTTCTATAAAAATATTAGAGTAAACTTATTTGCCCACAAAACCTTCTTGCTGAGATTCTGATAGAAATCATGCTAAACAAGTGTATAAAATTGGAAGAGAATTGACATCTTGACTACGACAAATCTTCCACACTCCACAAATGCAATGTGTCAGTCCATTTCTTGACATCTCCCAGTGTTTACTTTTCATTGGTATTTTGTGGCTGTCAGCATACAAGTCCTGTGTGTGTGTGTGTGTGTGTGTGTGTGTGTGTGTGTGTGTGTGTGTTGTGTTCCCTCCCGTTTGCATGGTCATCTTACTATATTGTCAGTTAAATTTTCACATCTCTCCTGCTAGATGTGGACACACTTGGCACTGATTTACACATGTTGATCTTGTGTCTTGAAACTTGGCTTAATCTATTAGTTCTCAGAGTTTTCTGTGTGTTTCTTGCCCTTGTCTATATATACAGTGATATCATATTTAAATAAGGAGTTTTAGATGAGATCGAGAGTGTTCAAGGTGGTAAGACCACAGACAAGTAAGAATGTTTAGTATGTACTCTATCTGGTCCCTTTGATTCCTCTACTTGCATTGCTGTGATAGCTCAAACTTCCAGTACTACGCTGATGTCAGTAGAGAAAATAAGGGCCTTCCTCGGTCCTGCTCCCCAGTCTGAGGCAGAAAGCATCAGTCTTAACTCCATAGCGTGATAGTACTTGTAGGACTGAAGTGTTATTCTCAGTTCTACAGAGGAAAACACCCCGAATTATCTTTCTAAGAGTTCTTTTGTTCTTCAGGAACGGCTGTTTACTTTTGTTCAAATGCTTGTTCTGAAGTAGTCAAATGGCCATTTTTTAAGATGGTTTATATGTTCCAGTACAGAGTCCAAGACTTTTTTCAGTGCCAATCCCTCCTTGCATCCCTGCAAAAAACCCATTTAGTCATGATATATAAATGTTTTTATACATTGCGGGGTTCTGTTCGTTATTATTCCAGGAATTTTTGCATCAGTATTTGATGAGGAATACTAATTTTTTGACTGTTTTTAGCATCTTTGTCTGATCTACACATGCTACATTTGCTTCATAGAATGCCTAGAAGGTGTTTCCTTCTCATATCTTCTGGGAAGGTAACTTGATTTTCAGTTTTTTGTGTAAACAATTAATATAATCCTCTGGTAAAGATATCTGGGCCTTGAAATTTCTTTTGATGTAGGTTCCTAATTAAAAATTAAATTTCTTAATTACTGTAGGACTACTCAAAGTTTCTATTTTGTGTTCCTTGAGCTTTTGTGGTTTATATGGCTTAAGATAGAGATCTAAGTTTTTAAACTTACATGATAGAGTTGTGAGCTGTGATTTCTTACTATTTCTTTGATGGTGGAAGCCCTATAATAGCACACCACCCTGACCCTTCCATCTGTCTGTCACCCAGCCCCACCCACCCTGACCCACCCCCACCCAGTTTCATTGTTGGTGTTGGTAATTCTGCACTATCTCTTTTATTTGTCATCCTACTAAAAGTTATCAGTTTGATTAATCCTTCTAGAATCTGCTTTTTGTTTCATTAATTTTCTCTATCATTTTTTTAAATTGATTCCAAGTATTGTCTCCATTATTTACTTTGGTAGTCTAGCTTTGGGTTTGCTCTTCCTCAATCCAGATTTCTTTGAAGTGAAAGCTTAGATCACAGACTTGAGACCTCTTCAGTTGATGTGGACACTTTTCTTGTAGTGCCTTTAAGTACTCTTGTGAGCAGTTTTACATCCTACACATAAGGTATGCTGTGGTTCCCTTCAATGCAATGCATGGATGCCTCCCAAGTACATCAGTTTTCAAGCATTCAAATATTGCCCTGTGTAATCGTTCTGATCTTAATTTCTCCTCCAACTATCACAGGAAGAAAACAATCTAGATGATTTTACTTCTTTTGAATTAAGAGACATTTCTTTTGTGGCTCAAGATTTGGTGTATCACAGTACAGTCCCTGTGTATTCTTCAAAAGAATGTGTGTTCTTCCATCAGGTTGAGTGATCTATAAAATGCTGATTAGGTTCTCATCACTGTTGGTTGACCAGTTGTTCTAAGTCTTTCTAATTTTCTGTCCAATTATATCAGCTATCGAGAGAATGATGTTGAGATCTCCAGCTGTGTCCGGGGGTTTGTCTCTCTGCTCTTAGTTCTGCCAAGTTTTCTTCCACACATTCTCAGTTATGCTCTTTGCTCCACTCACATTCAGATAGCTACGTCTTCTTAGTGGCTTGAGTTTTATCACTGCCCACTACAACCATACAATCCATTAGAACTACCCTCTTTGCCTGATTATTTTCTTCACTTAGAACTCCAAGTTTTGCCATACCTATTAAATCTTGGAGGCTGGGGCTACATTTACTGAATAGACCATTGGAGCAGAGGTTTCTTTTTCTTTTAGTTTTTTGCCTTGTTTACTCTCCCCTCACTGACTCTACCTTTCCTATGATGGGATGTTTTTAACAGCTCATGGACCCAGTGAAATGAAGACAGTTCCTCCAGAACACTGCTTATGAATCAGGCAGTGTTTTTACACGTAGGAAACAATGATACTTTTTAAAGTAACAATTGTGATGTCTCATAAGCGTTAACAACCTCAATACTAAGATTGAGGACTTACTTATTTTTTTAAAGAAACTTGTATGGGTAGGCTTCTAAATAATTAAAATTGAGTTTAAATAACTTAATTATTGGGCAACTTTTTCCAGAGCCAAATGTCTTGCTAGTAATGCCACCACACCATTTGACAACACTTGGAAAAAATACATGGAGTGGTCCATAATAAACATACTAGCAATGGTGTACTATATACACCAAACAAGCTCAAAATAATGATGTTAGGATTTTATTATAAGTGACTACCACGACTGGTGTCAAGATGCCAAGGAAAGATCACAGAACATGTGTGTGAAGAGATTCGTAATTGGCTCTCATAAGTAAGTAAGAGATGACTTTAACTCACCTTTGCATCAAGGGGATGGAGAGGGGACAGTTAAAGAGTAGGGACAGGTACGGCACTTGTAATCCTGAGAGCACACACCCTGTCTAACATACCGGCAGAGTAGGGATGGCCTGTGGCTAGCCAGTGTGTGCCTCCTTAAGAGAATACGATTCACCTGCTTAGGCAAGTACTCTCTGGTTGCTTCCTATTTTTCCAGCTTTTCACAGGCTCTCTCAGCATGGTGTAGTCTAACCCAGACATGGAACTGATCATGATTTCCAGAGCTGGCCTCCGTACTTGACACATGTTCTTTCCATCTTTTGGAATATTGCTTCTTTATCTCCAGTCATGTTCTTTATTTTTGTTTTTGCTTTTTTTTTTTAATTTTTGCTCTTTCTTTAATCTAGCCCATCCCCTTTACTCAAAGCAGTGACCCCCAGTGAATTGTCATAAAGTCACGTGGGGGACTGATACCAGTGTGTGTCCTGTTTGTTGTGATTTTGTTATCTCTCCTTCTCCCTCAAAACTGAGAGCTGTGAAAAGCTGGAAAACTTTTCCTACTTGCCACTTAAGGAAGAGTCTGACTTATGAAAGGGTTTCAGAAAAATATAAAAATTGATGTATGAATGAGAGACTATTCATGTAAATAATAATAATAAATAAATAGAACGTTTATATGGTACATAACATGCAACGAAAGTTACTGTAAGCACTGAACAGATTTGGGTAATTTAATCTTTGAAATGACCTCTTTAATATCTCTGTTTTGTAGATGGTAAAACTGGGACCCACTGAACATAAGAGACCTGCACAACCAAGTAGACTCAGTAGGAAGTAATTGAGCAGGCGTTTAGAAGCACCAGACTTCTTCTGCCTCTTGGCTCTTTTTTTGAGTTCTCCCTAATTGGTTGCAGTCATGGGAAAACAAACACTCCCAAGTACATTTGCGACTGCAGTAACTAAATGCTCTCACTGTCCTGTAATGCAGGTCACTCGTGGAACATTAGCTCTCTGGATGAGGTTGCCACCATGGAGAATTTACAGAGAAAAGCAATGTGTTTAATTAAGTGGCTGTTGAAAACACCCACCAGGACAAATGGATTCTGGCAAGAGAGGTGCTTTTGTTACTGCCAGAGTCCTGCCACAGGTCATTAAGATCTTGATAGATTGGAGACACTTTTCTGCTTGGATGCCTTCACCAGAGGACAAGGCATCTTCTCCTGGGCTTCCGATGCTTGGAGGCCTGGAGACTTGGAGACAGGTCCTCCATGGGCCCTGGTAGTGTCAGTGGAGAACTGTACCAGAAAAAATTAGAGCCAAGCCGATGGTGGGTTCTGAGCCATGCTGTGTGACATTCACTGTACTAAGCTTAACAACAGCACATCACAATGCCATCGCCACAGTGTGCACAGTGAGTGGAACCAGAATAGAAAGTGGGTGTCAGGAAAGGAGATGAGATTGTTTTGGTTGAGTTAATATGGGACAGCTCTATGAACTCAGAAGGGGTCTCAGAAGGACAGAAAAAGGGTAGGCTACTACCAGGAAGGAACGTCATGCAAAAGAGGGGAAACCAGGTGAGGACAATCAAGAGTCCAAAGCACAGCATCGGGAATTTGGGGAGATGTGAGAATTGATGGTATTTAAAAAGGAGATAATGGTAAATAGGGCTGGAGTGAGCACATGACTCACAGGACATCAAGAATACAAAAGAAGCAGTATTGGCCCATGGACGTTCATGGATGATGAGCATAAGATGGATAGAGATGGATGCCTCTCAGATTCAGGGTGCAAAGGAATCCTGTAAAACTGCAAGTTCAGGTCTAGTAGGTCTGCGGTAAGGTGAGGGTCAGCATTGCTATCAGGCTTTCAGGTGTTACGAGTGCTGCTGACCTCTGGACCACAGGTTTGGCAGTAGGAGTCCAAAATCCACACAAGTGTACAGAAAGTGAATAGAACAAAAAAAGCAGCTAGAATGTTGGCTTGCCTTGCCTTTACATCCTTTAGTACCTCGT
The DNA here is from genome assembly GCF_949786415.1 of Peromyscus eremicus. Lineage (NCBI taxonomy): Eukaryota > Metazoa > Chordata > Mammalia > Rodentia > Cricetidae > Peromyscus > Peromyscus eremicus. Next base: position 68,742,945 of record NC_081428.1, read on the forward strand.
GGTTATAAAGGATTAGAAATTGACAATTTCCAGTTTTCTGGTCTTCGTCCTTTTTAATTATTGTTAGCTGTAGTTTCCATTACCGAGCTGTTTTGTAATCCTTATAACATAATTAGACTGTGACAAGATGGAAGTGTGGCTGGCTTCCGTCCATCAGCATCACTCACCATCTCCTACAGGCATTTGACTATTTTAGTTGTTTGTGGGCAAGGACTAAATAAAGGCAAATGAACAGCACACACCAGGGAGAATGGGCAGGGGAGCGAAAGTCGAAGAGGTCTCCGATCCTGCCCAGTGAACCCCTGACCCTCTTCCCTGCAAACAAAAGGCAATCAACAAAGAAACCAGACACAGGCGCAGAGATCATGCAACCAATTTAAACTGCAGTGATCTCTGTGTCGGGAGTGTGCAAAATCACAAAAGGCACCAAGAGCAGTGTAATGGAAAGACAACAGGCGGGAGAGAGATGTCACTAAGTCGCGCTCTCCTCTGGCCTTTAATAAGTGGTTGCCCTTGAACAGGTCATTTAATCTCTGGACTTCTTCATCCATAAAATAAAGCCAGTGGCTCGCAGGGTCCTGCCTTTGCAGGCTGCTTGAGGAAAGCAGGTATGAAAGGGGCCACATGCACTGAATCTCCATGCAAGAACGTGGCCCAGAGTCAGTTGTTGGGAAAATGGGACACCTGCTCAGGAGTTCTAAGAGTACCCTTGTGTTTTAGTTAGGGTTTCTACTGCTGCCCTGAAACACCGTAACCAATAAGCAAGTTGGGAAGGAAAGGGCTTATTCAGCTTACACTTCCAGATCATAGTTCATCATTGGAGGAAGTCAGGACAGGAACTTAAACAAGGCAGGACCCTGAAGGCAGGAGCTGATGCAGAGGCCATGGAGGGGTACTGCTTTACTGGCTTGTTTCCCATGGCTTGCTCAGTCTGCTTTCTTATAGAGCCCAGGACCACTAGCCGGGATTACACCATCCACAATGGGCTAGACCCTCCCGTATTGATCACTAATTGAGAAAGTGCCTTACAGCTGGATTTCATGGAGGCATTTCCTCAACTGAGGCTCCTTTCTCTCTGATGACTCCAGATTGTGTCAAGTAGACACAAAACCAGCCAGTCAGTACACCTTGTCTCCCTGAATGCCTTTGTATTGTTTATTTTTATTTAAAATTCTTTGTTTTTATTATTTTGCTGTATGTGTATATGTACGTCTGTGCGTGTGTGTGTGTGTGTGTGTGTGTGTGTGTGTGTGTGTGTGTATGTGTGTGTGTGTGGCCTGTATTTGGAGGTCAAAGGTCAATTTGAAGGAGCTGGTTTTCTACTCACCATGTGGGTTCTTGGATTGAACTCATGTTGCTAGGCTTTAACCTGTACTGAGCCTTCTCAGTGGCCCTGGCTTTGTTTTACTTAAAGATCTGGGGGACCCAGCCTGAGAAAACTCTCTAAGCCAGCAGGGGTGACCTGCACACTTCCACTTACCCTGCCAAAGCCAAGAAACAGAATTCTCAGTTTTTTGACCGTATTTGTGCTGGAGAAGCCACAATGGGCTCTCGAAGGGATGCCACATATGAAAGAAGTGGTCCATGCCCATCAGCAGGCTTCAGAACAGCACAAAGGTACACATGGAGAGTGTTTCAGCCATGGCATGTCAGAACCTTTATCTTTGCTGCTGTGACTCTAGGGTCCCCTTCTGAGTCCGGACTCCTCATCTTACCCAGATGACGCTTCCTTTTTTGGACAGTTACTGTGGAGACTCCATGAGGAAGAACACTTTAAAATGCGACAGAAATGTTCGTGGGTGTTGTTTTGTTTGTTTGTTTGTTTTTTCAATCAAATAGTATGATGGATGCTTCAATGTCTTTCCAGTCAAAGTCTTTCTCCACCAGCATCCTTGGCTCGGTGCTTTGATTTTAAAGAATAATAATAAGCACTTAATTCTGTGTTGCACTGGCTGGTAGTTTGAAAAGAAGTGGTTAAATAAAAGCTAAGCCACCTAGTGACTTTCAAAAAGTATGTGACATCTAGGAACAATACAAGGAAAGTCCTGGAAGCAGTATTTAGAGGTCATCAAAATTAGACGGATGACATTCTTTCAGTGGCAAATGCAAGGACAGCACTTACCACAAGGTGTGCTACATTTTGAATGTTCAATTAAATGTAATTATTAAAACATAATCGTCTTTAGCGAAATACATAGAGGCCAGCTAGACTTACATATTCCAAAAATTAGCAGTGGGTGTGTTTCTTTCATGAGATTAAATTTCTAACAGGCTAAACAACACACTGAACCAAATCCATTAGCCCAGAATAAAGATTAAGCCAGGTGTGATAGTGCAGACCTGTCAAGAGGATTAAAATAAACTGTTTCTCTATCTTTATTTTGGTACAATAATGATAGTACTTTATTGTTTCAAGTTCATCCTCGGCTACATATAAGACCCTATCTCCAAAAAAAAAATGTAAAAAGTAAACTCTGCTTCTGTTTGTGCAGCTGTTGCGACAGGAACTAGCAAGCAGGATCCACACTCACGTCTTCTGCAGTCACTCATTCATTTCTGAGAACGGAGGTGTGGTTTAACTCCACGCGTGTTCTATTCTCCGTGTGCCTAACACTGGAAGTTCATTAGATTTCATGTATTTGCCATGCCCAAGTCCTGAGACAGAAACTGGGTTGGTTGGGGGAAAGCAGGTAATGAAACATATTCTCCATGTCTTTCACAGATGTCAAGAGAACAAGAATTGCTTGGCCTTGTCACTATGAGTGGGTCTCCTCGTGGAGGCGTGAGAAGAGTCTCTTCCGCCGCTCACCCTTGTGTGTGGAGGGAAGAGCCCATCTCCTCCACCTCTCACCGCACTATAGACATGGGCACCTGGAGTGCTCTATACTGAGGAGACTCTGTGGCCATCCTGCCACACTGTCTGGGACACGGCAGTGTGTCAAGATGTTCTTGGGGCTGGCTTAATGGATCTCTTCTAAAAGTATGTGTACAATTTTTTTTAAATGTCTTTTTTTAGAAGGGCCAAGAAGGAGAAGAGAAAGAGAGGTTGAAATGAGGATCACTTTGTCTTTATAACTGTGTAGGCATAAAATTCCCCTTAAAAGGATGCCTGAAAGCCTGGACTCTCCCTCTCAAGTACTTGTGATATTTTAGCAAGACTGGGATCTAAATGGAGTTATGGCTCCCTGTCCGACTCCACCTCCCAGCTTCTCTGGCCACTGTCTACATCCCCTCCCCACATGCCTTCAAATTCATTTTTCTTCTATTGCTAAATACTATATACATATCAGTTTAGATTATCATAAGGGACTCACCTGGATTAAAATGGACAACAGCTTTACTAACACGTTTTTATCCCCTTTGCTTTATATAGAGGCCCTTCTCCAAGAAACAGTCATGCTGGGCTTACTCTCCATTCTGATGAGAGTGTCCGGGCTCATATGTAGAATGATATACACACTCTTCCTGTATGGACACCCAGACATAATTTTCCCTCAAAAATGTCTTTAGTTCTATATGTGATGAATGGCAATATTTAGGGAAGGATCTAACGGGGTTGTAAGCATGTTTCCTACAGTGTTTCTTACAGAATGTTTCTTCAATAAAGTAGGACTCTGTCACCTTCTAAACACACAGTGACCCAGTCAACTCTCAGTCTTCCAGGCCCAAACCAAAAGCTAACTGATGACTTCTCCTACAGGCAATGAAGTGCAAAGATCCTCAAAGGCCAGCTGTGCCGACTGCCAGTTTTTCCTCTCAGCTCCCAAAGCATCCTTCAATAACAGCCCTGTGATAAATGGTGCGGTGCTTAGCATTTCTCCTCCACAGTGGTAACATGTTAATCTTCTGTGACGGAGAACACAGCAGGGCTATTACAGGGGAGAGGAGGAAGGTTTCTTACCTTCCAGCACAGGCAAAACAGGGGAGAACCAGGGAGGACTCTGTCAGCCACAAGCCCGGAACAGGCCCCGCAAATGCACAGCTTCCACCGTCGAAACCTTTCTAAAATTTTATAGCAAGCTTTTCCATTCACCGCTGGAAAAGGTGCTCTCGGTGAGCTTAATAGCCGACTAATACTACATTAGCTTCTCACGGTGTAAAAGCTACAGGCACGGCCCACCTGGGCTTTGTCTGCACTGTTGACGTCTTTTCCATCATTGCCTTAAGCTTGGACAGTCTACCAAGCGACTAACGAGGAAATTAAGTTATGGTCTGCGGTGTTTGCCAGTTTTGTCAGTATCAGTGTAGATAACTGTTGTGATGCTGAATTCAAGCTCTCTGGAATCTGGGTGCTTATGTTTCCTAACCAGAGCAGACTTTTCATTTCATGGGTCCAACATGGCTCTCCGTTTGAATGAAGAATGGGGAAGGGAACGGATCGTAGATTTGTCCAAATGAATTAGTGAAAAGCTTACATTATAGGCTTCCTTTTTCACTAGTGTTAACTCAGGGATTATAGTAACGGGTAAGATATACATGAATGAAGGAGAAAGGGAAAGGAAGATGTAAAAACAGGAGGAGGAAGAGGAGGAGGAATAAGTAATAGCAGGAGGAGCAGGAGGAGGAAGAGGGGGAGGCAAGGGGGAGGAGAAAACTTTTCACCAATTATTAGTGCTTGTGACTGGGAGAGGGCACTAGTGAAGCATTTTACAGTAGCTTCTCATTTTGTCCTCTCAAAACCACATCAGATATGAATTTAGTCTCATAAATAAAGACACAAAGAGTAAAAAGAAAAAAAGACAAGAAAGTTAGTTTTGATTTGGTTCTGGGAAGGTGTTTGAAAGAGTAGTGTAAAATGTAACCACTCCGCTCGACTTCCTGCTTGTTAGGATCCCATTTTTCCAGCCTGGATGGTTAAACTTTCAGCCAGAGAAGCTTCCCTGCTCAAGAGGCAAAGACTACACACTTCTTCCTTCAGCCCTAAGGACTATTGGGTTACTGGAGCTCTGAATCCCCAATAACAATATTTACTGAACCCATCAAAAGTTGAAGTGGGTGTTTTAAACATTTCCACATAATATTATGGGTTCGATAGTAGACAGACACCCCCGAAATGTATCACTGAGTATGTGAAAGATCACAGGCAGTGCAATTTCTAGGAGGGACAGAAAGGTAATTATCTCCATGTAGCATTCCCAGAGGAAGCTCTCCTTTTAAGGGAGTTCTTAAAGGGAAAGGATGGCATTATGTGAGCAATAAAGACTTGTGTGTTCACTTGGTTCTTGTCCTACCTTTCCCCGTGGCCTGCCTTTCCTATACTGCATGCTTTCCCTAGCATCGCTGTCCATACCCACATAGAACTCAGACTATATATGAGACCTCTTCTGTCCCTTTTCTTATTTTCTTTCCATGACACCTAGAGTGAAATGATCAGCGGCCCCGTGTAGTTACAGAAAGCACCCTTTAATGGAGAGGGGTCAGAGCTGGGCACCTAGAAAGCTATTCAAATAATTCTTGAAAGCAGTGATACGGACCTGAGCCCATGACTGCAGTGGTGCCCACCCAGAAAGATCACAATTGGAGTCAAATGTGTCCATTCAACCAACTAAGGGGACCCTCTCTAGAAGGAAAAATCAATACAGCACCATAACAAAGCCCAGAAGAGTTCCTGTAACATACGCATCTCCTTTTCTGTTCCAGTGATAATCAAGCAACATGTTTCCACTACCTTTCACACAGCCATATATACTCACTCTGTCAGGAGCCAGAAGCCTTGAACAGTCTCTCCAGAAGTCTGTTTTATGTGGCCTCTCAAGTCTTCCATAGCAGTCTCAATGGCCCCTGGCTGAGTGGGAGAAGAAATCATTTCACATAGGGAAAATTGAACACACTGTACTTCTGATTAGTTAGAATGGCCAGAATCTCCTCCTGCTCCTCCTCCTCCTCCTCCTCCTCCTCCTCCTCCCTCCTCCTCCTTCTCCTCTTCCTCTTCTTCCTCTTCCTCTTCCTCCTCCTCCAGAAGACTAAGCCTGTTTTTGCGATTGCATATTCTGTTTCACTGCAAGGCAGAGAACTTGGTCTTGAACTCTGTGTTTTAATGCTAGCTCTATTGTGTAGGCCAAAAGTATTCCAGGTCTTATCTTCTCAAATCCTATGTTTTATCACTGGAATGAAAATAGCCATTTTCAGAAAGTTCAAAGCAGCTAACTAACTAACTAATTAACTATATATAGCATATATATAATTTTTTTTAAAACCTTCCCAGATTCCAAGAGCACATTTTGATAAAACACAAAATGTAGCTTCCTTCCAATGCTCTGATCATCAGTGTAGCTCAACTCTGTCTCCTCCTAACTTTCACAAAACAAGTGTTCCATGTCTGGGCCTAGTTCTATGTGGTTAACAGATTGGCACCTGTTCTAGTAAATTCATACCCTCCCTAGTCCACTTATTCTTAAACTTTGGTGTACATCAGAGCCATGTTGAAACATTTCTAGGACCCTTCCCAGTTCATATTCAGTGAGCATTTCTAACACGTGTCTAGGTGACATTGTTAGTAGGAAGACTGTACTTGTAACAACCAGTGCTCTATACACAGTTATTCTCAATGCTTGACTGTACACCAGAATCATCGGGGAGACAAAAAATCCTAAACCAGGATACATACTAAGCCAATTATTCCAGCAGCTCTGTGGATAGGTACATAAGTACATCAGGGATTTTTAAGAATGCATACTATCATATAGGGGAATAGAGACAAGGAAAGAGTAACAATGCTTCAGATGAACTAGCTAAGTACTTTATCTGCACACCAGCTCCTTGGTTCCTTCTGTACAGCCCAATCCACCCACAAAAAAAGGATACAATACCTAAAGGGAAGTGAATGACAAGATTTGTCAATAATTAGTTCTGCAGTGTATGCTCACTACTTGGCTCTCTGGCTAATAGACTGAACTAAACCAAACCTTCTGAGCCACACAGAAGGCTGTGACCATAGGCTCTATACGTCTTCAAGAAAATGTGGTCATAGCTTTTAGAGCCAAAGATTCGGATTCCATCATTTTAGTGAGTTTCTTCTTGAGCTTGACGGTCAGCTACTGGACTGGACGATTTTTCCCTCTGCGTCATTGTCTGCAGCTGGCTTCAGGCTGGTCAGAAAGCTAATATTGGCACCCCACGCTTGCCGAAGGCTGTGTGGCATAAAACCAGCAACTTCTGGGGTTTCCTTCAAATATGATTAGCACTGCTGCCACAAAAGTTTATGCTGATGTCATTCACTTCCAGGGACACTGCAGGCATCGAACTACCCTGGGAGAGACATACCCTGAACCTCCTGGTAATTCTCCCTTTGCTCAACCTTATATCCCCCTGAAGCATTCTGATTCTTCCAGGACCCACTTTCAAAGTCTTCTAAAATATAATGCTCCCTTTCGTGACTCAACATTGGTATTTTTCTCATAATTTCTTTACATAATTTTAGCCTCACAAATATAACTCAGTAGTGAAACTAATACTTTTCAGAAAAAAAATGTAAGTAGACTTGGAGAGTAATTAAATAACCCTAAAATAAGCATTTTGCTGAATGTTTTCATGCCACGCAGTTCACCAAAAATATGTGAGATGAATATAATACTGTATAAAATTTTAGAACCTTACTATCTTCCATACCCAAAGCAATTGCCAAATCTATCAAAATGAAGAATGATCTATATTTGATCCAGATATATCTCTGTGAAGTTATACTTCAGAAATTCTTGCACACATTCAAAATGGCGCAGCTGAAGAACTCTTTGCAGCCTTGTATGTAGGCAGCAATAAATGAGGAGCACTATACAAATGCTGATCAAGAGGGTGCTGCATTATAAAATGTGTTCAGATAATATAATAAATACAATGACGGTATAGGAGTAATAACATATATTGAGAAATGAAAAGAAAAAATAAAACAGGAGAGGGTAAGGTAGGCCACCCTGCTTACGCAGAATTATGTGGAGTAAGTATATTCCTGTTTGCTGACACACAGCTAAAGTAAGCATAAAAAGGTCTATGAAATATATTAATGTTGGTTTCCTTACAGTGGGAAAACATGAGATGGAAATAGACCATGAAAGTGATGCTTTCCTGTATACCTTTTCAAAAGCTAAACACTGCAAGTAAGTGTGTTATTTAGGGAATGCTTTGATGCTCTCTACAGCTCTGTCAATGTTGGCATTGTCTGTACCATTCTTTTCTTTTCAGAATGAACATTGCTCATGCCCTTTCTAGAATATAGAACAAAATGTTGCCCAACAGAGAAATGTGTTTCCTTCACTTGTATTATTGTAACTAACCTTTTGTACTTCATAAATTCAATCTAATAATTTAGAATAAAAATTTTAAAGTACATAGGCTCGTGTCTTAGGTATTAAGGTTTAATCTCAGTCATGCTTATGGCTCTCTGGAATCCATGGTAAGTCATCGTGGTGTTCTTCATTAGTCTGTTAATTTGTTAGATTGTTGTGATAATTATTACTGTAAATGAACTACTGGGAGATACCATGAGACCCTATACATTAAACAGTAACAAACACTGAATAATGAGAGGCTTTACCATCATCCTCATTATTGCTTATGTTAAATAAAAGGGAAATAGCCATTCTAGAATTCAAGGATCAAAGGCTCGGTGCAATTAAGCACTTAGCTCTGAGACTGCAGTCTAAGAGAAACAGGAAACTGTGATCAAATACATCATCCTACACAACATAGTGACTCTACTCTCTTACATTCTAGCCCTGAGTAGTTCCAGGCAAAGCAAACCTTCTTGGGGAATTCCAAAGACTTGCATCTCTGTTCCGTTGCATTTCCGTGATCTAGACTAGCCCAGGGCCAGTGCTGACCCAAACAATACCCTTGACTTAGTCACTGTTTTCCATGTAATAAGCTCCTTGTGTGCAGAAAGAACCAGCGGTTCAGAAAAGACTTATCCCAGAGACTCTGGCTCCCACATTTCCTTTGTGGCTACTATGATGGCTAGCAGAGGCCATTTTGCAATGAACACGTAAGTAAGAAAATTAGCTCCATTGGCCATGATCTGTAAAGGAAAAGAAAATTTGTATTTCCTTTTAAAAAAAAGTTATAAAATTCACCTTATCACATCCTTACTGTGGTTCTGCTCTCACAAAAGAACAAATCATCTTTATGGCATCCCTCAAGAAGTTTCACACAATGGAAGCGGAACAACCTCTTGCCCAGGGAGATGTTTATTTTCTAAACTAAATGGAAGCTCACACAGGCAATAACAATAAAACTAATAAATGTATTTGTTCCCGATGTGAGGGCAAGTCACCGGGAACCCTCGAGCAAGAGAAGAGGAAAAGAGAGAGACTATGGGAGCCAAATTAGTGTCATGGAAGCAATGACATCTCACCACACAAAGGGGAGTCCTGAACCTGCTTATTAAAGTCTCGCTGCTCACAATAGAACACAGGCTATAAAAAGGCCATGGGGAACCATTAATTAAATATTAAAAGATCAAATAGTTTTAGTCCCATTAGTTTGTATGTAATTTACATTCTCTAGTATAAATTTAGAGATAATTCTCCATCTCAAATCGCTTTCAACTTTCTGATAAGGTATCTGCAAATACAGAGCCCTACAGGGAGTTTAAAAATATCCTTCTCCATGTGGGCTAAGCATTGTTCTTTTCATAAAAAGTTGCTTTTGAACATCAGTCTCCACAACCAAGATGATTATCATAATATACCTCAAGTTATTAGCCTTGAGGGATACTTTTGTTTGGAGAAGGCATGGGGCCTTTTTTAGATATATCCAAGCAATAATAGCAGACACACCACAACCAGAGAAAAGGGTGGCAAATGGACTGAGAGCAAGGGCTTTAGACTTTCACTTCTGCGATCTTGTATTCATGCCCCAAGGTCACAGGTAGTACAGGGACGGTGTCAGGAGTTGTGCATTGCAGGTATGCTTCCCAGATCCGGCATGAGCCTAGGGATGCTGGTGACCTTGGACAAGAAATAATTCCTTCAGGTACTTTAGGATGTTCACTGGATATTCCCTCAGACCCACTGTCTCTGAGAAGAGGTCTGTTAAATTAAGTCAGAGAGACCTAATTTTCACATATAATAATAATGACCAGCAAACCACAGCAGGAGTTTAAGAGGAGGCGAATAATTTATTTTTATGATCTGGTACTTAGATGTGTGATATACTGTCTGATACTATGATGCTAAAATTACCACTTATGTGTCAAGAATTCCTATTTCTATGCCAGTCACTTCTTTGCAAATCCCTCTTGAAACTCATAGAATCGATCATTCTACTCCTTATACCTTTGGATATCAATTCCTGGCATCCGAAAAACTGAATGCCATGCTATTACAGAAAGCCAATGAATACCTTTCCTTCCCAGATCAATGATGTGAACAGAAAACAGTCTAAATATCCACCTAGTGGGCTTTGAGGTTTCAAGTGCTCAAGCCAGGCCCAATGTTCCTCTCTCCCTGCTGCCTGCTGATCCAGATGTGGAATGCTCAGCTCCCCCTCTAGCACTGTGTCTGCCTGCACGCCGCCAAGCTTTCTGTCATGACAATAAGGGACTAAACCACTGAACTGTAAGCTAGTCCCAATTAAATGTTTTCTTTTATAACATAAATAAATAAATAAATAAATAAATAAATAAATAAATAAATAAATAAATATTCACCTAAAGTGAAACACATTATATATATGTAGTATATATCCCCAATGTGGGATGCTATGGAAGTAATTAAAAAATGATGTCACAAAACTATTGTGGCCATATGAAATATTTACCATATAATTCTAACTGCATACAGAAATTATATATGAAAAACAAAGATCCACCCACAAATGTATAAGAGCACATGTAATACATTTTATTTACTATTGAACAGTGAGATTACAGTGACTTTTATTTTCATATCTATATTTTCTAATTTTTTATCAACAACTTTTTTCTTGGATGATGATCCTAAAGTCTTTTAATAAAATACTTCAGCAACAAATTCTTCAACTTACTCACTCAGTGTTCTTTCCAATTTGTAATGCATATACTTTAAATTCCTAGCCTAGCATGAGTTGATTTGTCTGTGATTGTGGCAGGGAACCATGGTACTACAAATAGGTAGCCAGGAAAGTGGTTCCAGCCCTCCATTTGCTGTTTAGTAGACTCTTGGGAAAGTCAAATCTCACTCACTATTGTGTTACTGAAAATGAGTAACTTGAAAAGCAAGAGCACACCAGCATTGGCAGAAAGTCTGTAGAAATACAGACTCGAATTTGTTCACCAGCTGGACCATGACATCTGAGATCTCACTTCAGATCTAAGAAGTCATCACTTCACGATAACTCTCACACATCTGAAACTTCAAGTATTGTGGTCTTACTTAATTATTCCTTGAGAAAGTCAACCAGCCTCCTCTTTCCTGCTACAGACCCTTGTGTCAACATTTATATCTCACCCTAGAGATTGTGGTGAGGTCATAGGCACCTTGTTGCCATTTTTATAACCATTTTTTGAATTGTGGCTGCACACAAAAATAAGAGAGGAGGTACCAAAAGTAACAATGTTTGAAATGTTTACAGATGTGTCATATACTCTATGAATATTGACAAAGTTAGTTCATTTGGGGCTCTTTACAAACTTGCACTTTATTTATACTTTTCAGGTGAAGAAATTGAGACTCACGAACATATGTATGCATGCACAGACACACACACACACACACACACACACACACACACACACTTCCATCTTCTTAATAAGCAAAACATCTTGGATTTGATTTGCAAGCTAGTAAAACTAGATCATTCTCTCATTTATTTTAAAAAATGTTTATTGGGATAATGTTCATCCGAGAATATAAAGGTGATCAGACAAAAATCCCTGTGCTAAGTGTGGAATACTTTCTACTGAAATGTTGGTTAGGGGTTTCCCAGAGACCCACAAAATAACTCTTGGTCACCCACAAGAACTTAATGGTAAGACCCAGTTTAGTGTGCTAAAAGCATCACTTTGGTCCTATGACCTGGAGAAACCAAGCTGATACTGACCTTGAAACTTCTTCCTTGTTGGGTAGCTTTGAAAGAACTAGAAAGTGCTTTGTAGATTGACAGGGGAGCCAATCCATCAATAGTCTTATGCAGCTGTGAACCCTGTGAGCTATGATGACTAGAAGATGCAGTGGAGACAGCTGTGGCATAAAGGTTACGGGGAGAGCCAACAGCTTCTTAGTTGAATTTAAGACCTGCTCAACAGGAGGAAACTCATGCCTGTAAACATGGTGAAGAACTCATGGGTGGAGAGGCTAAAGGCCCTACAAACCTTACTTTGTGAAAGGGACATAGTACCAAACTATCTTCTAAGTATTAATCTTTGTACTAATAAAGTAGTACAACTCCTACCCCTCATCAGGCAGATGTTTCAATGCAGTAGATGGCAGTTAAAACAGAAAATCATAAATGGGACACATATATCATACCCTCCTTACATACAAGGTTCAATAAACATTGCAGAAGGGGGTGTGTCAAGATAAAGAATCAGAAAATCAGGATGAGTGTTTCAATATAATGTCTTAAGCACACGTCAGGGCCATTGTACTCATGAATCACAGCAATTGTGGTTGCCTGAACAAGACCTGCACAGGTTCAAGTCAATCAACATTCCAGCAAGGAAAGTGGAGGGGTTCTCAAAGCCCCATCCCTAGCTGAGGAGCTATTAGTAGTCAGTTGAGGGCTGCTGGAAGAGGAAGAGTCAGTTTCTTCAGAAGTGTGGTCCATGGTAGGTTACCCATGCTCCATTGAATGATATTCTACACTGAATGAATACAGGCAGCATTAACTGGACTTGGCGGGCTATAAAATTAGAAGAAAATGGAGAAGGAGGAGAAGAGGAAGAGAACATGAAACTATGTGGGCAATGCATAGGAGTCTTGGAGGATTTTGAGGGAAAATCAGAGGGTTGATATAATCTAAATTAGTTGTAAGCATCTATGAGATTACAGAAGGATAAATTAAGAAACTTCAAAGCTGGTCAGCATTAAATGTCCATGGGTTTTTCATCACAACTGTGTTTTCACTGCTTTCCCACTTGCTAGTGCACATTTGTTACATTTACACAATCTTCCGTACTATGCCTGCTGGTCTGAAGGGGAGCAGGGCATCCCTGAAATCTCACCCTCACAGCCCACAAAGCATCCTCAGGCTCACATTGGATTTACTGCTATATAAGACAGGTGTCCTCAGAAGCTCTTGAGGACTTGGGTCTGCCTTCTACAGGTCTGATGAAGAGGGTACCATCATGTAAAGATTTGTATAAACTGTAACTTTCCTCTAGGAAGAGCAGTGGACTCACAGCACCTTATTGAAGCTCTTGAACTTAGCTGATTCCATTCACCTGAAACTTGTTCACTCTTTTAAAAAAAGATTACTTGTTTTTTTTTAATCTTACACATATGAGTACTTTGCCAGAAGAGGGCATCAGCTCTCCCTGGAACTGGGGTTACAGATGGTTGGGAGCCACCATGTGGGTGCTGGGAACCCAACTTGATCTTCTGCAAGAGCAATAAGTAATTTTAGCCACCAAGTCGTCTCTCCAGCCTCCTATATGTTTATTCTGAAGATAAAGATAGTCTGTTTTCTCCTGCCTGCCTCTCAGGGTTGTGTAAAAGCCACAATTTTTAAAAGAAGCTGTGAATATCTAATGACACATGTAGTAGCTTCGGGACCATGTCAACCCATCTAAACAGGAACTCCATGGTTTAGCTCTGCTTTCCCAGTTTGTTTCCAAATGGGAGTTGGCCACAGAGACATTCATATTCATTTCCAAAGGCAGACATGAAACCAGTTGTTTTATTTGCTGAAGATCAATTCAGGTCACTCTGCACTACAGTGTGGTCAAGGAAATGACTGACTCCTTTGCTGGCCTGAGGCAGCATGAATAGCTACATTTCCCTCCAGGCCAGCTGACTTCCTCCCTCAGATTCTCCTATCCCCAACGCATTGGCAAAGGCACAACTTCTAAATGGGATTTGCCACTAAGATTTGAGTTGGTGGGAGAGGTAAGTTTTTCCTCATGAGCTCAACTTTGCCAAGAGGAATTTCAGTTTTGCCATGAAGATATTGCCTGTTCCTACTCGAGAGAGCCAACTGCTCTACCCATGCCAACTTCAGGACTACCATCACAAGCAAAGAAAAGAGCTTGGTGTAGGCTTTTCAGCCCACTTCCATAGCTGCACCAGCTCCCATCACTGGGCCCCTATTCTGCACCACGACTCTGTATTTTCTCATTAAACCCTGTCATCATCCATATCAAGCTCCCCAAACTCCAAAGGATGCTTACATTTCCTTTGCAGTTCCATCTCAACTTAACTTTGCATATTCAATAAAGTTCACATAGTTTGGAAAACAGACCATATGCTTGACATATGCAAAAACACTCACATAAACACAGATACTATAGCACCTACCAAAGTGCCTTGCACATAAGAGTCTACATAATGTTTAAATACACACATATGCATACACACTCACACATTCAGTTGCTTTAGTTAGAACTTTTATCTTAAACAAAGGTATATATCTTTAAAGCCACCAAATCTGGATTCATTAAGCTTTGTAAATAGTCTCAAATTCTTGACCTCCAGTTACTTATGATATTGAGTTGAAAAATATGTTTTGAAGGGCCAGAGAGAGGGCTAATCAGATAAAAGCACCGGCTACACAAATCAGTGAACCTGAGTGTGATCTCCAGAAACCACACAAAAACCTCAGTACTGGGGGACACATATATAACTCTAGCACTTCCACTGCGAGGAAGGAGGAGGAGACAAGAGAACTAGCCAGAAACCTTCAAGCTAGCCAGCCTGGGGTGTGCACTAGAGCAGAGGCACCCCACAAAAAGATCCTGTCTCAAAGTGGAAGGCCAGAATCTACTTCCACAAGTTGTCCTCTGCCCTGGTATCCAACACTCCCAAGAGGGAGAAAGAGAGAGAGATAGAGATAGAGATAGAGATAGAGATAGAGAGAGAGAGAGAGAGAGAGAGAGAGAGAGAGAGAGAGAGAGGAAGAAGAAGAAGGAGGAGGAGGAGGAGGAGAAGAAAGAAAGAAAGAAAGAAAGAAAGAAAGAAAGAAAGAAAGAGGAGGAAGAAAGAGAGAAAGAGAGGTTATTTTTCAACAAAAGATGTCCCATGTATTCATGAGAACTGTCTTTGTTGTTATAGTTCACATTCCCCTATCCCCCCCACTCAATAGATTATGGCTACTGTATGCATAAGAACTTTGGAGGACTACAAAAGATCAGGAAGCACAAAAAATCAAATCAACAAAGAGATAAGAAATCCAGGAAATACTTCCTACTTATCAAAATGCTAGAAACTTAATGCAGCAGACTTTATATACCCTGTACATAAGTCTTGTCCTCATCCATTTATTTGTCTTGTTCATTGCTGCAGTTACAAATTGAAAGTTTCAAGTTCTTGTTCCCATGATGCAACACCAGCATCCTAGCATCCATCCTGAGATTCAGCTCAGACTCAGCATCACTTTCCACTTCACTGTCTATGTCTTTTACCAAACAATGAGTTCACAGCTTTACATTCCAGCTACTGTGTTACAGATTCTCTAGCCATTAAACATTAATTCTTTGTGGCCAGATTTGGCATCATTGGAGGACTATACATATAAATGTATAGAGGCTACAGGAACTGTTTCTCCTTGAGCCTGCCTGAGAGATAAAACCAGAGACTTGCCTTCTCTGAAGTTACACCCTTCATCAGTACAATGGGGTTCAGGGCAACTACATGACATCATAGCCACTATTACAGAAGGTTCATAAATATGTAACACTTGGCAAATTCAATATAGAAAAGATAGTAAGATTTTAAAAGAAAATTGTAAACAGTATTTAAAATTGTGATTTTACCCGTGTAGCAAAGTACTTTCGCGAAGCATAGGGCTGGTGATAAGGATTGGGGTAAAGGGTGGATTTAGTCACGCTTGGTTGTCTTGAAATCCGCCTTGGTCCTGGTTCCTTGACTGAGTCCCCTCCATTCGTGGACAGGTGGTCAGTCTCGGAGGATTGGTCATCTCCCTCTTGCTTCAGAGACACTGGCTGGAATCCTTCAAAGCTCCCAATTGTTGACATGTCTTTAGCCTAAAACAAACAAACAAAATCTTTTCATTAGAGGATAAAATATGCCAACTGTATCCTGGCTATGGAAAAGGAAGTTATGACAAAAGATCTTCCCTAAAAGGAAACAGCCAAACTTTGATCAAACAGAGGCACCAGTGGATCACTCAGGAGCATAAACATCTAGATGCCATCTGTGTGCAGGGCCTTCACCAGAAGAGAGAAGTGGGAACTCTCAGGACAGAGAAAAGGAGCCTGTGAGTCGCTCCATTCCCTCAACTCTAATACCAGATCATAAGCTGAACAAGGGAAATATAGCATGAAATTATTGCCAGGTAATTCCTCTTCTTGATTTTCTGACATTTTTGTCTAAAACTCTACCTGGCCTTGTTTATATTTATGAGTAAAAGGCAATGATAATGTAGCTCCTAATCAGCTCCAGGGATTGGTATGAGGACATGTGGTGGTTTGAATAAGAATGTCACCTGTAGGCTCATATATTCGAATGTTTAGTCATCTGGAAGTGGTGCTACCTGAAAAGTATTAGGAGGTGTGGCCTCGTTGGAGGAAGTGTGTCACTGGGGATGGGTTTTGAGATTTCAAAAAGCCCAAGCCAGGCCCAGTGTCTCTCTCTCTTCCTGTTGCCTGTGGATCCAGATGTAGAACTCTCAGCTACTTCTCCAGCACCATGTCTGCCTCTGGGCTCCCATGTTGCCCAACATGAGAATGAACTAAGCTTCTGAAACTGTCAACAAGCCCCAATTAAACGATTCCTTTTATAAGAGTTACTGTGGTCATCATGTCTCTTCACAGCAGCAGAACACTGACTAAGACAGGACACCTAGAACTGGCATATTTTCAAATCAAATGTTCCAATTGTAAAATTTTATTGTAAGGAAACAGTTTAGAAAAGTGTCCAAAGACACACATACACACACACACACACACACACACACACACACACACACACACAACACTGTGTGTTACATGTACGTAAGTTCTCTCATCACAATTTATTGTAGAATGAAAGGTCCCAGTTTCCAATTTGAAAACTCACCAATCCCCAGGTTTGCCTCAAGCTAACAACTTGAAATCTCACCAATCCCCACCCTGGAAATCTCCACTCTGGAAAGCTTTGCCCCCAAGAAACCCTATGTAATAGTCTGCCTCCTGCTCAGCTCCCTGCTGCTTTTCACCCAAGCAGAGGCAGCCACCCCCTTACGTCTTTCCCAATAAATCTCTTGTGTGAGGTTTATTGGGCGGTGTGGTTTTGTGATATTCCTTGGCACCTGGCTGCCAAGATACCTTTCCTTTCAGAGCTGTAACACGTACAATTATGGCTAGTAGAGAAATACTCAGTGCTGTCTAGCGGGCCAGCCTCTATGCAGCTCAGGGATCAAAGGGAATCCACAGTGCCGGCAAAGCTAAGACTGTTCTATCTGAGGGGGTTAGGAAAAAGACACACATACATTCTCTTGATCATTTTCTTCTTTATTTGTCAGCCTCTTCTGATGAACTGACTGGGCTAGATTGGGCTGGGGTCCCTCACAGCTGTACAAAAATGTATTTATCAATTGCTACACATGGTATTTCCTCATACTAAGGTTCCTAACCTTAATTAAGATGTCTTACTGAAGGGAAGTATTACATGCCTCTACGACTCTAGTCTTTCATTAAGCATGGTTTACAATACACAATAATACAAGAGGCTCAGGTGTACCTGAGGGTATCATGTGACCAAGGCCATAAGATGGCTGTAATGCCCCCTCAGCAAAACAATCATTGTTTTCTACAAGGATTCTTTAAGGTCAAGGTACTTCTAAAAATCATCTGTTCATTCTAATCTCTATCCCATACAGTGATTTTAGTAAATTCCTACGGAGTACAGGAAGCATGCTTTGCATCTCACTTACACGATTAAAAACAAAATCATCCCAATATTCCATATTCATTTACGTCTAAGTAACATTGCAGATCAGCAGAACATGTGCAGACAGAAAGCAGCTTTTCACAGCCCACTGCCTTGCTGGCAGGCTGTGTACTGTGGCTACAAAGAAAGAATCAAACGTTCTACTGTCTGTCTAGAAAGTTAATCTTACAAGGAATCCTAAAGGAATCACAAATCTAAACTTTCGCACATAAATGACAATTAGTCAGCTGTATTTCCACTCTTTAGGGTGTATATCAATCTATCACTAGTTTCTTATATCAGGGGACTGAGGGCAGGATGGGTACAAGGGGTTAATCATCACTTTTGATCAACATAACAGTTGGGCTGCTTTGTATTTCTTAACCTCAGCTATGAGTATAGCCATTAGGTTGTTCTCTGTGGGGGTTTTTTTCATCTTAAAGTTATTATCAAAACATCTGATCTAACCTGAAGTTATTAGAAGACTTTGTTTTAGCAAAATGATGCACACTGAAAACTAGTGACTGCATCTGTTCAGCATTAAGAGAATTAGAGCCAGTTTGGCTCCTGAGAAATTTCAATTATTCTCCTTAATCATTAAAATGAGCTGTGACCTAAAGCAGCTCCTTAAGTGGAACTCATAGGGCTTAGCTGTGAAACATAGCCTTGTATATACTTTTATTCATCAGAGCTCTATATAAGCTAACATCATTATGAATTACACAGTACATCTTAGGGAGGAAGTCATCTCCATAACAATTAACAGGTAAAAACGCCCAGTAAGACAGGATATTTCCAGGAGATAAACACATTACCTTACAGGCAGTGGGGAATTTCCCCACACCCAATTCAGCCATTCCAGATGTCAGAGACAGCAGCAGCAAGCATGCAAAGGTGCAGCAGAAGAAAAAGATGTTCCAGGGTCTGTGGTCTCAGGTGCCTTGTCTACCAGAGAATTATCCACCAGGGGGGTTGCCTCCTGGTGGGCCTACACCCTGAATCTCAGTAGTCACCCACAGCCTCCCTGACATAGAGTAACATCAAGCATTCACACAACCTTGGATTTAATACCAAATAATTAAAATGAAACTAAGTATTTACTAGTAGAGAACAGGTCTTAGAGTCAAACACAATGCAGCCGTTAAAATACGAAATACACTTTATCACAGAAGGATATCCAAAATATATTTTATGGAAAAAGGAAGTTATCGTACATGAATCATAATGTTCAATTGTCTTAAAATCGATCAGAGAGAAAGGAAGAAACTATTACACATGTATTTGCAAATGTGTATATGGATGTCCAATATTTGAAACTGAAAAAAAAAACAATAAAATGTTAAAGGTAGTTCTCTCTTCATGATGATGCCGTCCCTACCTCTCTCATTTTCAGTCTCTGTGTCTCTGGGTGCTAACAAAATAATCACTTAGCATTTAAATAAAAATGATAAATTGATTTCTATCTGTAAAGCTTTTTTAAAAATTAGGAGAAAATAGAAGAAACATGCAGGCCCAATTTAAAGTCTGCCTGATCTAGTGCTCCATATTCTAGGAGTGCAAGAAAGCCACATAAAGGCATTGCCTACACCTAGGTACTTTGTCCAGCTGTCCAACCGTCCTTACAGGAGGCCAGCTACTAATGTGTTCTGGAAGCAGGCTTCATGTCTAGTTCACCATTGGGAACGACGTCTTATTCTCAGAGCTGCCTCTATGTTCTTAATCAAATAAAAGGTGGCTCTAATTCCATTTCCTCAGTTCTTGTGAAATGCCAGAAAGTATGGGGGGGGGGGGCTCGTTTGCCAGCATATTTTCACCCTGAAAATTGAGACAAACTAGAACATTCAAGAGAGGTAAAAATAGCACGATCACACAGCGTTGTAGAGCCCTTGCCTCCTAATTGAAACATTGTCTGTGGGAGGGAAGAGAGAAGCTCATCCAGCTTCCAAGGCTAGGGAAGCTCAGAAAGTTATAAAGTCACAAGGCTCCTAGCCAAGGTTTTATAAGCAGTAACAACAGCTGGGGGAGGGGACTTTCCAGCCAGCCAAGCAACCAGCGAGTTGTGCAGTGAGCTCCAGAGACGTAGCTTTCATGCTAGGCTGGGCTTTTCTGATGCCACTGACTTGGGGCCAACCACACTCCTCGGAAGTGAAACCTCGCCTGTGCTACCCTAAGTCACTCCATCCAATAAACTCCACCAAGGTAGACTCGGATGGCATCAGTTCCCTGGTCAGCTGTTGGAGCCCTGTTGGAGGTAAATAGACTTTGTTCACATCTCTCCACTTAAAGTAACCCGAGTGCATTGCCTAACTCTTTAAGTACTTTGGAGTGAGATGATGCCATTAGCAATTATGTCAGGATGGTAGGAGTAAACAGAACCGTCTCTGGCGACTGTGGATGTCACTCTGAGGGGGTTGAAGTCAGTAGAAAATACAGTTGGTGAAACTCATGGATTGCCATCGGCAGCTCACGTTCCAGTTTATCTTAGCTGACCCTCACAACCCGGGCAGTCTTGATTCCTCCACACACATCCTCCTAAGGATGCAGAGTAGGGAGGCACCACCTAAGGCGTACTTGGCAGTTCTTCTGCTGACATGCTTTTGAGTCCAGCTTGCCCACCATAATGCCAAGGTTCCTGCTCACAGGAAGGCCTTCCTTGAAAGGTTTGAAAAGCAGGTTCCCAAAGGCTGAAATTGGCCCTTAGTGTGAGAACAAAAGGTATGGAGAAGCAGGAGAGAGGCAGGGAGCAGAGAGACAGAGAGACGACAGAGAGAGGCACTTTGGCCTTGTTAGCAGTTCTGTACTCTATTTATGCAGGTTGGCCACCTCCTTTACAGTGGGTGTTGGAAGGAAACGCATTTCCAAAGTTCCCCTGAAGGAAGGTTTGTGTCACTGGGAAGGGAACCCTGCTTCTGTATTTGTGCGCTCTGTGAACACACGCCTAACAACAGACATCTGCTAGAAGCTCCTGTGCCTGGAAAACAGAGGGAGGATTTAATTAGCACCACTTCCTCTCCCTCAGGCTGTCTTCTCTGGAAACACTTGGGGAAGGCAGCACTTCGGAGATGGAACTGTCTGAGATCCAGGAACTGAGGAAACTCTCAGCTCCATTTGCATTCTTAAAGCCATAAACCTTGGAACGTTGAGCTAGGCTTCCTGATTGGAATTGGAATGCTCAGCAACCACCCTGAAGACATCTCCAAGGACAGGGAATAAAATTCTTTTGCAACCTCTCCACCCTAGGTAGAGGAGGGCAGGTACCTACGGAAGCATCCCATGTGGTCCCTGAGTCCTTAGTCCTGAGAACTGCCAAGTCAATAGAAAGTGCCCTCTCGTCTCTGCTTAGAAACACTGCATACCCTGAAATACTAAAAGGACCTACATCAATACCAGTAACAAATCCAGCCTGAGACAAATGACCCATTGCTTCTGAGGTGCAAATATTGCCCGGCGATAGACCTGTTGAGAGCCTCTCAGAACTGGAAAGGATCCATTGTTCCCTGAGATGCCCTAATAAATTTATCTCAGCCTTTAGTGCCTGAGTAGAAGCAGCACAATACTGTAGGGAGCTAAACACTTAGGGCTTAGCAAAAATGTGATGTGGCCATTGTTGGCCAAATCTTATCATTCTAGGGAATTTGTATAATGAAAATCACCTAAGAAAGGTTTACAATATCACTTGCTTGTTCTGGATGGAACTACCTAAACATCTAATAGTCAAAGACACCTATGGATCCCCAACTGATAATGGACAGACATTAAAAATATCCAAAAAGCTAGAGCAGTAACATGAGACTAGAGAACATCAGCTCTTGAGTAAAACAAAACAAAACAAAACAAAAAAACCTCAACAACAGCAAAAATAAAAATAAAACCAAAAAAATGTAAAGCAGCAATTGGCATTTGAATAAAGATGGTTCAGATTCATTGAAGTATGGGGATTAGGAGAGAATTTTTGCTTTTCTAGAGATTAAGTTAAGTAACCTTACTGCTGCTTCTGTAACTAAATAAATACATATAGAAATAAATGCTAAGCACTTTCCAAAGAAATGCTCCTTTCTTTTGGTTGGATAATAAAAGTCTGAATCTCTCAGTTGTTAGAAAAATCGAAGCTAATTTCACATATATATGTGTGTGCATGTATGTATAGATATATATAATATGTAGATAAGTTACTTCCAAATCTTCATCTAAGTATAACTATATCTATATAAGACTTCAATTATCTCTCTAAAGCTTTATCTAGTATTGCAGGATCATGTAGAGCATAAATTATGACTAAAGGATTATCATCTGATTCAACTCTTTCATTTTGTAAACATTGGCAGAGAACTGTTGAGATAAAGGACCTGCTCAAGGTCATGCAGCTTCTAGAATTAGAACAGAAAGTCAAGGCCCTCATCTTCCATGGCCCTCACCTTCCATGGCCCTCACCTTCCATGGTCCTCATCTTCCATGGTCCTCATCTTCCATGGCCCTCACCTTCCATGGTCCTCATCTTCCTTGGTCCTCACCTTCCATAGCCCTCACCTTCCATGGCCCTCACCTTCCATGGTCTTCATCTACCCTGGCCCTCATCTTCCATGGTCCTCATCTTCCTTGGTCCTCATCTTCCTTGGTCTTCATTTACCCTGGCCCTCACCTTCCATGGCCCTCATCTTCCTTGGTCCTCATCTTCCTTGGTCTTCATCTTCCTTGGCCCTCATCATCTTCAGGACTCCAGTTCATCCCTATTCTTTAAGCAATGAAATTTAGCTGAAGTTGAAAACTTGCCTGTTGTGTGCAGGACCTGGGCTCCATTCACAAAGAAAAAGAGGGAGGAGACAGAGGAGGAGTCTCTAAAAGAAGCTTTGGAGGCCCTCTGGCAGTCATGGGATTGGAGACATGGGTCCACAAAGCAGGATCCATCTGCAGTTTCTCCACAGCAACTCATAGACAGTCCTGAAGCTTTTCTAGTACCTCAAAATCGGGGACCAGAGAGGAAACATTTCAAGACATAGACTTATAATTTTTTTAAGTTTAACTAATTTATTTTTTTTTAATTTTTATGTGCATGTGTGTATGCTTGTATGAGTTCATACGAACCACCTGCGTGCAGGATCCCACTAAGGCCAAACAAGGGCTTCAGATCTCTGGGAACTGGAATTACAGATGGTTATGGCAGCTGGGAATCAAACCAGGGTCCTCTGGTTTGATCAAGTGGTCTTAACCACTGAGCCATCTCTTCAGCCTCAAGTCATAGCAATAGTATTACAATGGCGAGACCCTCCAAAGCACCAGGCTCTTGGGCCCACTGAGATTATATGCTTCCCTGGCTCACATCTACAGCCAACTGTTCACATTTCTATTGGATGTTCCACTCAGGTTCTCCACTCTTGACCATCAGAGAGAAAAACACCCTCCCAGCAGGGATTTCCTCTTGTTTTACCCCATAGGCTGTTCTACATCCCGGAAGTTCTCTCCTGTACAGAAGCTACATGATCTGACACAATCCTTGCTGTCTCTTTTTACGTCAAAGGCAGAGGCAGTGTGTTGTTGATCCCAGAACACATTTGTTTCTCGGGGAAATGGATGAGTAACTATTCTGAAAATGGATTAGCTGGAAAGGAGTAACCAGTCACATTTGGTTGGCTAGGACTTGAGGCAAGATCGTATCAAGGGGGCTTGGGAACTTTTCCTCTCACAAGAGTTCAATGAAATGAAGGAATGAACAAAACACTTTGGATATAAGAAACATGTATCATAATTCAGATGAAGCACACAAGACTGACATTAACCTGAGACCCTGGTGTAACTCAGAGCTGTTCCCTTACGAGCCCCTTCTCAAAGTCAGCATGATTCTGTCTTCAGTGTTCTTCCGTAGCTTTCGGGATTGCCTGCCTGGTGAGTCTGCACAGTCACATGTGCTCTCATTCACTGTGTTTCTCCTTTACTGATACCTTATAAAGTCACGTAAGGTTTTTAAAAAGCCCTGACGTGGGCATCTTTATCATCTAAGTTTGAATTTATTTTGAAACATAGAGGCACTTCCTCATGAACAGCACTCATCTATTCACCTACCACTGTATCAGTCTATTCAGTCTGCTATAACAAAGTCCCCGAGGCTGTGTAACTTAAGAACAACAGAAAAGTATTGTCATAGTTCCAGAGGGGAAGTCCAAGATGAAGAAACTGGGTATTACATTCTGAGAAGGGGCCAAGCAGTGCCTTACCATGGCACCAGGGCCAGAAAGGGGGAAAGGGCCTGGCTAGTTAGCCCCAGCCCCTTTTTAACCATCTGCAAGGGACAAAGATGCCACTTCTTAAAACTGGCACCCATGGATGGGATTAACACTGAGCATGAATTCTGGAGAGTGAACAAATGTCCGCATTTTTGAAAATGAGAAAAACGAGGCCCAAGGGGATTATGTGTCTCTTGAGAACTTGCAACTGATTCCATTTTAAAACGTTAAGTACAGACAATAAAATTCAAATTACAGGCATCATAGGACAACAATAGCACAACCCAAAGAACACTCACGGGTAGACTTAGACCTCAGAGAAGTCTTCAGCTTGTTTGCTAGAACTATTCCTTTTCCTCAGGTTGGTGTGTGTATGGTAGGGGAGAGAACATGAGTGCTTGCTCCTGGGCTGTGTGCTACACTCAAAGGTGTTGACTGTACTCCCCAGTGACGGCACAGCTATCTACATGAAGGGGTTAACATTCTCCAGGCACATCCCCAAAATAAAAATCCACTTTTAATTTTGACATTTTGTAAAGGTAATTTATGTGAATTTATGTGTGCAGCCTTTCTGAGTCCTTGTGCAAGCAGCCTAGGGATGTCTGCTGGATAAACAATAACACTCCAACACCTCGCAGCTCTCCAGCAAGCTCGTTTCTGTGCCAGTGGAGATAAGAATATTGGCAATGGATTCTTCACAATTTCACATTTTGTGAATTAGTGATAGCACGCCAGCAAGGATGCCGTGTCCTGGGGCAGGATGCGTTGAAGGAGGGTCTCATCTCTCCCAGTCCTTCCTGAGTCAGACTGAGGCTCTACACCTGTCTTTCCATTTCAGAACAGCTGTCAAGGGAGAGAAATACAGAGCCACTGAGGAACGTGGGCTGCATTCAGTGACCATGACCAAGTATGTCACTTCCTCACTTCTGCTGTCTGGACAAAAAGAGGGGCCAGACCCAGTGTATGTGAACTGTGCTTCTGGAAACTACTGAAGATGTCTGCAAGGTGAGGGAAAGGGGCATCCAGTCTCCAAAACCATTTTACTGAATGTGGATCCATGTATCTTTTGTAGAACTTCCACCTCACCCTTTCAAGTGCGTAAACAAAGGCACTCAATAATATTTAAATTTCCTTCCAGCTCAATGACTTTACAAGATCGTCCTGAATTGCATAGTTATAAGCCCACAGAGATATCCAGGAGATTCTCCTGACATGTAAATGCTATGAGGTCAGAGGCAGGGAGAAGACTATGGTGACGGTCATCAATTTGGATGTTCACCATGGAGATCCTGGGACACTGTCCTCTGTTCCCTCTGCATAGGTGGAAACCCACATGGACCAAAGCTGCTAGAGACGCCAACAGTGGAGAGCAGGTCATCTCATCATGCCACAGTGTTGGAGTAGCTCCTCCATATCTATTCCTGCATCCAAAGTAGCAAAGAATTGAGAGGTCTGTTGAGGATCTCATAAGACATTAATGCTTGGGGGTTTTCTCAAAACTATGTGACAGAGATTTTTGTAGAGCTGAGAATATTGATCTTAGAGATTCCTTTTCCTACACGTCTTCGAGAGCATTTCCATCTCTTTTTTAATCTGGGTTATGACAGCACTTTGGTATTGATCAAAATGTTCTACGGCCATTGTTCTCTTTCTTGTCTTCAGTTGTGAGCCATGAGCACCTCCAGAGCAAGGCATGTGCTGCACTCATCCAATAATTGGTATGGGTAGGAGACAGCTTTGCTGGTGGATGAGTAGCCTGCTTGTTTCTGTGCATTGTATG
Source organism: Peromyscus eremicus (assembly GCF_949786415.1). Taxonomy (NCBI): domain Eukaryota; kingdom Metazoa; phylum Chordata; class Mammalia; order Rodentia; family Cricetidae; genus Peromyscus; species Peromyscus eremicus. The sequence goes on from NC_081428.1 coordinate 68,768,939, forward strand.
TGCTATACAGAACATAATGTGTGCTCAGTGACTATCTGTGGACTAAGCAGTAGGAAGGCATGCACAGGAAGCTCTCCTACACAGTCTCATGCCACAGGCTCCCATCTACAGGGGATCACTGACTAGAGGAGGTGCAAGAGCATCAGCAGACAATAAAAGCCTTTGATGACTGAGCCATGGTGGCATGTATGAAACATGGTGGGAAGGGAAGAAGAGAGTATCAGTGATGGGTGGAGAGAGTGAGAGATGTGGAGAAAGGTGCCTCAGAACTAACCACCCATTAGAGGACGGGCTGAGGACATTCCAGACAGAGGTGGGAGGTATGAGGAGGTGTGCCAAGGATAGCAGATAATATGGTATGTGTAAGCAGATGTCAGCGGGCCAACTCTGAGCACTGCTCTAGAAGAGCTGGTTATGTTTGGTGGAAAATGTCTCTGATAGGACTCAAACAAGAATTCCTCTGTGTTCCCTTATGCCTGTCTTCATCTTTCCATATCTGCCTCAAAAGTTCCCTCCCAGAAGACACAAACATAGAATCAAGTTCAGCACTGTAAAGAGTCTAGTTCTCTCAAGGGTTTCATTAAAGACTTATAGGTCATAGAGAAGTAAGTCCTATTTGTGTTCAATCCAACATGACACCATCTACCCATTTCTCACTTCTTTCTTTCCAAACTAACAAGCTCTTCATTGGCTGTGTGTTTATTTAATATGTCTACTTCACTTACATACTGAGGTCTCTCCAGTTCTTCCCTTCACAGCCTGATAAATATAAATTCTAGACAGAGATACTGATACAGACCTACACAGGGACTTTTTAGACAGAGGACACTTGGCAGAAAGTATTTGTAACCCAAAGTAGAGAGAAGTCCTTCAATAACCCAGGAATAGAGTTGAGCGACTTCACTCAGGCAGTAACAGTGTCCTACTTTGTAACTGGCTGAAGCATTTGCAAAGCACTGTGGGGATGAAGATAATGCAGCCTAAGTCAATCACCAGACTTCTTTCCATCCTGTACCCACAACAGGGAGGCAGGAAAAAATAGTGTCAAAGCTATATGCAAGCAACTAGCCAAGAAGATGTTGGTTCTGGTGTGCTTCAGACCATGAATAGGACTCAGGTCTCCACATACTAGTGAAAAGGGAGCGGAGAGGTCCAAACAGGTAGCCAAGGATGATAATTCAGACCCAGGGCAGATCTTTTCTTCTCTCTTCAAACACAGCAGGATTTTATTTATTTTTCTAATGTTTCTGTTGTTTCTGTTTGTTTTGTTTATTTTGTTTTTACATCCTGACTACAGTTTCCCCTCCCTCTGCTCCTCCAAGCACCCCCATCCACTCCTCCTCCTCTGTTTCTCTTCAGAAAAGGGCAGGCCTCCCATAGATATCAGCCGTGGGTTATCAAGTTGCAATAAGACTAGGTACCTCCTCTTCTGTTAAGGCTAGATGAGGTAATCTGGTAGGAGGAAAGGGTTCCAAAAGCAGGCAACAGAGTCAAAGACAATCCCTGGTCCCACTGTTAGGAGTCCCACAAGAAGACCAAGTAGTAATTAATATATGCAGAGGACTTAGGTCAGTCCCATGCAGGCTCCCTGGTTGTCAGTTCAGTCTCTGTGAGCCTCTATGAGCCCAGGTTAGTTGATTCTGTGGGTTTTCTTATGGATGTCCTTGACCCCACTGAGGACCCCTGATTTTAAATTTGTTGATTTTGAACTAAGAGGAAGACAATAGTTAAAAGTTAGAATACATCTCAGTCCTAATTATTAGAACATCACAGAGGAGTGTGTGTGGATTACTGCCTGCCGAAGATTACTACCTTCCTATCCTAACTCAGTCCAGGCAGAAAGCAGAGCAGAGATACTCCACAACCAGATGCTCCTAGAGGCCAGCCTCCTTGTTAAACCCATGATGACTCCTGGTCTACAGAAGGAGCTCCAAAGCTACAGAGAAACCCTGTTTCAAAACCAAAAAAAAAAAAAAAAAATTAGGGGTAGTTGTAGGTAAAAATGATCAATTAATATACATTAAGAAAAACAAGCACATAAGACCTTGAGAAATAAATAAATTGAAGTCTTTATAATTTTTTTTTTTTTTTTTGGTTTTTCGAGACAGGGTTTCTCTGTGTAGCTTTGCGCCTTTCCTGGGACTCACTTGGTAGCCCAGGCTGGCCTCGAACTCACAGAGATCCACCTGGCTCTGCCTCCCGAGTGCTGGGATTAAAGGCGTGCGCCACCACCGCCCAGCTAAGTCTTTATAATTTTAATGAAGATTTTTTTGAAAAAAATGTTTCACTAAAGTCTAGTATGCATTCAATCAGAAATGCGTGTGGATTGAGAAATCATCATAAAATAAATCCACCCATGTCACATCACCGAGGTCAAGCAAAACCATATAAACGGCATGCTGGAAGCCGTATTTCTCTTTTCAGAAGCACATACTCAATTAGCCTTGCATGACAGACACCAAGGACCGTGACATACATTTTCACCAGTCACTTTACAAGTAAGAAGTCAGAGCCTGAGCTGAGAGCAGGTGAGGGACCTAAGTCAGGTCACAAAGCAAATTAGAGGTTACATCATCAGGGCTTCAAGCCCCTCTTTCCTCAGCCTCAGATTCCTAGGAAGGTTTAGCCATCCTCTGGAGCAAGAAAAACCCGTCATCCATGGTGAGTGACTCCTTTCTGCCTGACTCAGCACTTACTTCTGCTCTTAGTGCAGGCTGGGAGGCCCTGTCCTGAAGACACCACTGAAAATCCAATTTAAACCATTGCTTCCTATCAGGGGCACCCAACCCACCCCAGGCACGGGGATTAGATACTTCAGTGAATTAGCAAAGAGATGTTTCACGCTCCTCTGCAGATATTTTCCAAACACTTTGGGTTCCATGATTGGCCTAGGCATTTTGATACATGGCTTGGTGAGGTGACCTTTCTCTTTTATAAAGGTGGTATCACATGGATGGTGAGGGACCGCTGACCCTGTCACAGGAAGAACAATAGAAGGCATCAGAGACAATCACTAGAGAAGAGAGAAAATATAGACCCTAACGATTACAGCTTGGCAGGAGGAAAGAGCACGTGATTGCATTTTACCTTAGAAAGCAAAAAAGGAGGTAACGACGTTCTTGCTTCTCATGGCCAGCCTTTTCAAAAAGAAAAAAAAAAGTGCGACCATTGCTGTCTCTGTCCTGTTTTGTGGGCACTATAACACACAGCAAGCTGCTTCCTGCTCACAGTACATTTTCTCAGCAAAGCTCTTACTGAAACTGAGACAATATGGACACTGGACACTCCTGACCATCTCTGAGTTCTTTGACACTGAGGACAGTTACACCAACCTTCCTGAAATTCACGTTTTCCTCTGCTCCTTAGAACTTGTGTCTGTGTGTGTGTGGGGGTGGGTAGGTGTTTTCTTCTTATTCATGGGCTGTAGTTTCATTCGTAGAGACTGTTATGGTTTGGCATAAAATGCCCCACATAGGCTTGTGTGTCCGAACACTTGTTCTCCAACTGCTGTGAACTGTATCCAGAGGTTGCACAGCCTTTAGGAGGTAGGGCCTGGAGGTAATGGGTTCCTGAGGGGTGGTCCTTCTAGGATATATCCCAGAATGAAGTTCTAGTCCAATCTCTCTGTTTCCTGAACCACTGAGGAATAAACAGGTAGCCTCACGCTCCTGCCATCATGGCTAGCAGCCACGAACTCCACCATCCCTTCTCTCCCATTATGGATGGCACCTTCTCACACCATGAGCAAAAGTTAGTCAGGCCTCCCCCGAGTTGTCTGTGCAGGTGTTTTTATCATAGTGGTGAAAAGAGCAAGTAATACTGAAGTCTGTCTCTCATGTAGCCCATGGGATCGCTCAACTGCAGCCTCTCAACTACCTGATTCCCATCCCTCTATCTGCTGTCAGATCTCGTGCTGGGGCTACAGATCATCTAGACGGCTGTTAATCAATCACCTTGATTCATACGATCTTCCACCTCAACGCAGCCAAAACTAAACTTAGCATGCTTTTACCTCATCCATAAATGTATTGGTTCTACTTCAAAATCCAGGGGAATATATCACAGTGGTAAAAGCCCCCTTGTCATAAAACTTCCTGAGTTGCTCTTCTTGCCAAGTCCTTACCCCTCACTCCCAATACTTAGTGTCACTGCCTTCTAACCCCTTAACACTCACTAAACTCTACTTGGCTCCGTTTCCATTGCTGTGGCTTCTAGTTCATCTCATCAATGGCATTACTTGTCATTGACTGACTATTTAATTGTTACCTGTGGTGGTTAATGTTAATTTGTCAACTTACCAGAATGGCCTATGGGCATGCCTATGGAGACTGTCTGTATTATCTTTTGTTTTGTTTTGTTTTTTTGTTTTGTTTTGTTTTGTTTTTCGAGACAGGGTTTCTCTGTGTAGTTTTGCGCCTTTCCTGGAACTCACTTTGGAGACCAGGCTGGCCTCGAACTCACAGAGATCCGCCTGGCTCTGCCTCCCGAGTGCTGGGATTAAAGGCGTGCGCCACCACCGCCCGGCTGACTGTCTGTATTATCTTAATTGATGTGAGAAGATGCATTTTGATTGAGGACAGGACTCTTCTCTTGATAGGATAGCCTGGACTGCATGAGATGAAGAAAGTGAGCTAGCATTAGCAATCATTCTTTGCTCTATTTCTTGCCTGTAGATGCAATTTGACTAGCTGTGGATTAAGCTCCAGCTGCCATGACATCCCTATCTTGTAGGACTATGTGGAACTATGAGCCAAGAGAAACATTTTCTCCCCTGGGTTGCTTCTGTCAGGGTCTTTTATCACAGCACTGGGAAAAGAAACTCAGAAAGGGTCCCTCCCTTTTATCCTCTCCTATACATAGTATATAACAGGATGATAACTCCTTCACATGTACAAATCAGATGGCCATATCCCTCTTGACCTCTTTGTTGCACTCTGCATATATCCAAACTCCAAACAATGGTGAGCCCACGATCTGCGCAGCTACCTGCCTGTGGAGATTCATGTCTCACCATATCTGCTGTACCTCTTCTCCCATCTCCTCTGTCCTCCATAACATCCATACCTTGTTTCAGCCATACTGCTCCACCCCATTGTTAGTCCTACCTACTCAACATGTTCCTTCTCATTTCCTTCATGCCATGATTCCCTTTGCCCTTCTACTCATTGATCAGGAAGCAGATACAAACTTTTTCCAATTAATCTCATCTCATGGATTATTTACCCTTCCACTGTATCTTCCCATAGACTGAATTTAGCCCTTCAGAGATCCTGATTCAGTGTACTGTAGCTTCTCATGCATTGGCCTTAGCTTTTTTATTCTCTCCACCCCTGCAGTCCTTGATGACCTTGACAAGGTTTTATTAGTATTCTGGTATCCTTAGTATCAAGTAGAGAATGTTGGATGTGTATAAATGGATGTTTCCTATCCTGACTGCCTGGTCCCAAATAACCAACTCAGAGGCTGAATATAAATTACAAATGCTTGGCTGATAGCTCAGGCTTGTTACTAACTAACTCTTACATTTAAATTAACCCGTTTCTATTAATCTATAAATTGCCATGTGGCTTGTAGCTTTACCTGTCCTCTAGCACATCTTGCTGACTCTGCCCTCTTTCTTCCCATCATTTTCTTTTCTTTTCTTTTTTTTTTTTTTTGAGCTGAGGATCGAACCCAGGGCCTTGCGCTTGCTAGGCAAGCGCTCTACCACTGAGCTAAATCCCCAACCCCATCTTCCCATCATTTTCAGTTTGGCCTAACTTCCTGACCAACTACCGGCCTGTCAGCTTTTTCTTAACCAATCGGAGTAACACATATTCATAATATAGAAAAGGATTCTTCTACAGTAAATGTGTTCCTTGTGTATCAGCTGAACAAATGACTACGTCAGAGATGTCTTCACTTGGTGAATGCATGACAGAAAATGCAAAGGGTTGCGCATGCCTTTGGCAGTTTGAACCAGTTGTTTCAGCACACAGGAGGTTGAGTTGGTAGGATGACTGGAGTCCAGGAATATAGGTAAGTCTGGGCAAGAGAGCAAAATCCTTCTAACTAAAATAAAGAAAGAAAGACATAAGATGCAAAGACAACTTGAGAATATCTCTTCTCAAGTGATTCAGGCAGACATGACAAGAGATTTGAGGTCTTTTCTTCTAGATCCAGCATCCAGCATACATACTTGTTTCCAGAAGCTTGTTGTAAATAGCAATGGAGAAAAGCAATTTAGAATGCTTGCCAGGTACCATTATGTTGCATCAACAGGTTCCTTGTCATTGCTCAAGACTGGGCTCTGTGAACAGTGTGGCTGAGTGAGGGAAAGATCCATGCCTTCTTTGACCCCCAGGGATACCTATAGAACACAGAAGCCTGTGTGGTGTGGCACAGTCCACTCAGTCACAGAGGATGCAACGGATAGGTAGCTTGCACCACCAGAGATAGACTGAATAAGAAAACACTTGCTTCATCCTGTAACCACTTTGGGAGGCAAATGACAATCTCAGTGCCTTTACTGAGAGTAAATCTAGGGACAGAAGGGGCAGAGAAGCTTATCCTGAAGCCAGTGGACACTAGTCAAGCAGGCGCTGGAGGAGCATGGGATAATGTCAAGAAGTGAACCCTGGAGTTTTAACACTAGATGGATGCTGTTAACTTCTCAATGTTGGGTACCCTCACTGAGAAAATGTTAGAGAAATAATGAAACACATGAAATTCCTAATATAGCCAGTGCTAAACAAGACAGCACTTTAGACTAATAAGCTCCAAGATCACCTGAGAATAGTATCATTTTAAGGTCTCTTGATCCACTTCCGCTCCACCTGCCGGAGGAGGTTAACACCTGGGAGTCAGCCTGTTCTACAAGATGCCAGGACATTTAAATGAGTCTAGAAAGTTCCACCCAGGGAAAGAAAGGACAAGGGATCTGGAGCAACACAGATAGCTCTCGTTGAAGTAATGACATTCAGAACACAAGTCTGATAGTAATTCTGCGTTAAAAGTGTCCTTTGGACCCTCTCTAAGATGCCTGAAGGAAAGTGGACAGTTCAGAACGTCAAAGAGCAAAAGCCCAAAACAGTTTTACATTTGATTGTCACTGGCAGACGGGTGAGGGGAAGAGTGACATCTGCTCCCCAGGAAGAAAATAAAACAATAAAAAACCTCCGTGGCCTGGTGCAGTAGAGCATTCAGGAGGATTATGACACCAAGACAAGCCTGGACAAAGTAGTAAGTTCAAGGTTAGCCTGACTATACAGTGAGACCTTATCTCAATAACACCAAAGAAGCATACATGAGAAAACCTAGCTATGTAAGCATGTGTACATAAATATGACCAGAATATTAGAAAGAAAAGAAGGCTACATTTTTTTATGGGTGACTTACTAGGAACACAAAGAAATGAGCAATAAAAGCCAGAGGACGTAATAAACGAGCTGTGAAAGTTAGAATACCTGCCAAAGATATCCACACGTCTCTGCCTCTGTGATGGTGTATCTCTGGGTTGGATTGCTGGGGAGGAATGATGTTTAGTTTGGGTCAGCCTTTCTGTAAATGTATGGTCATCAGTCACACGCTGACCGAGAGGGAATTGAGGGAAGGAGAATGAAAGGACCAGTCACAGCACTCGTTACATAGTGTGGCCAGGAACGCCCCTTTTGTTTAATAAGACTACATGCAAGTTGTAATAACGACCAGACATGTCTCCAAAATGTATGAGCTACAAGGGCAAACTGCCTTCTTCTAAAACTCGGGACTGCTCTTGCTTCATGCTGTTAATGATTTCTCTCTGTCCTACCTGACTAGGCAATGTGAGGCTCTAAATGCCCCTGCATTTGACTGTCAGCCTCTGATTCTTTCCCCCCAAACCTCATCAGTAGAAAGACTTATTAGGAACTGCTAGATAGTAGTCCAGACCAGCTCTCCTCTGGGTAGCAGGGCTGTGGGTATAGAACCTTTAATCAGGAAGACCTTGCCTACTCCAGCTCAGCATCCCAGCATACAGGCATCTCCAAGATTGCTACCTTGTTTTACTACAAATCTGTCCTGACTATAGGTTTAAGACTCATGATAGAGGGAAAAAATGGGTTGATCGGTTACCACATATTCATAAACTATTTGGAGATAATTGAGTACATGAAAAGAGAATCACTTGAAATGAGGTTTATCTACAGGTGTGTTTTTAACTTATCATATTCCTATGGTAAAAGTCCAAGTGTATGCTTTATTCCATTTCCTTTCATATTAGCAATAATGTCTCCTTCATAGTTAATTTACACAAGCAGAAACTGAAAGTGATCCAAATGTAGTGTAGGCAGAATATTATATAGCCATTAAAATAAACAGTATAGAAATTGTAGAAAAGACCCCAATATACTTTTATTTTTTACTCAATCAGCAAAATAGGACATACCAACTAGAGTAACATTAGGTTTATAAAGATAAAATACACAAATATATAGGGGAAAGGTTAATTATTACATTCATCAAAATGTTGATGCTAGTCTTCTCTGGGTTGTGGGAGGACAAACTTTTTCTCTTTTATTGTATTTTCTAATTCCTACAAAGAGAATTCCATGAAGAATGCCTAATGAGAAAAAGTATTATGCTCATAAAAATATCGAGGATGTAAAATGCTGTTCTTTGAGCACCCACATTGTCAGCACAGACTTTCCTTCCCTCAGAACATTCCATTATGGGAAAATCTGTTCCACATAGAAAATGTATCAAAACCTGATCTTCAGAAAAATCTCAAAAGCATCAAAAGTCAGAATCAGTGCAAAGTGAATACCAGAGAGAGTATACATGAAACTTGGAAAGTCAGATTGGTAACTTATTTTGCTGCTCTTTAATATATAAACTCTTCTTTCAGGAAGTTAAATCCAGGAGCTTTGGAGAGATGAGTGAAGACAATGTGTGCTGGGAAAGGCTTTTTGCACAAGGAGTTATGAAATTCATTTGCAGGCCAAGAAGCTCTAAACCTGTTATGTAAAGGATATGAGCATATTGTGAAATGATACGTCTTAGACAAGTTCAACACTTCACGAAACCAGTCCCCTGAGAAAGAACTTGCGTTACAGATAGATTGGACACCTTGGCTTGGCAGGAATGTGAGTGTTCAAAGCAAACGTGAAGGATATGGAAGAGAATGAAGAAGCAGAAGTGACCGTGTTTTAAGCTTGGGATAAAGAGCACTTCAAGAGTGCTGACCGAGTCAGTATTCACCCTGACCTAGACCTTGGCCTTAAACAATCAGGCTCAAACTGAGCAGACTGAAATCCCCCCATTCTTTCCTTCCATCTATGATACGAACTCTAAGGCTCAGAGAACAGGGGGGCAGGCGAATCGTAAGAGCCAGGAGGTCAGGATATTTCCTTCAAGATAGTGTCTTCTGTACAGGACAGGGAGCCTGCACCACAAAATCTCAACAGTATGGTTCCCTAAATAAGATCTGAACAATTGCAACAACAATTGACATGTCAATGTGAATGGGGGACATTTCACAAAGCTCCGCCCCTAGATGAAAAGTTATAAGCAACCAATGGCTGCTGAGAGAGGAAGAGTAAGTCTTCTACAGAAATAAACCCCATTCTAAATTATCTATCCCATGTGGCCAGCTCCAAACACATACACATGTAAGCAAAGGGACTCTGCAGGATATATATATATATGTGTGTGTGTGTGTGTGTATATATATATATAAAACAATAATCGAAGGATAAGAGTACATGAACTTGATAGGGAACAAGAGAGACATGGGAAGAGTTAGAGGGGAAAAGATGTAAATGTAGTACTCAGATGTGAAATTCTTGAAAAACAAAAAGAGGTCAGATTGTCTCTCCTAAAGCACATCCTCATTGTAGTACAGTGGCATTGTTTGTATTTGTAAGGAGTCGAGTTTTCCTTCATCAACGGTTTGTCAGTTTTTTAATCTGTTGTGGCACTTCCGTCAGCAGATGGGTGGAGTGGTAAAGCCGTAGAGCTGAGCTCTCTCTCCACTGGGGCCTGAAAGATGTCTACGCTTTTGATTTAAGCGCAACTTTGTGGGTTATGTGTCAAGATCACTCACCTACAATTTGAAGACACAGATGGTAGGAGAATTAATTAAGCCAACCCTTTCACAAGATAATGGACAAAAAGCAGTGAAGACATAAATTGATTCATTTGGGGCAATCAATACTTTTTCAGGAGACGGCATGGCAGAGGAGAGAGAGTTCCAGAGTCAGACAGACCTGGGCTTGAATCCAGGCTCCACAACTTACCCGCTGCCTGAGGTCATATAACAATTAAAACCGCTCAACTTCAGTTTTCTCAAATGTGAAGTGGATCCAAAATATGCCTTAGGGAGTAGGGTAATGATTGTGCTAGCTAATGGGTCTAAAGAAAACTAGCAGATATTAAAATATAGTAGGAATTCAGAACATAGCTTTTTGGGTAGTGGGGCTAGAAGGGGTGTGATAATCAATTGTATAGATCCGAGGAATACGTCAATAATCAGGAGCCAAGAAATGAAGTTTAGTGATGGTGGAGAAGTCCCTGGGTTAGCACCAGCCTGGAATTCTGAGTTCAGAAAAGGCTGTTTCTCTCCTCTGAGCATCCTTTTTTTATTGTTTTCCTGAGGAAGCTATTCATCAACTACTTGCCCACAAGATTCTCTCCAACAGTTAGCTTAGGGCTCTTCCCAGGCCAAGTGGATTTCCCAAATTAACAGAGAAAGCTTAAAGTCACTTGCAAAGTAGACCAAATAAAAAGAACAGGACTGTGAGAGTTGGAATATATTTATTTTTAACACTTTTATCCCACTACAAATCAAAACTCTCTGGTCTGCTTCTTTTTTGTTCAGATAAACTTATACCAATGTGTAGCAGGAACAAGAAATATAGCAAGACAGCAATTACCTGTGTTGTGCTTTTCCAAAGCAGGAAGCACTGTATGATGGGAACTTCCTGTCTGGTTCATTATGAAACCAGTACACTTCAGAGACAATCTAAGATAGGTCCTTTTCCAGAGGAAATTCTCCTCCTATTCCACCGGCTCCAACATGGTAGGCCATGGCTGACTCTGTAATAAACCAGCCATGGCTTCTGGGATTCCCTTACAAAGCTTCCTTTTAAGGTCTATCTCCCACAGCACAAGAATGAGATCATTGTTTCTTGCTTGTCCTACTAAGTTGAATAATAAATCAGAGCCAGATTTGATTGCATGCAGTATAGAACCTAGTAGGAGGGCGAGGTAAGCATCAATCCTAAGTTGAAGGGGTTTAGAAATAAAAGCTATGTCAGCTGGCATGGCACACACCTTTGATCCCAGCACTCAGGAGGCAGAGGCAAGCGGATCTCTGAGAGTCTAGAGTGAGTTCTAGGACAGCCAAGTTTACACAGAGAAATCCTGTCTCAAAAAACCAGAAAAAAATAAAAATGAAATAAAGGCACTATTATACCAGCTTGTGTATATAAAGTCATGGTAGAAACCATATCTCTGAAGACAGTTAAACGTGGACAGAGTCACATAATAATATTGCATGAAAAACTATGGTCAAAAGCTTCTTATACGCTGTGGTTTTATTTTAAAACTCTGAAGTATAGAAAATAATCAAAGAAAAAGTGTTAGAGATGAATACAATAAAGTATCAAGGTGGAGACTTTGTCTCTGGTACAAGTGTAATAAAAGAAGGCTCCCTAACAGGAGTGTCAGACAAGCACCCTGAGCCTCCTAAGGAAGCGCTCTCTACCCATCACCTGAGCTCTAAGGTATGTCTCTCTGGAGGAAACAAAAGCTCCTCTGGGTCAGAAACCACCCTCTAAGCTGCCTTGTATTTCACACTCACCACCAACACCAAGGGTTCTAAGAGGAAGAACTGCTACTGTGTGCTCATGGTGGGTCCCGTCTTTGGGAGAGCAGAAGACAGATGAAGGGTAAGAGGAGTCGGAAGTGAGCATCCACCACTGCCAGCCACTGCAGTGGTGGCCGAATTCAGAAGAAGCTGAGATTTAAGTAATGAGAGCAAGTGAAAGGAGTCCTTGCCACTGCACCGTGGATGCTCATTCATAGAGACTGAGCTGAACATCACGTGGACCCACATTTCTTACCATGCTGCAGATGATGTGAAAGCAAAAGAAACCTGTCCTTGAACTCACCATGCAGGAAAACAAAAGTAAGTGATTTTTATGTAAATCTCAGATTTGTCTACAGTTACCTTTTGACAGTGTCATTTTTTTTTCTACTTCAAAAGTAGAGACCCGCTGTAAATATTGCTTCATACATCACCTTTTACACTTGTAAGAGGAAATCAACACTAACCGTGGCAGCCCCGTGACTCAGCTCATCACAGCTCTGTGGCTCAGGCCCTATAATGATCTGCACTCACAGATTAGAGAACACAGTCTTAGATTAAGCAGTTTTCTGGGGTCACTCAGAGAGCAAGTGGCAGAGTTTTAAGTTGACCACAGGTCCCTTTGCCCCATTCTTTTATTTCTCTATACCACTAGATGTTACTGCATCACTTAATGAATAGTCAGTTCTTTATGCTTGAAAATTGGTGAGAGGGTACATATCACATGTTCTCATGACACATACATGCACCCACAAAGTGATGTAATAGATGACTTTTTAGCTTAGTTGTTGTAATTATATCATAATGTTTACATATGTCATAACATCCCATTGTGTGCCATGACCATCACTATATGCTATTTTTATTGTCAGTTGTACTTCAATAAAGATGGAGGCAAATAAATAATTCTTACAATACTGTTAGTGGCTATATAGGATCCCATTATACAACCATATATTGCTATTTAACTTATCCTCTATTATTAATTATTAACACCCTTCCCTTGTTGTTTGATTTTATGACTATGTGCTAAATAGCCTTATAGTTAAAACTTCTCATACACCTTAATTTATTATCAAATATTAATCTGTAGACACAGAAATTGGGGGTCAAGATACATTGATTTTTAGGATTTGTTTATGACCAAATTTCATTCTTTGAAATGACTTACCAATTAAATTTTAAAAATTTCTTTTCAGACTATAATTTAGTTTTATTTCTCTCTTATCTTTTTTTCCTCCAAACCCTACCATACATTTTAAAAATGTTGATTTTCAGTTACGTGTGTATGTTTGTGTCTGGGTACCCATTAAAGCCAGCCAAGGGCACTGGATACCGTAGAGATGGAGTTACATGTGGTTGTGTGCTGCCCAGCAAATGTGTTGGAAACAAAACTTGGGTCCTCTGCAAGAACAGTATTCACTCTTAAATGCTAAGCTATCTCTCCAACATCATTGATTTAAACTTTCATGGATTATACAAAGGCCTGCTTTATGAAGATCTATAGAAGGTTTTTTTCAGCTTTCAATTCTTAATTCATCATTCAAAAATGCTTGCCCAACATTTGTTTTAATATTCAGTATTTGGCCAGGTATTATTCTGCACATCTTGAACTCCAGCCCTTCAGAGGCAGAGGTAGGCATTATCTCTGTGAGTTCAAGGTCAGCCTGGTCTACATAGATCTCAGGCTAGTCAGGGCTACATCACGCTACCCTGTCTCAAAACAGAACGCAAACTAACCAACAATGATAGTAATAGACAGAACTTCCTTTTATGTTGTGAGATTGAAAAGTTGAGGCATGTAGGTTTGTATAGACATTTTTGTCATTAATGGCTTTATTTCATCTTACTGACCACAAAAGTTCATCTGCTAAGTAGACTCACACATACATATTTATGATATCATCAAATTTTAATAATCACAACAATACAATTCTAAGTTAAAAGCATGTGTAATGATGATGTCAGACTTTCAAAGTATAAACATAAATTATTCAAATTTATGCTTCCCTAACTCAAGAGGAAAATGAATTGCACTAGTTGATTTCTGAAGCTTTAGATTTGATTTGCCTAATTAATTAATTCTGCATATAAGACTGTCTTGAATTTAGGTACTTTACTCTTTTCTGTTCCTGTATGACATAAATTAAATGCCCTCATGTTACTCCAAATGATGTAAGAGAGCCCCTCAATTATTTAATTAATTAAAACACATTTTGGGGAACCTTCTCTTGGCAAAGCACAGGTCTCTTGTCGTAGAGAGAGAAGTGACAATTAGGAAGACACACACAGATTATTTCTGCCATTAAGAAGTAGTATACTGCCAAAGAATTGGGTCTGAAGATGGATAATAACACAACGGATTGGTTAAGGCAGTAGATGTCTGGAAAATGTATATCAAGAATGTTCGAGATGTTCCATACAGAGTCATACTGACTGGTTGAGCTACTTATGCATATAGGATCTCTTCTAAAAGGCACACCAGTAGAAAGATACCCAAAGCTGAAGGCCAGGATGATGGCTTCTCCTGAAATGTTGCTTTTTGGAGCCATCAATGATAGAAGAAGAAAGCCACCCTACTGGAAGAATGGCGAGTGGTGTATAAAGCTTCCTATTCTGAAGCTGAAGGGCTATGTCAAAATAGTCTATGCTTACATGCAGCCCTTATAAAGAACAGTAACATTCTACCTGTGAGTCAAGTACACTTGAAGGCCCAGGAGCACATGATTGGAGCTGTGTGGGGAAAGACCAGTGTGTGTGGCCTTTCTGTAGACAGCATGTGAGTGTACCAAAGATGTCAGTAGCAGACACAAATCCGCTTTTAGAAGACCAAGAGGGAAGCCAGTCCATGAGCATCAGCATATGAAACTTCATTTCTGCACTCCAACACACAAGTAGTCAGCTTGAAGCTTTGACTGGCCCTACTTGGTGCTGCACATGCTAAGTTTTCTGTTTCTTTCTAGGGCTCCAAATATCCCTCACTTAATGCAAAAGTACCTTTGGTTCAGGAGAAATTGCCGAGAAGTGTTGAGTTCCCTGAGAGTTAGAAAAGAGTCCCCAAGAGTAGTTCATTGACATCATTTAGAGACTTCTAAAGTTGAAGTGATTTCCAAACTCACAGGGGTAGACTCATCACTGTGAGAACCTTAAACTCGAGTTTCCAGAACTCAGGCTTAAGTCCCATCTGCCATTGGTTTTGAGCAGATGACTTTAAGCTCTTGAGCCTGATTTTCTGTGACTGAAAGAATTATATGATGGTAATCTCATCTCAGCTGCTCCACACGGTTTATAAAATATTAAATAAGATGCTGTTATCTCTGTGTACTGATCACACTATAATCCCTTTGCAAGTATATTTCTAGCCTCTTTCTCTCACCTTAGGGAAAAGGAACACCCCAACCCCAACACACACTTCCTTTTCAGCCAGTACCAATTTCCCATTTTCACATGATCTCCTTTGGATGAATATCTATAGCCACCATTTTCAAACCTCTCTGTTTTCTCTTGAGCTTCAACACTGCAGACTGCTCCATCCAGTTCTCACACACATCGGACTCTACCTCTGAGGAGCATCCTACCTGTTTCTCTTCCTTAGCCCCAGACTCAACACACTGTGTAGTATGGGCCACCCTTCTGGATTCTGCTCCTCTAGCTCTTCTTTTATTCTTAGGGAACCAGAGTGGGCAGTGAGCGGCGAACAGAAGGTGTGCTAAGGGCAGCATGTGCTAGAATGCAGATGAGAAGATGATGCGTTGTCTACACAAACTACAAGTGAAAACAATCTCTTTGTTATGATGGGATGAGGATCATCAATGATTTCAGTGATCAGATCCTCTTCTGTGCTACTGAGGGACCCTCCTGCCAATCCTTTTCCCATTTGGTCCCCCACTAGCTGTATCCTCCTCAACTTTCATAACTCAAAGACATGGCAGCATCCTAGAAGGCAGCCATTGTTATGTCTGTCTATACTAACTTATTTGGTTATCTTTTACTTAAACACATAGGGAAGGATTATTGGGATTATCTCCCTAGCAATCCATGGAGTCTATTTAATGAGCAAGGGAATTCGTTTGGGGGTTAACTCACAAGATAGAATAAAGGAATTTGTCGCAGGATCTTGGAAGGGTGAGGCACGGTCCAACGCTGTTCTCTGTCCGGCTCTGCCCTGGTCTGTTTTAGCCTCCAGAACCACGAGGTAACAAAGAGAGAGCACATATGTGCATCCCAGGTCTTAAGGGTCCCCCAGTGGCCACACCCCAGGGACACCCACCTCGAGGTCATAGGCAGGTGTAACAGTTACCTGCTACCTCACTAGGGGCAGTGCTTTAGGGCATAACTCAAACAGACATTCACTACAAAGGGTGGGAATAGTTTCATTGAGTTCCACATTATTGACTACTCAAATTCTCAAACTTTACCTGATCCAAAGGAAGCCCTTAATGTTCATTCTGAAACTAGTTACTCAGGAAGAGTCACATGACCATCCTTGACCTTGCACCACATTATTATTTCCCATTCAGTTAACCAGACACAAGAATTCAAACACTCTGTTCCCCTACACAGCAGAGCGCTTGTCCATGTGGACACACCATTCACCTTCACACTTCTGCCTGTCCTCCTCCAGTCTACCCTACACCTTCTTTATGTCACACATACATCTTAAATGTTGATGTTTATCATTTTCCATGTGTCTCACCTCCTTGAAAACAGAAAACCTACTTACAGGGTTAGAGAGTAGATGAAACCTTTCTTCCCAAACCTAGAATATTCAACACATGGCTTTTAACAAATGAAAGTGTAGCATTTTTTAACTTAGCAGGTGCTCAAAAAGAGCATTATGTGAATAGATCTTATTCAAATACTTCCTTTTGCTCTACATCACAGCCCCCACCGACCTCCATTAAAGTAGACATTTTCAGTGTATGTGCAGACAAGGATGCATGGGAAAATGAGGAAGCGCTGGCCTAATTACCAGCTTGCTCCGTGATCAGCACTGCCATCTGCAAGATGAGAGCCTTCATTCGACCCTCTAGGCACGCTGTGGACCACATACCTACACTCACGCTTCTCACCGACCTCTCTTAAGGAAGAATTCAAAGCCGAGTCATTCAAAAACCTGCTCTGTTTCGCACAGCATTACTACCTCCCAGACAGGAAGATAATTTAAGCAGCAGTCACCCCTGAAATCACACACAATGAAAAGTTCAGAGGAACTTGTGTAACAGCACTTTTCTGACTCTCAAATAATCCACAAGAATGTCAGGAGGAAGAGAAAAACTTAAAAACCACCCCTAGGAGTTGCTCAATGCATTTAAGATATTCTCATCTGTATTTCTAAGAAGGGTATATTTACCACCTTGTCTCCCTTACTTAGCCTTGGTTACTATATTTAGAAATACTGAGTCCTGAATGGTTTTTGCATGCTAATTTCCCTGGAACCTTAGAGCAGATTTAAGGTACACTTGAACAGGTGTTCTGTCACAGCTAAACTATGGGTTTCAATAGCGATGAGCCTGGCTCAGTGCCTGGTTGAGGGTGACAGTGCTCATTAAACCCACTACGCTGCACGCGATCTAGTGCTCTTAGTTGGCAATCTGGGGCAGACTCAGATCTTCAGCCAGGTTCTATTTCAGTTCACCAGCACTGTCCACAGCTACAGTGAGCTCATCCGATTCTTCAAAGGCACGTCAGGCAGCCTGGGATTGCAATGTTGTTTACAGCCCGTGCTTACTGGAAACTCTCTTATCTGGAGCTGTCTAAAACTCATGTCGAATGTCGGTTTTTTCCTCTCAAGCATCTCAGACGGCAGTCTACTCACGTGCCATGACTCTCCTGATTCTGTGGAATCACTGTATTTGCCTTCTTTTTTTCTGCGCTATTTATTATTTATTTCCCTGTGCTGTTGTTTTTTGTTGTTTGTTTGCTTTTTTTTTCCTGCACACATTTTCAATGAAAGGCCCTTTAGAGGGCTGTCAAAATCTTCTACCCTAAATCCTCATCGTTAGAATTACATGTACCAGAGCAATCAAGTGGTAATTATTGTGTTTATAACCATACTGTATTAACAACCATAACACATATTATTGGTTTCCTTTCCAAAATCTTAGCAATTTTTATTGCTTCCTCTGTACTGTTGTTCATCACAATCCCTTTTCTTATTCCTATGCAATTGATCTTTTGTATAAAGAGCATGTGTCTGCAATTGTCAGCTTTCTCTCCTGTCTATCTGTGGTTCCTTAGAGACCACACTGGAGGCCTGTCATCCTGCATAACACTTCAGCTTCCAGACCATTGAATCTTTCTACCTAGTTCAAGAAAATAGTCTGCAGTGGTCCCCGGCTCAATGATTTGTACCATACGGTCATCGCTTCTTCTTCTACCTCCTCTATAAACAGATGTCAGGACCCAAAGAATTAACTTCACCTCTCACCTGACGCTGATCTGTGGACTGGCCCACCATATCCAGCCAGCGTTCCTTTGAGAGAGAGTGATTTAAAGACTCTGCTACTTAAGAGGTTGGAAGAGATCAGACTCCTCAAAACACTTGGAAACTTCAGCAAGAAAGGATGGGCCCTGTGTAGCTCTGAGGAGTACGTGTTCTTCCTACAGGGAACACATCCCTCACAGATCCCCTGGATACTCTATCCATGTAGGAATGTGGATCCAGTATCGTCAAACCTCCTAACCATTCTGAATAATGAAATACTTGCCTTGTGCTTGGTAAAGACTTTCATTAAATACTTGCAACTTGTTTGATTTTGCTCAATACTGAAATACAATCAAAATACATTTGCCATTTGCTTCTATTGAGTCAAATTCAACTCGTTTATAAGTTTTGAGGCTATGAGCTAGGTGACCCCTCTTTCAAAGGATTTCAGAAAAATTCAAATCAGCTGAATAAAGCAGGGACAGCATCACTTCTTGTCTGTCTCTTTGCCCTATATCTAAAGAATAGTCTCAAATTTTGGCTTGAAAAATGTACCATCCCCAAATATTACTTCTCTGGGAATTTCCATAGAGCACAATGACATTTCTACTGGATGCTATGCAGAGTACAAAGCATCTAAAATCTATAATCGAAGGAATCTGACAGGCCAACACGGTCCCCATACCAAAACCAGCAAGCTGCTGCTTTCCGATACGCAGCATCACTCACTTCATGCTATGTCAGCAGAGACATAAGAGACCCACATCTGACTTAATGGTTCTCTCGGTGCCCGGTGGCATAATGCCCTGGACATCATGTCATCTTTCTGGGAATAAAGTTTCTCTAGTTTGTGTATGAAATTGATTAATTTCTTCGGGACTCTTCCTGGACTCACGGCAGCGTCCCTGCAGGAATGAACATCAGCATTTTCATAATAAACTCACACACTGCGGGGGTGGGGCAGGACACATGCTTCAATAATTAAGACTGACATACAGCTTTGAGAATGAAGGGGGAAATGATAATTAAATCTAGCCTGTCATAAAGTCAACTTCAGGATCACTCACTGGATAAGACTTTCTTGAAAGCGCCAAGCACAGAAAGATGGTGATACCTGCTGCAAGATGAGGGAATGCAGGAGTTGTTGTGAGAGGACTGGGGGTCCCTAGTCGTCATTGAGATTGATTTTCCTCATCTCACAGTGAGACTGAAAGCCGCTGTTTCCCCAGGACTTCGTGATTCATGCCTTGCAAATGCTGTTACTGACATTAGTAGAGTGCCTTTCGGTCCCAGGTTCCAATCTTCTTCCAGAGAGACCCAGAGCACACAGCGAGCTCTACCCAGTCCACTCACTTTTTTAAAAATTGTCTTATTTTTATTTCGTTTTTTACTTTTCATTACATCCTGACCACAATTTCCCCATCCTCCACTAGCACCTCCAAATCCCTCCTCCCCCAGTTCTATTCCCCCCAACCCGTTTTCCTTTTGGAAAAGAGCAGGCCTCCCAAGGATATGAACCAAACTTGGCATAACAAGTTACAATACGACTAGGCACAAGCCCTCATATCAAGGCTGGACAAGGCAACCCAGTAGGAGGAAAAGGATCTCAAAAGTAGGCGAACGAGTCAGAGACAGACCCTGCCCCACAAGAACATCATGCTATACAACTATAATGTATATGAAGAGGACCTAGCTCGGACCCATACAGGCCCTGTGATGGGCGCTTCGGTCTCTGTGAGCCCCTGTGAGCCCTGCTTAGCTGATTCTGTGGGCCATTTTCTTGTGTATCCCTCTGGCTCCTACAATCCTTCCTCTTCCTCTTCCTCTTCCTCAGGGTTCCCCGAGCCCCACATAATATTTGGCTGTGGGTCTCTGTGGTAATCTCACATTTGCATACAACTTTCCAGCGTACAAGCTCATTCCTTTGACATTCATCCTTTCCCCTGGTGTCTAAAACCAGCTGGATGTGATGAGGTCTCTCTATTATAAAAGCTCCCTCACTTCAACTTTAAAAAGCAGGGCCAGACATGGTGCTGCATGCCTTTAACGCCAGCAGCACTCAGGAGGCAGAAGCAGGTGCATCTCTGAGTTCCAGGCCAGCCTGGATTCTGAGTTACAGGACAGCCAGGGTTACACAGAGGAACCCTGTCTTGGAAAACAAAAAAAACAAACAAACAAAAAGAGCCCTCACGATAATAAGAAATAATCACCCTTTGTTTATCATTAAAAGTTCAGCAAGATCCTTCAAGTCTCTTGGCTGTTTGCACGAAGGAACGACCTCAGGTGGTAGAGCAGAGGAGTGAGAAGGGTAAGGCAGATTTCCTCTTGTTCTTAACCAATGGGTCATACATGAGCACATCACCTCAACTGACCAAGTCTCAGTTTCTGAGCCACAGTAAAATAGAGAGAACTATGCCAGTCCTACCAAGCTCACAGAGCAGTTACAATAAAAAAAAAATCGCCAGGCGGTGGTGGTACACGCCTTTAATCCCAGCACTCGGGAGGCAGAGGCAGGCGCATCTCTGTGAGTTCAAGGCCGGCCTGGTATACAAAGTGAGTTCCAGGAAAGGCAAAAAACTACACAGAGAAACCCTGTCTCAAAAAACAAAACAAAAACAACAACAAAAAATCAATGGCTAGATGAGTATGTCAACTGACTTTATAACCTGAAAGCTTCTAGACTATGGACATCAGCCTTGCACAGTAAAGAAGGATGGAGGAATTTTACAAACAAAGCGGTGAGCCTGGGTCAACATATAACATGGCCGGAAGCCCAGCTTAGGAACAGGGGTGTCAACATTTAGAAAGACCTGGGCTTCTTTGTGGAAGTAGAAACATGCTTTTTGGTCTTACCTGGGTAGGCAGTAGTATGTACGTCTTCAAGGCTCTTTTTTATCTTCTCAGACAGGGTGAGTCAGGCCACAGATGGTGGCTAGTACAGGTGTCCCTGGCTCAGAGGAAGCCCAGCAGGAGAATGACCAAAAGCAGTCACCCCACTGATCCAGAGCCGCACTCTGAGCTGCGAGCTAAGTGCTCACACTCTCCAAGGGGCAAAATCAGAGTAAGAATGTGTGCAGGGTGGAACTCGGGTGTCAGAGGCAAGGAACCGGGTCTGTGGGTGGAGTCTTTCTGGTTCTGCAACAACACACCTAGCTCTTCTCTCTCAAGAAAGTCTGTAGTTTTCTGCCAACTTCCTCTCTGATTGAAATCTGACCGAGGTGAGGAGGAGGAGGAGCTATACTCTTCTGTGTGCTCTGAATAGTTATAACTAAATGACTCTAAAGACCATGGTTAACATTAGTTACCAAATAATGCACCGGCAATAGTCAGCGAGAGCCCCGTGACTGCTGTATCAGAAGTGTAGAAGACACCCGGGGAAGCCTGTCTCTGTGAAAATGAGCACATGTACACCCAGGATCTCTCATCAGTCTTCCCATCAACTTGTCCCATGAAGCATGTCTGTAGACAGTGACAGCAATGGCCACATTCTATTCTCCCATACACTTCCCACAATGCCCAGCAGGTAGCAAGAAATCACTTCAGGTTGAGTGAATGGTGATCCATTGATATCTAGTTAATGAATCTTGAATTCTCATTTAATGGATTCTCAGTTATAGTTTTGCCTTCCTGAGCTTTTTTTTTTTTCCCTCATTATTGTTTGTTTTCCGGCTTTCAAATCAATCACTTGGGTATCATTCTTCCTTCAGAGATGTAGATAGGATTTAAAAGACATCATGAGTGTGACTGCAGGACAATCTTTCACACAGCAGCAATGCTAAAAAATGATATGGAAACTCATGGAATACATTTTGAAACCTAAGTAAGTGTGCCTTGTATGGAAAGTTGGTCTGAAACAAATGGTGAATGGCATGAGGAAGTGAATTTCTGGAGAAAGATAGAACAGAGAACAAATTGGTATATGCGTAGGATTGAATTTCAATTTTTGTCATAAATCTCCTAGTGCATTCATCAAACTGCTAAAATCATATTCCGTTTATTCGATGGCTGGTCACACTGGAGCACAGTGAGAAAGGAGTCTGACTGGGTTCCACTCTTTTTGTTTGTTTGTCTGTTTGTTTTTTCAGACAAGGTTTCTCTGTGTAGTTTTGGTGCCTGTCTTAGATCTCACTCTGCAGACCAGGCTGGCCTCAAACTCACGGAGATCCGCCTGGCTCTGCCTCCTGAGTGCTGGGATTAAAGGTGTGTCCCACCACTGACTGGCTGGGTTCCACTCTTTTAGGAGAAATAATAACAGACATTCACCCCTCAAAAAAAAGTTTAAAATAGTCCTGAGCATACTAGAGTTTTGAAGAGATTTCTTAGCAAATTGGACACAAAACCCACTCGTCTATGGCTTCCTGGGTCACATTGAGTAGATAAGCCTTTTCACTTCTTTTGCAATGTCAAGGACATACTCCATGTGTTCACTTACTCAACAAGCAGTGAACTGAACAGCCATCTTGGCCAACCACAGTTCCCTCAGGAGACACGGTGAGCAAAAACTGACAGAGTCCCAGTTTGACATAGGGCCTTCAAGAAGTATGTGAGCAGGCTGACGCTGCGCTGTGGAGAGAGGGCTCAGAATAGTGCTGGGATAGTCTGGAGGAAGGGGACGTTGAAAGAGAGAGGATCAGCTTTGGATCTAGATGGTCAAGGAAGGCTAGGATTCCAACAAGAGCAGATGGCTGAGTTGGACATAAATGTCTTCTGTGTGATGCACCAAGCCACATTAGCTGACTCATGCTCCTCCCCTAATAAAATCCCCAAGCTGTAGGGAGTGTTTCTCAAAACTGCTACCTAGGTCGCACCACAAAGCTAGAGGGCAATAAAGAGGAATTGCAAGACAAATATCGTCCCCAGCCAGACTGGGTCAAATAGAGGTTAGGGCAGGGAGATGTTGGGTGCCACCCTGGCCTCTTAGAGTAAGCAATGGACCTACCACTGTTTCAACTGCTAACATTAAAGGGCAGGTACCTCTGAAGACCTGTGGCTTGTCATGGGGTTTCCAGTGGCCACCGATGCCTCTCAACCTGGGCTAATGTCCTGTCACCCTCCAGCTTTCAGTAGCTGTGGTAGCCAACACTGTACACCCTGGAGGAGGGGCAGAGCAGTAGAAAAACACTAAGCAAGAAACACAGTCCCTGTTCTCATGCCTGCCATTCACTGATTGGGGAACAAGGAACCTCGTCACCTCCATCCTCGGTAGCCTCACTTCTACGGAGTGGGTGCCCACCCCGCAGCTGAGGGAGGGACTCAGATTATGGATAACAAGAGCTTTGTAAATCAGAGCCATTGACGTTGATATCAAGTACTATTTTTACAGAGCATGTGACTATACCTGAAAAAAGACTAAAGGCTATGTGTGCGCCCCCACTAAGAAGCAGAGCCACAGGACACAGGTACAGGACAAGCACTGAAGCCTTTCCTTCTGAAGTTGGGATTGAACTCATGGCCTCATGCATGCTATGGCCCTCATTGAGCTCTGTGCATGGCCCAAGGTAGGCATTAAGAGGGCATTTCTCTTGGCGTCATCTCTAACACTCCCTCTGTAACTCCTCTGGCAAGCTGCACTCCTCCCCACTCTCCTTCAATCCTAGTGTCCATAAGGAAGAATGTACATGGGTATTTACTCGGTTAGGAATCTCTAATTGATTAGACCCGCCCTCCTGGAAGGGCACAAAGTGGCATGTGGGTGATCTCACAGCCAGTCCTCTTGATGGTTATCAAGGCTGTTCCCTTACCTGCCTCCCGAGGCAGCACAGACAAGGGGATTCTGAACAGGTATGATCCAGAACCTCCTGCTTCCCAGGTCTCCCTGCCAAAGGGACGGCTCAGAGGATTACTGCATAGACAAACATCACAAAGGTGTCTCGACCCTGGCTACAAGTCTCACACCCTGATTCACCAGCTACATCTCTCTTTGCAATAGTGTCTGAGAGAGCAGAGCATGTAATGATGTCTCGATTCCAGCATCAACTTAGAAATGAGCAGGAGCATGCTGGGAGCTTTAAGTTTCAAGAGCACATAGCGTACCTCTCTAGTACAAATCTCTACTATGGCCAGTGTCCTACACGCACACACACACACACACACACACACACACACACACACACACACACACGTCTGCATCCCTGAAAAGTAGGGGCAGAGTCCTAAGTATCCTCTTTCGACCTGAGCATAGTGCATGCTAACTGTAGGTACCCTAAAGATGGATGAGCAAACAGATAAGTAAACAAATATCGGAAAATTCTGTTTTCCTTCAGAGCCTTAGAAGGTCTTGCCACTAGATGTAACAAGCGACCAGGGAGAAGCAAGAAGCCCTCCTTGGATTTTGACAAGGAACTAAATTCTGCCCAAAGCGTGACTTTCCCTCGCTGTTTACTCTGGACAAGCTGTCCCTTATCAGATGAGCTCGAGGCTCGTGGGAAGGATGCATGTTGTTCCTTGACAGTGTCTGAGGTGTTCAGTTTTCATTTGCTGTACAGACTTCTGTCTGGTCTGCTACAGGCTGTGGGACAGGACTCAGGCTGCCTGGGCTTTCTAAACTCTCTTGTCTTGTCCAGTCAGCTGCCATTCATCACATCACCCTTCCTCTGCCTCAGTCCTCTTCCCAATTTCCAATTTAACTCCCAGTGAAAGAGAATCATTTCATTGTTACGAGGTTCCAAGGAGGCCTAGAGAGAGCCCAACGTGGAAGAGCAAGGGCCTCAGACGCCTTTCACATTCTGCCATGGAAAAGGGACTCAGCACCAGTCTCTTGGACTCTTCCTCTTTTGCAAAAATCAGGTCCACTTTAAACCTCCACAGAACGTAAACACTTGAGCATCTCTGGGGACCAGGCTGCAGCAAGAGTGGCACGATTTTCCCAGTCAGAGTGGTTGAGGAGGACTGCCAACTCTAACTTTGGTTTGAGGCGGTGGTTGGCTATTGCATGATAAGGCCACTCTCCACTCTCAACCTCAGATCTCCATCCAGATCTCTGTTTGGCTTTGCCCTGCTGTGCCCATCTTGACATTCTTAGAGATTATTCAATGAGAGGACTATGTTTCCACCTTGTGAGGCATATTTCTCCTCTTGTGCCTTTATTCCCCCAGAGTATCATAGAACTCTGACTCACTAAGAAAACAACAGCGCCACAGCCACACCAGCCAATGGTGACAGGGAGGACATCTCCACAAAGGCAGGGCCCTGCTTACAGTGTTCTTCCTTCCAAACACAAATCTCAGGAAAACGCAGAGGCAGAATGTGTGCCACAGGCCCCCCCTTCTGTGACCCCGCCTCCTCTAGAGAGATTAGGGGTCTGACTCACGTCCAGGGTGGGGCTCATCATTCCTACTGAGCACCCAGGCTCCACCCTGCCCATGAGGCTCAGGAGGAAATGGGGGTTACCTGGAATGAGTGCCACCATTCAACAGCAGCAGATAGGAACAGAAAGTAGACCTCAGGCAGCCCACGGAGGTGTCGCCTTTATAGATAAGAACACCACCCATTCCACACTGGAGATCGCATACCACCCACTCACTGGACAAGCTCTGCAGATGCACGTTCACACACTGAGCACTCCGGTTCCCATGCTCCTCTCAGCATGAATTGTCTTGGATGACTTCCCCTTTCTGAATCATTGTTATCCCCGTGGAAGAAACTTACCCACGCCCCCACCCCCTACCCCTGCTTCCGCCACACAGACATAATAATTCCATGCCCAGTGCAGTGAGCAGACAGACTAATGCTCCGTATATAGGTTCAAAAAAAAAAATCTGAAAATGACTCAGATGTTTTAAAACTGCAGTGCAACTGAATGCTTACCACTGGCAAATCTCATCCATGCAAGATTCAAATATGACTTAGTCATTTCACATGTCCTGACAGGAAGAAGCCAGAGGAGAGAGGCGAACAAAGCCTAACTAAGAGTCTGTGGTGAAACACAATGCATAAAAGGCCAGCTTCTGAAGAAGAGGCTCTTGGGTAAGCAGGAGGGCCATCAGTCAGGATACGAGGCATTGGGTATCTTATGTACAGGGCTGAGGATTGCTGCCTAGACCACCAACTCCTAGGATGTACTTTGGCAAGTGGACCCATGACAAGATTCTCTCTCAGCTGCTTTCTTCCTTTTCTGCAAAATGAAGAGCTTTAGATGTGTTCAGAGCGAGAACTTCTTAAAATAATCTTTTAACAATTTTACCTATGTTTGTATGTGGGGGTACATGGAGTTGCCTATGTGTGTACCTATGCACATGCAGTCAGAGGACAGCTTCTGTGGAGTCAGTTCTCTCCTTCCACCTTTTATGTGGGTTCTGGGGGCTCGAACTCAGGTTGCCAGGCTTGAGCAGCAATGGGGGCCTCCCTACCCACTAAGGAATCTTGTCAGCCCAAAGTGAGGACTTTGTGGTGAGTTGGTGTTCTGCGCTTCCCCGTGTTCAACTGTTATCGCTGGGACTAATTTTCAGGGCAATGATAAATCGTGGAAAAAATAATGAAAGCAACAAAGCAAGCCAATCAAGAGAGTTGACCTCTACCCCTGAGAGTGACCCTGGAGGAAGCAGTGGGTGAGAGGGCTCAGCTCCGAAATAACTGAGCAGTGGGAGAGTGATGGGGCTGAGGACCGGGAGTGGTCCCGGGCCAGCAACGGTCCCAACTCTAAGTGACTTCATCTGCACTAAATCCCACTGGTAAATCCAGACACCTGACTTCATATTTGAAGACATTAAATATCATATGTTATTGAGATATCTCAAGAATGAGGAGAATTCTAAGACTAAGGCCATATTTCTGAGGGTTTGGAATAAAATTTCTATAAACATGCATCTGCATTGTGTGACTAAATTTGCAAGCAGACTACCCAAGTCATATATGGGGGGGAGGGGAAGACCCTTTTCTTTTTGTCTTGGTTCCTAACCAGCCACACCCCAATTGTGCTCCCGTAACATTAGGAATTTGCATCCTTTTCTACATTCACCTAATCAAGGATAGGCCCACAGCTGGTACCTGACAGCTTCAGTCTTAACCTGGACTTCATGGCAGGACATTGTTTTGTAAGGAGCAAAATCAACCCTCTCCTTGAAGGTATTTGATGTACAGGCGGTCCCTGGACCATTTGTCTGAGAGTCATGTGTTAACTTCCATAGTCTTTATTGACTAGATCAGCCTTTCCTGAAGTAGGTCCAGAAATCTCCTTATAAAGGAGGCCTGCCAACCAGTTACTATGTACATAAAAGTTCAAGACCCAGAGTGTTGCATCTTCTCCAGCCACTCTGATAATCATTTTGAAAGTTTGAATCCAGAAAATGCTATACAAAAACCAGAGGCAAAAGTTGGGAGAGCAACACAGCCCGATGACGAGGAGACAGCAGAGACATCCATGTGTCCACAACAGGGGCATCAGACGGTGCTATCGGAAGGCACAGGTAGCTCCTCCCTTTCATCTGCACCCTGCTCCTCATTGTTTAGCGAGGTTCTGGGGCAGCCCCAAAGTTTCAACCGTCTCCGTCTATCCTTGACTTGGACATCTACACTTCCTCCTGTTTCTTTTACATAATAGAGTACTTGCCGTGGAGGTAGAATTGCAGCAGTAACTGTCTAAAAGTCCACACAAAAGAAAGGCTGCAGCTGCTGTGAGGGGAGGGAGTCTGCTGGAGTCCAGCCCTGTTTCCAAGGATGCAGAGCCACGGGCTACTGGCGGCAAGTTGGAGCTCCTCAGAGTTTGCTGAAAGCCTGTTTGGGACCCCAGGTGACTTGGGAGTGAGGAGGGAACCTGCCACACAACATTTCATATCCGTTTTCAGAGGGTGTCAACACCCTCCTTCCCACACCTGCTGTTCCCAAATATCACAACCTGATTTTTTCCTCCAACCTCCTGTCTTGATGAATGGTGATTAAATATGCATGGAGTGCTGTGATGCCAACATACTTGGTGAAACTTCAGATACCTTTTTTTAAATAGAAGCTTTTTTTATTCCACTTAGTTGATGTCAATTTTTCAGAGAGGTAAAAATGACTGACAAATGCCAGTGACTGGAAAAGCAAAAACTAATGAAAAAAGACATCCCCGCCCCAAATTTTCAAAATCGTGTTTTGCGTTAAAAGGATCTCACTTTAAGACAAAAGGTTCAAAACCAAACCAATACCCCAAGAGTTTAGAAAGCAGAGATGTGAAGGAGCAACTGGTCACATTAGAAAATAACCATTTATTTTACCATGGGCTCCAAAGTCCCCAACTCTGTAAAATACAAGTAAATTTAAGTATATATTATTATTTATTATGAAAAGATCGTTATTTGTAATACACATAACCTATTTGCAGATTACAGACCATTCCCAAACTCTGTCATCCTATACATTTATTTCAGATGGATCTTAGTTGGGATTTCACCAGAGCACTTCTGAACAGAGATCAGAAGAATCCAAGAGTGTAACACTAACAGGTGTCCACCCCAACTCAATCAGAGCAGGGTTTCTGCTGCTTGGGTGGACAGTGGAGGCACACACAATATTCATGTTTAAGTAGCTATGGAAAGGGCCCAGTAACACACACAGAAATCTGATTCCTTAATTCTAGACTTTGGGAAGCAAAAACAGTAGAGTGTCTGTCTCAAGGTCACGAACTGCATTTTTAACTCCGGTAAGTGTTTCCGGTCATTCCCTGTTTTCCCGTGGAGTTTATCATTTTGGTAAGTCGGATCAGCTGGCTCTGGAACAATCAAGCTGAAAGTGAGCTGCCAACTTCTCTTTCCCTTGAGCAAGCCCGGCTTTCTCAGAGCCCCCGATGCACTGAATAGTACCAGTCTTCATCACAGCTCTTCTTGAATTGGAAGCAGAACCTAAGCTACCATACACCCAAATAAAGTTTAAAATAACGATGAAAGCAAGCTATTCTTCCTCTGAAGCAATGCCTCAGTGGGGAGTTACCCAAAGGGAAAAAAAGTAACAATCTTGTATTGAATCTGCCTTCTGTAATAAAGACATTCTGTAGGATCAATTAGTTTCCCATATTCACTTCCAATTATTTAACACATATTTATATAGCTTTTACTATGTGTCAGTGACTATCCTCAACACTTTACAAATACATATTGTTCAATCTCTGCAACAACCCTGTAACGAAAACACTATAGATTAATATCATGTTATTTCATGACTCAAAGTGAGATTCTGCTCATCCCTCCAAAGTAGTATACTTCTATGTGTTGAGAACATCCTGGATTAATCTGATTGCAAGTAACTGCCAATGCTTTCTACAAGTATGCCGTCTTCTTTACTGTCCTATGGGCCTGAAACTTGGGCACCATTCTGCCTTCTCTCCCTCACCAGCCATCAGAGACCTGGGCAGATTCTTGAGCTGCCTGCCACTGGATTCAGGTGTAAACTCCAGCACTTTAGAATTCTGAGAGCATCTTCCCGTGTCTTTGTTGTCATATTACTTACCCTCATGCTCCAAAGAGTTCTCAGTGTTTCCTCATTGCAAGTCAAACTGAGCACAAATGTATTATCTTGTCATTACAGACTCTTCATAATAATGCCTCACCCTTATTTCCCATAATTCCCCTTAGCATATCAAATTCTCAGCCAAATTAAACTGCCACCATTCACCAAATATGTCTCCTAGGTGTCTACACCTGTGGCTTTTCTTGGAAGGTTTCATCTTCTTGCCATCTCTCTTTGCAGACCTCCACTTACAGCAGGTCCACGGAGTCCCCCAAATTTTATGTTTAAGTGACTTCTCTGAAGCTTTTGCACTTTCTCTGTCTCTAACCATTCAGTCTTCCGGCCTCCACCCAACCCCTCCAGAACTGGTCGCCTTCTGAGAACACATGCAGCATCTGGCTAAGAGATATGGCTAGACTATGCAATTCCATGACCAAAGTGAGACTTCACTCTGAGGGCTGTCAGGACTGACCATCATGCTTGGATGGAATATGGAGTGGAAAGAAGAAAAACAAATGGATAAAATTGTGGGCATTGTTGCCTTCATAGTTGACTTCCAGTTGACTTCTGAAACACAAAGACTCTTTCAAGCTGTAGAGCCACATCAAAACTGTGGCTAGGGACAAACAGAATGCACAAACGGAAAAAGATTTCACAGCAAGGAAAAATGGCAAATGAGGGAGAAAGAGAGAGACCCAATGAAATAAGCACATCGTTCTCAAAAATTAAAATACAGATGACCAATATAAAGACCTCAGTAATTAGGAAATGCAAATTAAAACTGTATTACAATCCTAATGTAGATCAATTAGAATAATTATCATTAAGACAACATGTAAAATGAAAGGTGGTAAAGATGTGGGCGACAGATTGCTGGGGGGAATGTTAATCCAGCTACTGTGGAAATTACTATGGAGGTAACAAAAAAAAACATAGAACTCACATATGACTCAACTACACCACACCACTTCTATGTATAGCTAATTCAATATACCACACAGATACCTGCACATCCATGGTTACTGTAGCCCTATTCACAGTAGCCAAGTTATGGAATAAGCCTATATATCTGTCGTAAAAATTAACGTATACAAGACATAGAGAACTCAAGGTGGCACTGAACTGGAAAACTCCATCCTAGCGGCCAGCTGCATATGCTGCTGTGGGAAAACATAATCAAAACTCTTACCCAGCCATGAAACCTATGAATGACTGACCTCTGGGAAGGTATAGAACAATGTCAATAACATAAATAGGGTAAGCAACCACTTTCTGATTGGATTTAAGGCCCACTGCACAGGACAGAACTCACACATAGTACTGTACACTTGGCCAGCAACCTGTGGTTCAGACAGTCGTAGGTCTACAGCCAAATGGCTGGCCTCCATGCTGTCTTAAGTCAAGCAAAATAGCTTTTGCTTTCTCTTCTCCACTTTCCTCTTCTGATTAACTTGCCGTTCTTTTACATTGTAATATAATTGTTCTCTAGCTTAAAAAAAATGCAGTTCATATCAAGCATGCTTACCTGTGCTAATCCTGACTTTTCTGCAATATTTATTTTCTAGCTCCTAAGATTAATAAATTGGGTTAATCAAGGAAAATGTAGGACATACACATTGGAGCTATAGTCAGCCACAAAAAGGAAATAAGTCACATTATTTACTGGAAAATGAAAATAACTAGAAATTACCACATTAAAACAAAGTGAGTCGGATGCAAAAAGACAAATATTGCATACCTTCTCTCCTTTGTGGGTTCTAGAGTGTAGTGGGTAGCCATTCCAGCTAGCTCAGTCGGTAGAGCATGAGACTCTTAATCTCAGGGTCGTGGGTTCGGGTCCCACGTTGAGCTCCAGATATTGGTGAAATTATTAAGGCCACTCCACGTAGTTAAAATGAGATTTATTTAATGGTGTAACTTACAAATGAAGGGATAGGTAGGTTGAGGGTTCTGGGGAAGACGCAGCAGTAGTCTGGCGATGTTCTCTGGAGAACTCTCCTCCGTCCACCTCTAGCGTCCAGCCTCCCAGCAGCAAGAGGGCACGGCACTTCGTGATCTCGGGTCTTCAGGCTCTCCCTTGGCTCCGCCTTGTGGGCGTGATAGTTACCAAAGCCTCAATGGGGGTTGGAACTTCCAGACCAAACCTGGAATGGCTACCCACTACACTAGAGTTTTTATAAATATCTAAAACATTTATTCAAATGGTGTGTCATGACTATGTGGTTGAATACCAGGAGACAGGAGGGGAAGGGAAAAGGGAGAAAGACTAAAAGGAGGAAGGGTGAGTCTGTTCAAAGTCCATGATCCACACAGAAGAGACTGTCTGTAATAGGTCTGCACAGAAAAGACTGCAACAGGTCTACATAGAAGAGACTGTCTGTACAGGTCTGCATAGAAGAGACTGTCTGTACAGGTCTGCATAGAAGAGACTGTAACAGGTCTACATAGAAGAGACTGTCTGT
Source organism: Peromyscus eremicus (assembly GCF_949786415.1). Taxonomy (NCBI): domain Eukaryota; kingdom Metazoa; phylum Chordata; class Mammalia; order Rodentia; family Cricetidae; genus Peromyscus; species Peromyscus eremicus. The sequence goes on from NC_081428.1 coordinate 68,801,073, forward strand.
ACAGGTCTGCATAGAAGAGACTGTCTGTACAGGTCTGCACAGAAAAGACTGTAACAGGTCTGCATAGAAGAGACTGTCTGTACAGGTCTGTATAGAAGAGACTGTCTGTACAGGTCTGCATAGAAGAGACTGTCTGTACAGGTCTGCATAGAAGAGACTGTCTGTACAGGTCTGTATAGAAGAGACTGTCTGTACAGGTCTGCATAGAAGAGACTGTCTGTACAGGTCTGTATAGAAGAGACTGTCTGTACAGGTCTGCATAGAAGAGACTGTCTGTACAGGTCTGCATAGAAGAGACTGTCTGTACAGGTCTGCATAGAAGAGACTGTCTGTACAGGTCTGTATAGAAGAGACTGTCTGTACAGGTCTGTATAGAAGAGACTGTCTGTACAGGTCTGCATAGAAGAGACTGTCTGTACAGGTCTGCATAGAAGACACTGTCTGTACAGGTCTGCATAGAAGAGACTGTCTGTACAGGTCTGCATAGAAGAGACTGTCTGTACAGGTCTGCATAGAAGAGACTGTCTGTACAGGTCTGCATAGAAGAGACTGTCTGTACAGGTCTGTATAGAAGAGACTGTCTGTACAGGTCTGTATAGAAGAGACTGTCTGTACAGGTCTGCATAGAAGAGACTGTCTGTACAGGTCTGCATAGAAGACACTGTCTGTACAGGTCTGCATAGAAGAGACTGTACAGGTCTGCATAGAAGAGACTGTCTGTACAGGTCTGCACAGAAAAGACTGTAACAGGTCTACATAGAAGAGACTGTCTGTACAGGTCTGCATAGAAGAGACTGTCTGTAATAGGTCTGCACAGAAAAGACTGTAACAGGTCTACATAGAAGAGACCGTCTGTACAGGTCTGCATAGAAGAGACTGTCTGTACAGGTCTGCATAGAAGAGACTGTCTGTACAGGTCTGCATAGAAGAGACTGTCTGTACAGGTCTGTATAGAAGAGACTGTCTGTACAGGTCTGCATAGAAGAGACTGTCTGTACAGGTCTGTATAGAAGAGACTGTCTGTACAGGTCTGCATAGAAGAGACTGTCTGTACAGGTCTGCATAGAAGAGACTGTCTGTACAGGTCTGCATAGAAGAGACTGTCTGTACAGGTCTGTATAGAAGAGACTGTCTGTACAGGTCTGTATAGAAGAGACTGTCTGTACAGGTCTGCATAGAAGAGACTGTCTGTACAGGTCTGCATAGAAGACACTGTCTGTACAGGTCTGCATAGAAGAGACTGTCTGTACAGGTCTGCATAGAAGAGACTGTCTGTACAGGTCTGCATAGAAGAGACTGTCTGTACAGGTCTGCATAGAAGAGACTGTCTGTACAGGTCTGTATAGAAGAGACTGTCTGTACAGGTCTGTATAGAAGAGACTGTCTGTACAGGTCTGCATAGAAGAGACTGTCTGTACAGGTCTGCATAGAAGACACTGTCTGTACAGGTCTGCATAGAAGAGACTGTACAGGTCTGCATAGAAGAGACTGTCTGTACAGGTCTGCACAGAAAAGACTGTAACAGGTCTACATAGAAGAGACTGTCTGTACAGGTCTGCATAGAAGAGACTGTCTGTAATAGGTCTGCACAGAAAAGACTGTAACAGGTCTACATAGAAGAGACCGTCTGTACAGGTCTGCATAGAAGAGACTGTCTGTACAGGTCTGCATAGAAGAGACTGTCTGTAATAGGTCTGCACAGAAAAGACTGTAACAGGTCTACATAGAAGAGACCGTCTGTACAGGTCTGCACAGAAGAGACTGTCTGTACAGGTCTGCACAGAAAAGACTGTAACAGGTCTGCATAGAAGAGACTGTCTGTAATAGGTCTGCACAGAAAAGACTGTCTGTACAGGTCTGCATAGAAGAGACTGTCTGTACAGGTCTGCACAGAAAAGACTGTCTGTACAGGTCTGCATAGAAGAGACTGTCTGTACAGGTCTGCATAGAAGAGACTGTCTGTACAGGTCTGCATAGAAGAGACTGTCTGTACAGGTCTGCACAGAAAAGACTGTAACAGGTCTGCATAGAAGAGACTGTCTGTACAGGTCTGCACAGAAGAGACTGTCTGTACAGGTCTGCACAGAAAAGACTGTAACAGGTCTGCATAGAAGAGACTGTCTGTACAGGTCTGCATAGAAGAGACTGTCTGTACAGGTCTACATAGAAGAGACTGTCTGTACAGGTCTGTATAGAAGAGACTGTCTGTACAGGTCTGTATAGAAGAGACTGTCTGTACAGGTCTGTATAGAAGAGACTGTCTGTACAGGTCTGTATAGAAGAGACTGTCTGTACAGGTCTGCATAGAAGAGACTGTACAGGTCTGCATAGAAGAGACTGTCTGTACAGGTCTGTATAGAAGAGACTGTCTGTACAGGTCTGCACAGAAAAGACTGTAACAGGTCTGCATAGAAGAGACTGTCTGTACAGGTCTGTATAGAAGAGACTGTCTGTACAGGTCTACATAGAAGAGACCATCTGTACAGGTCTGCATAGAAGAGACTGTCTGTACAGGTCTACATAGAAGAGACTGTCTGTACAGGTGTGCATAGAAGACACTGTCTGTATCGCCATGTGCAATGAATATAACCAGTAACAATGCTATAAGAGAAACGCAGCTAGTGAGGTGCAGAAGGATGTGGAAAGCGAGCAGAGGAAAGCAGCTCCAGGCTGCAAGCAACATTTGTGCTCTTGGCTTCTTCCATCATCTCTCCACGTGGCACCAGCCAGCATAACTGAGGAGACACAGGGGGGTGATCTGGCCTATCACGGAGGTAGTCCATTTTTTAAGACACCTCGTCGTGGCATACTGGTTTCTGCAATGCAAGAGGAGCCATTTCTGTTCCCCTGGCCCCTCCCCATGGTAACCTTACAGAAGCTGAAGAACTGCTAGAAAACAGGAGAAATGTTTTGGGATGTGTGGGTGGAAGAAGAGTTATTGGACATAACCCTAAAGCGCTGGAGATGAAATAAAAAATAGGCAAATGTTGAACTGATATCACACACGATCAAAAGAAACAATTCATAAAGAGGTAACCTACAGACTGGTTATAAAAATGTGCATTTGACAAGGGGGTCGCATCCAGAACATATAGAACAGCAGTTCTCAACCTGTGGGTCATGACCCCATTTGGGGTTGAATAACCCTTTCACAGGGATCTTCTAAGACCATCAGAAAACACAGATATTTACATTATGATTCATAACAGTAGTAAAATTACAGTTACGAAGGAGCAATGAGAATAATTTTATGGCTGGGGGGTCACCACAACATGAGAAACTGTATTAAAGGTGGTAGCATTAGGAAGGCTGAGAACCACTGATATAAAGAACCCCAAATCCGAATGGCAAAGAAAAGAAAGGAAGGGAAGAAGGGAAGGAGGAAGGGAGGGAGGGAGGGAGGAAGGAAGGAAGGAAGGAAGGAAGGAAGGAAGGAAGGAAGGGAGGAAGGAAGGAAGGGAGGAAGGAAAACTATTTAACCACAAAAATATGAAACCCTGTTAGGCACCAAATGACCAGTACCACATGATTGCACTCATAGGAGAAATCTTAAAAAGTAGATTTCATACTAGTTAAGAGGATGTGGTCGCCAGAGGCTGGGAAGAGCAGAGGGGAGGGATGGGTAGGAAAGGCTGATTAAGGGACACTAGGGTATAGCCAGAAGGGTACAGGAAGCCCTCGTGTGCTGCACAGTAGTGCGACTGGATGATGCTGGTGCACTGTGTGTTTCTAAGAGCTAACTGTTATGGTGTTGGTAGCAAACATCCCCAGGTTCCTGTGGTAACCGCTTGGTCCCCAGACAATGATGCTGTGACTGGACTATGACCGAGCTCACAGCTGGGTGGGCTACTAGAAAGTGAGACCTTGTTGAAGGAATTTGGTCATTGGGGTGGTCACTTCAAGGGGACCTTGTCCTCACCCTTTCTCTTTCTGTCTCTGCTTCCCGAAGGGAGCAGCTTTGTCCTTCTGTGCCCTTCACCCACGATACACACCACCTCATCGTGGCCCAGAAACAATAGAACAAGCAAAAAAACAAAAACCAACAACAACAACAAGCAAATCATTCCTCTTTTAATATGCTCGGGCACTTTGTCATAGTCATGAAAAGTAGACTCAGACACTATAGAAAGGATGTGAATTTTCCCCATAAAGAAAGAAGAAATGTTTAAGGGTAAACGCATTTCCCTGACATTTCACAGCGTACACATCTCAAACATCAAAAGGTGGCCCTACAGACATGTATCTTTTTTTTTTTTTTTTTTTTTTTTGAGACAGGGTTTCTCTGTGTAGCTTTGCGCCTTTCCTAGGACTCACTTGGTAGTCCAGGCTGGCCTCAAACTCACAGAGATCCGCCTGGCTCTGCCTCCCGAGTGCTGGGATTAAAGGCGTGCACCATCACCGCCCGGCACAGACATGTATCTTAAGCATCCAGTTAAAACAATTTTCAATTTAAAATATAATAATTAACATTGATGCTTCTTACTTCGTTATGGTGTACCAGCCAAGGAGAAGATACTTTTCTATATTATTCCAAATTCTCCCCACTGTCCTCTGAGATAACCACCAATAATCTTACTACAGGGGACAAAGGGAAATGGGCCCACAGTCAGCCATGGTGACAAATTGAAAACACAGCCTCACCTCTGCCTTTCAAGGCAGAGGCTGATCCCTTCTCTTAGAGTCTAGTCATGCAACATACTGAAATAATAGTTAAAGCCACCCTTCAGAGAGAGAGAGTTGCTAGTTTTAATATAAAGAACATGGTGAGAATGTTCCTTTTGTTGAGCTAAATCCCCTTCCCCTGGAGAAAAAGTGGCTGGAGGAGGTCCGGGTTGAGCCCGTGGCAGCCCAGCACCTGTACCCTTCCTCCAGCCTCCATCTTTCCCTGGACTTCCTGTACTTTGATTCCTGGTGCCTTGTGGGTTGCAGAGGCAGAGGGATGACGAACACTTTCCCTCTGTCCTCCTCCGCCCAAGGCAAACAATTTTCCTCCTTATTTTCCCTAGCAGGATGGAGACGAACTGATACATTAGAAGTAAAACTGACCAGAAACTGAGGACTCTCCAAATGAAGGTAAAAAACAGCCCCCAAGAGGTTGCTGATTTGACTGTGGTGTGTGTGTGTGTGTGTGTGTGTGTGTGTGTGTGTGTGTGTGTGTGTGTGGAGAGTGTTGTTGTTATTGTTGTTTGTAAATGTTCATATGCCTTGTGAGGTCATTTCCACACTAGAAAGAAGAAATGAGCAAATCAAGGTTCCGATTGACTAGGACCGGTCTGCTTTTCTCTACCTCCTTTCTGAAGATTCAGTGCACATTGGTAAGAAGGGCTACATCGCATTTTTAAGCCCCAGAGATGATGAGCACCCAGGTCGGCTCACTCCTTTCTCTCAGCACTTAGCTGATGCCTGTACCTATCCACCCAGACATCCACTGCTGAGTCACGTGAGACGGCACCTGTTTTGAATGTTGGAACTTACCATGACATTAATCATAGAGTATGGATGCATGAGAAAGCTACCATCCCCCACCCTGCTGAAATGGTCACAGAGACCCACAGCTCCTGAAGTCCTCACAGAAATGCTGCCTCCAAATCCCATCTACTGCAGGAGGCATTGACAAAGGTTGTGAGCGTAAACCTGTACTATCCAGACAAACCAGCCTGACGTGTCCAGGTTCTCATTTCCCACCTCACAGGGCACTATCAGTACCAAGATCAGCATTCCAGTTCATTACCTCCCATCAGCCACTGAATGAGATCATTATTGCTTGGGACTCAGGTTGACATCAGGTTGCTGGTGTAACCCCAGAAACACTAGGATACCACAGCACACTGCTCCTACAGAAGGACACAGCCGATACAAGCTTTCCCATCTCCCATGTTTCTTGAGTGAGTTAGGGTATGATTTTGCATTTTCCTCTTCCCAATCTACTCCTTCAAACTCATCCTCCATGTCCTCATCCTCTCTCCACCTTCTCCTCCCATTCTCTTTACCTGAACCACCAACCACTTCTCTCCATTTCCCTCATCACTTGGTGAATAGGCCATTTTCTCAAGACCCTTCCTCAGAACACTTGTAATTCCCAGAATTGGCTCACCCATGTATATCTCTTTCTCATAAGCTGGCGAGAAAAACGTATCTTTTTTTAGGTGCATAGCTCAGATTAATTACCATTTTGAACATTTTGTAAAATATACTATAGCACTGAAACAAAAATAAAATAAAATAAAAAGTAAGCACCAAAATGGCACAGACCCAGGGCAACAGGGAGTAAATGTGGTAAGAGAAGAGCAAATTTTTATCTTTGTGGGGGTCACTGCCAGCTACTCAGAAATTTCTAGAGACAATAAACTTTACTACCTTAACAGCTTTCCCAAACCCTCTGAGGAAGAAACTGTCTATTGTCTGAGACAAAAAGACAAAAGTCGGTTCTCCATAAGAAGGCCGCTTTTGAGGACAGCTCCCGAGAAACCGACAAAACATTAGCAGAGAAAATGAGGAGCGTTTAGTTTGAGCTCCAGAAAATGGAATGTGAAGGGAAGATGATAGGGCTGTGAAATAAAGAGTAAGAGTCAGGAGCAACTAACAGAGTCACGCTGGGTGAGATGGGCTGAGGGCAAGGAGGTACTGTGGTTGGACAAGGATGATGATGCAGAACATCTTCTAAGGGTGATGCCTGCTCTTCCCAGGAATACCATAATTCTATGATTTTTCTATTCTTCCAAAAAGAACAATAAGGAAGCCATATTTATTGGACTACTTGAGGGACTATAGGGCTAAAAAAAAAAAAATACCCTGGGTAGAAACAGTTCAAAAGCCAGGAAATAATGATGGCTACTATTTTCTATCTGAGATGCCTTGGGTCTTCATAAATGACTATGATATTGATATTCATTCAACAGTTCTTTGGCGATTAAAAAAATATTGACCCAAATCATTGTTTTATCAGTACGGTCCTTTGAGAGCCCGAAGAAAGATGTAACGTCTACAATGTGCCCAAGTACGCGGATCGTGGGCTTTCCATCCTTTTGCTCACTTATTTGAACCTTGTTTGTCTCTAGAGTGCTCATCCCATAATATTCAACACGAGTGATTCAATCTGGATGCTGCTAGATGTATCGTGTTGGCCACAGTCAGAAAAGAGCAGAGGTGGCAGACCTAGAACTCCAGTTGCACAGTCCCGGCAGGTTCCAGGTCCTTGCAGGGCTTAGGAGGCGGGCACTTAGAAGCTGGCTTGAACTCCACCGGGTGGCAGTAGTACAATGTTTGCTTTCTTTTTTATTTTCATGGAAACTTCCTCCCAGAAGGTCAAGGATGCATGCCATGCCCCTTGCCCACTAATCGCTTCCTTCCTTGTCTTTCGCCAAAAGCATCATTAGGTGAACTAGAACAGAAGGTGGCCGGAACCTGGCCTCTCTGTCCATCTCCCAGAGCTCCCCATCGGAGCGGGGCCCCTCACTGAGTCTGGCACTGCACACTCAGTCCGGAAAGGATGCATGCCATCTGCCCTGGACCCCCTTGAAAGAAGTCCGTCCTCCTTGCTCAGTCTTGTGGACGTGCGAGTCATGGGCCAGTTGGAAAAGAAGCAAGGCTGCCAACCGCAGCCTGGACAATGCAAGCCTATGGTTGGAACAAATTTGATAGGACATCGGGCAGCAGGAGACAGAAGACAGACATAGGTCAGTGTCTGCTCTTTGGAACCAGACGTAGATAGTGCTGGGACACTGGACGGCGGAGCAACTCATCCAAGCCTCTGACAGATACATAACAGACACAAGCAAGACCCAGACATGCTAGGACTCTTGAAAAACCTTGACTCCAGCATCCTGGATGTACAGTGGGAATGCTGAGCCTCAGAAAAAACATAGTCTCACAAGAGTAGCAGAGTTAGGGTGGTGGGATCCTCCAGTTCCTCCCACCACTCTAGAGTGACATGTCACCAATCAAGAATAATCTTAAGAGATGTATATTGGTTGTAAGTGATGGTCTTAGGAAATCTGTGCCTCACTCCAAAGATCAGCAGAACTACTGTGGCTTCTAGTCAACACGGTTTAACCTCAAAATAACTTCTATGGTCCAGATATTTTCTTATCTCTGTGTAGATGAACGGTCTTGTTAAATAAGAAACACAGAGCCAGTGCAGAGATGAAAGCCCAAGAGGTCAGAGCTAAGAGCTAAAAACCTTACCCTTCACTGCTGGGGCTGTCCTCTTCAGCAAGAGACCTACTTCCTGTCTGTTTGTCTTTTTTATAGACTTTCTATTCTGCCTTCTCATTGGTTGTAAACCCAACCACATGACCTCCTTGTCACTGCCTGTCTGTACAGACCTCCAGGTCTTCTATGGTTGGTATTGAGATTAAAGGCGTGTGTCTCCAATGCTGGCTGTATCCTTGAACACACAGAGATCCGCCTAGCTCTGCCTACCAAGTGCTGGGATTAAAGGCATGCACCACCCAGTTTCTGCTATGGCTTGCTATTAGCTCTGACCCCCAGGCAACTTTATTTATTAACATACAAATAAAATCACATTTCAGTAAAATTAAAACATCACCATATCTGCCTTAAAATAAAGTGTACTTGTCTAATCTCATCCAATTCTACGCTTCCTGCAGCCATCAGAGGAAGGACTGACAGACAGAGGCCATACAGCAAATGTCAATGGTGGTATTAAATCAGCGCAGGGTGGTGGCTATGAAGAAATCCATCTAGCCACCAAGCTGGGAGTCATGTCCCATGAATACTCTTGCAAATCGATGATTGCCATGTTCTGAATGGAAGGGACCTAGCTGGATGGACTGGTACAGTGTCACTTGGAACAGGCCTTCTCCACTGAAGTGGAAGACATTTCATCCTTCCAACTGCTCCCCCACAAACTTGCATCATCCCCTCTGGCTCCTTCTCACATCTGTAGCCAGTTGTCAGTAAACACGGTTTGTTCTGCTCCATAAGCTAGCATGTATCTGGGTCTTCTCACTGCTGTAACAAATCACAACAAAGATAATAAATGAAAAGACTATTTTTCCCCTTCTGGTTCTGAAGATCAACTGTCTGCAAGGCTGCACTCCAGGGAGACCTGCAAAACAATTTCTTTGATTTTTCTAGCTTCTAGAAGTCACTCTTTTCCCTTGGCTTGTAATCCCTGCATCATCAAAGCCAGTAACGGAGCATCTCCATTGCTTCTCCTATCTCCTCTCTTCTTATTATACCCAGTCGTATTGAGGTGGAACCAAAAATGAAAACTGTATATACTTAGGAAGTACAGTGTGATATTTGAGATGAGGTTTGCCCGTGTAATAATTACCACAATCAAGCTAAGTGAAATGTTCATGACATCACTCATAGACACTTTTGTGAAAAAAGAACCCTTAAGGCCCACTTTTTGTTCAAATTTTAAATATTTAACTAAGTCGTTATGGTAGATATTAAATCTTTACAATGTATGCACTCTCTGCAGACAAAACTCTGTACCCTGTAGGCAACTTCTCATTTCTTTCGCCTGCCATGCCCTTGTTAACTAAATTCTACTGTTTCTACAAGTTTATCAATGTTAGGCTCCACATAGAAGTGAGGCCATGCTGTCTGCCTTCTGTACCAGGAGCTGTGATGTGTCCCTTAGTAAAATGTCCTCCAGGCTTATCCTTGGTATTTCAAATAACAAGATTTCTCTTGTTTTTGTGATTCAATAACGTTCCTCTTTCTGTCTCTTTCTGTGTCTGTCTCTGTCTCTGTGTGTCTCTGTCTCTCTGTGTGTGTCTCTGTCTCTCTTATGTGTTTTTCTCTCTATGAGTCTGTCTCTATATCTCCCTCCTTCCTTCTTCCCTCCCTGTGTTACCCATTTCATCCACTGATGATTGGTTAGGTTAGTTCCTCATCCTGCCCAGTATAAATCATTGTAATCACCCTGGAGACCACACTATGCCCACCACATCCAAGAATAATCTCCCCAACTCGAGACGTTTCATTGCATCCACAAAGCCTTATTTGCCTTACAGTTTCCAGGTATCAGGACACAGACATGTTTGGGGGCAGTGATTCAGCCCACTGCACAGGCACATTCTTGTTAGTTTTGCAGCATCTCCATAGACACTACCCTCCACGCTAAGGTGCTCTTTGCAGTTCCTGCCTTCCCATCCTCCTCTCCAAGAAACGTAAGTCTGTTCAGGTCAGTCAGAGCATCTGATGAGCCCCAATATCTCCAGGATTCTACTTCTCCCCTTACACCCCCCTGCTGTTCTCTCCTTTGGTCCTCCACCTCCATCACGGTGGTTTCCCTCCGAGTCTTTGAACATGCCAGGTGAGCTGGTGTCTCCGGAAACTTGGCCTTCTGTTTCCTTTCCCTGGCACTCTGCCTCTACCTCACCCACTCCTTTTCTTCTGACCACTCCCTCTGCCTGGTACTCCACCCCCACGTCACCCATTTTCATTCCCTTTCCTCTTCATGTAGTAATTCTGATTTCCCTGTCACAGCAAGGCTGACTTTAACCAATCAAATGAAAATGGTTCTTCTCCATAGTGTGGACACCTTCCTATACTCCTTCCATGGCACTGCCCGCATGAGTTTGAGTTACCCCCTTTCTATGCCTCACTCTCCCATCCCATAATACACAAAAATGTGTATTGTGCAAGGATGGGGCTTTTTGCCTAGCGTGCTGTCTGTAGAGTCCCCATATCTGGAAGTACCTAGAATGAATCACTACATATTCAGTAAGTAAACAAGTGAAGATTCTTAACCTCTCTAAATGGATTAATAAAGTTATTTCTTGTTGCCTTCATTCTCACAACTGTAAAAGGAGATGTTCCAGCGTACTTTGCAAGTTTTTTGGGTGCTCTGGCACACATGAAAGTTTTCTGCTCAGCTCCCAGCCCCGTGACTTCCTTCTAAGGATGTGGTCATGGTAAGAGGAACTGGCGAGATGCCATGCCGTCCCAACATCCAGAAGAAAAGAGCCACATCACTCGCCACTTCCAGCCCATACCTGATGGACATGGGAACTAGAATTGGCTAATCAGGTGCTTCTGCCCAGACAGCTGTGTGGATAGGAATGAAAAGGAGGAAAGTGGGTCATGCCCAGTGGCATCCTGGTGAGATGTTGTGCAGGTCTATCGGTTATAGACGGAAGCACCCCATAATGCAGAGTCCTCTACAGTCTTGACCTCTGAGCTTACCTTGGCTTCTGCCCAGGGTCCACCTCTGCTTCTGCCCTCTCTCTGGTCTGTTAGCCTTCTCTTCCTCCCAATCCCTTCCTCTGCTGTCTGTAGCTGGGAATCTTATGGAACACTTAAAGGGAGCCATATAGTGGGTGCTAATGATGCTCCTCACAGATCCCATCTGTCAGCTGAATGTCCGTCTCCCCACCGCTACAGTTTACATACTTGAGTATAGAGGAATCACCTTGCCCTGATGGGAGTAGGCTCACCCAAGACACAAGGTGTTATAGCAAGCCTAACGTCATACACCCCCTGACTGGCTGACCCAGAGTTCAGAAGTGTGGACGACTTGCATCAGGTTGAGACAATTGTCCAGTGTGGCTGACTTCCTGCAAGTCAGAACAGGGCTGGCTCTCCCAGCACATCACACTGCTGTTTAGCCCTCCCTCCCGCATCCTGCTCTCTCTCCTTCTGGGGGTTGTGGAGGGGGGGTGTTTCAGAGCATGCCCTCAAAACACTTGACCCCTTCTCAGGATCTATTCTCAGGGAATTTGAAAAAAAAAAAAAAAAAAAAACAGACCTTGACAGATAACCATATGATTGGAAGTGAAGTATTTATTTAAAAAACACTATCTGTGCCTGGCAAGTCGTAGCTAAGCTTAGTGAGTAATGATGGTTTGTGAACTCCCAGCAACTGCAAACAGTATCTGACATAATCCCCAACACCATCCATCTTGTACTGTGACTGCCAGAAAATATTGTCTTTAAATCAACGTTATTTTTCTGTATATGTTTTATGTTTCCTTGTACTTCCCTTCTTGTACCACAGTCAAAAGGTAGCTATGGAAACAGCACTGGAAAGCAACCCTGCCTGTTCCTGGCTTTTCACGTCACCAGTGGGCACATCCCTGGTGGACAGTATAACAATCTCACCATTACATTCTGTAAGGAAATGGTCACTGTATAGTCCATTTTTTGGAGGTGAGAACCCCCGTCAGCTTAGCAATAGCCGTGCTTAGGGGCTGTAGAGATGGCTCAGTGGTGAATGTGCACTGCTCTGTCAGAAACCCGAATTCAGTTCCTAACACACATGTCAGGCTTCTCACACTGTTACCCCTGTGCCAGGGAAATTTTACGCCTCTTGTCTCCATGGGCATGCGCGCACACACACACACACACACACACACACACACACACACACACACACAATTAATTGAAATTAAAATAAATCTTAAAGACAGAATGAAATGGTCACATTAATATGCTAAAAGAAATTACTAAAGCCGAATGCCCATGTACCAAAGATCGCCAAAACAGGGTACTCAGTAACTATGGTGTGACTTGAAGGAAAGCTGGCCAATTAGGGGGCCATGGTCATCAACTGTAGCAATCAAATGACATCTCTCTAGACTTCTTGATGTAGAATAAATGATGCCGCTTGCTGGTACAAAGAGACAAGAATGGATTCTAAATGAAGCAGATGCTGACAGGGCAATTGAGTCACGCTGAAGAGGAAACACAGAAAGAAGAGCTTGGACCCTGACTGGCTCAATGGGTAAAGGTACTGATGACCTGAGCCTGATCCCCAAAACCCACAGGTAGTTGCTGCTCTTTGGGCCACCAACCAGCTCCCAAGTAATTATGAATGTTTGGTCTTAGCTTAGGTTTGTCCCTCTAACTCTTTTAACTTAATTTAACCTGTTTCTATTCACCAACATTTTGCCTCAGGGCTTTTTATCTTTCTTTCATTCTGTATGTTCTACTTTCCTGCTTCTTCCATGTCTGGCCGGCCCCGGTGTCTCCCTGGCATCTCTTTTTCTTTCTTTACATGAGCCTAAATTTCTCCTCCTACTTATTCTCCCTGACTGGAAGTCCTGCGTATACCTCCTCCCTTGCTATTGGCCATTCAGCTTTTTATTAGACCAATCGGGTGCCTGAGGCAGGCAAAGTAAAACAGCAACACAACTTTGTATCGTTAAATATTCTGCAACATAAACAAATGCAACACTTCTTTACATAGTTAAACAAATACTCTGCAATAGCCATAAAGAGGTGGGGAAAGTGAACCAACCCCACAAATTGTTCTCCAATCTGCACACATGCACGGAAGACACGCACCCCCACATATATCACACATGCAGAGAACACAAAATAAGAACAACAACAACAATTTTACAAAAATGGGAGCCTAGGCTCAAATCCCTCCAACCCTGAGAGCAGAGCAGGCCAAGTACATCTGTTGGTGCAGATTACACTCCCCTTCTAGAGAAGTGTACTGGGAGACCTGATAAATAAGACATGTTTGGCTCCTGGTAAAGCTGAAGGGGCCATTGCCCATCTACGTGTATCCTAGTAACAAATCCTCCATTCCTTGGGTTCAATGGATTTCTCTTCCTTACTACCAAAGTAGCTTAACACTATCAGTAACTAAAGACAAGGTTCCATCCTGTTTCACAGCCCTTTGCAATTCAGAGGTTTCAGAGTACTTGGAGTCAGATTTGAAACTCTGGAGTGTGTCTCTGGTGTCCTTCTGCATAATCTGAAGTAAGAAGACTGTAGCTGGGGTACCAGCTCCATCTCCCTACTAGCTGGGTTGTCCCCAAACTGGTTCATTCTTAAACCTCCAATGACACACAGCACAAGGGCCATACACTTCAGAGGTCTGCTTGAATGTGAATTGTTCATGTGAGCTTTCACAGCATCATCAAAGGAGAACGTAAATCAGTACTCAATTATTATTGATTGGAAATTACTAAGCAATTATAATCAGCTACCACAGTTTGGATTTTTTTTTTTTGAGTTGGAGAGTGATACTTGAGATGAAACCAATAAAACATAATTCAAGGCATTGTGAGAAATTGAAGATTCTAGAAAATAAAGTCAAACCCCTCTTCACAGATGGGATGACTGAGGTCTTGACCCCTAGTGTATCCCTGGGAGGAGCAGGGCTGTCTACAGATGACCTAACACTGTCCATCTCTCTATTCACATCTGTCCCTCTGTGCTCAGGGAGCTTCAGAGAGAGGTGAGCACCTGCAGCAGGAGCCCCATGACCATGAGCCTCTCCACCTCACTAACGTTCATTTGAAATGATTCCAGGTCGATTAAAAAATGTGTAACCACCTGACTTTGAAGAAACTTTACAGATCCCAAATATCTTCGATATTCAAAGGGATCCTTATAAGTGAAAAGACAATTGATCATGTACTCTGGGACACAGGGCAAGCACTATGTTTTTCTTGTTCCACAGAGTTCAGTCTGGAGGCAGGTGTGGAAATGAAGAATTATACAACTGAACGGGGTAAGTGAACAGGAGAGTCTCATCGAGTTCCCCGTTCCACTGCCTTGCCTCCATCAAAAGCAAGAGGCTGTATCACATTTCCATCTCCTCTAATGAAGGATAGAACAGGCCCAAAGCATTAGCTGTAAAGTGTGATTTTCACTTGCTTAATGTTTATTGAACCTGGCAGTGGCCATATAAAAGAACACGGGGCTAGGAGCTCTCCGGGAAATAACGACGTACCTACAGGAAGATTCACTGTCAAAGCAGTTATTCAACCACGTGGAGCACACTGTGCACAGAAGCGAAATGTGCCCTGGAAAAAGTCACCCAATGAATTAGCATCTTTGTGTGAAGGCCTCCAAGGAAGGGTGGGGGCCGGGTGGGAAGACGCGGCAGATAGTGGCCAGATGGCAAGAAGGAGGCAGTTCCGGACACAGCCTTGAAACAGAGAAGCTATGTGGGCAAGTGAGAGCAAACTGACCCTGCCATGCAGAGAGAGTGGGCAAAGCGTGAGGAAAGACAGGGAATGGGAGGGAGAATCAGAGGAAATGCTGCTCGGTGGGGTGGGTGCGAGTTCGTTTTGCATCAGAAAGTGCATGCATGCGGGAACATAATCATCTTTGTCCCTCAGGAGGCCACTCGCTCTTGGTCAGACATCAATCTGGAATTTCTCACCTGTGCCAAAGGCCTTCCCGCAGCCACCCGCTGTCACGCAAAAGAATTTCCTGCAGACTGGGGTCTGCTGCCACTCAGCAGACAGCTCTTGAGTACTTACAAAGTGCACTTAGCATCAACACAGCTGTGAGATACAAGGCATCACTTCTCCTAACTGTGTCAGAGACGATCTGTGGGTTGGGGATGACACATAGGCTTCAGATACTGAATGTGAGTTGACTCATGGGGTGGCAGACAAGAGATGCTTAACAGGGGCTAAAGGGATGGCTGATCACCTTGCTCTCACAAAAGCTAGGGCTTGTATTTGGAAACTGAACAATAACATGGGGATTGCCATCAAACTAAATATCTAGATCATTTCTAGAAGAGAAAACATCTCGGACCTGGTTTATAAATACCCTATGTGGTAGGTAGGTTGGACTTAGCAAACTCTAAAACTACAGAGGGGGATGATCATATTAGGTTAGAGTCCCCCTCCTGCGGCAGCAATTATCAAATGTGGTTCTACTGGGCCACTGACTTGGCACAGTGTGACATGTGCCGCAGATGAGGGACATGGCGTTGGGATGACTTTTGGCCTAGGAACTCGAATTTAATCATAACTTCAATCATAACTGCTGTGATTGCGTCTGTTTTGAAAAATGGCTCCCATTGATGAACATTTGAAAAACTTACATGGAGACACTGGGGGCCATACTTGGATCACCAAAATCTGAACCCATTATCTTATTGTTCAGTGCTCTGCAGCAGACCCGTCACCTTGGTTAGGCATTTCAAGCCTCCTGGGGTCTGCCATTACTGTTTCTCGGTTCTTTCCGGTCCCTTCTTTCCCATACTCCTTACCAACAAGTCAGGCACTAGCAACACTCCCCAAATGCCTGGCGTGGATGTTCTCTATGTTTAGAAGCAGCCTCCTCCTCTCTGTCACGGTGGTACCTACAAGGGATGCTTCAAGACTCAGCTCGAAGGCGTTCGTCCCTGTACATCCAGACAGAGGTCCTGTGCTTTGATACCACCTTGCACCTTTTAGTTAAAAATGTTAACATGCCGAGATTTATTTCATTAGACTGTGAGTCCCTCAAGGCCGGGAACCATATTTTTTCATTGTTGCTTTACTACAGCTGGCAGCTTGCAAGCCCTTTTTTAAGGGAATGGGCTAATTCAAGCTGCAGTGACAACTCATGACCACCAGATGGCAGTCTGCAGACATTTTGTCCCTTACCCACCATGAGAGAACAGAAGGTAATAAGCTGTCTTTCATCTCTGCCCTTGAAGACAAACCCATCTCTGAAGACAGAAAGAAGCCTTTTGACTGGCCAGTCAAAACTCACCTCCCTGAATCAGAATCACAGTGGCCATTGTATTCCCCGTTCTCTAAAAACTCTGTCCCCGAGGCTCTGCTGAGCTCCATGATGCAGAAACTTAGATTTTTCCAGTTGGAGCTTCCCAAGGGCATCGTGACCATCTTCTCAGCAACTGGACGAATGGTCACCAACACCCACTGACGGTCAGCGTCTGTTGAGGTCCCAGAACTTTCTGCCCACACCCATCTGCCAGATCCACGCAGCAAACAAAAGTCAGCCGAATGTACTTTGCTTACTTTTCTTCTAAATTCTGTTAATTGTGCTTTTAATTGACATATGACAGGTGTACATATTTTTGAGGTACAGCGTGGGTTAGACACAAGGATACTTTGTGTAATAATCAGAGTGTGGCATTTAGCATATCTACTACCTCAACCATTTGTGGTTTCTTTACTGTGAGAAGTTTCTTCTCTTCTGGTGGGTATTTGGGAATACACACACGCAATATTCACCATAGTTACACAGTTATGCTTTAGAGAGTCAGAATGTCTTCTTTTTACCTGGCTATGAATGGGCCAGGCTCTCCCATCACCACCCCCCACACACACACACACACACTGTCTGATCACCACTCTCCTGCTCTAATGCTATGACATCAACTTGTTTTGATTTCACAGATGAGTGAGGTCATCCTTGTGGTATTTGTCTTTCCGAGCCTGGCTTGTTTCACTTAACTATGCCCTCCAGACTCCTTCGTGATGCCAAAAAGTCAAGAATTCAACCATTTTTTTAGTGACTAAATAATATTCTTCTGTGTACATCACACATATTCTTCATAAATGTTTTCACTGATGGACACGTAAGAATTCCTGGTTTTGTGAACAACAGTGGCAATTTCCTCTGGATATGTAACATTCTGAAGCCAATGTCTTCCCTGGGGATTCGCCTGCTTCTTCATTGGTGAGCACAGTGCTGGTCAGCCAGGAGGGAGCTGACACTTTTTTTCTCGGAGGTTTGAACTGAGAATCAGCCTAGACACAGAATCCCTGGCCTCTCTGTGTATGTTGGTCTCTGGTCTCTCAAATGATGCAGGACAGACCAACTGGAGTGGAAGAAGGAGGAGGAGGAGGAGGAGGAGGAGGAGGAGGAGGAGGAGGAGGAGGAGGAAAGAGAAGGAGGAGAAGGAGAAGAAAAAGAAGAAGAAGAAGAAGAAGAAGAAGAAGAAGAAGAAGAAGAAGAAGAAGAAGAAGTAGTAGTCGTCTTCCAGATTAAAGACAGCCCTGGGGGAAAGGGGGCTGAGAGCTTCACTTCCTTTTTCCTCCTATTATCGCAATTTCCTCCTAGTTTATAATCGTTTCTACCTTTAATAGCTACTGGTATAGTCACCAGTACTCAGAAAACAGGGAGAAGGGCTTATTCTTGCTATAATTCTTGACAGTCCAGCTCCACCAAATGAATCCTAATCCCATTGTCTTGGTTAGTTTTTTGGTACCTTGACATCAAAGCTGGAGTCATCAGAGAAGAGAAAAACCTCAATTGAGAAAGTGCCTCCAACAGAGTCATCTGGAGGCAAGCTTGTGACATCTTTTCTTAATTGATGGTTGATGGGGAAGAATCCAGCCCACTCTAGGTGATCTGTCCCTATACAGGGGGTCCTGGTTGCACTGGAAACCTGGCTGAGGGAGCCAGGAGGAGCAAGCTGATCAGCAGCATTCATCTATGGCTTCTGCTTCAGTTCCTGCCTCCAGGTTCCGATGTTCAATATCTACCTTGCCCCCACTTAACGAACTGTGACTTGGGATACATACATTAGGCAAATAAGCCCTTGCCTCCCCAGTTGTTTTTGGTCATGGCCTGTATTACAGCAACCAAAAGTAAACTCAGAAAACTATGGACTTTTTTTTTTTTTTTTTTACCACTGTTGGAGTATGAAGCCTGAAGATTCCAAAGAGCCGAACTTCTCTTCACTAAACTCAACTCTTTCAGTTCTAAGGATGTCTGGGGTCTTCCTTGGAATTGAGAGGCTCTGAAATAGTGCCCTCCCTCAAATAAAATACTACATTTCATAGATCATATAGTGAGTCCGACATGTGTGTCAAATAGATTAGGGTCAAATTCTAGTCCATGCACATCCTGACCCCTTTCTGTGGTTGGGTTTCATCACTTCTGCCAGGCTGAGCTTCCTTGGCTGGAAAAGCAGCTTAGATGATGCTCTGCCAATGAGATGACTAGACAGGTGAGTGTTCAGGAGAGTCACCATGCACAATGCACAAAGTAAGTGTTAGCGATTGACATTGACATTTGTATCTGCATAAGTACTCTGCAGAAGGCACAGCTCCCTAAAAGTAATTCTTAATGTCATAGTTAGCTGATACAGAAACTTCTGCTGACCCCAACTCTCTCCATAAATCAAACCAGGACCCATTCTTTCAGTGAGACCCACATAGAGTCTTTCATGCAGCAAGACTAACTTAGTTCATAAACTCTGGTTGGCTAAGAAAAGGTAAATGAAGATACAACATTTGAAGCATGCTCTCTGCCTCAGTGAGCTCATGGTGTACGGAGATCTGCCCTCAGTAGTTATAATTCAGTGCGTGAGGGCACTAGCCAGGTGCACAGAGATTCAGAAGCCGCCCAGGAGGGAGCCAGAGTCCCTGGTGTTCCTCAAGGACACTGCAAGGCCATTATGAGCTAACCTTGGCCTTGCTGGCAACGTTTCCTCCAAATAGCATTTGTCTTTTGAGAATACATTATGACAGCCCAAACTTTTAACCTTGGTACCAGCTCTTCTCTCTGAATGGAACACCCCCCCCCCTTGCTGGGAAGTGGGAAATGGCCCCAGGTCTTCTTCGTGATCTCTGAAAGCCTGAGGGCTCCTTCTCCTCCAGCTGGGATCTCATTGCACGTTCGAGCTGCATCCTATTATTTGGCTCCTGTGCCCTAAACAAAACCAACATCTGTAGCAGTCATACATAAACCAAGTCTGATGAATCCCTCCCACAACCAGTGTTCATCATGTGTCCGTCCATACAAGAAAAGCCATCAAGCCCTGCAGAGGGTCCTCTGTCCCCAGCCTACCTGGATTCATTACAGGGAAATTGCTATACAAAGGCTTCTAATGCCATCTAGATTTTACTCCCTTTTAACTTCCCCCAACTTGAATTTGTGCTTTAAAAGAATGCATAAAAATAAACATACTGGGAATTTATTTAATATATATTTTTTAAAAAATATATACATAATAAATGCATTTTAAATATACTATAAAATATATTATAATAAATATATCAATACTCCCATTTGTTTGAAATCCCTTTGCATACATAAACATCAACATGACATCTCCCTTCTTATTTTCCAATGTGCCCAGCTAACTGAACTCTTGCTAACACATGCTCTTGGGAGTTGGTTATGAGATGAGCACTTCTTTGAGACTTGGTGTCCCACGTTTGATCCTAATGCCATCCGTACCACGGCCACCTTACCTTACTTCTTACATCTCACTTTGCTTTGTGTGTGAATGTTAGTTCCCCTTTAGCCAGTCTAGGTCATTTTAGATATGGTTCTTTAATTACCACTATTATTATTGCTATTAGTTTGCTGAAGACGTGTATGAAGCCTTGACACACTTCCGTTTGAGTTCTCGTGTTCCTCTGAAAAGCCAAACAAACCTGTTACCACTTGACCAGTAGACGAGACTGAACACGAAGAGGAACTGCCTGCTCAGGGGTGCCTCATGGCAGGTGCCTCATGTGATCAACAAGCAGTCCTCTTCTCCATTCATTCTACCGTGTCATCCCTGTGCAAGTCTGTGGAGTTCCATTTTTGATTGACACATTTGTGGTTACAGATGAGGGACAGTGTGGCGATTTGATTAGGATATGCAGTGAATAGGGATCAACACAGGAAAATCACCTTTGGAGCTGAACACATTCACGTTAGTATTTCCTCTTTTCTATCTAGTTTGATATATATAGTTCATTGTTGTTAATTATATTCACACTGCTGTGTCGTGCCAACGAACATGAGTGCTTACTCAGCCCAGAAAACCATCCTTCTACACCCGGGATCAATGTTCCAACTTCTGATTTTAGTTGGGTGTCATCTGCAGATTTGCTCATCCTTTTCTTTAAAATACCCAAGATTAACACAAATGACTGAATAGGCAAAATAGGTTCTAGACCTTACTGGAGACCTCTTAATCGACATAGAAGCTCAGTCCTCCTTGGGAGCCATTTTTGTTCTCACAAGGAAGAAGCAAGTGACTGTGGTGGGACCTGTGATGGTCTTATCTGACCATCTTACACATACCCCCAGCAAAGGAGACCATGACGAAGCCAGCCCCAATAGTTTCCCTAGGCAGACTTACAGCCTAGTGAGAGGGACAGGAACCATGGTGATTATGGCAAATTCACATTCACTCCTTCTTCAAGATGAGCATGAGTCAACTCCAAAATTTCAAGAGAAAAAAACAAACAAACAAACAAACAACAACAAAAATACTATGCTTCACTTAACCCGTGACCAGAAGCAAAGCACTTCCCTTGTGAGACCAGAAAACTGCTGTCATCTCCCAGAGCTCTTGAGAAACATTCCCATCTGTACCTACAGCTACATTTCAGTGTTCAATTTGACTGAACTTTTGCCTATATACCTCCCAGGAAAAGACTTAACCTTAAATTTTTCATCTACAAATTAAGGTTAGAATTACCTTAAAGTTATAGGAACCAGCGGTCACCTATATAGCATGTGGGTACTTGAGGACTCACTCAAGAAATACCATTATGATGCAAACATGTTTTGTCTGGGGATGCAGGAGGACATGGCAGATGACTGGCCACTCATCACTGGATGCCTCCAGCCTGCAGCATAACAAGAGCTCAAGAACAAATGGGAAGAATGAGAACTGCATGAGAGCATCTAAATTCATACCAAAATACATGTTAGATTCTCTAGACAGGGAGTTTGGTCAGGAGAGCATGGGTCCCTCACGTTCCCTGGGGTAGGGTAAGCAAGCCATATTGAGAGGAAAGTGAAAAATGGGATAGAGACTTGAAAAAACTTCACTAGGAACAATGGTGTAGGTCTTGGTAGAGTCACCAGCCTATGCCAAGCCCTGCTGTTCTGCCATTAGCTATCTGTGTCATTGGGTAAATTCTGCATCTGAACAGAGTTCCATTTTCTAACTGATAGGAGGCAGACGGTAGCTCAAATCTGCCAGAAGTGTTGAGGACACTGAATGAGATACAGGTTAGGAAAGCACATTACACAGCCAGTGCTATCTAAGACTGTGTTGGGCTCTGTTGAATAGGAGAGCAGTGGACTGTGCACAGATATTTAGGTCGGACTGACAAAATCTCTCGGGCTAACTCAGGAAGATCTTGATGCAGCAAAGATGCTCGGCAGCAGCAGGTTGAAGAGACAGTGCATTTACAGCAAGGGGCAGCTGGGAGACTATATACATCCCGTTCCAGGGGCTCCAGACAGCCTCAGGCAACACATCTTAAACTAAAGCTGCCACCTTTCCCTCAAAACCGCCTTTGCCTCCCAGGACCTCTATTTGTTCCTGACAGGACAGTCTCTCACCTCACTACTGCTTGAGATGTATATTCTCGTTGTCAACCGTAAAAGCACAGACCTGTCTCCCTGTGCACTCTTTGACTCTGCGTTTTAATGTCCTCATCTGTGGAATGACATTGACACCATCCGCCCCTAATCTGCATTAGCATCTTATGAGAATCTACTGCTGCAAAAGCTTCCTAAAATCTGTAAAATGCACTGGAGAAGAAGGGAGGTCTTAGCAGTTGCAATAGGGCTAAGCCCCCTGCCTTTTGGGTAGCATGAAAACCGAGTCCCAAGTCTCATCTTTAATAACACCCAATGTTATTGGTTCAAAGACTTGCAGCTTCCACTGACATAATTGTGCTGTTTGTTCTTTAGCTCAATAGCTTGACTCTGTGGCATTTGGGTGCTGAGAGAATTAAGAAAATCATTCCCACATTAAAGGTGTAAAAATCTTTTGAATACATTAATGAGGTGGTAGGAAGTAGGCTGCCATTAAAGGACTTTGAAAGTTCTCTAATTAAGCCGAGCTAATGAGTTTTTCCAACTCTGCCTGAGCACTGAGCCCAGCAGCCTGACAGGCCTCTGACTTCTGTGATCTCCATGAGAGCCAGCCACCAGCAGCTGAAGCCCAGGTTCATCGTGGGCTGATTCACACTCTCACACCTTCGGGTGAAATCTCGCAGAACAAGCTACATCGCATGTACCACGTGGAGTGGAGGTCTGAACCTTGCAAAGCTCCTGACATCAAGTACCATGGCATCATGGCACTCCATCAAGGTCCAGAGGATGACATGAAAACCATTACAAGTGCCTTGTTAAAGCTGGGAACAATATGAAAGAGGAAATGGAATTCAATGGATTAAATCTGATTGTTTAGCAATAATTGAAGACTGAGTGCTGGGCGGGATACAGGGATACTGAAGTCAGGTCTAAAAGCTTACAAACCAGAATAGTTGTATTTAGAAAGAACACGAAGAGACGGTTCCACATCTCACTAAATGAGCATATTATTCATTGCTTTGAGATCTCCAGATGTGTCAATCCCTTGATGTAGTTTGCAAAATCGCCTATGACCTGGTCCAGGTACTTTCCCACTTCTGCCCACTCAAGAGAGGGTGAGGTCACCATCAAAGCATCCTCCCTTGGCTGCTTCGTGAATCATATCACCTGGTATCTTTATTGACTTTAATAGATCCACCAGATTCTCTGCTGTGGGACAACTTGTTAGGTATAATCCTGGTGCTGTTTACTGTGATCATACAGCATTTGTTTGTTTATTTTAGGAGGTGGATGAATTTAGGACAAGAACACTTTCCAATTTTGTCCTGATCTCCCAAAGTACTCTTCAAACATTGGAAGAGTTTTGCATGACAGCACTTTAGTGTCTCATACAGCTTCTGTGTATGTCTTTCCTGCTTATAGAATCAATTGAAAAATCTATTACACACACACACACACACACACACACACACACACACACACTCACACACACACACACACACACACACACACACACACACACACACACACACACATATATATATTAGATGGACCACCAAAGCAATCACTGTCCTAAAATTTTCTCTCCACAACATTATGCAGGGACCTGTTGGCATGGTGTATATCCCACCACTCCACGGATAAAATGACTAATTTAGAACTGCTGTTTCTGAGTATCAAAGAGAGGTCCATTTATACACACAGCATGATGAACTGGTGTGCACATAGGTTCACTCTGCAGCTGTGCTGGAGAAAGCAGGCAAATCCATACTTATTAACAGATAGGACCAGGAAGTGTCACATCAGTTCTGACACCGTGCTCAGCCCGTGCTGTGGTGTCAAAGGGCAAGCCAGACATCAGCAAGGGCATGCTGGCCTGTCGTGGCACTCAACACTGTCACGTGAGAGAAAGCAGATGCTGAGTGTTGAGTGCTCGTGGAGTGAGCGGTTCCTTGGGAAAGAGCATCAGATTTGACCTACGTGTCCTGGTCAGGGTGGAGGAAACATTTGTATTAAAAAAAGCACAAACGTTTTATTTAGGAACAGAGCTCCTTAGAATGGCCGAACATCCTGGACACTGAAGGGTAAAAGACAAGAAAGAAAAAAGCAAGCCAACAGAAGAAGATACTGTGAGAAATCGAGGCACCTAATCTCAGAATGGATGATGGGGAAGATGTTGTCGCTTCAAAGGGCCATCATTTAGAGAGGCAAGTCCAGTGCTTAGGCAGCTAGACCTCCTAAATGTCCTCAGCTGGGATGGCATTCTTGGATCCTTCCATTTCACAGGTGATGAGACTCAAAACTTTAGGTGTCTTGGGTCACCAAGCTATGAGGGATGCGAGGCAGGCTTCATACTTTAGCGGCTAACTCTAGAGCCTCTGCTCCTAGCCACAAAGACTGCTGAAGCCCTGTCTGACTCTAGCTATTCTGGGATTCCTAGAATTTTGTAATAGTGAGAAAGAAATGATATAGTCCCCAAATGTAGTTAATCGGGCTGAGTCCATTACCTCCCTTTTGTCCTCCAGTGGAATCCCTGTGCTTGCGACTACAGACCGTCCAACCAAGTTTCAAGTTTGCCGTGTGTCAGTGTGTATGTGTGCGTGGATCTGACAGGGCTAGTTCATTTCAAGTAACCAAGTATGTCTTTGGACAGCTCTTGTCAAGATCCATAGAAGCGCCAATTCCAAAAATATGTTCCTTTAGTGGTTTTTTCGGGTTCTCTGCTCTGCACGGATTGACAATGTGGTAACAAGAGACATTCTGGAGACTGGATTTAATGCAACCATATGCTAGACAGAATGAGAACCCATATTGCAGCAGGCCAGCCGGTACATTTCCATGTTAACAGAAGCTTGATTGCAGATTACATTTAGTCTCAACAGCTCAGTTCACTGCACACAGATGCCATGGGGGACTGTAAAGTTAGCGAGATGTGGGGGAGTACAACTAACATTTTTTTTTTTGAAAAAAAAAATCCTTAAGCTGATAGAATGCCAAGGAGCATCCGAGCTGATGCTCAAAAGAAATGCTGCTATATTTGTTTTGCCAGAAAAGGAAAAATAATCATTGTCGCGAGTTGTTAGTCAAATTATGAATACGAGCCTGGCTGGTAATTGTCTGATAATACAAACAGTGATATTAGGGCTGTCAGATGCTGCACACACTGCCTGACAGCTAACATGAGCATGCTCCCTGAACGAGGAGGCGCTCCATTACTTCCAACAGTCAGGCAGACAGAAGGGCCGTGATTAAGGAAAATGTCGCTGGATTCTGGCCTCTTGTCCAGAGCTGGAACTGAGTCAACTTCCTGAAGTGTGGTCAACATCTCCGTGCTGAGGAGAATCTGTGTAATTGTGGAAAGACACAGTGTGGGTTTGAGCTGCAAATTCATCTCATCTGCTGTGCAGCCCTGGGTAACCTCTATCGACATCGGCTTTTCCACTTCTAAAATGGGAATGATAATTTTCTAGCATGTCCTCCTCCTGGGGTTATCGTGAGGGTCTGCTCAGAACTTTGGATGCCAGCATAAAGTAAACCACATGGTACTCAATGAAGGTGGGGACCAGAAATGCTCTATGAGGCTGAATTTCCATTTGTTATCATTTTAAGCGCAGAGCTGGAATGATCTCTTGTCAATTTTCTTGTGGCTGGAATAGATTGTTTTTTTAATCTAAGTACGTCTTTTAATCAGAATATCCATCTGATCTCCCTCTTCCAAGAATTTGACCAAAAGGTACTTCTCATGTAGAAGCCTCTCTGACTTGTAGATCCTATGCCACATCTGTTAGGGGAATCTTCTAGAAGACTTGGAGAAGTCCTGTCATGTGTGAGTAACGTCTTCATTCTCTCCATGTGCCGATTCTCCAGATTTCAGGCTGTGGCAGAGACAGTTTGTGAAACAGTACATGTTCCCGTTAGGTTTCCCAGGATGCTTTGTAGTTAAGATTGGTCATGTGACTAGGCTGTAGGCAAGGATGGAGTAAGGAACCCCCAGACCTCGCCTTTAAACTTTCTATGTGTGCACAATGCTTGTTATTTATACCCATCCTCCAGCTGAGCAGGAACAACATAGAAACATGGAGGCAAAGCCAAAGATGGAAGAGACCTAGGCCTCCGGGGACTCCTTGAAGGCTTAACCCCTCCCCCAAGAATGGGCCTGAAAAGTGAATGAGAAACAAGGGTCCATTTTCCTAATCCTCTGAGATCAGCTGACTACTTGCTGAAGTAGCCAGTTTACTTTCAAATACAGGCACCCGCCAACTTCATGTCACTACTCAGGGCCCTGTGACCAGAAGCACAAGCAACATCCCACTGTGTTCCCAGAATGCACCAGCACTTCCAGCCCCATCCCATCTTCTCTCTACCCATTCACCAAAAATAAAATAAAATAAATTTAAAATGCTTGTCCTTGATCTGGGGAACGCGGTTTGATTAGGGGCAGTAGCACTAAGTGTCACAGGCACGAAGAATACCCTTGCTCAAGCTAGCCTCTCTCTGCCTCTCTGCGCACTTCATGCCCACCTGGCACCTTGGCAGAACCCTGCTGATCATTTGTTTAAAGATACGAGTTGAAGCTATAGCCTGTCTACACTCCGGCATGGCCAACAAGGGGCTTCTGTTCTCAGGTGGATCTAGATGCTCACAGCAAGCAGTGCCTTGTAGAGCTGAAAACACCCTTCTGAGGTCCACAGTCACATGTGGCGGCTGCTGTTGTTCACGGTTGGGGTTTGAGGGCTCTCTCTTCCAAAGATGATTTGTTCTGTTGTTTGCTGAATCTTTACAGACTTCTCAGTCTGCTCCACTGACATTCTAATGGTCATTAGGTCATTTGATCCCTGAACTCGGAGTAGGTTGTCAGAGATTCCCACAGTGGCTTTGATGCTGACAGCTATACAGAGTCTCTGTTGGTGATAGGAAGCCTAGGTTTGAGTTCTGGCTCTTTGAAAAGACTGAAATGAATCATTAGTCCACGTTTCTCTAAAATAAGTATAAATGAAAATAGCAAGTCTGTCCTGAGACCTTCGGTCCTATGATATTGCTGGCTTATCCATTTTCTTCAGAATTGCATCCCTGCCCCTACTCCAGCACCTGGTATGTGCTAGCCCCCCCCCCCCCCCCCCCCCGTCAAAGATGCTCAGGTGACTGAATATTGTTTTAGAAAGCAAATAAGGTAATAAATAAGAAACACTCTGTAAACTCTGTAGTGGTGCATTCAGGGAAGTGTTATTATGGCACAGATGGGGAATTCAGGGACTGTCCCCAAACTGAAGAGCTCCTTGGCTATTTTAAGATGTTGGAAGACACTCCGGCAAGTGTATTTCAAATGTGCATCAGTCTTGTGGCCCAGTGCTGTATGCAAATGAGGCCTGAGCAGAGAGGCAGTGTGCTGTCTTAACAGAGGTAAAAGGAAGAAAGGCCTGGAATGTTCCTTGGTAGACAGGCATAACACATGACAGAAGAATCTTCTACTTGCTTGTTAAAACAAACAAGTTTGGTTTGGTTTGGTTTTTGCAAGGTGGCCATTGGAATGTGGAACTGGAAAGGAATTTCCCCACAAAGAGTGACTATTTCATAAGATGCTTCCCATTTATCTATAGTCCTACCAGGTCTGCAAAATGACATGAGGCAGAATTTGCCAAAAGTGGCCCATCCAATTGACCTTGTGCCAGTCAAACCCCTGACCTGATGGGATGGTGGTTTAAGGAAGCGTGGTCTGTGTCATCTGTATAAACCCACCTGCACGGGACACTCAGAGTGAGCCACTTTTCTGACACAGATTTCCACATCGCTGGAGACTAAGAACACTGGCTTCTGGCAAGAAAGATTCCCCCAGTCAACCAGAAAGGAGAACCAACAGAGGAACCACATCCTGGGGTCACGGTGGTTCTGTTTCTTCTGGTCGCTGCCAGTTCCGTGTCTTGCTGCTTCTCTGCCTTTAGATTCTGACAAGTCCATGTTCTTAAATGCAGTTTTTGTTATCCAGTCTAAAGAATTTAATAGAAAGGAGAGGATGTCCGCAAGTCTTGCAGCCTGCTAGAGGCTCCTAGAGGGCCCACATAGCTCCACAGCTCTCAACACAAAGCCTCATACAGACAATGTGAGGTAATTGGTAATGTAGGGTGTTGATCATAAGGGAACCTCTGTTCAGGAGTTTTTCTTTCCCCAAAGCCCTCTCCTGGGAACTATCACTGTAAACATACTGTCCTCTGTCTTTGTCAGCAGCCAGTGTTCCCATAGCCCACCGTGCTCCCTTCCCCCGTGTCACCCAGGCCATAGTAACGAAGACAAAGAGGATTGGGCACACTGTGTAGAACTACAGGTTGCTTTGCTGCAATAAGATCATCAGGCTTCGGACTAAATTAATCCATGTTGTAGGGAAGTGAAGGAGACAGTCAACACTCCAGACACTGGGTTCACAGGGAGGAGAAACACACAACTCCCATCTCTTAGGAGATCTTAAAATTGTTGGCAGAAAGACTCAAATACAGACAACCAGCGTGTTATTTTAAAATTACATTAAATATTTCTGTAATTTATATATAAATTACTAAATAGGTAATAAACTCATGCCCACAGTATAGTGCTGTCAGATGACATATTTATATAACATATGCTATTAAATATTGTAATGAAGTCATGTACAGGGTCCTCCAAAAGCTCTGGGGTCATTCTAGGTCATGAGATCAAAGGCAGCTTCAGGGAGTAGGAAACATTTGAATGGAAACAGCGTAGGCTCTCCCCAATGGCAGGAACCAGGAAGAGGGGCATTCTAAGCAGAGGAAATAACAAGTTTAGTGACAAAGAGGGGTGGACAGATGTCACGGTGAGAGGGGACTACAATTCATCTGGAAAGGCTGGACCAGTATTTCCCAGAAAGTGCTCTAGGAGAGAGAAAAAAATGTTCCATGGTTGGTAAGTTTGGGAAACGCATGCTATTTAGAAGCATAAAGTATAGTCGTGGTTATCACAGGCTGTGAGAGAGCAGTTGAGAAGCTACCTTGTCCAGGGCCGTAAGGCAGAAGACCTGGATGTAGCAAGAAGGGGAAACACAAAGACGGATGATGCAGAGATGCTGAGGGAGCAGAAGGAGGACTTACTAATGGCAAAAAAGAAATGGATGTAAAAGAACAAGGGTTTAGTTTGCTGGACTGAATGTATCTCAGAAGGAAAGAGTAGAATCTGGGGATGTTGAGTCTGAGCTGATTACAGAGCAGGCATCTGGAGATGTCAAGAGACGATGGACAACACCGGGTCCATGACCTTGAAGTGATGTCTTCATTCAAGAAAACCGTTCAAACCACTGGACAGGTATTAAATTGCATGAGCTAAGGGTCCCTTTTGGCCCAGAACTCGTATCACGGAATGGCCAGAGTAAAAATGTTTAACAATGCAGTGAGTATGTTTCTGCCAGCTTACTGTCTCCAAGTGCATAACCTGCAGCTGGCCATGAAGTCCTGACCACAGAAGGCAGCACAACAGCTGTGCGCATCCCAATGAAAGGAAGTGGTTTTTAACAGAACGAATTCAGCTAGCAAAATGTTGCAGTGACCCCATTAAAATGATTCCCTTGCTGTTAGCCTGTAAAAGAAAAAAACATGAAAACATAACGCATTCAAAAAAATTACAGCGGAGCTGGAGAGACTGCTCAGAGCTTAAGGACACTTTCTGCTCTTCCAGAGGACCTGGGTTCAGTTCCCAGTGACCACGCTGGACATCTCGCCACTGCCTGTGACTCTGGCTCCGTGGGATCTGATGCCCACTTCTTACCATCGTGGGCGCTTGCACACATGCAATCAATACACATGCCCAAATATGGACACGAATAAAAATAATTAAAAAGAAAGAAAAATCACGGGAAACTGAGCATTTCTTTGCTGACTTCTCCTAGACATCAGTACCACCTGTTTGGAGCAGGTATAAGGCACCATGCTAGGGGCACATGGCTGAGGTTTGAGTCTCGACTAGAGCATAAGGTACTTTATGTCCTTTTGAGCATTATGTATCGTCTAAGTTGCTCTATTAGCACATCTGCAAGACATGGACCATGATCCTTAACTGTCTTTTCGCAAGACTGTTAGAAAGACTCAATTGGCTGACTTCATTGGTTGCTTATTAGAGCTGACATTGGCAACAGGGACTTCTTGTTCCAGATACACAGCTAGACTGTTGTAACACACTCATTTCACACATAAGGAAAGCAGGGACTAGTGAGAACAGGTGACTCACTCACACTCAGACACACAGCCAGGGTACATTGCCCGACATGTAGATGCTCAGCTTTGCAGGGATCCCTGTCTTCCAAGAGCCGAGACGCAGAAAGAAAGAAACCAGAGCTGTGTGATGGTTAATACTGTCAGTGTGACCAGATCTAGAGTTGGCATGGAAACAAGCCTCTTGGTAAGTAGACTGTGAAGAACTGTGTAGATTTGATTAATCGAGGTGGACACACTACATGTGAAAGGTACGATTCTATGAGCTAGGGCTTCTGTTTAAGTGAAAAGGGGCTTTAATAGTAGCGTTCATCATACCTGCTTCCTGATTATGGACATGCTGTGACCAGTTGCCTCCCGCACCTACGGCCACGACTTCCCTGCCACAATGGACTGTATATTCCAGAACTGTAGGTTGAAGTATACCCTTCTTTTCTTAGGTCACTTTAGCTGAGTATTTTATCATAGCAATTGGGAAACTAGTGCAGGCTGCAGAGGAAATGTGGGCTGAGTAGTGAACCTGTATCAATCTAAACCTCAAGTGGCAAACACACTGAGCATTGTGGGTAACTTTGCCCTCCTTGTCTGTCCCTATGCCTACCAAGTGGGCATTCTGCCTCTATCATTATCCATCACTTGGCTGTAGTTCTCGGGGTCCCATCTACTCAGCTCAATGACTTTGACACACTCCGAGACACGTAGTGGTGAAATTTTTTATGGTGCTATCCCCCAGTGATTCGAAGTTGAAATGTCATTGTCACCTTCTCTCCTAGGTCCTCTCTAAGTCCAGGGGGCTTTCTGTGGTGCTGGCCAAGCGTCCCTAAGTCGTTTTTCCTGAACTATGACAGGAGTAGCAGCTGACCTTCCTGATCTTGTTTTGCCTCATCCTTCCCTCGCCAGGGTCGGTGTGCCCATCTTTTCACAGTCTCTAGTTCTCTCCCTGTTTTCACAGTCCACAGGATAGAGGTCCAAACCTTCACCACGGTATTCTGTGGTCATTAGATGGCCCTTTGTCATTATCTCTCTGTGCCCCAGAGTGTCAGCCTAGAGCCCGGAGAAACAACTTATGTTGAGAAGAAATTAGATGCAGACACTAGAACTGAGTGATACTACAGAGAAAAAGCAGAAGAAAAAAACCACGCACACAAAACAACCACCAGCTCTTGGCTTAGGATGAAAGTGTGTCTATACAGTTTCAAATCAGAGCTGTGTGGCTGGTTCTCCAGAGAAGCACCTGGAACACTGTTTTCCCGACCCTCCCTCTTGTCTGTTCAGTTGTCTGAGATACTTTGATGTCTGTAGAACAGTACTATCTCCAATCAGAGCCGAGTTTCCTCTCCAGACAGGAAGACAGCCCCTAAGCAGAGAAGCCAGGCTCGTATTTGTGGTCTGACTGAAGCTGTGACTCATCCAGCCAAGCCAGAGGCTGTTTTGATCCTTCCCTGTTCAGAGACTATTTACAGCTGTAATTTTCTTCCTTTCCTTTCTTCTCTCCCTCCCGACTCTTGTGAATTATCAGAAGGGTCATACACACTTGACAAGTGGACCCTGTATCAGAGAGAGTGTACAACTGAACACACTTTCGCCTGACGCCCGCAAACGAATGCTTGTGTTTACAGGTCTGATGACGGAGCTCCAGTAATGACTTGGCCTTTTTCGCCTTGATTGAATATTCCCTTGGGCCTGCCGGTCTGGACTTCTGTTATTTAATGAGGACATTGGAATACAACCTCAAGATGTCTGCAAAATTGACCTTTTCTTTGGGTTTATTCCAAGAGCAAAATAGAGCCTGCATTAGACAGGGTGGCTCCAGAATACAAGTTTGGAATTCACTCCCCTCAGAAGCCCACCAGAACCAGAGATTGCCACAGGATGGATGATTTAAAGTTCACAGTGCACGAGAAGAAACAGAAAGTTCAAACAGAGAAAGCCACTTGTCCCAAGTCACATGGCATAGTCACAACACAGCAGTGTCTCACTGGATGGCTTGCATCAGAGATTACAGAGCTAAAGCTCTACTATCCACCATGGACAAGCTTCCTGTGTTATACCTGTTATACCAGGGCATTGCTGTGCATTCTCTTCCTTCTAGTGGGGAGTGTCCCTGGCCAGAGCAAGGAGAATGGGGGAGGGGGGATGAGAGACAAGCAACAAAACCTAACCTAAAAAAAGAGAGAGACAGAGCCGTCTTCCTGTTAGCCTGGGAGCCAATGCAGAACATTTAAAAGTCATGCAAAGGATCTGAAAGGGGACCACTTCAGAGATGCTAGACCTGCCACATTCACCTCACACCTTCATCTTCAGTTCAGTTACTACAGGAGCACCAATTTAGCACCTCTATGAAGATTGAATGAGAAAATGTGGTCATAAAGTACTTTATAATGAGGACTTTGATTTGTGAGAATTATTATCACCTCCCAACTCCATCTTCTTATTTTCTCCAATATACAGACTTCAGCTAGGACTTCTCAACTCCAACGTTAAAGGTTATCCTTTGGTATAAATTTGGCACAAACTCACCGTGGACCATTGGGGATACAGAAGCATATTTTTACACAGAAAGAAAAGCATTTGTAAACTGAAGACCCATCTATAACACACATATACTTAGAATCAAATTATAATAATTTGTAATTGTTGTAAGGTTTCTCCAGATCAGTGAAAAAGAAAAACATATTCATGCACAAACACATGCATGACATTTAACATTAGAAAGCATGAAAATTTACATGATATCTGTTGTAGCATATGCTCAGCTTGTCAACAGTTTCTTTCCTATCACCTTAAGGAGTGAGACCTTATTGGAGATTCCCTGAGCTCTTCCACAGACAGCTCCCACAGAAAACGCTGACCCAACTGAGGGAACTTTTGAGAGTGGAAAAATCACACTTTAATTATTACACTACAACAAAAAATGAAGAATCTGAACTGCTTGCGCAACATGGGGTATGCAGTTACTCTGTTTACAGATGTGGAGCATTTCAGGAAGGGCAGTGACTGCAGATGATGTGGTACAAACTAAAACAGAAAGCCTCTCGAGTCAGACACGTTAGGCCTGCCCAACAAGTCAAGTTAAGCCCTCTGTGGAGTATCCGCCATCCTTACGGAAAGTGCTGTTATGCCACTGAGTCTCAACATCCTCCTCTCTAAGATGCAGCTCCTTCCTGAATCCAAACCCTACCTACTCCTCCAATCAACCCGCTGCCAGCACTTTTATAAGAACATAAATGGCAGCTGAGGAATGGCTTAATGGTAGAGTGCTTAGATGTGGGGTTCGATTCCCACCCCCATTAAAAGGCTGTTGTAGCCAGAATTAGATCCTTTGATAGATTTTTACGGTGTTAGTGTAATGAAGTTGATATGTCTCATCGGCATCATGGGCATGTCCTAAACAGTCCACATTCTAACCTGTAAATTGTTTCTTCATAGCAGAAAGATGTTCCATTCATCCGTACTTGCACCCCAGAAATTTCCAAGGACTTTGCTATTCTTTTGAATGCTGTTATTGAATATGTTTAATTTTTGAGAGAGAGACAGAAAGACAGTGTTTTACCATGACATCTCATTTTGCTGTGAAGATATTTGGGACACTAAGATTATTCCAGACCAGTTAAGAAAGTGAGCACACCTAGGTTGCAGGTTGGAGGAAAGGTCTATATCTCTGTTAATTCCTATTTCATTAATGAAGGGAACATTTAAATTCACTGAAAGCTCATAGTTGCTCCCAGGTGAGAAGGAATCAGGTTCTTGATGCAGCTAAAAAGATGATCTTGAACCAGACCCTTCTCTCTCTGTTCATCAGAAGAAATAGGCTGTGATGTTTAAACCCTACTAGGTCCACATAATCATCTCATTGGGGATGCGCTATACAACATATGGTCGAGACTGCTACAAAGACCCCATAGAGGCATCATGATGCACACACACAGCAGCAGTCAAGAGTGGAAGCATTTTCTCAATTCAAAATTTCGTTGAAAAGTTTTACTATGATTTTCATAACATGGACCCTCACTATTTCTCTTTGATTTCCTAATCTTCTGGGATCGTTTGCATATTTCTCTTGTCCAGATTGCCCCATATAGAAGCAAGCGTTCAGTCAATACCAGCGAAGTGAATTGTCTTCATCTCCCATCTTCAGTGACTCGATACAGTCATATTTTCATTTTAGCTAAAACACTCCTTCGTATGTGGTTGGTCAACAGAGCAATACATTTGCAATTAAAATAACTTAGATTAAATAAGGGCTAAAGCAACAGTTTCTTCTGACAGAAACATTCCAGTGATGAAGGCAGAAGTAAAGTGGAAAATTAAAAAATGGCATGACAATAATAAAGGCATTGAACAAGAGCACTAGAGGCTAAACTATTAATATATTTGGGCATTTAAATACTTAATTAGTAAAAGTGTATGAAAAACAAGACATTTTTGTACCTACATTGTCTCTTCTGAAGAATTTTACCAAACAAAATGGAAAAAGAGAAATTTACAGTGAAGAAACCAAGTGAGGGACATCCTAACCAGGCAATTAAAGTTAATGTCACCATTAGACCTGAGCACATATCCTGAGAAGGACACATTCCCCCCTCTCATGTCCTTCCCAATACCTTCAACATAAGCCTGATGGAACAGGAAGCAAGCCAAATTGGATGACATTCTGCAGAATGACTCCTTAGTCCTCATGATAAAGCCCAGAGGTAAAACAGGAGGAAATGCTAAAACTGTTTCCGGTAGCAGGAGGTGGGGAAACAAAGGACAGCAGAAGTGGCTGGATGGGATCCCAAAGAAGGAAAGAACATTGCCTCATAACTGATGAGGTATGGATGAAGTGTGAACTGCAGTGAGCCCCGGGGTACTGAGGCCAATTCCTCAGTTCCATCTCTGTTCTGTGAGTGTGTAAGGTGCAAGGTGCTAACATTAGGAGAAGCCGAAGAAGGTCACATGGGTGCTTGCTCTGTGCACCGTTAGAATAAACCTAAAGCTACCAAAACATCCAAATACGGAATTGAAAAACAGCTGTGCCTGGGTGCTGACACCACTGCTCATCACACCCTTAGCCAAGTGACTGGAGCACTCGCTCCTCACCTTTGATCTGATCTGCAATTGGGAACAGTAAGTCTGTTGCTATGAAACCAGGCAAGGAGTGTGGGGGCACTGTGGAAGCTAGCCACTATTTTTCAAAGGATATTTTATTAACCTTCCCTGCCCCCAAATATCCCTGGCTACCAAATAAAATATAGAAGACTCAGATCTAAGTTTGAATTTACAATAAAATACAGTTTTAATTGAGACACACTAATTTTTTGAGACACGGTATTTTTAACTAGAATTTAAATTTAACAGGATGTATGCTATTTTGTTGGTTTTGTTTGTATTTTTTTGGTTCTTTTTTTTTTTAACCAAATCTGATTAAACTGTCTACCCAACTTCTAACTTTCCATCCTGTTCTATAATACAACCTGCTCCCTCTCTCTTCAGTGATTCCTTACACAACACCAAGGAGTCTGGCACATGATTCCGAAAGTCAAATGCCATGACACCTGATCTCCTGGAGAGATGCACAAAGAATAGTCAACCACGTGACCTCAATGAATAGAATTCACCAATAATCCTGGGAAATTTCTCCCTCTCACCCAATTGCAATTTCACAAAATTTTATCTAAAAATTTTAATATTTTAATTAACCATATCTCATAATATCCCAATGACACAGGTGCCCTGCGGATTTTCACACTGTAAGATAAGCACTATGGCAACTCATAGGATGGTCCTAGTAGATGAGAGTGCCAGCTTGCCCTTCCGTCCTGTGCTGTAGCTCAGGAGGATGGATGAGAGAGAAGACAGTGGACTAAAACAATGTTTTCACTTACACCAGCTGTCTTAGTTAGGGTTTCTATTGCTCTGAAGAGACACCATGACTGTCACAACTTTCATAAAGGAAAACATTTAATTGGGGCTAGCTTACAGTTCCGGATGTTTAGCCCATTACTGTCATGGTTGGAAGCATGGCGGCATGCAGGCAGACATGGTGCTGGAGAAGGACCTGAGAGATCAACATCTTGATCCACAGGCAGCAGATAGAGAACTGGCTTAAGCTTCTGAGACCTCAAAACCCACCCCCTAGTGACACACTTCCTCCTACAAAGTCATTCCTATTCCAACAAGGCCACACCGCCTAATAGTGTCACTCTCTATGGACCAAATATTCAAACACATGAGTCTATGGGGGCCATTCCTATTCAAAGCACCACACTAGCCTAGCCTCACTTACCTGCAGAGATACTGAAGCTGAAGAAACATGAATAATAAAGACTCTCCCTGTCTCATGAGGAAATGATCATCTTCATGCTCTGGGCTACAATGTCTTATCCTTTGGCTTCTCTGGGACACCCTGAACAATGAACAGTCAGGGCATTCATTCAATACACAATAACTAACAAAATCCGTTACTCCACAAATAAATATATAAATAAATACATATGTTCATATGTAATTTATGATGTCTGCCACCACAGAAAAGCAAAATGTCCTGATATGGTATCTGTTCAGAGAGTCTTCTCAAATCATTGAGCAGGTCCTAAGTTTATGAACAGTCATAAAGAAAATGAACACATCTAAGTAGTAGAACTTCACTGATGTTTACATCTTTTTATTGTAAATAATAATAAAAAAAAGAGGGCAACACAAAACTAGTGGGGTATGGGATGCCACATTTGAGAAAATGAGACATCAGTATGAGGTTCAGGCAAGTTAGGGTTTTTCAACGAGTTCTCGTGGCACCCATCAGATATTGGTGGTTTATTTTTGCTCTAAGTTGCTTCCTTCTCCCGAATGCAGGTGGTGCTGAAAGCCATAACATAAATGAAACATAGTTGTGAAGCGAAGGAAACATTTAACAATAAACAAGAAGACCTGTCTATTGGTGAAATTATTAAGGCCACTCCGCGTAGTTAAAAGGGATGTTTATGTTGTGGGGTAACTTCCAAGTGAAGGGATAGGTTACAGGGTCTGGGAAAGGTGTGGCCCAGTCTGGTGGTGTTCTCTGGAGAACTCTGCTCGGTCTACCTTCAGCGTCCTGGATCCAGGAACCAAGAGAGCCGGCTCATCCAGATCTCAGGTCTTCAGGGTCCTGTCTTAACCCACCTTGTAGGCGTGACAGTTACCGAAGCCTCAGTGGGGGTTGGAACTTCCAGATCAAAGCTGGAACGGCTACCCACTACACGTATCTGTCTGGAGGAGTCAGAACTTTATCTGGGAGTCTTCAAAATAACATCAACCACCCACTGCTTGCAAGGGTAGGGCAAAATGCTACTGACAATTATTGCATTTCATGCAAAGAGTCAACACAAGTGCATGTGACCTCAGCTGGTACCAGCTCAGTTCTGCTGAATTATATAACAAGGTGGTAAGCTGGAAGCTTCACCTACCTGCAAATAATGAGAGCCTGTATGAATTTATTTGGGGTGATCATGATGTGATATTGACATCTACAAAGTTCACCCTCAAGAACCACACAGCTGACTTACAATTTTTTTTCCACACATTTTTAGTTTACAACTCTTATGTGTTGGGCCATATATAGTCACATGCTGCCCATGGGCCATGAGCTGGGTACCCGTGTTCTGGGCACATTGATCATCTTTGCTTTTCCATAGCATCTGGATGGCAGAGTTCTACTTAAAGAGCTCCTCCCCTCAGGTTCCTTAAGTGAAGTAGAGCTTGATTTTCTCTAAATCATCACATTGTTTTTAAAGGACCAGGGTCTTTTCTTGGGGATTATCAATGCAATAGTCAATGTTTCGTCTGCTTTTTAGTTTTGAGTTCAAAGATCCAATGTGTTTATGGCAAATCTACAATGTCTATCAGCGAAGGTGCTACTTCCTAAGTGGCAATAAGAGACCCAACTCCTTGGTTAGATTGAGCACTGGCATGGTCCACTTCAGTAAGCTGTTGGAGTGGGAGTTCAAATTTTGTCAACAGCCTCTATTGGCTCTCGTGTGTGCTTCTCCCAATGATCTCTATGATCTCCTGTTCTCACACTTTAAACTCTAGGTCCCTTGTTTCCTTCAGAGAGAAAGGAATTTCAATCCTGGATTTGTGGTGCCAACACCTTCTGTAATTACTGAAACAGCTTCCTGTGGCTATGGAGCTCTCTATTTTGTTTGTGATTCTCCCATCTCTTCTCCCAGCTTCAGAGGTGTGTCAGACACGTCCTATGGTGTATGTTTTGAGAGCTGAGAACTTTGCACAGTGGGAGGTAACAAACTTTCCAGGATCAACAGCATGGAATCTGAAGGAGATTTCCCCCTGGATCAACATCAAGATGCAGCTTGTACTAGCAGAAGACGCAGGCCCTAAGTTTATTTGGGATTTAAGAGAAAATTTCTGCCAGGTGAGTCTAAGATCTGGATTCAGACTTCAGATCCATCCTGACCAATGTAGTAATATACTTCTCCTTTCTGTGCTTCTGCCTACCCATTATTTCACAGGGGAAACACGCCAATGGTTTGGCAGGAATCAAAGAATACCCAATAACATCAAGTTACAGGGTGCAGACCACACTCCAGGCACAAAGCTATTAGTACTTTAAATGTATGCTTACACCTTCGGCTGGCCCTGTAAATTTGATATTTCAGTTCCTGTGTGACGGACAAGGACCCTTATGCTCAGGGAGTTAAGCAAATTACCAGGAAAGAGTGGAACTCAAAGTCCAGCACATGGATGCCTCCAGAACCCATGTTCGCACACTTCTCATTTGAAAAATGCTGCTGCATCAAGAGTAACAAGTATCTAAAAATTTTCCATTTAATCCTCACAACACACACACACACAGGTGTTGGTGTGCCCTCTTTTATAATAAGCAGTGATGATCCTCACTGTAATGCAGCTAGTAACTGGTAAAGCTAGGGCCTATGCCTCCTTTCTGAATCATTGACCACATTTCTTTAACTAAAAAGAAAAGCACAGCTTCCGAGTCCTGTGTGCTGGCAGTGCGTTTCCAATACTATAAGGTCGTGCTGCCTTCTGTGAGTCTAGCTCCACATGCCTTCTAAGTCAAATTGTCTTATTCTAACCGGCACGAAGAGTTTTCTCAGTGTCAGCAGCACGTAGCCCAAAATGGACTTTTCTCTGTCCCATGCATCATTCCCCCAAACAAAACTGCCAGCAAAGCTCTGCTTCTAGAACTTTGATTATGTATAACGCTGCTGGGAGCCAAGGGGAGAGAGCCAGCTCTGTTTCTGACATCAGCAATGCCACAGCACTGGTGGGGAGAAATCCACCTTGCACTTTGTCAGGAAAGTCAATCTGATTCCAGATGACAGAGGTGGAATGCCATCAGGGTGATTTGCAGAAACATTTTTTTGATCACTAGGGATGTTTAAAAATAAAACAAAATTTCTTGGTTAGAAATAGAACTTTTAAAGGACCATGACATCATTTTCGGAGCAGGTA
The DNA here is from genome assembly GCF_949786415.1 of Peromyscus eremicus. NCBI lineage: Eukaryota > Metazoa > Chordata > Mammalia > Rodentia > Cricetidae > Peromyscus > Peromyscus eremicus. The sequence goes on from NC_081428.1 coordinate 68,840,705, forward strand.
ATAAAATTGCTCATGACAATAAGCGGTGTGATGAAAAGTTTGCCAGGGAGAACGGCCATTTCTGAGATCTGAAGACCATGAGCTCCCAGGATCCTCACGTGGGCCCCAACGGTATTCCTTCATTTGGGCCCTGTGACTAAGAGGACTCATAAATAGAAAGACCAAAGAGAGATTGAGTAGGGGAGGGCTTGTTTACAGGAAAGCTACATCTTTTTATTTCTCTGCCAATCCCTTACCTTTGCAGACCTCAGAAGGAATAGGGAGGGGAAGAGGAATTTGCCAAACATAAACAAACAACCCTGGAAGAAGATCATATGGCATCACAGGCCCAAGGCTCAGGGAATAATAAGCATCTTGGTTTATGTGGCACTTTATAGCTCAACATACAATTTCAATGAGACCGCTTCTTTTGATCCCCCCAAATGTAAGTGAGGTCAGCTAGAATGATCATCCTCACTTGACACCTAAGCAGACTGGCACCAAGACGAAGTAACATGGCTAGCTTGTAGCTGAACCCCATTCTGTGAGTCTAGAACACAGGGTACCCCTCCTTATACCACATCATCCTGAAAGAAAGTAGAAGTCCCACCTATTCCATTTCTTCAGGTAGTTGCCTAGAAATTAATCAAACAAGTCAAACCTACTACAGTATACACAAGACTTTGAAACAGGAAGTATCAATAAAGATTCAAAGTGGACAGGACAGGAGCTTAAAGACAACCAGCTAACACAATGGTGGGTAATGTTAAAGTAAATCAAAGATTATTTAACTTTCAAGCTAATAAAAACAAGGGGTAACGTTCCTTTAATGTGTTCTGTTCTTTACAAAGACAAGGCTACTCTCTGCCGTCATTCACCCATTCAAGAAGAGTTTCTCTAATTCCATGTCCATTATTGACCTTACAGAACAGAATGGGAAAAGGCTTCTGAGGTTTGGGGTCATGGACAAAGAGATACAGAGCATTAATTTTAGAACTGCCATGAAATGTCTGTCATATGTGCATGCAAGACAGTTTCGTCATATGCAAAAGGATGATATTGCCTTCTGCTGCCAGAAGTATTTGAGCATTCAAGAAGTTAATAAAGTAACTAGATTATAGACATCTGACATAGAAATACAAAATAATCATACACGTATGAAACAAGAGGGACCGTCCTTTACATGAGGGGAGTGGGAAAGCAGGGTAATCCAGACTCCAGCCGTGTGTCCTGTCTTCCACACCCTTGGGGTCCAGACAGCGCTGCTGCTGTAATTCACCTTACAAGAGAGGTTTTGAACCCCTTCCAAGCTCCCACTGCACTTTGCGGGTATCTCTCATCCAAGCCTCCACATCAGGCTGTCATCAGAAGAATCACCCCCGTGTGACATACACACACACACACACACACACACACACAGCCTTCTTAAAGACAAGCCCTGTGTCTTCTCTACCCACTGCAGAGACTTCCTAAGCTGTCTCCAAAGTGATGTCACCTGGTATGTATTAATAGATCAGTATTATATATGTATTATATTATCATAATAGATCAGTAATATATGTATTAATAGATCAGTGTGCGAATTGTAGCTTTGAGAGGTTAATATTCTGGGGGTGGGGGACGGGGAAGGCAGAGTAATCAGAACAAATATACCCAAGTAAAGACAGTACTGTGCCGTGTTACACTAATGAATTTCAAAACCTAAACAATCTCAGGATGGTATCTCTGCTCTAATGGAGACACTAGTCTGGGCGGGCCTGCCAACAGTGGCAAGTAGAGTGTGAAAGGACTCGGAGATGTGCCTCCCAGGTTCGTACCCAGTCCAAGAACACTCCTGTGCAGTGAATTCACCAAATTCTGCTGATTACCCAAGTCAGTAGCCTACACAGCCAGCCATTTACCTCCTTGCTTCGGCCAAGGAGACGCTTGATCAAGTGCCAGCAAGTACAATGAATGTCATACCTTACAAATCCCGAGGAGACGGCATGTTCCTCTTAGCATTAATTGCTTCATTCAGAAGAAGCCATTTAAAACCAGAGTCTGGTCTTTTTCCTTGATGAGCAATTGCAAGCTGCCTCCCAAAGCTTTTGTTTGTTGGGAGGAGAGAGGAAGAGTAAAGCATGTTGTAAGGCATTTTAATTTTCATCTTTATTGAAACAGATTGGGTAGCAGGTTCCTTCGATTTGATTTGATTTGATTGTCTCCTGAGTACCTTCTTGAGGATTACAGAATCTTGTGGCTCTTCCTGTAAGAACTAACTTTTCTACACGTTAAGGCTGTGGCATTATAGGCACAGTCTCAAGCCTATATCTTCCCCCAGCATTCCATCATTATTATGGTAACACACCAATCATAAATCTCAAAGCTGGAGAGGAGAGAAACATGCTCTTCTTTCCCCTCTATTCTCCTGAGCACATAAAATTATATAACTCTCCGAAGCTCTCTTTTTATTGTTGCTCAGCCTTCTTGGCAGGACAAATTCTTTAAAAGGATTATTTCTTCGTAGTAACAGAGAATTAATGAATCCATCCAAAAACTCATTTATTTTAATTGATTAACAAAGACGTAGGAAAAAAAAACCCTTTGGGTAGGAGGCAGGAAGCAAGCCTGCTCAGTGTGCCATTAATGCTCACAGTGTCTCCTCTTTCGTGCTCTGATGAAAGGAGAACAGCACCTCAGTCCATTTTTAGAAGAAAACTAGAACAATGCCTGGAAGACATAGCAGGTCAATTACTATTTGTGGAATAAATGAGCAATGTAATTCAGCGACATAACTTACTTTTTCTGGGTCTCAATGTTTTCCCTTGCTCAAAAAACCAAAAAATGATTAATAATATCTGCATTTCTGCCTGACGAGGTCAAGGTATCAGAAGAGATAAATTATGGCTTCGTGAATGTTGAGTGATGCGCAGAACTCAAGAGGCAGCCTTGTTAGTCATGGCAGCACTTGACCTGTGACCTTAGTCAAGACAGTTCAGCTCTTGCAGCTCTCTTCTCCCCAATGAACAAGATCCGACTGCGCAATCCCTAATTTTATTTCCAGCTCAAACCAAGATCTTTCGACAGCCAGCAAGTATCATTCCATGCAAAATACCCTTCTAGGAAGAAACATTTACAAAATTCCAAGAGATTTCAAAGAAAAATAAAATTCACTGATTTTTCTAAAATACTTTGTGCTGGTTATATTTTGAAATATCAAAGCAGGTCATCGGGGAATAACACAGGGAGACATGAAAACCAGATTTCATAAGAAAAGTCTTTGGGGGAAATAAGAATTTGAGCTGACTTCTGGTATGTGTCATGGAGTTCATTCTGACCTTCCAAACCGCTTGTGTAACAAACTTGGATTTGGCATTTGGGGCTGGCTTTTGCAATCCACCTAATGAGAAATACTCTTAAGACCAGCAAAAGTATGCTGCATAAAAACATGCAGGGAAATGTAGGGGTTAGAAGCAGTGCAAATACACTATTGTAAGTTAAACAGGTCACTTCACGTGACTGTCAGGACAACACAAGGCAATTCCAGACACAAGAAAGAATAGACACCCTCACAGCTTTTAGGGGAAACTCATTGACTTACAAAGCCAGCAAATTTCTTACAGAATTCAGCTAACGGAAGCAGCCCATCAAAAAGTACAACTGGGATGCAGATAATGGGTACCCACAGAGAATGAAACACACAAGACAGTTTGCTCTTAATGTTATTAATAAAATCACACATGACCAGCAATTAAAAACTCTTGCAAAATGACACTTGCAAATTTAATCTCCCATGTTTGATCCTCACCCTGGCGTGTCTTCATCACCCTTATTTTGAAAAATTGTATCTCAATTGTTGTCACAGCTCCCCCCCAAAAAAAATCAAAAAAAGCTTGTCTTGATTCCTGATCCATCGTTTTCACTGTTTAATGAACTATGTGACCACGTCAAGTTCAAAGGAAGTCCCAAATTCTTAGGGATAGCATTTGTGGTAGCCTGGGCGAGGCTTCCAGAACAAACAAGGTAGGAAGTGCCGGAAGTTCAGCCCAGCAAACACTGGCATCCCATTGCTTTTGCAGGCAGGTACAGATCAGCGGTGCTCAGTGGTTCTTCTAGCCGTGAGTCAAAGATTCACTTTGCTGCTGCTCCTCTTTAGCTCTTACTTTATCTTCCAAATTCATCACATAAGAGAAGGTAATGCAAAATGCATAAGATACATTTTAGCTTAGGATATCCATGAGATGGTCCAATGGACAAATGGACCTTCAACCAAGCCTGACAGCCCCCAGGACCTCCTTGGTAGAAGGAAGGAACTGACTGCCACAAGAATGATGCAATTTAGTAATTCAACATCAGCTTTGACAAGTGCCCTTGCTTCCTTGTTATTGAATAAAATTCTTTACTATTCATCTCAAATTTCCCATTTCCTATCCAGCCCTTTGGAACTGGAGGGGTACTAAGACTTGGGCTCAGGCGAATGCATGGCCAAAAGAAGAAACAGTTCTCCAAAATACTAAATACTCGAGCCAATATCATTGAGGCTGGCCAACTGTGACTCTCAGATACAACCCAGACAAAATTAACTGAGTGCCCTTAACATTTTTACCTCCTCAGCACCACCTAGCCCAGGACTCACACTCATCCCATGAGCTGATCCTAGATACCATTTTCTCTTAGAAATATTCCTGGACTACAAAGTCTACTTGGATATCTGCTTTTGTGAATTCAAGTTTTGCCACACATCCTGTGCCTGACACACAGTTTTATAAACAACACCTTTTAACATTGGCATTCTTTATCTGTAAGTTCCTTATCACAGATAGTCCTGATTTGTTATGGCTGTTGTGTCCTCATACCATATCTTTCCTCAGGGTCCTATTTGCTGAATGAATGAGTAAAAGAAAATTGCAGGTAAATAGGTTAGTGGTAGTCAAAATAGGGAGTCAGAAGAATGTTAGTAACCAATAACACATTAAAGAATTCCATATGAACCACTTCACGAATGGCTTGGTCCTGGAACCCTGACCAAGGTGGCAAGGAAATGAAGAAAGGACAGACGCACAGACAGACACACAGAAAAGCCAGGCTGTGCTCACTCAGATGGAGCAGCACTGACTCTGCCAGCAACCCTGACATCAGCATTTATTGTGCACAGCACATGGGAGGCGTTAGCTAGCCTCCATAGCGGGGTTCTGCAGACACCAAACAGGTCCAGGTTGCAGTTAGCCCAGAGCAGGAAGCTGTACTTGCTAGATTTTACACACACTGGTCAATCATCCAGAGGAAGGCTTTGCTACTCCCATGGGTTTGAGGCACTGGGGTCCTGGACAAGGCCATGCTCATGTCAAACAATATACTCTGATTCAGGACTTTATTGGCCATTTACACACTCAGTCCAGGCCTTCTTGGCTCAACACACACAGATGAGACTAAGAATGCTTCAGAGAATCATATTAGAAAGAAATGACTTCCTTCCAAAGCAACGTCACTTCTTTAGTGGCAGTGGCTCTGGTCATCCCATGCTAACAGAGCTCATGTCCAGAAACTCCACAGTGAGTGAGCATTTCTTACATCACTAGGCACTACTCTATGACCTTAGGTCAAAGTTGTCCTTATTTTATGGCTTTACCAACATGGTAAAATCTTGCCAACCCCCCAAATTTGTTTTTCAATCGAAGTCTCAAAGGACTACAGGCATAACTCACTCAGTCAAGGGCTTGCTGTGCAAGAACAGAGGTTAGTCCCCAGAACCTACAGGAAAAAGATGACACCCAAGGTCTTCTGTGGCCCTCATGTGCGTGTATGCACACACACACACACACACACACACACACACACACAAGTGGAAATATGCACTCCTGCAGGTGAGGAAAGGCCATCTGACAATACTCTGAACTCTTCTGTGGAAAACATTTACCTTCTTTGAAGTCGTTCTAGAAACGTCAGTGGAAATAAGCCCCCAGTCACCTGGCCATTCCTTCTTTGTTTATATTCTTCCATCCAGCATATGGAACCCCTATAACTTTCGAGCCCCATTGACCCTGTGTTGAGCATGAGATTGACACTGATATAACCTATAGGTACTGTTGTAAGCAGGCATTCATAGCACAGTAGTTACCACCACTGGTCTATGGGGCTTGTTGTGACAGCATTATGGCAGCTGTACGTACCCTCACTGATGTAGGTACTCCTCATCAATGAAACTGAGTCCTTTCCAGTTGTTTTAATTTTCATGGAAACCCAGTCTGTTGACATTTCTCAGTGTTGGCTATTCACTGTTCGACCTTGTTATTCCGCCAGATCAATATTTACAGCGAGGTCTGGCATTGTCTTTAACTCACTGGCTGTATTTTCTTTCAGTGTGTCTTCGCTTGGGGCACAGTTAATAAACTTTGGGTTTATTCAAGCCCAAGATTTAGAAAGTTCCCATTGGCTCCCAGGCTTGTGGGCACTCTAGATACATCTCCAGCACCTCTTCACTGACTAGTGTATCTTCCATGCAGCAGGTGAAGTGGGTATATGGCTTGTCTTCCCTAGGAACTATACCTCTGTAAGATGCCAAGTCCGTTACCAGAAGCATGAAGGATGGAGTCAATTATGAGGATTTTGAAATGACAAGCCGTGAGAGGAGCTGATACATTCCATTCCCTGGCTCCTTCCAGTTGCAGCCCACATGGATGAGCCATCACTCATAACTTTTTATTACTATGTGGCTGCCTCCATAAACAACCACTTTTGATCTCTTTTCATTTTCTTTCTTCTTTTGTTTTTTTGTGGTTTTTTTTCTTTTCTTTTTTTTTTTTTTTTTTTTTTTTGCTTTGTTTGTTTTTTGGTTTTTCAAGACAGGGTTTCTCTGTGTAGTTTTGGAGCCTGTCCTGGATTTTGCTCTGTAGACCAGGCTGGCCTCGAACTCACAGAGATCTGCCTAGCTCTGCCTCCTGAGTGCTGGGATTAAAGGCATGTGCCACCACTGCCTGACTTACACTTCACATTTCTTTATCCCATTTGCCATCTTGCTCCTCACTCAACTGTCTGAGATTTTACCTCCAAAGAAAGTGTTACATTAAACTTGCCTCAGACAAAGGAAGCAAAGCTATTTAAAATGAGGAAAAAATGATTTCCTTAAAACAAAATTTGAGATGTTAGATTACTATTATTATATGTTATAATGTTCTTTCTATGTAGAGTATGTACATATATGAATGTATAAATAGACACAAGATGGATAGATACATAGACAGATGATAAAAAGAGAGAAAGAAGGACAGATACATAGGTAGATGATAGAAAGAAAGGAACAGATAGGTACATAGATAGGTAGATGATAGAAAGGAAGAAAGAAAGAAGGAAAATAAGATAGCTAGAGCAAGTATAGAGAATACATAGTCATTTTTAATATAGCAGCAATGAAGATTCATAAAATAATATTTTATAAGTATTGTTTGAGGCAGCAGATAGACGACTAAAATTCTTACATGTGCTTCTTATGAAATATCTCCAAGAGTTCTATAAGTACAATTATATTTTGAAAAGATGAAAGAAATCAGAGGGACCTGAGTCATGGAGAGGTGCACTGTCCCTGTGTACCCAATGCTTCAACATTGTTACATGCTAATTATGCCTGAACTGACCTACTGGGTCAAAGCAGTTGATCAACATGCCAGCAGGATTTCAAAAAAAAAAAATTGGTACGCGGATTCAAAATTTGAAGAAAAAGTAAAAAGTAAAAGCTGAAATGCAGAAAGGGACAAGCAAGCTGGAAGCTGTGCAGGCCTGCTTCTGAACATCCTGTCACACCGTGAAACAGTGACAGCAGCATTGTCACAGACGGTCCAGCAGCTCACCCATGGGTCCACTGAGTCTCAATAGTGATGCTGAGGCCCTCATCCATCTGAGGACACGTGATCTTTTCCATAAACACTCAAACAACTTGAATATCTTTAAACCAATAAACACCCTAGTGCCATGCCCTGTATCTTACATAAAACTTTTGAGTAAAACGGATCACGGATGTCAAACTATGAAACTTGTATGTACAGACTATAGAACTTCTGGAAGAGAGCGAAACTTCGGAATATCAAAAAGTTTATAATAAAAATAAAAATGTTGATAATTATATAAAAGATTATTTGAAAGTGGGCAAAACATCTCAGCTGATACTTCATGATCAGTATAAAAACAGTAACTAAGTGAGACTAAATAAAACCACAATGTAGTTTTACTAACAGGATTTAATAGCAGATTGTTCTTTGAAGTGATGTCCCGTCCCTCTATGTTGTCCAGGGTGGGCTTCCAAATCAAGTGATCCTCCTGCCTCAGCTTCCTAAGTAGCTTCGACTATAGGTTCATATCACCGTATCCAGCAAAATCACAGTGTTTCAACTGACAACAGAAGTAAGTCAGCTGAAATTCCTTACAGGCTGCAGAGGATCCAAACTGTTACAACCACCTTGAAATGTATTTGGCAGAATCTCACAAACCTACACACACAGCACAGTGTAGCGCAGCAACCCCACTCCTAGGCATTTACCCAAGTGAAATGAAAACTTCCTTTCCCACCAAACCCCACATGCTAACAGCCTGATCTGCAGCTCCCACCCCAAAACTGAAAACCCTGGTACATACACATCATCAAACACTGGAAAGAGAAAAAGAAACACACTCCCGAAACATGCATCAACGTGACTAAATCACAAACGTATGCCTGCAAGGGAAAGAAGCTGGCCTCAAAGGTGTCCCATGTATGACTCGTGTGTGTGTGTGTGTGTGTGTGTGTGTGTGTGACACCGTTTTGAAGTTCAAACCATAGATGTGAAGCAGACAACAGTCCACAGAGGAGAGGAAATACCTACATGGGAGTACCGGGGAAATGGGACAGTGAGAGAAATGTTCTGCATTGACTGGTAGGTACAAGTTTGGGGCCAAAAAGCCACATACTTGTGTTCCAAAGGGAAATTTCGCTGTATGTCAATGGTACCTTAATTTCTTTTTAATTAAGAGAGAAGGGGGGCATGAATTTGAGTGAGTAGGGAGGCAAGGAGGATCTGGGGGAGTTGGGGGGTATTCCAATCAAAATACAATGTCTAAAATTTTTAAATAAAAATATATTTTAAAAGTGAAAGAAATTAGCATTTTTTTTTACTATGAGCAACTACATCTGTCTATACACACATCATTTATTTATCTATTATCTATAACTCACTGTCATATTTTTCCTGAGCTTTCCTTATTGGGTTAGAGGCAAACATGCTCAGTTCTTGAGACCCTTCTCCAGCTCCTGCTAAATGGAGCCAGCGTTCCAAGGACCCACAGTCTACACTCTCACACGGCTGCTGCACCACAGTCCCACGCTACATGGGACGTTATACATTAGCCCTCTTTCCACCTCTGCTTGAGGAAAGGGTCGTTTTTCTCACAGAGAGGCTGTGTAGCTTTCCACGTTGTACCTGGTGAGCCAGGTAACCCTTTCCTTCTCGGGACCGTGTTTCTTCTCTATCCATACTGCTAGAAGCAGAAGGCAAGAGCCTTCTTCTCTGGACCACCATCTGTCTGTCTTGATTCACTTCCTTCCCCTCTTCCTTTCTCTCTGTCTCCTTTCCTCCTTCTCTCCATTCCCTGCCCCTCCCCTTCCTCTTCCTCCTCTATCCCCTCCTCTCTCTCCTTCCCTACACTCTCTTCCTATCCCCTCCATTCCCTGCCCCTCCCCCCTTTCTATCCTCTCTCAACCTGGCTCCCCCACCTTAGTCGTTAACCCTCAGGTCCCCCCCACACTTCCCAAAACTAAAGTGGAGCACAAGAGGATGAAACATGAAATAAATTCTGACACACACACGCACATACACACACACACACACACACACACACACACACACAAAATGACATGTACACACATCGCACTCCACACTCACACACAAAAACAAAATAAAATGTATAGAAATATTAAGAAAAAAACTGCCAAGAATTTAGTTTCAAAAAGAAAATCACCCCAGTGAAAAGGAGTAATTAATTTAGCCATATTCACATAGTCTCCTTTTCTGATCCTCTCCTATGGCAATCATGTACTTTTAAGAGGGACATCTGGATACCCAAGGGGGCTTAAGACGGTCTCTTTCTAGAAGCAGCCAGCCAGGAATCTCCCATGTTCTATAAGCTGCTGCCAGCTTGTCCCTGCCTCCAGCCCCACATGAAGCCAGCCTGCCTGACTACCAGATGCTCTAAACAGAGGCTGACTGGCTCCCATTGCAGAGCACTCGCTTGAGATGTCCACAACTCAGAAAGGCTTGGACACACTCTCCAGACATAAAGGAAGCTCTGTATTTCACTAAGCAGGAACCTGCTGCAGGGTGGCAGGGACCACAGATTGTTGGTCAGAGACAACCAGTCTGGTTACCTCTGGGTGTACATGGCAGCAGTGAGGTCTCCCAGACCATGGCTTCTCCATTATGCAAATTATTCTATAAAAACACATGACATCAGAGGACACATTACAGGCAAGATTGAAGAGAAATCTTAAACATCCTGTAGAATTCCTTGCTGTCATAAGAATATAACTATACAAAATAACCCCCTTCCAAGGAAATGGAAAAAAAAAACTGTAAGGAAAATTTCTTCTCCAACAAATCAGAATCTGACTGATTCCCTGTGGACACATAATGACACACACAGGAATTGCATACCCTGAGAGAAAACTCATAGGTCAGCTACAAATTGGAGACTGTTTTAGAACTTAGCTATACATCAAGCTAAACATTTGTAGTGATATATACACTTGCTCATTTGATGCTGGCTGTGCTGCATGAGTGAGCTGAGGTTCTATTGTTTTCTGGATGCAGACGAGTAAACCAAGGAGACCAGGCTGATTCAGAGGGGGTGAGGGTGGGGTTAAAATGGAATTTCTATAGAATTTCTATAGGTGGCGTATTGCTTTCGGTTCTACATGTGATTCAAAGGCAATATCTAGGATGAAGTAGTGAATTACCAAGAAAAAAGAAAATTATTTGGAATGCACACATTATAAAGAAAAATATATGTTCAGAAAACTTTCAGTTTTTAAAACACTAGTTTGACAAAAAGTAATATTTTTATATTGGCCAATCTCATAGAAAACACACACACTACAAATTTTCACAGAGATACACTGTGTCTTGCCTTTAAGAAGTATATATTACATATAACCTGTCTGAGATCCTGAGATTTTCCAAAGTTATTACATTAGTAAGGTCCTCCCCCTCCCCTTTTCCTGTACTCAGGAAGCCACATGAAGGAATCAAGTTAGTCAGGAGACGTTAAAAAGGTAGATGGGAAATCTTCGCTCTGTCTACCAGTTTGGCTGTGTACTGAGAAAAGTCTTTAAAAATAAAGTTTGGCTTTGTTTTGCTGTCGTTGGTTTTTAAGTCTACAGTAGTAGGTTTCCACGTGGCTTCTCAAAAGTCTCTCTGCCTATTTTCTCTCTTCCACTGCCCATTTAATCCTATTCCAGTTTCCTCTTCATTTCTTTATAACACTATATTCCATTTCCCCTTCCTTGGACAAGCTCCTCCTCCAACAGGTCAGTGCATCTCTCAAGCTTCCTCAGAGAAGCTTACAATAGATGGGAATTAACACGGAGACGCAGTTAGACAACGTGCAGAGAATGACAGACATTGGAGCACTCAGCTCTGAATGGGATGTCTATAAAATCCCTCCCCTTCAAGTTCAAAGATCTGTCCAGAAAAGAGGCGGAAAGACTGTAGGAGTGAGAAGTGGTGGTGACTCCAAGTGCCTTCCAGTCACAACAGGACTAATACACATAGGAACTCACAGAAACTGTGACAGCACACACAAGCCATACGTGGGTTCAAACGACAAAATTCCAGCACTGAGAGGAGGAACTAGACACAAAATCCCACCCTTAACCCAGGAGTTATTTGCAAATGATACCTGCTGGGAAAAGAAAAGTAAGTTTTCTCCGATGGAGTGTTACTGGGTAACAACTGCACTTCAGGGCAGGCCCCATGCCAACTACATGGTTTGGTGTGTGTGTGTGTGTGTGTGTGTCTGTCTTTCTGTGTCTGTGTGTGACAATAATTAAAGAAAAAAGGGCAATGAGACCCTAGGATTGAGCTTCAGCTCAAAACTGATTGTGGAATTTTGTAAGAATTTTATCAGATAAACATACTGATAGAATTGGGGGAAATTTTCTCTTTAGTAAGTGTTGCTCAGAAAACTGGACAGACACACACACACACACACACACACACACACACACACACACAAATTGAAACTAGATCTCCATCTCTCCATGTTCAAAAATCAAAAGATCAACTACCTTAATGTCGGACCTGAAACTTTGAAACTCCTGAAGAAAGATATATAGGCGCAGGTAAAGACATTCTGAATGTGTCTCCTCCAGTAGCTCAAGGACAGGATTACGTAAATTAAAAGTCTTCTGCTCAGTAAAGGAATCAACACAGTGAAGAGTCAGTCTACAGAACTGGAGAAACTACCAGCTATTCATCCAATAGAGGATCAATACTCAGAAAATAAAAAGAAATCAAAAATTAAAGCCCATAAGAACAAGTAACTCAATTACAGCTATGGATGATTTGACAAGAAGGACAAGGAGGAGGAGCAGGAGGAGAAGGAGGAGGAGGAGGAGCCACAGCACAGTTACTAATAATATTATAAAAAAAATCAAAATCTTTAGTCATAAGAAAAGTGCAAATCAAACCACTATGAGACTGCGATGTGAAACCTCAAGCACAGTCCAAATGCCTATCAAGAATACAAAACCAAAAATGATAAATGTTGAAGAGACTGTAAGGAAAAGGAACCCTTATACACTGATCACGGAAATTTAAGTTAATACATCCACTATGAAAATTAGAATGGAGATTCCTCAAAAATTAATATATAGAACTATTATATGATCCAGCCATGTCACTCCCAGGAATCAAAGTGAAAACAGAATATAAATATCTGCATAGGCAGCACTATTCACAATAGACAAGACAGTGACCCTATGTATCCATCCACAGGTGAATGGATAAAGAAAATGGGATGTATATATAAAATCTCATGACAGTTACAGAAAAATGGGGGGAACTAGAGATCATTATATTATGGAAAATAAGCTAGGCTCAAAAACACCATGTTTATATTATCTCTCTGATATATAGACTCTACAAGGAGAAGCAGACAAAAGGGAGAAAGGAGAGATGGTAATAAGGGCATAGACCACAGTATATTACATGCATGTGTGGAAACATCGTAATGAACCTATTGTTCTATGTAATGAATGAGCGGTAAAATAGTAAATATGTAAAAGATACCTGCTGTGATGAATCCTTGCTTAATTTACATCCTTAATTCAACCAAGGTGAAGGATAAAAAACTTAGATAGCCTTTGTTGACTGTCTACTACTCACCAAGCACTCTAGTATTTATCTTCAGGTAGATGTCATTCTCATCTTTCAGAGGAACAAGAGACTGAAGGGTAATTCCTTTGTTTTATCTGCTAATTCATTTAATAAGTCAATATACTGTAGCTGAAGTTTGCCTGGTCCTGCCCAGTTCCCACGGCCCTGCAGTCTCTTGGACCCAAGTAAACACACAGAGGCTTATATTAATTAAAACTGCTCGGCCATTAGCTCAGGCTAACTATTGACTAGCTCTTACATTTAAATTAACCCATAATTCTTATTAATGTTTAGCACGTAGTTTGGTACATTTTCTCAGTTCTGCCTTCATATCTTGCTTCCTCTGTGTCTGGCTGGTGACTCCTGACTCAGCCTTCCTGTTCCCAGAATTCTCCTCTCTCTTTTTCTGCCTATATTATACTTCCTGCCTGGCTACTGGCCAATCAGTGTTTTATTTATCAACCAAATCAAAGCAATACACATTCACAGCATACAGAAAGACATCCCTAGCACTATACTAATATAGTATTTTGTGCTACCATAGAGGGTGTGTCTTCTGTGCTATCACAGAGGATGTGATTTAGCTATGTATGGTGGTTTGAATAGGAAAGGCCCCCATAGACTCATGTGTTTGAAAGCTTGGCACATAGGGAACAACATTATTAGGATGTATGGTATAGCTGAAGTTTTCTCTGGTTCTGCCTGGCTCCCACCTTCCCATGATCCCACAGTCTCTCAGACACAAATAAACATGCACAGGCTTATATTATTTTTAAACTATGGCCATGGTAGGCTTCTTGCTAGCTAGCTCTTATATCTTGAGTTAACCCATTTCTATAAATCTATACTTTGCCACATGGCTCATGGCTTACCAGTACTTTACATCTTGCTTCTCCTGGCAGCAGCTGGCAGTGTCTCCTCTCTGCCTTTCTCCTTCCTCTCTCCCCTCTTGGAGTGTCCCACCTAACCTTATTCTGCTTCACCATTGGCCAAACACCTTTATTTATCAACCAATCAGAGCAACATATATTCACAGAATATAAAACGACATCACCCATCATTTCCACTTTTTTTCTATTCAAAAGGAAGGTTTTAACTTCAACATAGTAAAATTACATGTAACAAAAGTTATCAAGCAAGAATTACAGTTATAATATCTAGTCTATTTGTATTTGGCAAAATTAAAGAAAATATTCTATCTGTCCTATACTTGTGAGTCTAGGGTTTCATATCTAACTTATCTTTTATCATAACCAAGGAAAATTATAACTATCTAGTCTTCAACTATATCAAAGACCCCAGAAGGATATAATATTTCCTAAGTAAACAGGAAGAGTATTTTAAGCAACTTCCAAAAATCTAGAATGTCAGAGACAGCTGGCTGCTTGGACAGTCATCCAAAGTTCTTCTGCAATGTTGAGGCATTCATTCTTCAGCCTACAGACCTAGAGTCTCTCAGTCACTTCTCTCTGTGTCCTGTAGAATGTTTGGCAGTTTCTTCTGTGAAGCAGGAACCCGAAGGACCATCTCACCTTGCAAAGTTCAGTGGTCACCTTCCTATGGGTCCTGTATGTCCAGTTTATACAACATATTATCAAGCAGTCAACGCAAGGGCACTTTCTTTGCCCAGTGTAAGATAACAGACTAAACCTCTGAACTGTAAGCCAGCCTCAATTAAATGTTTTCCTTTATAAGAGTTGTCATGGTCATGGTGTCTCTTCACAGCAACAAAACCCTAAGACCCTATCCTTTTTTATTATTCTTATTCTTTTTATCTTCTCAACAGCTTAGGAACTGTGATGGGCTAATACGATTCCCAGCTGGAGGACACAGTAGTGAATAAGAAGAAGGAAGTTGATGCAATGAATAAAACAGAAGCACAAAAGAGACAGTAGGTCCTCGAGGTGTTCCTATATCTGTTCCACTGTTGCTCCTTTCTCAAGGATGGGCTGTTTGTCTCTTTCTCAAACTCCATGAGAGTTTGTCTTTGCAATTGTCCTAGTTAGTTTTCTGTTGTCTTGGTCAACACCATGAACTAAAGCAACTTGTGAAGGGATGTGTTTGTGTCATCTTACAGATTCCAGTCTTTTGCTGAGGGAAGTCAAGGCAAGAAGTCAAAGCAGGAACCTAGAGCAGACTCCATGGAGATGCTCTCCTTACTGAACTTGCTCTCAGGCTCATGTTCAGCTAGCTTCCCCCCCGCCCCAGTAACTCTAGGCTGTATCAAGTTGAAAGCTAAAGCAAACTAGGAAACTCTACCCCTTGTCAATCTGATACATAAACACATCACCTTAAGCTATAACCTTTTCTTCCTTGCTTGTCCCCCAAGAGCTTATGCTAATATCATAATATAAAATACAGTACAACTTTTAAAGTCCCACACTCTTTACAAATTCTGATGCTTTGAAAAAAAATTTATCAGTAGCCCTATCCCCTATCCATCTGCAATGTCTACAAACTACAACAATGGCCAGAATGGCAAGATATCCCAAATGATGTAGCAGTAGCACTTATTTATATCCTGGGGTAACTCAACAGCCTCCTACCTGGACTTAAGGCCCATTAACTAAAGGGAATTCATGTCTGACACTGTAAACTTAGCCAACTACCCACAGATGATAAAGCCAGGGAATCTAGAGAAACTGCTATTACCACTTTCCTAAACCAGTAAATGTTCTACTTACCCTTATACACACAGGTAAATGTTGCTCTTGCTCAGCATCAAAGAAGCTTCTCTTTGTATCAGAGATCATTACAGAAAGCCACAACTGGCCAAAAAGAAGATGTCAACTAAATGGGGGGTGCCGAGTCCTCATGAATACATTTACAGCGTAACCGTTACACCTAAGGCTTAGGGGACATCACAGAAGAGGAGCAAAGGGATAGTAAGACCAGTGCATCTGCTCTGAGATAGCCTCTTGGAACAAGAAAAAGAAAGGGAGCACAAAGTGAGAGGGTAGGGAGGAGGGTTTGCCCTGGGAGGAGTTGGGAAGAGGAGTGGGAGGGTGAATATGATGAAGATATATTGTATGAAATTTTAAAAGAACTTTTAAAAATTATATAATTTTTGAAAGTTCAATGTCTCTTTAAAATATTTCAACTGTGGGCTCCTGTAAAATCAAAACCAAATTAATACTTTCTTTTCCAAGAAGGGAGGAGAAGCAAGGCATAATTACAATCATATCAACATAAAACACAAGTCCAGTAGGGCACTGGATGTCACATCTGGGACTCACTGGTGACCTAGTTTTAAAAGGTTTTGGCAATTCCCCTTCTTCAGCCCTGCCACCCACAGCACATGAAGCTTGTCTAACAGGCTCAGGTCATCTCCATGCAGCATCAGCCACTGTTCTTGGTGGATGCCCCGTGTTCCTCACATCTCCAGTATCCTGGGGTCTCCTCTACTAAAAATGGTGCTGCACTTTCACCAATTTCCACTCCTGGCCTCTCTTCAGAGACTCTAACCTTGTCACACTGTGCCACATGTCAGTCAGAACTCCCTTGATCTCACATCTCTTGTGCCTTCAAAACCAGTACCAGATGAGTGAGTCTTACACATTATCAAGTTCAGCTTCCAGCTCTATGTGCGGATCCTTACCTACACCCTGACCCCACCCCCACTCCAACCTGGTAACTTCTGTATGCTAACCTCGTAGAAATACTTCCCAAAAGATTTCTCTTCAGTGATACTGATCTGTTGTTGATAGCTGGACTTTCAGCCCCAGCTCACCAGCATCACTTGCCCAGGAAAGAGATTTCATTCAGAGCACCGGTGCTGGGTCTGATTCTTCAGCCCCAGCTGACCAGAACCGAGATTCTTAAATCAAATACACCACACAAAGATTCTCCACAGAGTCTTTGCTTCCCTCTGAAACCTGACAAGCTGGGCCTCCACTGTCTTCCTTTCTCTCTCAACATTCTTATCTTCCGAGCTCCCACAGACAGCCTATTGTGCTCTAAACACTCAACAGCTTTTCCCCTCCAAACACTTTTACAGTGTTTCCCCCAAACCAGGCTCATCACAGCGACAAGCCATTCGTTCTCAGTGCCAATCTTCAGTCTAGTTTGCTTTTCGGTTGCTGTTCTAAAGCGCTGACCAAAAGCATCTTGGGGACCAAAGGATTTATTTCATCTTTAAGGTTACAGTCCATTGTTGATGGAAGTCAGGGAAGGAACTCAAGCAGGGCAAGAACTTGAAACAGAAAACACAGAGTGAGGAACTCTGTTTGACTGTCTGGTTCGAAGGCTCATGGCCAGCTCCCTTCTTTGTACAGCCCCGCCCCAGCTCCCCAGGAACGGCATCATCCACGATGGTCTGATCCTCCTACATCAATTAGCAACCAAGAAAGATGCCCCTTGGACAAGCACACAGGTCAGTCTGGTTGAGGCAATCCCCCAGTTGAGAGTCCCTCAGATAACTCTGGGCTGTGTCAAGTTGACAGCTGAGGTTAACTAGGTCAGCATCCTTTAAAAAGTGGTTTCTGTTTTTATATTGAGTTCGTTTATTTTTTTTCTTTATTTAGATGTTTTATTCTCAACAGTCTGTTACTGTGCTATGCATTATAGATACAAAGATAAAAAGGATGCAGTCCCTGTATTGTGATATGTAAGAGGTATTTCATAGGGGATATAGAACACTATGACAGGAATGACATCCAGCAACGTGAGGGGGACACAAGAAGATGCCTGTCTGCATCAAGCAAACACGCCCTTCCCTTATCAATCCTCCTCTGCACTGGCCTTTTCAGGGAGACTCTATCTGCCTCTCAGCTCCCCTGGGCTCTCCTGAATTGCTGACATTTTTTATAAAGCCTCCTAATCAGCTCATGCTCTAAATGCCATACCCACATTTTCAGTGTTTCTTAGTTCTCAACTTGGGCACTTTGTCTATTCACCAAAGGGAAAGGGTACCTTATAGCCAGCGTTTGATGCAGCCACACATCCAGTTGACTTTCTCAACAGCTGCTCTAATCCCCTCCTAGCCAGGTACCCATCAGGACCGAGGGAGTCTTTCCCAGTGGTGCAGGGTTCTGGTCTAACACTTTCCAGTCTTTCAGCCTGCAGTTGAATCCTGCTAACTCTAACAGATATGAGGTCTGGGGTGTGAAGCCAGGAGTGAAGTAGGGTTAGGAGAGGCAGGAGGTCAAAGAGAAAGAGAAAGTCTCACGTAGATAAGATAGATTGTATTCACACTAGGGGGAGTCTGCTAGGCAGGCAGGTGCCCAGCTCACGCTGACACACTTAACCTGTATGTAAGTGGACACAGGTATACACACTCAGACCAGTACACAGACAGGCCGATGAAGGCAAAGCCACATGTATACAAAACTAAAAAAAAAAAAGTGTTATTCTGTCAGAAATTATTATATTACAGATTACATCACAGCTCACTCTTTCGTTTTCAAGATGTCTAGTGTTAGTTATTTTGTGCTGATTCATGGCCCCGTGGTTGGGCAGCCATCTTGTCCCATGCTGGATACCAGCACCATGCTGTTCAAACATAAAGTGTTCCTTACAGCCCTCTCTTTCTACACATAGGCAGGCAAGGTCCAAGAGCAGGAGGAAACTAGTTGGAGCACAGAAGGGAAAAGAAAAAAGAGAAGCATCAGAGCATAGGCTTGAGATGCAGTTTGCCCAGAGGAATAGCAATGTCCAAAGGACTTGGTTGCTAAGAACTGGGATGGAAAACCTAGCAGAGAGTATACTCTTCAAGTTTCCAAAAGAAACTTTGCAAGAAAGTTGTTTTGTTGGAAAAAAAATGAACAAAAAACCACTACTACCACCACCACCACTGGCACCACCAAACTAATTACTGACAAAAACCATGTTATTTCTTCAGTGTTCCAAACACTGTGAAATTATGATTCCGCCAAGGAAATATAAGAACGACGACGACTCCACAATTAAGAGTCCATACTCCACAATTAAGAGTCCATACTGCTCTTGCAGAAGCCTGGAGTTTGGTTCCTACCACCCAAGTTGGGCAGCTCACAACGAAAAATAACTTCATCTACAGGGGCTCTGACACTGTCCTCTGACCTCCACAGGTACCTACACTCATGTGTGTGCATGCACATGGGTGTGCATTCATGTGTACACACACAAACTTGAAAAAATTTTTTAAAAAATCTTAATTTTTAAAAAAATGATGCTTTTCAATAATAATGCATTTCCTGATTTACAGAGCCAGATATGTTTCTATCAAATCTCAGCTCATCACGGAAGCTACAAAGTCTCCACCATTCGATAAGAGCACACCATTTCTTCAGTAGCACAACTACTGTGTGCACCGGTCAGCCATCTTATTCTGTCCCACATTACCAGACAATGAGAAAGCTTAAATTCAAGTCTTAGCCCTCTGAAGGTCTGTGCTGTCTGCACAATTCTGCCTCTTGTAAACCAGACTATCAACACGTTTTTCTAACCATTTCTCAAGGCCGTTACAGAGAGCAAATAAATTAGTCTTTTCAAAGGCAGTAAACTTCACAAGCAAAGACTGTACAAATATTAGTCACTATTATGACCAAATAATCTGTTATGTAACCATTTGAGACACGCTAGAACCAAAATATGAAGTGTGACTGAATGGGGTGGAAAAGGAGACCCCAAAGCTACAGAGAGGGACTGGGCAAATGTTCTTTGGGGTGAGGCGGGAGCTGGCCCCAGACAACACATTTGGTTTTCCTGAAAGATTCTGTCCTCCAGACTGTCACACACACCTTCCATTTTTCCACTGCACCAAAGCTGAGGTAGTTTGGTCCTTGGTAGAGAATACGGCAAGGACCACTACTCTGCCAGGTATGGGTGGTGTAGACTGAGATACTCATATGTCATAGGCAGCTGTCTTCTGTTGATGGCAATGCCCCTCTCCAGCTTCTGGTCAGCTCCTGGGGCCTGGTCTTTTCTCCAAGGCTTAAATCAGCCTGCTTATCAGGCCGACCTCCTCCAGCTGAATCTTGTTTTTACTTGGCTCTCTCCTTCTCCTCTAACTCCATTTGGGCCTCTGTTCTTGATTCTTGAAAGCAGATGGAGCCAAGGACCTCCCTCTGCACTGAAATCGTATTTAGACATCATTGGCCTAGGTGGGACAGAAGACAGTGTGGCCAGGTTTCTGGTGGAAGCTTCCAGGGGAAACAGCTCATCTCCCTCCGTGGAGATAACCCAGCATTGAGAAACAAGGTGAGGAGACCTCAGCAGAAAGAGAAAGAAAGAGTAATGTTCTTCCAAATAGCATCTGAAGAGCAATCCATACTTAGAGTTAGCAGTCCTTCCGTGAGCATCCAGGGTCAACTTTGTTCCAACTGAGGGACGTGGTCAAGCCCTACTTCTTACACTGCTTTGAGCCAGCAGAATCCCAGCACCTATGGAGTTAGAAGTCTACTCACCTTGCCACACAAACAACAAAGCCATACCCAAACTTCTCCCCGGATGTCTATGCCACTGATTTCAGGGTGTGCCTCTACCTCTGGAAGCCAATGACCTCCTGGAAAGCTACAGAGGGTAGGATAAGAAAACAAAAACTGATTTCTCCACTGCCCATTTTCACACCCTATCTGGCCTGACCTGCCTCCCCTCTCCACTTCCACCCACAACTCCTCCTAGTCCCCAAGGGGTGCTATTCTGGAGCCAAAATCCACTCTGTCAGCACAAGAGCAGCTTTGCCTTCTCTTGCTCCACACGCCATGTGACCCTGGAGAACCTCCAGGGCATATTTCATCTGGCATCAACATCTCGAGGTCACCATGACCCAGAACTTCCTGCATTCTGGGGCCAGCCAACCAGCACCTGCCAAAGCCATCCATGGCAAGGACTGAGTGCTGCTTGGGGAGAGCTGACCAAGTGTGGTGCCGGCAGTGGCCCTGTCTGCCAGCAGACGGTAGCGCTGCTTTTCCACTGCCGTCCATTCACCAGACTTGGCCAGCTTTGTCCCTTCCTGAGGACCAAGTCAACAAACTAAGACCGGAGGAGCTTTAGCTCAGGCCTGCAGCGGGCGGCCCTTACTTCTTGCCATGATGGGGGCAGCTATGCTTAGTGGGCCCTGGAGACTCTGGTTTCCCAGATGTCCCAGGACTGCAGTGTGATAATTCACGATTATCTCAATTATAGGGATTTGCTATACCATTGTTTTCCTCATAAGGGGAAAATGTTATAGAGGAAACAGACTTTGTCTTAAATTTTTTTTTAGGTCAAAGGCTAAGGCTGGGAAACTCGTGTTAGTTTACAGGGTCCCTTTCCGGGCAAGAGTCACAATGTTTGGGGACAATGAAATACTATAAAGCATCCGGGCCAGCGGTTCTTCATCAAGTATGGTAAGGAGACCTATGAGTGACCATGAAAACAACCCACTCCCTGCCCCAGAAAAAAAACCACAGCCACCCAAGATTTTGCTCACAATTTTGAGAGTGTAGTCGAGATTCTGGAAACCCATCTGTAGATGGTTTTAGTCTTGTTTTATTTTGTTTTTTCATAATACTAGGGATTGAATCTACATCCTGTAAGTGCTCAACCACCGAGTTCTATCTCCAGTTCTCTCTTTTTAATGCTTTTAACATTAACACAATTTTACTAGGCTGCTCTGGCTTGCTCTGAGCTCACTCTGAAGACTAGGCAGGCTGGACCTTGTGACCCTCCCATCTTAATCTTCCCAGAAACTGGGATTACAGGCTTGAGACACCGGGATAAACTCTAGTATTCTTGTCTACCTCCAGTCCATTTCTCTCCTTTCCAGGACTCTCATTTTTTCAATGGAAGGAAATGGGAGACCCAGAGAAGATGCGAATTATTGCAAAGAACAAGCTAAGGTTAGGGGTTGCGTCTCAATGCCTTCCTGGAAGACTGTCATCCCAACTGCCCTTGGGACCTCTCTCATCTTTTCCTTTCTCTTCCTGCTCCTTTTCTCCCCCTTTCCCTCTCTTATGCTCTTTTCTTTAGTCCTTCTTGCCTTATCACACAGTTTTCTCTTTTATTTTCCTCCACCTCAGTCTCTTTTCCCCTTTTTACCTCACGGCTGAGAAACCCAATCACCTAGTGAGTCCTTGCCCTGTGGACCCTGGGGAAGCAAAGGTTATTAAGTCTAAGCCAAAGACAGGATAAGTCTGCAGGAAGAAGTGAAGCAGGGGTCCTGTCTCTCCCACAGATCTTCAGTTCACATCTAGTGCAAATAGGCCTTTTGGATAAGTCGGTCTAGAATGGCTTTTAAAATGATCACAATTAGAAGTGGAACCACAACCAATTGTGTAGATCGGTGTTTCTCAACAAGTGATTCCAGGAGCCCTGGAGATTTCTGAGACCCGTCCAGGGAATTCATAAGGTCGAATCTATTTCTCAATGGTGCTAAGATTTGATCTATTTTTCATATGTTTCCGTTTGCATTGCTGTGTAAAAGTAATATCAGGTCAAATTGCTGGAGCCTCAGTGTACACCAAGGTAGTAAAACCAACCTGGGTTGTCTTCATCACCAGGAAAAAAAATAGAAACAGACAATGGCCTTCTCTTTAGAATACTCTTAATAAAGCAGCTATTGTTTATTTAATAACATTTGGAGCTTTGAGTGTCCATCCTTTTATATTTCATAATAAAGCAAAAACTGTAGAAAGTACATCAGTATACTGAAAGATAATGGTTGTCTCAAGGATAAGTGAGATACAAGCAATCTACAATTTCATTTTCATGGACCATCACATTGATGTGGAAGAATGAATGATAATTGCTCATTTAAATGTGTGTGGTTTTGGCGGTACTGCAAACTTGTGCAGCTATCATGAAAAGCTGTGTGGATGTTCCTCAGGAAGCTGGGAATAGATCTACCTCAAGCTCTAGCTACACCACTCTTGTGTATACACCTAAAGGAATTTGCATCGTACTACAGAGAAACTTGCTCAACCATGTTCATCACTGCTCTATGCATAATAGCCAGGAATTGGAAACAATTTAAGTTATCTGCCAACAAATGGATGAGTAAAGAAAGTGTGGAATATTTACACAATGGAATATTACCCAGATGTTTAAAAATAAAATCATGAAAACTCAGGTAAATGGATGAAGCTAGAAAAGAAACTCTGAGTGAGGTAACCCAGACCCAAAAAGACAAATGCTGTATGTATTTGCTTGTATGTAGATGTTAGCTGCTAAGTTCTTGATAAGCAGGCTAAAATTCATATTACCACAGAGGTTAGATATAGAGTAAGGGACTAGAGAGTAGGGAAGAATCCCCCTAAGAAAGATAAATAGATAGTGGAATGGGAGGATCAAATGGGGGGAAGGGGGATGAAAGAGGGAAGAGGGGGAGGGACAACTAAAATTAAGGACCATTTGAGGGGTCATATGGAAACCTAATACAGCAGAAACCTCCTAAATTACATACAAATATGAAGTGATAAACAAGAATGCCAAATAATGGGAGAGACAGAGCCCCAACTTGACATCTCTCATGACCAAATGAAGCTTCACTACTGGGAACGGGTTACATCTAATTGAGTTGCTGGCCAACGGTGTTCCATATGAACCCCTGAACAACCCCAGCTGTTGTAAAGGCTATTGGTCACTCTCCACACACTGACAGCAAGGACCCATTGCTGAAGACAACACCTACATAACTCACTGAACACAGAGACATCAAGCTGTCACCCCCAGTGACTAGTGTTCATGGTACTGGAAGGTACTCTATACACTCCCAGAGGGTAAAGGTAAACATAAACCCAGCTACAAACCCTTCAATCTACAATGGTGATCCGCATGTAAGATGAGCTGGTGTAATAGTGGCAGAAAAGTTGTGGGAGTCACCAACCACTCTCTGAACGGATTTAAGGCCCACTCCATGAGATGGAACCCATGCCCAACAGTGCCTGGGTGGACAAGAACCTTAGACTAGATAGTCCAGAGACCGAGAGGAAAACCAAATACTACTGTTCTGCCCAAGGAACATAGCAACAAAGTGATTCCTAACAACATTCTGCTGTACTCATAGATCAGTATCAGGACATCATCAGAGAAGCTTCCTCCTGCAGCAGATGGACACAAATATACAGACCCACACCTGGACAATGTGCACAGAGGGAGAGAGCTTGGAACACTCAGTCCTAAATGGGATGTCTCCATCAAATCCCTCCCTTCAGGTCTCAGGGAACTCTGTGGAAGAGGAGGCAGAAAGACTGTAAGAGCCGGTGGGGATGGAAGACACCAAGGAGACAAGATCTTCTAAATACAGCTGAACTGATACGCCTACGAACTCACAGAGACTGCGGAAGCATATGGGGGTCCTTAATGGACCTAAGCCAGCTGGGGTCCTGGAGCTGAGAGGAGAAGTAGACACAACGAGCCCACACCCATCACCCAGAAGCTGTCTCCAACGGATAACTACTCTAAAAGGAAAAATGAGTTTTCTCCAAGGGAGTCTCACTGGATATAAAAAGCCACACTTTAGGGCAGGCCCCGGGCACAGCAGTAGATGAACAACACAAAACAAACTCAATGATATTTTTGGAGGATTTGGTATTTGTTTTGTTTGTTTGTTTGTTTGTTTTTGTCTCACGGTGCTTTTTCTAGGCTTGTTTGTTTTTCTTTCCTTACAGGTCTCTTGCTCATATATGGTTGCTAATTTTGTTTCTAGGAGCTTTCCGTGTGCACAAATGTGTGTGTCTCTGCATCTGTGTGTGTTTCTTGTACTTTTTCTGTGTCTTTTTTTTTCTGTTGTTTATTTTGTAATGTCTTTGTTTGTTTTTGTTTTATTTTATTATTAATATTATTTTTAGATGCCTGTTTGTATTCTGGTGAGTGAAAGAAAGGGTGTGGATTTGGGGGGAAATGGGGAGATCTGGAAGGAGTTGATGAAAGGGAAACCATAATCAGAATATATTGTATGAGGAATAAAAATCTATTTTCAATAAAAAAAATAACACAAACGTTCTGTCTTAATGATATTTGCTGTGGATTAATCCTTTTGTACCCTGTGAAGTTGTGTGGCTCTCATTGTTAATAAAGAGTTAACTGGCCAATATCTAGGCAGGAAGAGGTTAAGCGGGAGAGCCCAACTAAGAGAATGCTGGGAATAAGGAGGGTGGAGCCACCAGGTAGATGCAGAGGAAGCAGGATATGAACTTGCCCTGCTGAAAAAAATAGTATCACTCACTGTGTGGTAGAACCTAAATAAGAAATATGGTTTAATTTAAAATGTAAGATCTAGTTAAAAACAAGTCTAAGCTATCATCAGGCAAGCATTTATAATTAATAATAAGTCTCTATGTGGTTATTTGGGGAGCTGGCCGTCCTGACGAAAAACCCCACTTACAGATTTTTTTTTCCACAATGAACCAAGAACGTGAGTACTTAATGCCTTTAAAAAACTGAATAATTTCCAAATACATAAACCTTTTCTGACAAAGTTAGGGGTTGTATTGAAATAGGGATGATTTGAATATTTGAATAAATGGTGCAAATATGAAAAACCGGCATTACAGTTAAGTAATATTTCCCAAATAACCAATTCATAGTGTTACAACACGAGGTATGGAGGAAATACTCATTATAAGGCAAGGTGGACTTGTGAGCTGTAGCATAACTGAATAGGAAATGTTCACCAGCCTGTCTGGTTCCAGACACTTCAGTGCAACCAATCACTAAGTGACTCTGTCCCCTGACACAGAGTTTTTGGTGTAGTAACAAAGAAACTTGCCTACAATTACCTCAAAACATTACTAAATCCCCCCACACCTTTTTAGAATGACAAATACATATAAGGCAATGGTTCTTTATCTATTTAAACTAAACAAAATATGGTTGCAGACTGAATATCAAAGAAGGTAAGAGAATTGTCTTCAATAACTCAGATTTAAGAAAATTTGTATGATGTAAAATAATGCCATGATTAAAAGCAAAATCCTATGTGACTAGTAGATTTTCTCCATTTCTTAAATTTTCTGATACATTAAATATGAATAGGTATGAAATGATAAGAAAAAGCTCTTCGATGTCTACAATAATTTTAAAACTTACAAAAAGATGGAGGCAAAAATATTTGAGTTCTACTATTACAGAATGTTTACTTTGTTTTTTTTATTTTTTTAGATTTATGTATTTTATATTATAGATTTGTGTGAATGAGTCTTTTGCCTGCATGTATGCATGTGCACCATGTGTGTGCACAGTGCCCTTGCAGGTCAGAAGAGGATGCTGAAGAGCCTGGCATTGGAGTTATAGATGGTTGTGAACCATTTTGCGGGTGCCGATGCAAGAGCAGCCAGGGCTCATAACCCCTGAGCCATCTCTCTAGCCCCTACAGACTGTTTTTAAAAGAAGGATGCTCAGTGTGATGCTGACTTACTGAGTATCCAATGCGTTGAGGCCCGTTCTAGACGCTGTGAGGGATCACACTCTAAGCTAGTCATCAGGGGAAAGACAGGATATGCAGATCAACAGCCACTCTGTGCATAGGAGTGTCACAGGGAGTGACAACCTAACTATAAACACAGCTCAGCAAAGGGAAATGGGACTAAAACAGTCTCCCCAGAGGAGCAATAGAGGCTTCAGAAACATGAGCACAAACTCAATGTCCAGGACACAAAGCTAGAGAAGATGCCCTGAGGACAGGAAGGGGTTGCTACCGACCAAGCAGACTACATTAGGTGAAGAAGCATCCCACTGGATATAAGTGAGATACGCACTGAAGCCTCCTGCAGGAAGCCTCTCACACAGCTGGTCTTCTGCAAATGTTTGCCAGATGAGTCTGCACACGAAAGCAGTGATTTAGTAAGCCATAGGTGGTTTAGCTCTGTCTTTCCCATTCCCCGTGGTATACAAGAGAAATCAGGTGATTTATGCCAAGTGCAAACCAGATACAGATTTGGACCTTAACCAAAATGCCATTTGCTGACTCTATGTCTTCCTTCACCAGACCGTTTCTTCCTAAGATCTATGTGTCCCAATATGAGAGGACACTGGATGAAAAACGGGATCAGACGCAAGCCTTGAGATTCCTCCTGTAGACTGCATCTGGATTCTCACTCTGCTTGGCTCAGCACCGATTCCAAGCTGAGAAGAGGCCACTGTCCTTTCACCAGGAGAAACCAGGAGCCTGATGCAGGAAGCACGGGTATTCCCTAATGCAGAGCACAGAGCAAATTCCACCCATAGTTGGTGAGGCTTCCCAGAGGGGAAGGTGAGAGAGCCTAGCAGGGTTTGAAGAAAGCATACTGATCTAATAGGAAACACTAATTCACGAATTCAAAGGCTCCTCAAGAGCACTGGCTGTCTTCTTTCCTTCTAGAGCTCCAACCCTCAGCATGGCAAAGACCTTCCCTACATGTCTGTCCGATCAGCTACTCTGAACCCAGACAAGGCAAGAATATGCCACCAAGTCACAGATGTCTGAGACTCTGCACTCCTTTGCCTCGGTTAGAAATCACATCAGTCTTGGCTACAGAACTTATCTCTCAGGCAACTGTTCCTAGGACAGCAAGTAAAAGGTAAAGGGGGTCTAGTTGCACTGCTCAGGGAGACTCGTAGACTGCCATGACAAATGAGACCGCAGCCGATGTAGATCAAGTCCCCGGTTCACCTTGATATGGCCTCTCTTCCATCACCCTCTCTCGGCAGACAGCGGCCAGAAGAATTGCACCGGTACCCTAGTCATGAGCCAGTCTCTCTGCACGGAAGGCACGATCAATACACATGACAAGACTAATATGATGTCTAGGACGTGCAGGAACATCGACACAACCGATGGCAATCATTTCCTGAGCTTGCCCAGCCTGTACCCACCCCCGCACCTCCCCCTCCACCACGGACATCCACAGCTGCACCTGCCTCCAGCTGCAGAGGGGAGGCTTTGGGGGCGAATGACGGCCTGAGGTCTCTTCTCCTTTGCAGTTAGGTAGTTCCCACACCTCCCTGATCTCCAGCACTACCTATCATCTCTGAAATCACCCAAATTTAAAGCACTTCCCCGGTGAGAGATTGGCTGCCAGTAGCAGTGGCATTGAGAAAAAAAAAATTAATTATGCCTGGGTGATCCTCTGCGCCACAGCTGACAGAGCTGCATTAGGACAAATGGTGTAAACAGGATGCGGGAGAGGTGGCGGGACTTCAGGATGATAAACTGGAAGTCCTGCTCTAAGCTCAGGACTGAGGGCAGGCACCCTTGCCAGCCTGTGTAACTAGAGTTTTCCTGCCTGGCCCACAGTCAGGACAAATCTCTCTCACCTGCCAGTCCCACAGCCACTCAGACCCAACCAAGTAAACACAGAGACTTATATTGGTTACAAACTGTATGGCCATGGCAGGCTTCTTGCTAACTGTTCTTATAGCTTAAATTAATCCATTTCTATAAATCTATGCCTTGCCACATGGCTCGTGGCTTACCGGCATCTTCACATGCTGTTTGTCATCGTGGCGGCTGGCAGTGTCTCCCTCACCCAGCTTCCTGTTCTCTCAATTCTCCTCTCTGTTAGTCCCGCCTATACTTCCTGCCTGGCCACTGGCCAATCAGTAATTTATTTATTGACCAATCAGCAATACATTTGACATACAGACCATCCCACAGCAAGCCTGGGACTTCCTGAAACACCTTTTAGTAGAGAATCATGGAGCAGGTACGATGATGTCATACACAAATAATGCTTTGAATATTGGATACAAAGAGAAGGGTGGAATGAGCAGGGGGAACAGGAACTCTAAGAACGGTCAAATGTTACTGGAAATAGCTCTTTATCCTGGGTGGTCTGGAAAGAGTGCTACCTCCATCATAGAGCCCCAACGACCACTCATCAGCTTACTCAGGCCCAGGTGAGGTCCACCTCTGCTCATCTCGTCCCACACCCCCACCACCACCACATAGAACATGCCACGAATTTCAGTACTCTATTTACTCTGACGGTTTTTGTGTCCTGAAGTCAAGCCCAGCTGAGAGCATACAGTAGACGGGGCTCAGCACAGGTAGGGGCTATAGTTATAGAAAGATTCAAGTGATAAATTGAAAAATGAGCAAATGATTGAAGATAGAAGTATCCTCAAGGGCAGAGGCCCAGAGCTGTCCGGACCCCATCCTTTCTCTCGCTGCTTTTATACCAGGAAAATTTTCCAATAAATTCAGGAAATTAGAATTCTGTGTCCTTTGAAAAACAAATGCCTTTATAAAAAGGAGAAATTACAGCCATGCGGTAGTGGTGCATGCCTTTAATCCCAGCACTTGGGAAGCAGAGCCAGGCAGATCTCTGTGAGTTCAAGGCCAGCCTGGTCTACAGAGCAAGATTCAGAACAGGCACCAAAACTACACAGAGAAACCCTGTCTCAAACAAAAAAAAAAGGAGAAATTTCTTTTTAGAGCGTGGGCTTAACTTTCCCAGAATGTAACCTATCAGAAATTAGTAACTTGAGCCCCAATGCAGAGAGCTTCACTATCATTTCACGACTCACCTGCATCCCCCGGGATGAGACCATGTGAAGTTTACAATTCCAATGTTTAAATGGCTGTTTGTTGGCATCGGGATAAATCTTGTTCGTTAAATCCCTGAGCACCCACAAAATAAGAGATAGTTTTATTCAGCTCACAGAAGCAACACATGTAACAGGGAATGCAGTAGCTCCTCGATAAACTTAGAAAAACTCACTCCCTTGACAACCCGATTCAGTATTCTTCCTGTTCACTTGGCTCTTATCTGTAAGGTCACCCCAGCCAGGGCTCCTTGAATGCTGAAGCCTGCTCAATTAATCTTGTTTGCAGAGCTCTTGAACTCTTTAAAGAGGATCAAAACTGAAAGCAAAGGAGATGCATCTAAATTTCCCATATGCAAATTTTACCTTCACTCAGTTTCCCACTGTCTTTATTCAGCTAGCCTTCGCCAAGTCCCCACCCCATCTCCCTCTCTCCTATGGCCCTTCTCTTCCATTATACGGAGTTTGGCTCCGAGGCACCATGTGTTTAGACTGTGACATTAAGGTTTACTGTATCTGGACAAATGGCTGTAACTTCCTCATCCAGCTTACTCACAGATGTAAGGAAAGAAAGAGGAGTAAACAAGAACAAATTGTGTTCATCGATTAACAAAAGTAACCTGAAACTTAGAGAGAGAAAAAACAGTAGACAGGAGTTAGATGTTCAAAAAATTGTGGACAAAGAACAACCCATAAATAAATTATGGTGATGCACTTAAAATGTTGCCTTGCATGAAGTGATGTGGAATCAGTAGCTTTGTTATTATTATATTAATCCATATGGTCTATGCTGGTTGCCCTCTATCTAGTTTGGGATAGGGCTTTGGTATAACTGCCTCAAACAAAAGTAGTATTGGTTATGAAGTTAAAAACAGTTGGAGAATCCCCACACAGCATGCTGCCCTCCCCCTCATCCTTAGGAAGAGACATGTTCAAACACGCAGCCTGGCAGAGTGAGGACTGCAAGCCAGCTCATATTATACTGTTTTTCTACTTCTCATTATAGACACAGAGTAGTTGGGAGTAACGGTTACAAGAACATTGCTTCCCTTTTATTTTATTATAAATTCTTTTATTATAAACAGACAACTCTGGAAAGCAAAACATAGAATAAAATAAAAACATGGAATCCATACCACAAATGGGAAGCATGAATTCAACAAATACAAGCTTTAAAAGCTCCAGAAAGGGCTGGTAAGAGGCCTCAGTGGGTAACAATGCTTGCTGCCAAGCCCGACGACCTGAGTTGGGTCCATAGAAAGGGAAATTATTCTCTGGGCTACAGGTACATGCACATATGCACATACACAAATTTAAAATGTTTTTATTTTAAACAAACT
This sequence comes from Peromyscus eremicus, assembly GCF_949786415.1. Classification (NCBI taxonomy): domain Eukaryota; kingdom Metazoa; phylum Chordata; class Mammalia; order Rodentia; family Cricetidae; genus Peromyscus; species Peromyscus eremicus. The sequence goes on from NC_081428.1 coordinate 68,871,825, forward strand.
CATGAAAAGAGTATTAATAGAAGATAAAAAGAAAACAAAGCCTTATATGTTCAGGAAGACTAAAGAGAGTATCTCAGGTGTAAAGAAGAGGAGTGGGACCATGCTGCTCAGAAGGCAGACTGCAGAGCATCAGTATGCCATCACAGAGGGCTAAAACATAACAAACCTCCCTTTCAAGAAGACTCTCAGGTGAGCAGTACCCATTTGTGCCATACTGGAAAAAAAGAGTGTCTTCAACAAATAGTGTTGGTAAAACTGAATGGCTCCATGTAGAAGAATCCAAATAGATACTTATCACCCTGCACACAACTCAACTCTAAATGGATCAAAGACCTCAACATAAGACCAGCTACATTGAATTTGATAGAAGAGAAAATGTGAATTAGCTATCTCCAATTGATATTTACTTACTAATAAAAAATTAGTTTTCTCCAAGAGAGTCTCATTGGAGGAATAAAAACTGCTCTTAAGGGTAGGCCCCATGCCACAGCAGACGGCCAACATTAAATGAATTAAATGGAGACTTGAGAAGTTCCTTATCTTATAATGTTGAGTCATGGCTTTTTCTTTTCCTTTAAAAAAAATCACTTTTATTTTATTTATTTCTTTTGACCAGCCAGTTTGGGGTATATATTATTTATTTACTTACTTACTATTTACTTTGCCCAACAGGGTTTGAGTACACACCGTATATTTCTTTACTTGTTAGTTTATTGATTTTGCCCAAGGGGTCTGGGGTATATATTATGGCGTCCAGTTTTGTGTTTTGGGGACTCCTGAGTGTGCAAAGGAGCATGTCTCTGCGGCTCTATCAGCTCATCGTTCCATGTCTTGGGATCTTTCCCTTCCGATTGTCTTGTCCTATTCCGACGTCTTGTTTTTGTTTTGTCTTACTATATTTTTATTATCACTCCTCAAATGCCTGTTAATTTTCTAACAAGAGACAGAAATGGGAGGAGAGGTGGGGAGGAACTAGGAGGAGCAGACAGGGCCAGAAACTAGAATCTGAAAAGATTGTATGAAAAAAAATCTATTTTCAATAAAAAAAAAAATATGTATCTCGTGTAATCTCGTGTACACAGATAATTGCTAGAATAAAAAAAAAATTGAAGCACCATTTCCAAGAACCTAGAAGAAAGGAGACAGAAAAAAAGACTGACTCAACAAGCAAGAACTGGAGAAGAGTGTCACAACGACACAGATATCATGGCTCGGCTCACTCTTTCCAGCTCGTTTGGACATTTCACATGTAGCAATCTCCAAGATCCCAAAAGCAATGCAACAAATTCAGTAAATGAAACATCATTACAGTCATTCTTATTTTGTCGATGAACAAAGTGGGACCAGAAAATTAATGCAACTTAGCAATATGGACCAGCAGACAAGGCCGAGTGAGGGCTCCACACCGGGTCCGACCAGAGGACACCACTCTGCCTCCTGTCATAAACAGGAAGCAATTTGGAGACACAACTGCAAAATGTCATTTATCAAAGGAAGAGGGATTGAAATACCTAATCCTATAATAAGCCAGAGACTAAATATATATTAATGAAAACCGAAGTTTAGTTATGTGTTATTTACAGAAGAGATACCTAAGGCAAAGAGACCCAGAAAGCTTGAAACTGGAAACATTTTTAACATAAGCCTGGTTAATGTTAAAAATGGCAGATATATTAATGTTAATACACAAAGCAGAATCCATGCTGAAAAGTACAATAAAGTATCAAAGAAGAGTAATTTAAATTGACAACATAATTAACAAAGAAAATAAAACTACAATTAACGTACCTTCCTAATTACCATAGATTCTAAACACAGAAATAAAGACAGTGAAAGATTTTAATTTATCTCTCTGGATGACATTTAAGTGGTCCCAAGCACTGGATGATTTAACTAATAAGTCTTTTTCATATTCATAAAAATTGATATTTTGTTGAGCTACAAAGACACAGTAGTATATTTTACTAGCATAAAACAAAAAGAATTACATAATATCAGAATTTCTTCAATAATTAGTAACAATGGATGGCTGTCACCTCCATGATGATCCACTTGGAAATATTAAGGTCCTCTTCTAAGCAATATCTATAATCAAAAGCCATTTATAAATGACTAACATCAAGAATTTCACATGTCAGAAGTGGTAGGTGATAGCCAATGAACCAAAAGACATTTGCATGTCCTTAAAAGCAAATAGTGTTAAATAAGAAATATTGAAAACAAATTAACTGTTAATCTAATTGAAAATGCTTGAAAACCACAATGAAAACCCAAATTGCTGCAAGCATAATAAATAGGAAATAAGCATTAAAAATGCAAAATAAAAGGAAACCCTGAACAAATATTTCTTTGAAAAGACTAACAACTTGAAAATTTTGTGAAGAAAGGAAAAGTAGACAAAATCACATGAAAAATAATGTGATAAAAATAATGTGGTTTTTTTCTTTCTTCTTTTTTTTTGGTCTTTGTTTTTGTTTTGTTTTGTTTTTTCGAGACAGGGTTTCTCTGTGTAGCCCTGGCTGTCTTGGAACTTACTCTGTTGACCAGGCTGGCCTCGAACTCGCAGAGATCAACCTGCCTCTGCCTTTCAAGTGCTGGGATTAAAGGTGTGGGCCACCACCACCTGGCATGGATTTTTATTACCAACAGGAAGGAGATTAGCAAAATGTTAAGAGAATACTATATATGAGGTCTACCAATAGATTTGGAACTCTGGACAAAATTTATAATATCCCAAGGAAATAAAAATAGTCCAAAATCCTTCCATTAAACTAATTTCATGTGATTTTTACAGATGACTTACACTATATCTTAAGGAAGCATTCTTATTTTTTTTTTAATTGTTTGTTCTGGTGCTAAGAACTGACTCCAGGTCCTTGGACATGTTAGGCAAGTACTCTACCACTGAGCTAAAGCCAGAGCTGAAATATTTCTTCAGTAAACAGCTTCCAATTTGATTTGATAGCAGTAGTAAATACTGAGGTCAAGTTAGGTGGTAGACCTCAGTATGAGTTTCCAAATTACTCATTTGAACTTACGGACACAGAAATCAAGTGCCCTAAGTCAAACACGTACATTGTGTGTTTTATTAAACGTATTAGGTATGTAAGTTAAATTCCAGCAAGATCAAGCATTGCAGCTCCTTATAGCCATGGCTTATAACTAAATCCTCTGGTGATTGGCTTCAGATAATGTCGTGCATCTAAATACAACAGAGAAGAGGTGGAACAATTGTAGATGTCAGGCATGGCGGGTAACTCCAAGGAAACAGCATCTTCCTTGGGGCTGATCCACATAGGAACTCACAGAGACTGTGACAGCACACACGAGACCAGCAAGTGTTCAAACAGGACAAAATCTCATCGCTGAGCAGGGGAAGTAGACACAGAGTCTCACCCCTAACCAAGAAGATAATGCTGGGAAGGGAAGACCAGTTTCCTCCAAAGGAGTGTCGTTGGGTATATCAGAAACACTCCCTCAAATCAGTAGTTGGCCAACACAAAGAGGATTCCGTGCTTTTCTTTGTGTAGTGTTAAAATTTTTGTTTTCTTTTTTTTTTTTTAAGTTTCTTTGTTTTGATTATCGGTGTGTGTGTGTGTGTGTGTGTGTGTGTGTGTGTGTGTGTGTGTTTTAATAGAGGGGGACGAGGGGGAGAGTACATGAAGTTGGGTGGGTAGGAAAACAGGGAGGATCAGGAAGGAGTTGAGGGATGGAAAAGAATACAACAAAAATATATATTATGCAAAATATTCTGGTAGTTTTTTTAAATGTGTCAGAAAATACAGTGTTAGGAGACCCACATCTGGGGAAAAGATGACAGTTCTGGGAAAGACAGAAAATTTAGTTAAGGAATAGCTTCCTCTGAGGGCTGATTGGGAATTTAAAAAAAAAAAAAGTTATATTTAGCCTAATTAAAATTAAGCCAGAGTCATTAATTAGGATGGAATTTTTGAGCAGCAAAGGTAGAGAAGACCTTTGGACTTTCTTCCGCTTCCTGTCAGAAGAGAAACAAGAGAGGGTCCAGACTGGAAACAAGGGAGGCATGAAGGTGCATGGCCAGCTACGGAACATCATGTTCTCAGACCTCTCCTGAGTTTACGACAGCAGATACCTAGAGGAGAATTTGATTCCCACCCTATTGACAAGAGTTGTGGGTACTCTTTGGTGTTTCTATTTGTGCTTTTTATGGAATCACTTTTTTAGGCACGAGTGGACGACATTCCCTCTTAGAATATCCCGTTGGAGCCACAGTAGGAGTTGATGCTGTCCACTGTGTGCCTCCCATGTTCTTCAGCTGACAGGAGGGTTTCTGTGCCCATCAGACACACACAAAGTGGGGGAGCAGAGCAGAGGACTGCTTCAAATCACTCAGCTCGTGAGTGACCATAACGTCACCTGCAGTGGGACCTGCCATGCACCACACGGAATATGGAAGCAATCGTATCCTTTCCTGTCTAGAGGTTAGCCATAGAGATTGGATAGAAGCTCTTTAAAAACAGTTTCTCAGTTGAAAATGAAGTAATAAGTGTAGGAGTTTAATAATATTAGACTTAGGGGAAACCAAATGCAAAATACAGACCTAGAAATGGAAAATCACTTTCCCTAGACAAAAATCAGGGTTCACAACAAAGACACCTAGACCCAGCTCAGCTGTCCCCAAAGCCAGAATGTGCCCAAGGTGAACCATTCCAGCTTTGATCTGGAAGTTCCAACCCCCACTGAGGCTTCAGTAACTGTCAGGCCTACAAGGTGGGGCCAAGAGAGGACCCTGAAGACCTGAGATCCGGATGGGCCAGCTCTCTTGGTTCCTGGACCCTGGACACTGGAGGTAGACCAAGCAGAGTTCTCCAAAGAACACCGCCGGACTGCGCTACACCTTTCCCAGACCCTGTTACTTATCCCTTCACTGGTGAGTTACCCCACAACATAAACCTCCCTTTTAACTACATGGAGTTGCCTTAATAATTTCACCAATACAAACGTGTAAGTCAGTGGTAGAAATCAAGATGCCACAGTCCCGATCCTCCCTCTCCTCCTCTGATCTGGTTAGGTCTTCTCTCTGGTCCGAAACCCCTTAGGAGAAGGCTCTCCTCCATGTCCACAGTTAGAAGACAGCGTTCAGGTTACAGCCATTCAGACTTTCTAGGCCTCAGCACCATGGATGTGCTGGCTTCCATGGCGGCGGCAGCATGGAACACTTCCCCCATCCCCACCTCCTACCCCCAGCTAGTGTCACCCTTATTAGCCTGTGTCCCAGGGGTTGTGTTTATGCCAAGGAGATTACAAAATATTTTTCAACAGGTCTGCCAGGTTCCACACCTGCCCCACCCCCACTGAAAACAGGCAGCCACACCCTAACAGTGGAAAGGGTGAAACTCAGTCACAGTCTTCTTTTCCTTGGTCTTTTCTCACAGGCGCTTATCCCTTATCTCTTTCCCGAATGTGCAAAGGCTCCAGTTCATGAGAACTGGCACAAATACGGATAGCTCCTGTTCACGTGTGCACGTGCACACATGCGCATGCACACGTGAAGATCCAGCAGACAAGCACTAAACAGTCAAATAGTCTGCTATGTTTGGAACTGGTTCGCTGGCCTCTTAAAGTGCCAGTCACCGTTTATGACTGCTGCAGCTGCATTTATAAAATTCTAACCACTGGAATTTGCCTCTCGGGGCTTAAGAAATTCAAGATGAATCGTCGTGTTTGAAATGGAATCAATCTGTTGGAACTACAGAGAGTGGCGGGACACCAGAGACGTGTGTCTCGGTCCTGGAAGGTATGAAGTCACAGGGCTTGTCTTGGACATGGAGTCACTTGTGAGGGGCCCTGTGAGCGGCTGTGCACAGATGAAGCCCAGAGAGTGCACACAGGCCTAAAGAGTTAGGTGTCAGGATTTGCCAACAGTTGCCTGGCCTCTTGACAAGATGCCAAGCATAGTTCTAGGTTTTCATCCCCCTGGATAGAATACACTTTAAAACTTAAGTCAAGCACTTCTGTACTGAGCGGAGCGCGTGTGTGCACATTTTCATTTTCTCTTGATAAATGCTCCTCACAAGCAGAGCGGTTCATTAATGCTCTGTCCAAAATCACACAGCCAGGGAATGAGAATGCCAGGCAAGGACCAGGTCTCCTAATCCAAACAGCATGACTCTCTAGAACAGGTATTGACGTGCAAGCCATCTTCCCAGGTGTTAAAGCATTTTTCATGTTTTTATCTGTATGTCCCCTCTGTCACTCACCACTGGCGGGCTCCTTGTTAGACAGGTATATGGTCCTTTGTTTCTACTCAGCAGAGGCAAGTTATATCACTTAGTGTCAAACTGCCACCAACCCTTCATTGGGAGGTTTACCTCCCTCTGAATTCTCCTTTGCTCAACACAGAAATAAGCCTGTGGAATTCTAGAAGAATTCCAGTGGCCACTGAAGAAGGAGATTCATCCACTTGGAATTAAAAGCAATGGGATCCCTAAAAACCTATTGTCATTAAGTGTTTCAGGACAGATTTCTGATGATGTTCATGTGCGTTTGTGTTTTCTCAAAAACTGTATCTTGCTCCTTCAAATCTCAGAATTCAGTGTATACTTCAAGACTTTGTCTGTTTGTCTGTTTGAGGAGCCCACACAGGCCCAACACCAGTTTGCTCTCCTTCCCCTTTCCATGGGAAAAGAAGCTTCAGTGCGGTCTAGAGCACTGTGGGAAAGTCTCAAGGGGAAGAGAAGTGGGAGCTTGGGTGCAAATGCCTCTGGGTGCGTGCATGCATGCGTGGTGCATAAATGCCTCCATGTGTGTGTGTGTGTGTGTGTGTGTGTGTGTGTGTGTGTGTGTGCATGCATAGGGGGTGATTGGTTGGTTGGTTGGTTGGCTGGTTAGGTGTGATATTTCCAGGAATGGTCATGTCTCCTTTATGTTACGGGACACTGTGAGAGTCAGTTGGCCTCTCAGCTCTCTCCACTCTTTCTCTTTAGCCTAAGGGTCCTTCTTATTTTCTTCCTTGCTTTAGTGAGTGCTCCCTGTTGGATTCCTAAGCTCTTCTTTCACAGCCATGACCATCTTGAGGTCCTCTCTATTTAAAGATCTATCATGGTTTCTGTTTCCCCGTCCAGACTTAAGGAGTTTGACACAGACAGCGTTCACATCTTCTCTAGCACTGATCATGTTTGTCAGTTACCTCATAGTAATCTTTTATTACAGACTGGTTTCAACTGCATGATGATTTTTCTCACTCGTTAATTCAACAGATATTTTCTTTGCTATACAATGTACATACGGCCACATCTGGAGTTGGTAATTGGAGGAAGACTGAAAAATGTCACATGTAAAGTATTCAGAGTCTCAATGACAGAGAAAACACCCATACATTAATTTAAGGAAGTAAGGGCCAGATTGAATGCTACAGACAACACCTGATGGTCTACATCTAAGTCTTCAACTTTGAAACTAAGGTCTTCAAATGCCACCAAAGGACCAAGTTCACAAACAGAAAGTCAGCAACAAAAATTGGCTGGTTTGTTTTGTTTTGTTTTTCTCTCTCTCCAATGCTTACATGCTTTAATACCCAGACAAGGAGCATGTTATCATCAGTTATAGCCAAGATAAAACAAATGTTTTTAACACCAAGACTAAATCACTAAATGATTCTGTCTTAAATTATCATAGGTTTGTATTATGTTAACACTGAGAAAAGATCACAAAAGCAAAAAAAAAAAACATTTATTTTTGAACTATGCTGCTTCTAGTTAAGAAACACAAACGTTATGGCCAAACTAATAATCTACTGTGGGAAATAGACAAGAAAATAAGCAATAACAGCATAGCCTTGTGATAATAACTGTGCCTGCTTGCCATGGAGCAACCCCTCATGTTGAACTATTTAATTTATAAACACAAAACATCTAATGTATTTTTTATTATTACACACAAATAAATAAAAAATAGACCCCTGAGGTAGTAAACATGTATTCAATGTGATGCTTAAGCCCAAATCTACCTGACTTCAGAGGCAGGAGCTCCTAGTTATATAACACCGCCTAACTTACCTACAACCCCAGATCCCTGCCCTTCATACATCCCTGAACTTTCACTATTGAAAGCAGAACTGTAGAGAAGAAAGACAAGCATTCATAGGGTTTACACTATGCTTCAGCCTTGCTAAGGTGGTTGCCTGTTTCAGTGTCCTGCTCCTCCTTCTTTCAAAAGGAAACACATAAAACACCCAGAATACACTTTCAGGACAGCCTAACTACAGGAGCACTTTTTTTTTTTTTTTAAGGAAAAAGATTTTAGGCAAAGTACTCCTGAGACCAACAGAGCTCTTAAAAGCAGACTGCTTGGTGCACAGCTATGTGACTCTCTCTGCTGGGAAGAGCTAGTGGGTTTACCTCAGGCCCACTACATTTGAGCCATCATACCCTGGGGGCTGTTTATATGCAAAGCTAAATTTTAACTTCTCAGTCATCCAAATTAAAATATATACATGTGTATGTGTGCGTGTATACATACATATTTATGTTAGTGTATATATATATATGTATACACACACAGATATAGATAGATATAGATATAGATATATATAGATATATATCGTAAGGAATCAATACTTTGCATTTCAATGTAGACCCACAGTTCCAGGCAACAGACACAAGCTATAGCTTCCAGATTCTGGAATGTGTCAATTGCTCTGATGATAACTTTTTACCTTAGGTACACTGAACACACAATAAAATGCACAACTAAGGGCCTGCAAGAGAGCTCCAAAAGTAACACAGTTGCCTTCACCCTGAGGACTGAGTTTGAGCCTCAGACCCCACATTATGGAGGAACAGAACTGAATCCCTTGAGCTGCCCTCTGACCTTTGCATGGGCACCATGCACAGACACTAATTGATTGAACATTTAATTCACAGTTCTCAACTGTGCAGTTCCACGAGCATGGACAATCTCATTCATCTGTATGCCCACTCTTCATCACTCCAGAAGGTTCCTTGGGTCCTTTTCCAGACCATCTTTTTCTAACAGCTGTGTGGACTAGTCCTCCCTGTTCTCAGACTTTTAAATGAATATATTCACAGTATACATTTCTGTGGCATCTACTTTCTTCCAGTTTGCATATTTTTTGAGAGTCCCTCATGTTATCATATTGGACATTTACATTGTTTCTAGGCTTTCATTTTTATTAATAAGACTGCTAGAAACATTTTAAGCCTCCTGTAGGACTTTCATATGCCCTGAATAAACAGAGAGTAGAATTGTTTGGTTCATGAACACATTTGTGTTTATAAGAAACTCCAGAGCCCTTGGTGGCTGTGTCGTTTCACACTCCTCCCAGCAGCGTGTGACGGTTCCAGTTGCTCCATGTCACCACTAGCATTTGGTGCTGTCAGTCTTCTTGATTTCTATTATTTATAGAGTATCATCTCATTGCAGATTTTATTTTCAGCATGAATCTTCTCATATGCCTATTGGGTATTTGTATATATTCTTTTGTAAAATTGTTTGTCCATTTTTGCATATCAAAATGTAATGTATTTTCCAATCAGCTCATCAAATGACTATGTTCAGCTTCTTATTTGAGAATCTGAGTATTTATTCATCACTCCCAGTACTGACTGTGGCAGATTTGCCAAGATGGCCCAATGCTGTCTTCCTGCATGTTAAGGGGCATATTTTCCTTAGTTATAGTGTCTTACCCTTCACAGCTATAGTCTACACATTCCAAAAGGGGAAGAAGAGACCATCAAGCCTAGGACCTAACAATGTCACATATGGGGCCATCAAACCATTAAACTCATTAACTATCCACTCATGGCAATAAACCTTTTCTGTTGTTACATGGAAGATTATCACAATCTTGCATATTTTTCAGATAAAATATTCAATTCAACAAGCAGCTACTTGATGAGAATGGAACAAACTGAAGTTGCTCTTGGCTGGTCAGGGCTGAAAAGCTGCTTAAAGCCCATCTAAATCACATAGTGCAATGTTCTAGAGGGATGTTGTGTAACAGAACTTTTCCTGGGGAGATGCAACATACATGTCTACTCACCCCAGACAGGGAGCCTATGGCAAACAAAGCATGGATACCACGAAAGTCCAACTTGGTGAACCAATGAGTTTTATTGGGATTACTTACAGGAATATGTGAAAGGATTGGAATCAGCATAGGACACCCCAAGACCAAGTTCTCAGCACAAAGGAGATTTCTTTGCCCCAGAGGGATAAAGGGCAGGGAATAAGAGACAAAGACAGGAGACAGAGGATGAGGAAGAAGAAGGGAGAGAGGGAGGGGATATTTGCCCCAGAGGGACAAAGGACTGTCTCTGGATAGAGAGGAGACAGATGTGGCCCATAGGAAAATGACAGTTTATAAAGGGAAAGGGGGGAATCCCCTGTTTGAATGAGTTGGTTAATTTTTATTGGGCATGTTAATTAGGTGAGCCAAAGGAGGCTGTTAATTTCTGGACCTTAATATTTTGATAGCTAGACGTTGGTGTTCTGCCTCAGGAGGAGGAAATAGCCAAATAAGGGAATAGATCTTGGTGGCTAGCTTCAGGAATGTAATCTAATGGTGTTTAGGAAGGGGGAGAAGGGTAAAATTCAAAACCCATCAGAGCTATTGGTAAGTTTTTGCACCCTGAAGGCCTCTCTACCGACACAGCAAACCGAATCAGACTGAATCAGGAAAAGCCCAGATTTAATGGGTAAAACATTCTTGGGTGATTCCCCAGCCCCTCAGAGAGGAGACCAAGAGGAAAGATGGGAAATATCATGAACACGTGTCCCTTTACTTGGATGCAGCTTATATACCCTGTGGGAGTGGTCTTGAGCCTCTCTGGGGGAGGAGCTGTATTTGGGGGGCTTTGAAGGGTCAGGTTTAGGGAAAGAGATTGGGGAGGGGAGTTGAGGTAGATCTTTTCCACCAGAACAGCCATGTTTGGCATGCTTGGGCCTGCTAAAGCCTTCAATATTGGTGAGGGGTTACTTACAGGAGTAAAAGTGACTCACAGCTGCATCATCAAGGTCCACCCCAGCATGAGTGACAGCTCACAAAAGCTGAAAACCTGGAGCTCACTGCACAGCCTGCAGGCAGTTCAACAGGTTGGAGAGTGTCCTTTTCAAGTGACTCTGGCCTAAACCTCTACCAGGCAGCTCAGTTGGTTTCTGCTTCTTCCAGGCAGCAGGTGAGATCTAGAGTCTTCTTTGCAGCTTTTCTCCTCCCAGAGTCTTCTTCAAGCTCAGCTTCCTTCATCCTGAGAGGGACTCTCAGCTTTCATTGTACTGGCAGGGAGGGGCCTAGTGAATCTGGTCAGTTTCAGGGACTTCCTGAAGCTCTTTAGAGTTGTTTGCCTCCCTGCTTTAGGAGATGCTTTGGGGATGGAGTATTTCTCTCTCAGAGGAAACAGTTACACAACAGGGAGAACCCCAGAAATAAAACTCATTTCCAGCCCACAATTGGAACATGGGTCATTTTACTTAGGACTTAGATAGAAATACCATTTCATACCATTATTCATGTAGAAAGAAAAGTATTCTGGCTTACAGTCTAAATTGAAAAAGAAAGTCCAAACACAGTCGATGTCTGTGAAAGTGCTAAATGGATGCACGGAATGCCAGAGAATGGCTCCCTGGGGGCGTGGGGGAGGAGCTACAGAAGCTGGAGACAAGAATACCCACGTGTGAGACCCAGCTACTCCTTAACAGTGGAGCTTTAGACAAACCATTTAATCTTAATATTTTGATATCCCTCGTCTGATAGCTAGTACTAAAACTAAACACGTCTATATGTTCAGAAATAGAACAGAAGGGGGAAGGGCCACTAGCCCACTCGAACATGGGGCTGAGGCAGGCCTTCCCTTCTCTCCCATTCCCTCTGCCTTGCTAAAACCCATTAGATTGCATCTCTAAAGGTAGCCATCAAGGCCTATTCCTCTTCATTCCTCTTAGTGGCATTAGGAGCTGTAGTGTTTCGCTCAGCATACCCTTTTGTCCACTCAGCTTTACTTGCAAATGTTCAATGTGTAACGTGTTGTTGGTCAGGTTCAAGGCCTCTGGCTTCTGCTACACCATTAATACTGGACCCTCCCCCAGACTCCTCTCAGATGTCGTGCTGTAGCCCTGAGTCATGGCGACCATGCCGCTATGGTTCTTCAGGGCCAGTCCCTTCATGGGCTCCTGCAGGTCGTAGGTAGATACTGGGGTATGCTAATTCAAAGCCCTAGAGGCCAGTCTGGGTGGTAGCTGATTTGGTCAGTCCCGGCCTCTGGAACGCCCCCTCAGGTGAGGGGCGGGGCCCGCTCTTCCTGCAGTAGCCTGCCAGGGGGTAGGGCCAGCTCTCCCATGCCCTTGATGAGGGGTGGAACTACCTTTTAGGAGTATGGGGCCAGCTCTTCCTGCAGTGGCCAGCGAGGGGTAGGGCCAGCTCTCCCAGAGCCTGTGAAGGATGGTGACTACTCAGCATTTCAACACACATGGTTCCTATGATTCCCTGTGATAACATGGACCATGGAGATCAACACAGACCCCAGCTGCAGCAGTATTTTTAAAGCACTAAAGGCAACCCAATTCACAATTTGAAACCCAGCACACTATCATTATAATTAAGGAGGAGGGCCAAGTGGTTATGGTATACACCACCTGGCTGGTGGATCTGAGTTCGAGGCCAGCCTGGTCTACAGAGTAAGTTCCAGGACAGCCAGGGCTGTCTGCCTGGACAGAGAAACTCTGTCTCAAAAAAAAAAAAAAAAAAAAAAAAAACAAAGCAAAAATGAAAATTAAGGAGAAGGCATAGGGATGTAGCTCAGTGACAATATGCTTACCTAGCATCTGTCTGGGTTTGACCCCAGCACCTCAAAAAGAAAAATGCATAAAAAAATGGGGAGAAACTGCCAAACTCACTTGTAAGCATAAAAAATTAATTACCAAAAAATTACAAAAGAGTATTGGAACCACATATAGCCAAACACACAATACACACACACACACACACACACACACACACACACACACACATCTCATGCATTTTCTGTATGTTTTGCATTGAAAAAAATGAAAAATAACACCTTTCTGCGTATTTCCCCTAAGAAATACATTGAAAAGATTAAAATAAAAATGAAATCACATACCTATACAGAGTGAAAGCGGTGGTGGGCTGTGATAGTTCTTGGAGGACATGCTTTTTTAATATTTTGACATGTGAAACCATGTTAATGATCTATGCATTCAAGCCGTAAAATTAAATCACAGAGATAAGAAAGGAAACACAAACACCAGAACTGAATACAAACAGAAACAATTGAAATAGTCTTCCTTGTCTGACACAGCCCACTAGATGTTGGGAGAACTACTCAAGTCAGTCTCGGTTCTATTCTTTTTCTATATTCCCTTCATCTAAAGAAAAAAGAAGAGTTAGGAGCCAATCCCCATGCTTCTTGGCTGCTCCGCTGTCACGGTGCTGCAGAGCCCTTTGAGTGTGGCACTGACGTAGGGCTTGCTGGGAGCTGTGCTCTTGGAAGAAAGAAGAGTGACAAGAAAGGGAGAGAGACAAGGAAGGAGCCTGTAAGGTTGGAATGCAGTTTAAGGCAACAGTGTCAGCTCAAGGTTCCTCATAGATACCTGTTTTCCACTGTCTACCAAAAGCTCATGAAAGTGTCAACAGTTGGCTAGGATGATGGGAGCTCTCCCAGGAGGGGTTAAGTTGAAAACTGGGCAGTACAAGAAGAGCATGAGACATGATAGTTTTGTGTCAGATAATAATAAAGTTTCTTTACACACTTGAAAGAATGTAAAATACATAAAAGTGTGCTTGAAGGGATACACATATTAATGTATGGGACAATTTGAGTGTCAAAATTACCAAGGACAATTGCTGATTATAACATGGTAAGAATTCATGAGTCTCTAATAAAAGATAGGTAGGTATGAGGATAGATAGATAGATAGATAGATAGACAGACAGACAGATAAATGATAGATAAATGACAAATGATGACAGGTAGATGCTTAGACAAATAGATGATAGATTGATAGATGATTAGATAGATAGATAGATAGATAGATAGATAGATAGATAGATGATAGATAGAAATAGATAAATGATAGATTATGATAGGTAGATGATTAGATAGACTGATGGATGATTAGATAGATAAACAGATGATTAGATAGATGATAGATAGATAGATAGATAGATAGATAGATAGATAGATAGATAGACAGATAGATAGACAGACAGACAGATAAACAGATAGACACAGAGATCAGGGGATCTTGGTGGAATACAGTTTCATGGTGAATAAGGAAGTTAAAAGAATATCACCTAAATTTATAAGGAAAAATGGTGGTGGAGAAAAAAAATATACTGTGAATGAAGGACAAGGAGGCATCATGAGCCTCAGGATGTGGTACCCCCAAAACATACACTGTCCCTTAATGGAATATATAAGCCATAAAGGAACATGAGGAAGAATCAGCAAATTCACACTAAGAAACAGTATTTACTGCATATGGCTTAAGTATGTAAGTCAGTGTGAATATTTCTTAAAACACTAGAGCTAGAACTACCACGTGACCCAGCTCTTCCATTCTTGGATATTTTCCTGACGGGCTCTAATCAGCAAACTGCAGAGATACTTGTCCATTCACATTAATAGCTTGCAATATTCCCAGTGGCTAAGAAATGGAACCAACCTAGATGTCCAGCAACTGGTACCTGGTTAAAGAAAATGTGTGACATTTTTACACAATGGAATTTAAAGCAACTGGAAAGAATGCATGGCATTTGCAGGACAAATGATGGAACATGACTGACTATGTGAAGTAAAATAACCAAGACTAGGAAAGATAAATACTGCGTGGATTTTACTTACATAGACTAGTGTGTGTGTGTGTGTGTGTGTGTGTGTGTGTGTGTGTGTGTGTGTACATATGTGCGTGTGAATGTGTGTATCACAATAGTAGAAAAGGAACCGTGGAAAGAAGGAAGAGATCTTGACAGAGGGGAAAGAGGGTAATGTAACACACATGCCATGAAAGCAGAAAAGAGACTACTTGGAGAAAGGGGGGACCAGCAAGCAGGAAGCAGTGGAGGAGGAAGATGAATACAAAGTATAATGACATACATATTTGAAAATGTGTTAACGAAACCCACCCCTCTGTATGGCAACTTAAAAATTAATGAAAAAACAAATAAATCAAAGAGGCAGATTTTCATTTTCCAAAATCACCTATGACATGAAAACCAAAACCAAAACAAAGTGTAGCTACTAAAGGATAATATAGATGACAAGTAAATTCAGTTCATAAGCCTGGACTGACTGTGAGGTGGGGGAGTGGGGAGAGTTTTAGTGAACATTGCAGGCAAGTTGGCCACTCTGGGTGATGACCTGCATTGTGTTATTGTATAATTTCATCAAGACATAATGAGACAAAGGAAAATCTTGAGCGATGCACCACTTATTATAGTTCTTCTTCCATGTATTTAGAAGCAAGTTTAGCAAGAATATTCAGTGCTTCCCCATCACTATTCAGCTGCCTCGGTCTCACATTCCCTGGGCACCATTCTTCAACTAACTGAGGCTTCATGCCATCCTCCAGGCTCATGCCAATGGGATGAGAAGACATGAGACACTAGCAGTTTGCAGGCTGCTGAACCCAGCTCCATAGAGACTCCTTCACGGGCACCTAGGTACAGACTGCATTTGTGGGAACGAGGATAGCATAGAATTGAACAATAAGCAGATTCTCAACCTTAGAATCCTTCATTATGTTGTAATCCTACATTATTTTCTAACATCAAAAGTACAGCTCTGTTCATCCTTTTTTCAATGAACATATCTTTTCTGCCTCTGAATAGACTCAGGCCATGGTATGCCAAAAGGTGTCAGTCAGAGAATGAGTCATCATAGTATTTTTGTCCATTTGTCCAACAGATTTTCCATGTGCATACATAGGCCTCAGCCTCATAATGACTTTTATTTACCACTAAGTCTCTCTCTCTCTCTCTCTCTCTCTCTCTCTCTCTCTCTCTCTCTCTCTCTCTCTCTCTCTCTTTCTCATGTTAACATGGATTTATCCCAGTCTGAAGTAGGTGGACACCCCTGTATCTCTGTGGATAAGGCTTATCAGAGCTATAGTATTGTGTACATACATTCAAAGGTCACACACTGCTAACTGTAAAATGGATGAACAACACATCTATGCCTTACTAATAAGTCTTTTTAACTGCAAAAAGCTGTCTTTTTGTCTAAGAAAAAAATAAGTATTAGTTCATCTAGGTGAAATTTTCATGGCTAGCTTAAATTTCTTATTGGAAAGGGGGAAATGGGCAGCTCTGTATGGTGGAAACTGATCTGCAGCATGTATCAGCACTTAGAATTAGCATTTAATAACCTTGTGATGAGAGTCTGCTTTTGTTGCTGATAAGAGGAGATCCCACTGACCCTCTGAGAGATGTCCTCTAAAATATTAGAGGTCGGGGGATCGACTGTTGGTCTTTGAGTGCAGACAAGTACTGAAATACTGTGTATATCCTAGGTACATACATCCAAAGCTTGTGCACAGACAGGAACTTTCCAAATCACTGTTTGAACCCATAAATTAATGTGAAATTTTCATTTTTCTAGCAAGTGGCTTTCTTCAACACCTTAACCTTCAGCTTTGTGCCTGTCATGGCCAAAAGACTTACAGAATTGCCTACCCAAGGATTCTTTTAAGTCCTAGTCAAACACCTGCTGCATGTCTGACTTGGGTCTGCATCTTTGATCACAGTGTCTTTAGACTGGGGAAGCTGATTTTTCAACCATATAAAGCTCTAGACTATTGATGATCAGCTATCTTAGATTTCAAGCAATAAACACAAAGAATGTCTAGTAAAACTGCTCTCTCTATGTGTCTCTCTTTCCTCCTTCATTCTCTCTCACTCCCTCATTAAATGTCACTTTGCTTTAAAATCCACTACCTAGGCTGCTGTAGATTCACCTGCAATCATAAGAAATAATACAACACATCTCTGTGACAGTGCTCCATTCTCCCAGTGCTAATATTTTGAAAGCTGTATCATAATCTGGATATATTTACAATGATATATTATACTGAGCTTAATTAAATTTACTGATATTAATCAAATTCCTCAATAAAATGTTTTTCTTGCACTCAGCTCTGTGTTCACTCATTTTGTTCATACGTGTGTGTGTGTGTGTGTGTGTGTGTGTGTGTGTGTGTGTGTGCTTACCTCTATTCATTTTATCAAGGCAAACTCATAACCTGCCACCTCACAAAAAATACTCAATAGTTACATCCCAGAGTGTGTATTGTGTTGACACCCCCAAAACCATACCTCTTATAATAGCATCTTCTTACCCACCTCTTTTTCAAAAAGAACAACTATAGAAATCTGTAGCTAAAATCATCATCAATGAAAAATTAGAGTTTTCTCTTTAAGATCATGAACAGCACAGAAACACCTCACCTTACCACTGTTTTCCAATATCATACCAGATATCATAGATAATTTAAAAAGACAAGAAAATGAATCAAAAGTATACAGACTGGATGCCAGACATGGTAGCAAAAGCCCGTAATGCTGGTATTTGGGAAGCTGAGTTAAGATTCAGTGAGTTCAAGATCAGCGTGTGTTACACAGTAAGAGTCTATCAGAAAGAAAAGGGGGATGGAGGAAGGAAGGAAAGAAGAAAAGAAGGAAGAAGAAAGGAAGGAGAGTGAGAGGGGGAAGGAGGGAGAGAAGGAAGGAAGAAATGAAGGAAAGAAGGAAGGAAAGGAGGGAGGGAGGGAGGGAGAGAGGGAGGGAGGGAAAAGAGGAAGAATGAAAAATGAAAATTAAGGGCAAAGATTATCATGTTTATGGATGACATGATCATCTTCGTAAAAAACAAAAACAAATATCCTGGAACTGATAAGCAATGAAGCAAGGTTTTAGGATAGAAAGTGAATATATAATGGATATAAAGTTAATATAGTTCACACCATCAACGAGCAAGTGAAATTTAAAATGCAAAGCATATAATATGACTTGCATTTGTGCCATAAAAGTGAAATATTATATTATAACAAATTATACACTGGAGTTTTATGATGAAAACCACAGAAACTAATGAATCACAGAACTCTGATGAAATAAATCAAAGACCTAATAACTGGAGAGATTTTTTTTTCCATATTTATGGATAGAAGACTCAATTTTCGTGAGACCTGAGTTCTTTCTTTCTTTTTTTTGTTTTGTTTGTATTTTTGGTTTTTTAGCCAAGGTTTCTTTGAGTAGCTCTGATTGTCCTGGAACTCGTTTTATAGACCAGGCTGGCCTCAAACTCACAGAGATCCACCTGCCTCTGCCTCCTGAGTGCTGGGATTAAAGGCATGCACCACCACACCTGGTGAGTTCTTTCTACTTTGCTCTATAGATTCAGCATTCCATCAGGTCTTCTTGTGAAAAGTAACAAACTTTTTCTAAAGCTTATATAAAGAAGCTGAAGAGTCAGAGTAGCCACTCAGAATCTCGCAGGATGACATTGGAGAAATGGTGCCAAAGGGACATCAGTTCTTATCAAAAAGCTCTAGTAATCAGAGTGAGCTAGGGGAAGACAGAAAACTCAACTGGGTGAACTCAATGGAGAGCTGCAAGGTAGACCCACTCAAATATATTCAGCTGGTACTCGCAGGGGAAATGGCAAAGACTATTTAATCAGGAAACATAGTCTTCTTAATCAGGCAGTATAATGAGTAAACGCCAGGAGGAATGGAAGAATGGAGAGAGGAGCAGAGGGAGGGAAAATGAATTTAGATGGCTAACCCTAATATTAACTCAAAGTAAAGCTATACAACTCCATAATATAGGGAACATTTCAAATGGTTGGTGATTAACATGAGATGACAGATTGCTATTGGTGTTTGCTTTCTAGATATGACACTAAAAGCAACATCCATGGATGTTATAAAGAAATAATTAATAAATTAGATATGATTATAATTGAAGAGTTATATTCATAAAAGATGCTGTCAGGAGAACAAAAATACAAGACCAGATAGGAGAAATTATTTGTGAAAAACATATTTGATAGAAGACTATTATGTACTATATACAAGGAATGCTTAAAATCCAGCAATAAAAATGAGAAAACAATCTTTTAAATGAGCAGAGATGTTTGAACACACACCCCATCACAAAGACACATATCTGACAATCATAACTATTAAAAAGAGTTCCACATCATATATAATCAGGGAATTACAAAATAAAAATGTGATGAGAAGCCACTGCACATCTAATATAATGACCAAGCTCCAAAACGCTGACAAAACATACTGGTGGGGACGTGGAGCCACAGGGATTCTCATTTGGTGCTTGTAGGAAAACAAAATGGCACAGCCGCTCTGGAAGGCAGCTTGGCACTTCCTTGCAAAACGAAATGTACTCTACCATTAGATCCAGCCGGCATCCTCCTTGGCACTTGCTCAAATGAGCTGAAAACATATGTGCATACAAATGCCTGCACAAAAATGTTCATAATAGCTTTAGTCATCATTGCCAAACCTCAGAAGCAACTGAGATATTCTGCAGTAGGTGGATCGATGGATAAACTGTGCTACTCCATGCGAAGGAATACCACCCAGGTTACAAAGAAATGAACAACTGAGTCACGAGAAGGGGAGGAAAAACTTTAAATGCATTCTGGTGAGTGAAAGAAGCCATCTGAAAAGTTGAGTGGTCTGACTCCAAATAAATAACAGTGTTGCAAAGACAAAGGGTGGAAAGACCAGTGCTGCCCAGAAGATGTTCACAGCCGCAAAACTACTCATCATTATACACCCATAGAAGCTTAAAAAGTTAAACTCCTAGACAGCCCCCTACCGTAAACTATTCATGCAGAATGTTAAGGATATGTCAGTTGGTTACACTGGTCAATTAATTGCAGTGACTAAAGAAAATTGCAACAGTGGTTTGGAATGCTGACCTTAACTTAGGCTACAAGCGTGAGTCAGACAGAAGGAATATGAGGACTTTCACTTAGTTTGGCTGGGCTTGTATTTAACTGGCTGTTTCTAAGTTCTCTGTTCCATTCCTTGAACCTAATCTCATCATCAACATCACACAGCCTTGATACTAGATCCCATATAAAATTAATAGGTATGGTGATTGCTTTTGCTTACTTCTCTCAATTGTTTACACAATTTCAGGGTCTATTATTTTCCATATAACTTTTGGAATGAGCTTATTTGTAGCCGCCAAGTAATTGTTGAGATACTGGAATAAATTATACTATGTCTACAGATATAGTATAATTTATACTATACAGGGGGCAAATTGTCATCCTTAGTTGTAGCTTGAGTTTTCCTGCCTTGCCCACAGTCAGGACAAATCTTTGTTACCCGCCAGTCCCACAGCCACTCAGACCCAACCAAGTAAACACAGAGACTTATATTGCTTACAAACTGTATGGCTGTGGCAGGCTTCTTGCTAACTGTTCTTATAGCTTAAATTAATCCTTTTCCATAAATCTATACCTTTCCATGTGGCTCGTGGCTTACCGGCATCTTCACATGCTGCTTGTCATGGTGGCAGCTGGCAGTGACTCCTTCCGCCTTCCTGTTCTTTCTTTTCTCCTCTCTGTTAGTCCCGCCTGTACTTCCTGCCTAGCCACTGGCAAATCAGTGTTTTAATTATTGACCAATCAGAGCAATTTGACATATAGACCATCCCACAGCACTTAGTATGCTGACAGCCTGCAGGAGATATGTCTTCTGGATAGGACATAGTTGTTGAATTTGTGACCTTTCTGCAGCTGTACAAGACTGGGAACACCATTTCATCATGGATGATGGGGGAGGAAAATCTATGAAGCCCCACCCTTCTCTGGGAAACTATTTGCACTTAGCCATTATTGTAGGAAGAGGTGTCATAGTCTGCTATGGATGTCTTTCTGTATGCTGTGAATATGTGTTGCTCTGATTGGTTAATAAATAAGCCCATTTGGCCTATGGCAAGGCAGGTTAGAGGCAGGTGGGAAATCCAAGCAGAAAAAGGAGGAGAAAGGAGAGGCAAGGAGATGCTGCCAGCCATTGCCATGAGAAGCAAGATGTAAAGGTACCGATAAGCCACGAGCCATGTGGCAAAGCATAGATTTATAAAAATGGGTTAATTTAAGATATAAGAGCTATTCAGTAATAAGCCTGAGCCATGGCCATGCAGTTATAATTAATATAAGCCTCTGTGTGTTTACTTGGGGGACACAAGTGGGAGAGATTTGTCCCAACCGCTGGCTGACTGGGACACAGGAAAATTTCTGACTACAATAATCTTTCATGATACAGTCATTGATGAGTTGTCCTTGCTCCAATAAATAACATTCTACCCACACTCAGGCAAGAGACTTTAATTAAACTCAGTGGACCACACACAAAAAGAACACATAAAAACAGGAGTATGACTTGTTGAGAAGAAGGATTCCACTGGGGATGGGGGATAAAAACACTAAAATTCATTATGTAAATGTAGGAGACGGTCAAAAATTTGTCATAAAACATCTGATATTTCACTAACATATGTATTAAAATACTTACAAATGGAATTGAAGAACCTGATGAGTAGATAAAGGTCTTGTGTAAGCATGAGGACCTGAGTCTGAAATCCCAATACACAAGTAAATGCCAGGCATGGTCATGGCTGACCTGTGACCCTAGCACTGAGGGAAAACAGACTGGCTGGTCAGGCAGTCAGACTGAAAGGCAAGCTCCAAGTTCAGTGAGAAGCTCTGTCTCAAAAAAGTAAGATGAAGGGGATGGGGAAATGGTTCCATGTTTAAATTGCTCAGTGTGCAAGTACAAGGACTTAAGTTACTGGTCTGCAGAACTTCTGAAATAATGGATAGATGTGGTGGACCATTTGAGTTTATTATTTTCCACATAACTTTTGTAATGAGTTTATCTGGGTCCACAAAGTAATTGTTGAGATTGATACTATGTCTACAGATGTACTAGGGGTGAACTGTCATCCTTAGTATGCTGACAGCCTGCAGGAGATATGTCTTCTGGATAGGACATAGTTGTTGTATTGGAAATCAGAGACAGGGTGTTTCCAGAGCAGTCTGGCTAGTGTGGCTAGTTAAATTAGAGAGCTCTGGGTTCAGTGAGAGATCCTGCCTCAAAGAATATGGAAGAATGATTGAGGAAGATTCCTGATATCAACTTCACATCTTGTCTTGGTTTGCTTTTTATGACTATTATAAAAACCACAACCAAAAGCAACTTGGGAGGAAAAAAATTGGTTTGCAAATCTGAATCACAACTCATCATTGAGGGAAGCTTGCTGTCAAGGGAAGGCACCACCCACAGTGAGCTGGGCCCTCCATACTCAACATTAATCAAGAAAGTACCCACACATACTTGTCTACAGGCCAATCTGATAGAGGCATTTTCTCAGTTGAAGTTTCATATTTCCAGATGACCATAGCTTGTGTCAAGTTGAAAAAACCTACTCAATACAGGCCTCTGCATGCATATGCACACAAATACACATGTACCCCCACACATATGAACACCCATACATACATGTAGGCACAACACATATATAGACACATGAGAAAATAAAAGTTTAATAAGTAAATGAAATCAGATGCAGAATGATGGAGGAAGACATCTGATGGCCTATAGTCTCCAGTGTATTGCATGAGCAAGCACATCACTCAATGCAAGTTCACACATATGCATATAACACACACATAAATAAGTTTAAAGTAACTAAATAAGCAAACATGTTCCCTTCTTAGCCTCTCTCACTCCTTTTGTTCTAATCAGATCATAGACCCCTCCCTACTGGGGACCCCCTAGCCTTCCCACGTGGCATAGAAACACAGGTAACCCACCCATGCTGCTCAGTAACAACCCCTCCCAACTCTAGTCCCCAGATCTGCATGTGCCAAATCCATCCTCCAGACCCAGCCAGGTCTATACATCCTGTGCTCTGACTTAGCCTGTTGAGTCCCAACCCTGCCTGGCCTCTCCCTACCCTTAGATGAAAAGTCACAAGCAGTTATTGTTGAGAGAGGAATAGTTAGTCTTCCCCAGGTCTAACCAAGTAGTTAGCACTGGAAGTATAAACTTGCAAACACCACTAAATGGACTCGCTTATTTATTTACTCCCATATATATGTAAATATGCAACCATAATAATTAAAGGGAAAAAAGGCCACAAATTTGACAGAGATTAGAGAGAGGTACATGGAAGGGGTTGGAGTGGGGAGAAAGATAGGGGAAATGATATAATTATATTTCAAATAAATAAATATCCTATGACTTTTTATAGATGTTATGCCATCCTGGAGAAGGAAGGACATTAGAACACAGGTGATATGAAAGAGAAATAAGAGAAGAGAGGTGTAAGTGGGGAGAGGAATGGATGGGAGAATAAGACAGAAGAGGAAGGTAGTGGGGAAGGGGTAATAATACTAATTAAGTTTGCAAAAAGCCATATGGAAGCATATTGTTTTATTAGTTTCCTAAATATATATTTATAAAGGTTTTTTCATAAAAGAATTTTAACTGGAGTTACCCTAATCAGAGATTATGCTCATCCCAGAATCCACAGGTTGCCAAATAAAAGGCCTATTACCAGGTATGGGATATGGGATAACTCCTGGAATTGTAGCTCAGAGGTGTCCCAGAGACTGGTGCCACTGCTCTTCACAGGCCACTGGAACCTAATGGTAATAGCCTGCTGTTGAAGATGCCACACACGTTGGTCACAGGACATGGAGAATTAAGCAGGTACTGACC
This sequence comes from Peromyscus eremicus, assembly GCF_949786415.1. Lineage (NCBI taxonomy): Eukaryota > Metazoa > Chordata > Mammalia > Rodentia > Cricetidae > Peromyscus > Peromyscus eremicus. The sequence goes on from NC_081428.1 coordinate 68,895,603, forward strand.
AGAAAGCTCCCTCCATGCTAGACCACTGTACTAGAAAGGGACGTGGCAGGCTATTGGTGGTGGTGATGGGTAATCAACAGTCTTACTCAACTGTGAATGCTGAGAACTACAATAAGGACCACCATGACAAAGTATGCTCATGGGTACAAATGTGGCATGAACGTTAATCTAGTAAGCAGCCACTTTCTGATTGGCTTTAGGCACACTCTGTAGGAGGAAACACAGGCCTGTAACTGAAAATCTGGCCAATAACCCACAGTCACAGGTCAAAAGAGGGAAACTACTACTGTTATTTTGCTAAATTTGTATCTCTCTGCCTACAGATTGGTGCTGTCATCTGACCATATTAGAGAAGTTTCTTTGTGTAGGGGGTGGTTGTTAACACAGAAACTCACAGCTGGTCAAAGTGAAGAGAAAAAGTGACTCTGAAGTACTCAGCCACAAATGGGCTATCTATATCACACCCTTCCCCAAGGCTTAGGGATCAGCGCAAAAGAGAGGTGCAAAGAGTGTAGGATTTAGAGGTTAGGAGGATATGACAGGTGATGGCTGCAGAACCGGAAGAGTCAGCTTCCTTTAAGGGTCTGGATCCTGATAGGCCAGCCACATTTCAGTGGGTGGCCCACACTCAGATAAAACATCACATAGATGGAGTTGGGGGTTGGCAGGGAGGTGGGTGGATCTGGGAGGAGTTAAAGAGAGGCATTCTGGGGTGAAAATGATCAAAATATGAAAATTCTCAAAGTATAAAATCCTCAGGAAATTATTGAAATATTTTAATTGGCATTAATTCCCTTTCAGTGTTTTATATTATCCTGTACTGAAATCACTCTGGCTTAAAGATGCCTGTATCTTTAGTCTCTACTAGAAATTAAATTTTTCAGTGATGTTAAAGCAAAATGACCACTACATCTTGATTAAATTCTAGCAGTGTCTATGTTTTGGACACTGGTCCGTTGATTTGCAGCTGGTGAACAACTTATAATCATAAGGTTTTTCCTGGTGCCCCCTTTCACAGTGCCTCCTCTGGTGTCAGGGGTGTCTATACCTTTTAAACGCTTCGTCAATATTTATAGGGACTTCTTAGTTTTGGTGACTTTTGTGGAGAATCCGCTTTTAAAAAGTCCATTGATTTTTTTTTCTCTGCTGTTTCCAATATTTTCATCTATTTTTTCTTTTATGGTTCTGAGGATCCAGCAGGCCTTGTAGATGTTAGTCTTAACCTACCACCAAGCCACACCCAGCTCTCACTTCTTGTTTTAAATTTCAGTGAAATCTACTGTGTTCTCTATCTCCTTCCTTCTACTTTATTCTTCTTCTTTTTTTTTTTCATAATCTCCTAGCATGGAAATTTACACTATTGATTCGAAGTCTTCCACTATATGCAGGAAAGAGTTAAACTAAAAAGCCCGAGTTGCTTAAACTTTATAGATTCTCATTAAAAACCCCTATTGTGAGATGTCCTTCACTAGCTCCTGGGGATTGGGTTTATAATATTCTAACTGCTAAGAATGTTCTGAGCTCTTGGAACTTTGAACCACAAAGTGCCAGTTTATCTAGTCAGTTTGTGGAAACGGTGCCATTTGTGATGAACCACTGTCTTTCCCCCTGGGCCCTGGAGCTGTGTCTGTGGCTAACCACAAGAAAGCTGTGGACTCCTGGGCTTAGGCACGATAATATTTTAGTACTGTCACAGTTCATTGCTGGATAAATTAAGTACATGCTGTGTAACTAGTAAGTAGACATATCCTTGAAGCTTGTGTCTAGTTCCTCTAGACTTTTATCCATTCACCTCTTCTTTACTGATTTTGCTTGAGACCTTTACATCATCATAAACCACGACTGTGCATATAATAAATCCTAAGTTGTATGATCCCTTCTAATAAATCACCAACTCACACATGGTCTTGGGGACCACCAACACATCTTGTTTCCTAGCATTTAATGCTCTGGACTTACCTCTCAAAACTGCTTTGGATATGTAATACATAAAGCATATATATCTAATGCACCATATATGTATACATATATCTTTAAATGTTCTACATAGTACTATATATAACACAATAGTATTTCAATCTAATTTGGTTTAATGTGTTTTATATTTCCTTTGAAGTTTCCGTTTTGAAGAATGAAGTATTTAAAAATGTGTCAAATACTTATTACATATTTAATGATTTTCCCATTGACTACCTGCTGTGTATCTCTAGTAGGATTGCACTGTGATCTATGAGCATACCTGGGATTATTTCAATTCTTATAATTATGTTAGAGTCCATTTTATAGACTGTGATGTAGCACGTTTTGGTAGATCCTCCATTGGCACTTCATCTGCTGGATATATATTTATTTACAAATATAGAGAGATGATAGTAAATGTTGGAAGGCCTTGCCAGCTGGTCAGAAGTTGCAGTCTATCATGGCTTGGCATCTTTTTCCAAAAGCTCGGCAACATGGAGACTCTCTTCCTTCCCAGCATAACTTCATACTTTTCTACCTGTCCTTATCTGGAGAATGTCCCTGGGCCCAGAAGACTGACCTTATCTGAAAGCTGTCTCTGAGGCAGATGCTTGATTTATCTTTAGCTTGACCCTTGGCACAGATTTCTCCTAGGAGGCTTGTGTGTGGAGCTCTGCTCCAGGACCCTACTGTTGCATACGGAGCCTTGTGACAGAAGTGTGCCACTTAATGTAAATTAGGGTTTTCTCCAGGCTCCCCAATCCTATATATTCCTTATATTCTAGAATAAAGCAGAGCTGATTCACTGAAGTCTATCTCCAAGAAGGCTGTCTCCATCATACCCACAGTCATCTGAACCCGGTTCCCTGCTTCTGCTCCCTCTACCCTCATGGACCAATGCAGTCAATGATCTGGAGGAAGAAGCAGAGCCACAGATAAATAAATGATAGGTAGATAGATAGATAGATAGATAGATAGATAGATAGATAGATAGATAGATAGATAGATAGATATCATTGATTAATTGTGTGCTCTATATCTTTTGTATACTGTCAGACTTCTACCAAAAATTTTACTGGTTGCCAAGAAGGGTTGTTAAGGTGTTGAACTATAATTTAGTTCTTGATTATTTCCTCTTCCAACTCTACATCATGCATTTGGAAGATCTGTTGTGCATTGTATACACGTTGAAAACCACAACATCTTCCTAGTGAATTGATCTTTTTATCATTAAGAGTGAACCTTTTTCCCTAGCAATTTTCCTTGTTTTGAGGCCTATTATTAGACATCAGTATATCCTTCACGGTTTTTTAAACTTAAAGTTTACACAGAAACTTTCCCATTCTTTCACTTTTAAAATAATATTGAGTTTGAAGCAAATTCCTTCTAAACAGCACCTCTGTGTGGCTTGGTTATTTTCCACTCTGCCTATCCCTGCCTTTACTTGGTGTGCTCAAAACCAGAGAACTTTTGTTTTGACCAGTCTGATCTGTTAAACTCATAATGAGGCTAGTGTGTCTGTGCCCTCTGACTTCTGATTTTTGCTGTTCCTTTTCCTCTTGACACACCCCAATTTTCAAAAACAGATTCCTCTGATTTGAAGGTATTCTTTAGCCAGTGTTTAAGACGGATCCATCAAAAACAAAGTACTCTAGTTTCCTGCTTTCAGATAATGCCCTGTGGTCTTATTCTTCTCTGTAGATGTCACTCTCAGAGGTTATAGTGACATAAGCCTTTGACAGGTGTTTCCTTGAATAGTTGAAGGATTCAGTGCCCCTTTCTTGTGATCTCAGATGGGCAATTCACCGCCGTTCAAATTAGTGTCTCCCTATGTGACATATTCGGTTTCATTCTGACTGCTTCCAAGACCATTCTTCGGGCTGGAACCAGGAGTGCAGCTCATCATTAGAGCACTTGCCTGCCATGTGCAAAGCCATGTGTTTGATGCAAGCTCTGCACACACACACACACACACACACACACACACACACACACACACATACACACACACGTACACAAGCACATACACACTCATACACACACATATACACATACACACATGCACACAAAAAAACACATATGCACACACACATACATACATACACATACACACACATACACATACATACACATACACACGTATATATATACACACAGGTACCTAGTATAGACAATTTATGAAGTACATGTTCATTTTGCTGGTGATTTTTGTTTGGTTTGGTTTGCTTATTGGAAAATGTTCTGATGTTGCCCAGGCTAGACTCCAGCTTTATTATGCAGCTGAGAATGATAGTAAACTCCTCATCTTCATCTCTGTTTTGAGGGTATTCTTTTAAAAGTGGTTATGTGAGCCTGGAGGGATGGCTCAGTAGTTAAGAATAGTGGCTGCTTTTCCAGAGGACCAGGGTTTGATTCCCAGCACCCATGTAGCAGCTCACAACTGTCTGTATCTCCAGTCACAGGGGATCTGACTTCCTTTTTCTGGTCTCTATGTGCATCAAGAATGCACAAAATACATGGACATACATGCAGGCAAAAAAACAATACACATAAAAATAAATTTAATTTATTTTATATATAACTATATAAAAATATAAATTTTAAAGCATTTATGTCTGATATTCTGCTTTTCAGCTTTATAATTCTATTTGATTTCTTTCCTAAAAATTCTGCATGATATCCTGTCTTATAGAACTTTTTTATTTTTTTTATTTGTTTCAAGAGAATTTGTGGTTGGTTGTTGAATCATTTTTATGTGGCTTCTTTAAAAGCCTTGACAGATACTCCAAATATGACTCATCTTATTGTCATTGAGAGTTGATTATCTTTTCTCATACAAGTTGTGATTTTCTTAATTCTTGGTACAAGTGATTTATTATTACACCCTAGGCAGTTTCCTATTGTGTTAGGAGAATCTGTGTCTTGTTTTATGACTTTGTTTGGATGTAGTGTGCTCATAGACATTTATTCTGAGCTGTGATTCAGTGGTAGGCTAATGTTTAGAGCTTTGCAGGATTATGTTCATCAGCTTGGTTTATGTGAAATTACTGAGGCTCCCACCTGCCCACGATGTTGCCACCCGTTATTATGGGCCACTGAGTGTCTCTCAGTTGAAGAGAGGAGTCAATTGTGAGCCTGGGGCACGGAGAAGCTCCCCTAGGCAGGAACTTGTAATGAATCCTCTATTTTTCTAGGATGTAGAAAGTGCTTCACATGCTGGGAGTCTTTGTGATAGGGCAGGCTCTACAATTCCCTTCGTGTCTCTAGAGACACCAGAGAAGCTTCCAAAGCTTGGTCTCCCTTCTGGGTCAGTCACTCTTGCTGTCCCACCTACCCACCTGTTCCTCAGGGTAGGAAAGGAAATGCACAAATCCAGCAAAGAAGAAAAACCCTTCTCCTGCCTCTTCTTGCTAAAGGGCTCCAGATCAGACCCCTTTTCTCATGGATACCAGGTGACCAGATGTCATCCGAGTAATTCTCTTGGGATTAAAGGATAAACTAGTCTACCTGGACTCCTTCCTGGCCCCTAGGTTGGACGTTGAGAAATAGAAATTCTGGGTGTAGGTTTCACTTTTCTGTTGTCTTCCCATAGAGCTGTCCCACCTGTCCTGGGATTCTAAGCCAGGCTGCCTGTCAATTCCTTTTCCCTTCTCTTCCTTCCTGCTCCTGTTCTTCTATTATTTCTTGTACCTAGTATACAGAACAATGGGTTCCCTTATGACATTTTCTTATGTCTATGCTACTGTATTTTGTTTACATTCACTCCCATTACCCTGTTATATTTCCCCTTCACTTCCCCCTGGCTCCTTCCCTCCTGATTTCATGCCGCATGTATTTAAATGTGCAGCTAAATCTAGCTTCCTTAAGAGCACTGACTGATTTTCTAGAGGACTCAGGTTCAATTCACAGGCTGTTTGGTGTCAGATCATGCCAGGATAAAGGAAGAAGGAAAGGAAACATGTGCTCCCTCGCTCCTCTCTTTTTAAGAGATCATGTACAAGAAGCACCTCCTCCTTCAGGTCTTATAGCCCAAGGTCATGGGCGGAGGAAACACCACTACAGAAGATCTGATTTTTGTCTTCCTGTTTGCCCACTGTCCTCTCTCAGTCCCCTTCTCCCTTACAAACCTCGGCTTCCATTTTCATGTCCTGTCTTCCCGATTCCTCATATGGAAGAACATATTTTACTTCTGAGTCCGGCTTATTACATTTAATGTGATGATCATTTCAGCTGGCCAACGTCTTCCGCCTTTTAGAGCTCTTCCTTGCCTTCCTTTCGTCTTATTTATGTGGCCTATAGCTATGCTTAGAGTTGTCCAGGCATTGCTCTCTTTTCAGCCAGTTTCAAACTGAGTTGTTTTTCTTTCTTACTGGGCTTTGGTAGAGGCCACATGAAAGAAGCAATAGATTCCCGATTCATTCAAGTATTGTATGTATCTCAAAACAGTAATGGGGCCTTCTCTGCCTTTCATGAAAGCTACTCACTCGGTATTTTGTGGTAGGTCACTTGCAACATCTAACTCCCTGGATGATTTCAGTATGCCCTAAGATTATTAACTGTAATTGAAATAATTAGCTCAGTTTTAAAAATCTTATTGTAATGAAAGGGTTTATTCACATACTTGAAGAATGGTATGTTAAACACACAGTCCCAGATGTCTCAAGACTGCCCCAAGAGATACATCAGTCTTGCCCCTAAAATGAAGAGACAAAAAAAAATTTTTTTCCATTCTTGAGTCATACTAAAACTCAAATTACCGGAAGAATGAGACTTTAATTTGTCAAGAATGCATCTCTCAGCCAAAAGAAAGAATGACTCTTTGATCAATGACCTTCAAAAGATTGCAATTGACGAAGATCTAATTCTCAAAAATAATTTCCCAGTGCTCTATCAGTCTCTCTTACACACTAAATTGTTTTCTGTCTTACAGTCTTCATCTGTACACCACTACTGTAAGTTACACCTTCATCTTCTCATATCTTAAGTAATACAGTATTCCAATTGATGTCAACTGTCAAGATCCTTTATATTGGCCATGATAGTGATCCAACCCAAATCAATATAAACAAAACACACCATTATCTTAGATAACAAAGAAATTAAAGTTGCTGAATCTAGGTCTTCAAATGGTGTGATTATAACCTAAGCCTCTTCCCATGGCTTGCGTCTTCTTGATTTATCTTCAGTCTGTAGGATACGAACCAAACACTTTTCCAGTTTCATATTGTACGCTTTGTGACACCAACTTCACATCCTGGCAACTAAACATATGTCCCCCAAAGATGCCTAGAACACGATGTCCACCTATTCCTCTTCACACACTCCTCTAATACTCCTTTTCTTCTAAAGCTAGACGAGGCTTCCTGTCTTGAATATTTGTCATTTACTAGATAAGAAATGTATGGCTATTTCCTAATTTTCCCTTTGGTATTGTTCTAAAAAGCTATGGCCTCTGGAGCACCCTTCAAAGTTTGAGGCCCATGTATCAAACCATTGGCTTATGGGAATTTAAGCAAATTACTTAACCCATGCCCATCCCTTTTGTCTCAAGTTCTTCATCTTCAATACTGAAACAAAAATATTGCCTGACTCACAGATTTTTCTATTAAATTGAATTACTCTATATGGAATACTCAGAACCATGCTGGTAAATAGAAAGCTCAAAGTTAATATTTGTTATTATGGTTTTGGAGGCCTCCGTAAAAGCAGACACCTGAGACTACTTACTACATCACAACAATCCTAAGAATTAGATATTATTGTCTATACATTCAACACTAGGAAACTGAAATTATAATAACTTGTCCAAGATCAGTGAACTAATAGGTAACAGAACCCAAACTGGTACATATTTGCCTCGGGACACACTAATGACTATTGGAGACTTTATGCTAGTACTTGGGGGCACAAAACTAGAACTATTTACCAAAAGAACATTGAGTGGCATGTCCTCAGGCTGAGGTTGCTTAACCTTGCTTGAGAACTCATTACTGGACACCAGGGACTTTCTTATCCTTCGGAGCATGACATCTAGGAAATATATTCTGAGGTACGTTTCATCAGCTCAACATAAATAGCAAAAGCATAAATCATGCACCTCGCCAGCTTCCAGGACAAAGGCCAGTGTGTACATTGAACACAGATGCTGTAGGCTAGCCTCGTCCCAAACAAATCAGCCTGATAATGACCTACTGCTTTCTCTGAGAAACAGCTTTAAAACCAGCATTAAGGATTATTTGTCTTAAATACATTTTCAGTACAAGCTTCTTGGTTAGGGATCTTACTCATGGAGACTATATCAGTCCTTAGTGTGCCTGAGACCTTCTAAATCTATTGATCCAATTGATCCATCTTCAGGAGTCTCTCCTCATAAGGCATAAAGAGATAGCCACATGGTTATTAAAAAAGATAGGGTCAGAAAGATGGCTCAGTGGGTAAAGGATGCTTTCTACCAGTCCTGATGACCTGAGTTTGATCCCTGGTGCCCACACGGTGCAAGGAGAGAACCAACAAGTTGTCCTCTGACCTCCACTGAGTTCCACACAAATGCACACGTATGCACACATACACACACAAAAGTAAACAATGAATAAATGAATGCAAAACAAATTTTAAAGAATAAGGGATTATCAGTAAGTTCCTTGGTGCATGTTGCTAAAACCAGCTGTGGTGGTTTGAATGAGAATGGTTGCCATATTTGAATGTGTGGTTCCGGTTCCATTGGTAAAACTGTTCAGGAAGGATCAGGTTACAAGGTGACCTTGCTGAAAAGATGAGTCACTGGGGGTGGGATTTGAGGTTTCAAAAGCCCAAGCCAAGTCCACTCTGCACTCTCTGCCCACTTCCTGCAGATCAGAATGTGAGCTCTCAACTACTGCTCCAACACCATGCCTGCCTGCCTGCCGCCATACTCCCTGACACCATGGTCATGGACTGATACTCTGAAACTGTAAACCAGCCCCTACTTAAATGCTTTCTTATATAAGTTGCTTTGGTCATGGTGTTCATCACAGTAATAGAATAGTAACTAAGATACCTACATTTGTTTTTTATTCCTGTCTATGACTCAGTTAAGGCCGAACTACACCATGAGGACTTTCTATGTCCCCACTATAGTCCTTGATCACACCAAAGAGTAAATTTGTAGAAGATAACTTCAAGAGGGTGAAACAAGGTGAGAGAAAGACCTAAAGAAGCTACTTCAAAGTCTGGTCTCTAACAAAGGTTTAATTTTCTGTCCTCTCTGGGTCTCATTCTTCCTGGAATAGATGGTAGTATGTAACAGGTGTCTTCTACAGCTCTCCCTGTGCAGGAAAGGCAGCCCAAAATGGCTTCAATTAACACAATGATTGTGAGATTGTGATTGTGAAGGTCTGGGAAAAATATTCCTAATAAACGTATGTTGACATGTTAACATATACAGAATCGTATAAAGAGTATTTCAGGAACACATATTACACCTTGATGTCTACTGTGAGCAGGGCATTTTCTTCTGATAGTTTTCTTTTTTTTTTTTTTAATGTTTTGCTTCAGTGAAAACTTTGTCCACAGCTGTCAATACTTTCTACCTTGGGCCACTAATACAAAGAAGACTGGGTGAAGAGTTTGCAAAAGACGATAGGGCTAGAGAAAGCAGGCTAGAACGTGTTTTTAAAAAGCAATCTTGGCTCTGCAAGAAGTACATCCTTAGCACGTGCTTTCTTATTATCATCTCTGATGATTCTTCTTTTTATTGCCTGTGTCTAGACAAAGTAAAATTTCTGAGGGTTTACAAAATGATTTCCAATCCAAAAAAAAAAAAATCTCCTTTTGCATGTTACAGCCCAGAGGGGTTATTTTCCACTTTAGTGATTTAGACCTGAGGAGACTGGGTACCAATATAGATGCAAGCAGGCGTTTCATGGCTGAAGCATACATCATGTGCTAGCAACATGAACAGGAATAAGCCCAGGGCCCCAAGTGCTGCTATGTATGAAATATTTTTGGATTCACTCAGTGATTTGCAAGGAGGATTTCTTTCTCGGCGTGTACTGTGTTTCCAGCAACTCCCCAATCCTAATGGGCCTTAGAAATCTTGGAGAAAGCATGATAGATGTGATGTCAAGCTATTAGTCTAGGGGTGCTTCAAGGGGGAAGCAAGAGTGATTAATTTTTACACTTCAGGATTTTTCTCCCAGGGATGAAGGGAACCTCAAGATACACTTGAAAGAGTAAAAAGAAAAAAAAACTTAGGATTGTATATTCATCTACCACTGATATTTCCCAAAGTTTTGGCCACCAGTTAGATGAGTCGCATAAAACAGTGTAGCCTCAAAGGTGTAGGTATGAATAAGAGGAGAAAATGAAAGCCCCAGCCTACATCGGGACTGCATGGTCAAGCAGCTGATAGGTCAGCATTGAAAGATTTTCTCATGAGCATTTCTCATTAGCATTATCTGAACCCCCAACATATTCAAAGCTCACATTGATCCCTGTTATGGGGAATCCAACATGATCCTTGACCTTACAGAGTTCATAACTGATCAAGGGAATTAGCACATTCATGCAAGTAATTACGATTCAAGAAAAATGGTGGAATCCTAGAGACAGGGATGGAATCTTGATTCTTTTCATTTATTTACTCAATATTCGCTAAAGCTGTTTAATGGGCTCAGCACTCTGCCTGGCAGGGGTCAGAGACAGATAGAGAGAGAAAACAAACATTTGGAATATCTCTGACAATACTATAATAGAAGTAGATATGAGGAGCTCTGGGAGTTGATGGATTGAGGAAAATCTACAGGGGAGATGCTCTCACACAAAAAGTAGAACTGAGCAGACCCAGAAATAAAGGGCAGTAGGGTAGAAAAGGAATCCATTTCTCACAGAAGAACCAGCCCCTGTGGAGGCAGGAGGCAAGCGAACCATAGTTAAGCAGAGCCATAGAGGAGATGTTGAACCAAATCAGAGAGGTAGCATTCCATTTGTGGACTATGTCAAGACACCACACATATCTACTTAGATCTCTCCAACTTCATGAACTCCAACTTCCTGATGACCAAGCTAGCACCTGCCACCTCTGTGTTGGGAGAACTGTTTTCCTGCAAGAATTAGTAAGAAAGTATTTGCCTATAAGAAAAATCAGAAGTGCTGGGCACTTACCATCCTCCTGTCCTCACCTTGACCCTAGTTGGGAGGTGAGGACTGCCTTTAACAATGACTGATGGGTCTGGATGGATGCTGCAGACAACTCCAAGGATCCATGTACAGTCTCCCAAGGCACTCCCATAAAGAAGAGCTTGAACTGTTCTGCAAGGCTCTCTTGATAGGGTATCACAGTTGTCCTTTCCTTCAGAGTCCCATTTCCCTCCTGCTCTACCTGGAAGCCTTTTCTTAAGATATAGCTCAGTGTCTCATAGTCTATGCCTGGGAAACTCAGTCTAAGGAACGAGCGCTAGACTGTAGCTGGAAGTTTTCCTGTGTCCCACCCAGTCCTGCAGCCACTCAGACCAAAGTAAATACACAGAGGCTTATATTATTTACAAACTGTTAGTCTATGGCAAGCCTCTTGCTAGCTAGCTCTTATATCTTAAATTAACCCATAACTATTAATCTATGTACTGCCACATGTTCTGTGGCTTTACCTGCCTCCCATTACATGTTGCTCCTTGGGTGGCTGACTGACATCTCTTTGCCTCTCCTTTCAATCTTTCCCTTGGATTTTCCCGCCTGGCTCCATCTTACCCTGCCATAGGCCAAATGGCTTTATTTATCATCCAATCAGAGCAACACATATTCACAGAGTATAGAAAGATATCCCACAGCACTAGACTTTTATAAAGATGACAGAGCAGAACTATGGATGAAGACAACACACTGGGCACTGTGAGATTGCTTCCTTCAGATAATAGGAAATTTTAGAAAACTGTTTTGTGTCTAAACATGCCTGCATGTGTGCTAAAGGTGTACAAACAATTTAGTGCAGAAGAAATATATAACAATTAGATTTCATATGTAAAATAAGTAAAAATAAATACATTATCTAAAAGTAAGATGATAGACCAATACCAACATACATACATACATACATATTTATATAGAGAATACATGTGTAAATAGTAGAGAATGCATAAAATCAGTCACTTACTTTCATTTCTGTTTTTATAAAATTGTCTTGTCTACTTGGCCTGGGCAGGAATCATTCATATAGTTTCAGGAAAAAGCAAAAAACCAATTGAATACCAAGATCTTTGTCTGCATTAGATAGGGACCTTTCTATTTCCGGTATGTTTCCTCTTTTCCTCTGTGCTTACTAAAGGCACATATTTTCATATCAGTTTTTAAGGTGGACTGAATAGGAGGTCAGGGAGGCACTTAAAAAAGTTGACTAGCCAGCATAACATCAAAATTCTTTTCTCTGTCTGGGCAAATTCCACCACAGGGAGAGAGTAATGGGAAAGTACCTTCAACCTTAAAACTTTACCAAACAAAATCCAGTAAGCCTTTTAGAGCAGCCTTCATACTTCTGTTACATAGCTATTTTGTTTTCTTTCATAAATCAGATGAATCTCTTCTCCTTCAGTCACACTTTAACTGTGTCCTGGGCTTTAGGAAGTCGCAAATACTCCCTATACCTCAAGCATGGAAATGTATTTCCTAGACACTTCCTAGGGAAACAGAGGTTCAGTGCACCTCAGATTTTACCTGGAGGATCTCAGCAGCAACTTTAAGGAGCAAGTCTGAATATCAGAACCACTGAAGTGGCCTCCTTTCTCTGAGACCAGAAAGGCTTGGCATATTGCAGAGGAACAACCAAGAGGAGCAGAGAATTTACCAGAAATCTCTGTCCAGTGTTCGGAGAACTCTGAAGGTAAACCCTGCTATGATTGACCTAAAAGTTCATTGCTGGTATGAAAATTATTGACCACCCCCAACACACACACACACACACACACACACACACACACACACACACCTATACTTAAATGGGCTGAGTCAGCTTACTGGAACAAATACATGAGATTGTCAACTTATCACAAGAAAAGTCCTATTTTGGCTCATGACTTCAGAGTTTTCAACTGATATTTGGCTGCCAAGGCCACTTTGGATGAAACAGGGCATCCTGATGTAGGCATGCGACACAACAACAATGCACACCTCATTGCCAGGAAATGAGAGACAAAGAGGAATAATTTATAGACATACAACGCTGATTGCACGCCATCTCATCTGATCTCAAAAGCTTAGCCTGGTCAGGAGGGCTAGTGTGTAGTTGGAAGTTTTCCTGTGTCCCACCTGGGCCCTGTGGTCAGGACAATCTCTCCCAACCACGTTCCACAGTCACTTAGTCCCAAATAAACACACAGAGGCGTATATCATTTATAACTGCTTGACCATTAGCTCAGGCTCATAACTGACTAGCTCTTACACGTAAGTTAACTCATAATTCTTATCTATGTTTAGCTACATGGCTTGGTATCTTTTCTCAGTTCTGCCTTGTCATCTTGCTTCCTCTGTGTCTGGTTGGCAACTCCTGACTCAGCCCTTCCTCTTCCCAGAATTCTCCTCATCTGCATGCCCTGCCAATGCTTCTTGCCTGGCTACTGGCCAATGAGCATTTTATTTATCAACCAATCAAAGCAACACATATTTACAGCATACAGAATGACATCTCACAGCACTAGTGTTTGGATGGAAGAGAGAGAAAGAGTGGTCCCCACTGCTGGGAGCCATCCCCAGCAGTGGATGGATTCCAGCAGAGGATGTAAGGAGTTGGTGTGGGAAGGAAGTGAGCCAGGCCATGGTAGTTGGGAGAATCTTGCAGCCCGACTGACAAGAAGCCAAAGTGATTCTTTATTTATACAGAATTTAGTAAGCAGGGATACATTCATGATGTTCCAAAACATAGATCATATCATTTTTATTTTGGGGCATGTGTTTCACTTCCTTTTGCTCATCTTTTAGTCATCATTAATAAGCTATGACAGAACAGAGTTATCACTTCCAATAATTTTTCCCTCAAGTTTTGACATCATTAATAAACAGAGTTATCATTCTTACTCATTAACCTCATAACCCAATTTTCAAGAATATGGAGGCATATGACAACCTGTTCTCAGGCTGGTAACTTTGGTTGCTTCAAGGACAATAGACCAAAACAAAATATTTAGGCTACCCTGGGCATTTTGCCATGTCCCAAGCAGTGTATTATTAACTCTTAATAGTCAGAATGTTCAGGAAAATCTTCAGGCCAAAGCTGCTTCAGTTACTGTTCAAATTCTGAAATAATACAATGTTTATATCTTTACAGAATTTGTCTATATGTCTAATCCTGGCATTCTGTTATTCCTTGGTCATACAGCACCACAGTGGCTCTGCATGTGTTAGTTTTTCTAAGAGAGGGAGGTCCTGAAATATCATACTTTTATCATCTTTCCACTTCATATGTTGCTCATCAATATGTCTCTACGTAGGACAGAGGTGTATACCATATAATTGTTTGAGTGTAGAGTAGGAAGAGGCTTGTAATCTGAACTGTGGCAAACTCCTCTAGCCCACTGAATCTTGTTGACCTTTTTAAGTTTACTTTGTTTTGATTATCTTGTTCCTGAGTAAGTACAGGGACAGCTGTTTCAAGGATGTCTTATAGCCTCATAAAGAGAACTCTGGCTTCTTTATGTGTGTCACAACCTCCAAGGCATAAGGAAGACCTTCAAGTAGACAAGGATATTGCCCTTAAAAGAGAGATTGGTAATATGTTCAGGACTGTCCTGGGGAAGCTTAGAAGCAGCATTCCTGGGAGAAGGCATAAATGAATCATAAGAGAATTTCCATTAACCCAATATCCCCAAATTGTACAAATATTTAAAGTGTTCCAAGTATGCAACAGGTGGAGATAAAAACCAAAGGTGGCTTGGCAGCCATCATGTGGCTCAGCTCTGCTGGATCTTTGTCAAGCAGCTGTGCTGTGGGATGTTCTGTATGGCAAATGTGTTGCTGATTGGTCAATAAATAAAACACTGATTGGCCATTAGCTAGGCAGGAAGTATAGGCGGGACAAGGAGGAGAATAAAGCTGGGAAGTGGAAGGCTGAGTCAGAGAGACACTGCCAGCCGCCATGATGACAAACAGCATGTGAAGATGCCAGTAAGCCACGAGCCATGTGGCAAGGTATAGATTAATGGAAATGGATTAATTTAAACTGTAAGAACAGTTAGCAAGAAGCCTGCCACGGCCACACAGTTTGTAACCAATATAAGTCTCTGTGTTTACTTGGTTGGGTCTGAGCGGCTGTGGGACTGGCAGGAGAAAGAGATTTGTCCTGACTGTGGGCCAGGCAGGAAAACTCAAGCTACACAGCTGTGCTGGCTTTATGACTTCTGCCATTCCATTCTGATATGGCTGTGCCACCCCACATTCTCTGTCAAGGTTAGAAACCCACGTCTTCAAGGTTCCACAGTCTTCAAATAGCACCATCCCAAAACCAGGCCTTAGTCACATGAACTTTGGGGAGACATTTGGGACCTACACTACAGCAGGGCTTTTTCTGAGTTTCCTCAACAGCCTGGTCCCCGTGTCCTGCCTCTTAGCTAAGATTCCAAGTTTGTTGAGCACTTGACTCTCATTCCCAAGAACTATTCCATCGCTATGGTCCTGCCCACTGGATCCCACTTCCGCCTTGATGAGGCCAGACTGTCCTACTGTTGGGTTTCTCTTCCCCTCCCCTACCTTCCTACTCAGCCTTTCCTTTCTGCCTCCAACCCAAGCAAGACTTTGGAACAGATACAGTACCCTCAAAAGCTGACCAAAACCTGTATAAACGCCAGGTGCTGTAGCAAATCTCTTCAGCCTCCAGACGAGACAGTCCAGGCCTGTCTCCTTAAGTTGACGCCATCCAAAAAAAATTAAGAACCCAATGCTACAGCTTTCAGATGTAGTGAAAATATTTTTACCATATGACATATTTATATACACACATTTTATATAGCTAGAAGAAATGTATAATACTAATTACAGGAATTATCAAAATAGAAACATTTTACTGATAGTTTTTCTGAGCTGGCTTCTATTACATAAAGGATTCAACTATTACCCCCAGTTTGCAGATTAGAAAGCTGAGGTTTAAAGTACTAATTTAAAATAGAGTTTGACCAGTGAAAGGCACAGTTAAAGAAATGATACAAATGATCTCTGCTTGTGCTAGATAAATTAGCTCTTCCAAAGTAGAAGAGTTCAACCTGGACATTTTCCAGAAATAATAATGAATGCTCTGATCACGTGATCCTTCAGTTTCTTCCCCCCAGGAGAAGAAGTACATTACCAAAAGAGCGCATCACTCTTTCGTCTAAAGCAACAGTTCTCAAGCTTCCTAATGCCTTGACCCTTTAATACAGTTCCTCATGTTGTGGTGACCCCCCCAACCATAAAATTATTTCCATTGCTACTTCATAACTGTAATTTTGCAATTGTTATTAATCAGTGTAAATATCTATGTTTTCTGGCAGTCTTAGTAACCCCTGTGAAAGGGTCATTCACCTCCCAGAGGGTTTATGATCCACAAGTTGATAAACACTAACTCTAAACTAAGACACAACAACCCTTTCTTATTGTACTGTCATAAGTTACATAAATAAATGTTGATCCTCTGCTCTTCCCATAGCATGCCCCTCAGAAACTCCAGTGGTTGTTGAGTTTCTGCAGTTATCAAAACATCTGCAACTCAAGTTCTTCCTGAGAATTTTCTTTTGCAAAATTCTCCCCTGCTTTCTAGACCACTCCTCTTTGCTAAGCAAAAATTTTGTCTCTCTGCATTTGCTAAAGTACTTCTTAACCTTCGTATCCCCCATGCCAACTCTTCAACAGTAACTTTAAAAACAGCTGTCTTTGTCGTGATGACCCATCTGACGTAGGGATCTCTCAGGTCCCTAGGTCACCTATCTCTTTCACATAACACAGGCTGAGGTCCCCATGGTGCTTATGAATGCAAGGCCCTGTTCTCTATGTATGTCCTTCCTTCTCTTTCTTCCTCTCTGTCTCCCCACTTTGCTTACATCTGTTCAGCAAACACAGATGCCGATAAAATATTCACATTGAATTACTAGGTAGAAAAATACAATGTGGAAGATGTTAAACTCTGAGTCTCAGTCCCAGGCAGAGTTCAACCACTGTAAACAGCACTCGGGATTCAAAAGCCTCATCATTTCAACAGACCCAGTAATGAAAGTCACTTCTCCTAATAACATCCTTGCGGAAACTTCTGGGTCCAGTTAGTTGCCATCTTTGGATCATATCCCAACGGTTAAATTCAAAGGGTGACTCAACCACTAGCCCTAGGCAAAAATGTCAGTGTCACCATGCCCTTAACAGTTCAAAAGACTGGGAGTCAAAGAATTTCAGCACGTTGTAGTGTGTAAGTGAAGGCGGTGAAAAGTATGTTCTCCACAAGCCAGACCCTATGGGCAGTTGTCACCCAAAACATTCAACAGAATTAACCAGAGAACTGACTTTGGTCACAGTCTGCTTCCCAGTAAATCAGAAAATTATTCTACCCGAGGGTGACAATTGGAAAGGAAACACTCAGTCATGGGAAACCAAATCTATAAAGAGCCTGCATAATATGGATTCCAACTTCACCAACATTTTTTCGAGGTGGTTTATCTTGTGTAGCTCAGATTGCTCTGGAACTCACTGTATAGTCTAGGCCGGTGACAAACTAGTGATCTTCCTACATCAGCTTCCCAAGTACTTGGATGGCAAGCGTGGGCTACCAGGTCGGGCTCAGTTTTACAAATTTTGCAAATAGAAATAAGGACACATTTTTGACTAAGATCACAAAAGAAGTCAGTCAAAGTGTTGGAAACTTTTTTACAAGCTGATGCCCCAACCCTGATTCTCAATATTGGGCCCTTTATAATGTCTCTGCACTCTTCAATGCTCCCTCTGCACTGTTTCTCAAAAGAAATAATTTTATTTTCCTAAGTACTCAGGGGTCTGGTGTTCAAGTCAGTGTTTTGTACATCAGATTTTCCCACTGCTTTTTTGGACTCTGTGATAGTAAATTTGATGGATTCTGGCCCCCTCCTGCATGCAGGTGGTCACATCAGACTATCCAGCCTCTTTCATGTAAGTCAATCTAGTGAATTCCCTTTTAGAATATGTACACATTCTATCAGTTCTCTTCTTCTGGGTAACTCTGTCTAATACCAGGGGCCATTCTAGAGAAACTAAATTTTAAGGATAAACTTCTCTATTGGGCTTGGTAGCATCTGGATCTGGCTTCCCAGTTTCACCTGAAATTGCTAAAGAGTGTCCCAATGGTATGAAGAGCATATATTTCATAATGGACACCCTTTAAAGCAGTGGTTCCCAACCTATGGGTCACGACCCTTGGGGGAATCAAATGATCCTTTCACAAGGGCGCCCTAAGACCATCGGGAAACAGATATTTACATTATGATTAATAACAGTAGCAAAATGAGAGTTACGAAGTAGCAACGAAAATGATTTTATGGTTGGGGGGTCACCACCACCTTAGGAACTGTATTAAAGGGGCACAACACAGGAAGGTTGTGAACCAGTGCTGTAAAGGGTTATTCAAGCTGAGTGCATTTGATGTTCTTTATTTACACCAGCCTACAGTAGGTGAAGAACTCAGTAACATTTCCTTAGCTTTTCAGAAATGTTCAAAAGAGAAGAACACTTCTGGAAAACTAAGGAATACAATAATGCTGATTCTTCCTAGTCTCTCTGGGTAAAAGTAATAAAGAAAAAGAATGAGCTCAAAGATGAAATCTCTCAGCTCCAGATTCACACAAACAATCTAAGCTTTCTAGGGATGCCCTGGAAGAAAACTTCTCCGGAAGCTGGGAGGTTCAAGTTGCCAGAAAAGCAAACCCAAGCCCACAGCAGAAGTCTGGCTGACTACAACCCAGGTTAAAGTCTCAACTTTGCAAAGTTTCTCCAGGCAAAGTGAGGGTCCTGGTTATTTAAGGGTGAGATCTTGTAACTTGTGGTAGAGATGTGTGAGGGAACCCCAATGAGGCAGAGACCCTAACTCTCCGATTCCAGTGGTTTTATTTTCCCTCAGTATGGCATCTCCCCACCCTTAGTAGCAGGTGCACCTCCACCACTTCCCTGCCCCCTGCAGCACTGCCCTGTCCTCTCCTGCCTGGGGGAATTAAGTCTGCACTGTCAGTGGAACTGACAATGATATTCTTTGAAAAACATGTCATGCAAGACAACGGTGATGTCCCCCAGAAGCCACCCACACCACCTTTCTAAGATCTACCACCAGGCTTAAGTCTCAGTAGGCCCTAGAAGTTACCAATGACAAGGTGTGCATTACCTCTAAAGAACTTACTGAATTTTCTAATCCACGGGAGCAGATGTTTGGAGAATACTTGTGGGAATGCATTTTAAGGGCAGGGGATAATGTTAGAAGGAACATAAAACTGTAACAATATGGATCCATCAACCAGAGATTCTTGGTTTAGTTGCAGTTCACATTGTTTTAAAGGGTCTTAATTGTTTATTTGACTGATTAGCTGAAGTATGGACTTTTGAAAAATGGCCTTCTATAAATGAGTGGGAATGCCTGATATTACTTGGCTTAATGTTGATGAAGACATTTAAAGGCTCGGGGGAAACTGGAATGTTGGAATAGATTTGTGACATAAACCTCCAGAAGACGTGCCCTTCAATAATACCCTAGGAAATGAGTTCGTGAGAGGGACACCAGTGAACTTGAACTGTCACTGCCCTTCTCTCTATGGCAGACCTTACCGTGGAAGACACAACTTCTCAACTTGTTAACTTCAATACGATGTGACTAACTGTTTCCCAGTGACTGCACTGAACCACAAAGGGCAAGATGAGCATCCTTTCTGTAGTGGACAGCATAATCTAGATAATGGTTAAAATGGTCCGACTCGTACAGACCTCTGGGGCTGGCTGATCAATCATAGCATCCTCAGAAGTGAAAGAGACAAGAAACTTGCTGAATTTTTACTTAATCTGTAGAAGCAGAAAATTCCAGAGTGAATGAACAAGGCTACCTTGAATCATAGTGACAGAAAATCACAACCCTCAACCAATATCGAGATTTGAGCCATATTTTAGAACCAGAACCTCTTGAAGGCCAGGTCCCCTTAAGGGAAGACCTTGCTATAATACCAAAAGGTTTTGCTATTAATCTTCCTCCCACACTTCCCCAAAGTTACCTACATTTTTTTTTTTTTACCAGAATAACTAAACACTGGGGAAAAGGAAATAATCAGACCTTAAGGGTCTATTAGACAATGGATTCCAATTGGCATTGATTCTAGGAGATTCCAATGGCACAGGGTTTATGGAGGTGAGGTGAGGTGAGGTGATCAGTGGATTTTTAGTAGTTCAATTCATACTGGGTCCAGTGTGGTATTCTGGTCTCCAGATGTGTAATTGGGATAGATATATTTATATGTTCAGGAGAAGCCCTACATTAGTTCTCTCTTCGGGGGAATGGGCCTATTATGGCTGAAAAGGCAAATGGAAGCCCTTAGAGCTACCTCTAGCAGGGATAAAGTGAACCAGAATCATTATCACACCCCTGAAGGGATTATAGTCATTAGTGCTGCTATCAAGGACTTGACTGGTGTGGGGGTTGAGATTCATAACATCTCTGCCTTTAACGCTCCTCATCAGCCTGTGGAGAAAAACAGGTGAATCATGGAAATGACAGTTGATTAATGTAGGCTTAGTCAAGTAGTGACTCTAATTACAGCTGTTGTTCCAGATGTGGCTTTCTTGAGTAGGCTGGCATATCTCCTAGTAATGGTACGCAATCATTGGTCCATTGCTTTTGTATCTACACCTGTCCAGAGGGACCATCAGGAATAATTTGCTCTCAGCTGGCAGGACCTTCAGTATACCTTTACTGTTCTACCTTCAGGGTGTATTAACTCTCAAGCCCAGTGTCATAATTAGTCCCCAGGGACCTTAACCACCTGTATCTTCCATAAGGTAGTACACTGGTCCACTCTATTGATGACATGCTGGTTCAGCCCAGTGGACAGAAGGCAACAACCACTCTGGACTTGTTAGCAAACCTTTGACACAACAGAGGATAGAGAAGAAATCCAACTAAAATTTAAGGGGCTTCTACCTCAGTGAAGTTTCTAGGAGCCTAGTGGTCTGGAGCGTGCAGGACACTCTTTATAAGGTGAATGGTAAGTCATTACATCTGGCCCCTCCCACCACCAAGGAAGAAATGTGATGCTTAGTGGGCTAATTTGAATTCTGGGGACAGCAAATTTCCCACGTCAGCCTTTATACTAATGACTCAAAAATCTGCTAGCTGTTGGATAGGTCCAGAACAGGAAAAGACTGTGAAATTAGTTCCGGCTGCTATTCGGGGTACTCTGTCACTTGGAGATGATCCAGCATACCCAAAGACATTTGAGGCATAAGGGGCAGTTAGAGATACTGCTTGAGTTCTATGGTTTCATCCCATAGGTGAAACACTGCAAAGAATCTTGAGATTTTGGAACAAGGTCCTGCGCATCTTGAGACAATTACTCTCCATTTGAGAAACAGCTCTTGACCTGCTGCTGGACTAAATGGAAACTGAATACTTGACAATGGACCAATAAGCTGCCATGTGATGTGAGATGTTTGCCAAAAGGTTGGAGCTACACAGTAGCAATCCATCATCAAGTGGATGTGGTCATTTATGTGATTGGGCCTGTTATGGTTTGAGTGAGAATGGCCCCCATAGGCTTGTATATTTGAATACTTGGTCCCAGTTGGTGGAACTGTTTTGGAAGGATGAGGAGGCATAGGCTTCTTGGAGTTGGTATATTATGAAGTTTCTAAAGCCCTTGCCACTCCTAGTTAGCTCTCTTGGCCTCATATTTGTGAATCAAGATGTAAGCTCTGAACTAGTGACTCAACACCATTCCTGCCTGCCTGCTGCCATGTTCCCCACTGTAATGGTCATGAGCTTTCACCTTCTGAAACTGTAAGCCTGCAGTAAACTCCTTCTTCTATAAGTTTCCTTGGTCATGGTGGTCATGAGCTTTCACCTTCTGAAACTGTAACCCTGCAGTAAACTCCTTCTTCTATAAGTTTCCTTGGTCATGGTATCTTATCAACAGTGATAATAAAAAAAAAGTAACCAAGACAGGGCCCCAACAGGTTCTGAAGACAGAAAAAAGTTGCATGAAGAAGTATCCCAAATGCTTATAGTTCCTCCACCTGCTACAGTACTGTCTCCAAGAATGCACTTGAGGGAGGCCTCATGGAGCATTGGTTGACGAGAAGAGAGTACTAGGACTTGCTTTACTGATGGTTCTGCACGCTGTGCAAACACTACCCAGAAACAGACAGATACTAAAGGACAGTCCTTTCCTGGGACAACCTTGATGAACAGAGGTGAAGAGAAATGTCTACCTTGTGCAGAAGAACTTTGGGTAAAGCACGCTGTCCTCCATTTTTCTTGAAGATTGTATTTCTTATGCAGTTACATTCTTGTTTTATAGCTATAGCCAATGATTTAAATCAGTGGTCAGAGTCTTATAAGGAGCATGATTGCGAAATTAGTTAGAAAGACTTTGGGAAAGGGATATGTTGATGTCTCCAAATTGGTAAAGGATGTGAAGCAGTAATCATGTCTTGTGTCGATAGTCACAAAATGACCCCAGTTAAGGAGGACTTTAATAATCAAAAGGATAAGATGGCTCTCTCATTCTATCTTTTCTTTGCCAGCCATCCCTGCCATTGACAATTAGGACCATGAACAAAGTGGCCAGGAGACAGGGATGGAAGTTATACATGGATTCAACAACATGGACTTCCACTCACCAATACTGACCTGACTATTGCTGCTGATTGCCAAACCTGCCAGCAGTCAGGACCATCACTAGCCCCTGATATGGCATCATTCTCTAGGGTGGCTAGCCAGTAACCTAGTGACAGGTTGCCCGTATTTAACCATTTCTGTTGTGGAAAGGGGGATGCTTTATCCCTACGAGGATAAATGCTTATTATGGGTTTTGCCTTTACTTTTCCTGCCAGCAGTTATTTCTATCAAACTACCATGGACTTACAGAATGCCTTATGTACTGTCATGTATTCAATAAAGGATTTCTTCTGAACAAGGAAATCATCTGAAAGCCAAAGATGTGTGGCAATGGGCTCACGTTCATGAGACTCAATTATCTTACCAAATTCCTCACCATTCTGAAGCATCTTGCCAACTAGTATGGAGCCAACTAGGTGGCAATGGCCTGAAATACTTGGACAGGATTTTCCAGAAAGCATCATACACTCTAAATACCAATGCACTCAGCATTTAATACCAATAGCCAAGAGTCACAGATCTAGGAATTAAGGAACAGAAGAGTAATGGTACTACTCACTGCTACCTCTAGTAATTCACTAGCAAAATATTTACTTCCCATTGCAGTATATTTATGCTCTGCATAATACTCTGTATGCAGTCTTGGTTCCAGAAGGGAGAGCGTTCCTGCCAGAAAGCACAGCAAACCTTCCATTAAACTATAACCTAAGACTTCTTTTTGTCTCCATAGGGCTCCTAATATCCTTAAATCAACCAGCTAAAAAGGAGTTACAGTGTTAGCAGGGTTCTTGATCAGGACTTCCATGGAAATTGGAGTACTGCTCCACAGTGAGGTAGAGAAGTGTATACTTGGAGTAAGAAAATCCTTTAGACTATTTCTTGGAATTAGCATGTCCTTTGACTGAGGTCAATGGAAAACTGTCAGGGAATATTATTTTAAGGTGTGTTCCTTTTGTTTGTGTTGCATTTGTTTAACTCTGTGAAGCTGTGTTACTGTGCCTGTGTAAAATACCTGATGGTCTAATAAAGAGCTGAATGACCAATAGTGAGGCAGGAGAAAGAATAGGGGGGCTGGCAGGCAGAGAGAATAAATAAGAGAAATCTGGAAGGTACAAGGAAGTAGCCAGAGATGGAGAAGAATATTAGAGGCCAGCCGCCCAGCTACCCAGCTACATAGTCAGACACGGAGTAAGAAGGAAAGAAAAGGTTACAGGAATAGAGACAGATAAAAGCCTTGAGGTCAAAGATAGATGAGATAATTTTAAATTAAGAAAATCTGGTTAGCAACAGGCCAAGCCTAGCCCAGGCATTCATAATCAAAAATAAACCTCTGTGTGTAATTTATTTGGGAGCTGGGTGGCAGACCCACCAAAAGAGAAAAAATAACCAACAACAGAAAACTACAGCCTAATTCATGCAGAATGATAAATTCCTCATACCCTTCAGGACTGAAGGTGTAGGTCAGCTCTCTTGGTAAAGAGCCTGATTTGCCTCACTGCTTATTGGGGATCAAATGAAGACAAAATACTTTCTTCTACTACATCTACTGAATGGGTAGCGTAAGAAAACAGTCGTAAATATTAGCTATGGCCGTATGGCATTTTCAGAAACGAACATTATAATTATCATGAATATTTCTGCTCTACTTTGTTAAGAATATGTCTGTGTACATCTACACATACATTAAGCAAATATTTGTGTTTTCTTTCCTCTTCCATTCTCTTGCCATGTAATGTAAACAATAGATATAATATCAGTATTTCAGTGTTGATAAACCTCTATTATAATATTTACATTTATGAGATATTAAAAGAGCAAGGATTCTTCAAGGAACTTTGCCACATATTCCGGAGGAACAATTAGTATATTTCCAGTTTTTTGTGGACTATTTATACAATATTAGTCAGACATTGATGTTTAAGTATGACCTAAGGATGTATGTATGGTTGGGTGTCAAGTTGAAAAGGGGCAGATGTGTGCTGATTCCTAATTTTGATTACCAACTAATTTTGATTAAGAACTAAGAGACACACATCTGGTTGGACTTCTGAGAGAATTTCCAGGAAGGACTAACCTTCCTCAGAGTTAGCTCTGCATCGCCCAACCTTCCAACTTTCCAACTGATGACCAGATATAAAGAAGTCTAACTAAATAAAAGACGGTATTGTATTGCTTGTTGTCTTAGTTGGTGTTCTACTGATGTGAATAGACAACATGACCGTGGCAACTCTCATTAAGGAAAACATTTAATTAGGCTTGCTTATGGTTTCAGAGGTTTAGTCCATTGTTGTCATGGTGGAGAGCACAGTGGCACACAGGCAGACATGGTGCTGGAGAAGCTGCAAGTTCTACATCCAGATCCACAGACTAGCAGGATGAGAGAGACATTGGGCCTGGCTTGAGCTTTTAAAACCCCAAAGCCCACCCTCGGTGACACATTTTCTCCAACAAGGCCACACCTACTCCAATAAGGCCATACCTCTTACTCTGTCTCAGGTAGGCCCATTCCCTAATGAACAAGCATTCAAATATATGAGCCTATGGGGGTCATTTGTACTCAAACCACAACACTTTTCTTATCGAGTGAGTATATCTGTTCCTGCTGCTGATGGGAGTGGTAGTAGTGATGTCATTCTCTGTTTACGTCAGGCTCTACTGACTTCAGCCTTCCCATGTGGACTGAAGACCAGTGACTCTTCTGGAAACTTCCAGGCCTTCAGGACTAGATTGAAGCTGCTGAGGCATCATCACCTTCACAGGCTGAGAAGCTCCTGGGTTCTCAGCTTCTTCAGTGTACAAACAGACACAGTTGGATCATGCACCCCTACTATATAAGTCAATCTAGTGAATCCCCCATTTATATTAAATACACATTCCTCTAAGGAAACACATCTAGTATGGATTGTGACCATCTTCATTGTCAATTTGATTGGATACACAATCGACCAACAGAACACATCTCTGTGTGGGGCTACAGGACCATTCTCAGGAAGAATTAATTAAGGGCTAAGACTCTCCTCTGACTGGGCAACACATTCCAATGGTGGCCATAAAGAGGTCCACAGGAAAACTCAATCTTGCTTGCTTGCTTACTTTGCTTGTTGCTGATGAGGGTGTCCGTCCTATTGATCTACTTCGATCCTTCACTGCCATCAGAACAGATTCTTCAGCCTTCCAACGCACACTGAAAAGTAGCAACTTTTCATGATCTACAGGCTTTCAGCATCAGGCAGTCTGCTGTGCATCCAGGCTTGTGAACTGAGCAGCAACTGGCTTCTAGTCATTGTTGGGCACTCAGACGACATAGTACAAGCCAATCTAAGGGATCTACACACACACACACATACACACACACACACACACACACACACACACACACACACACTTACATATACAATTCAAGAGTTTCAATGCCTCTAGAGAACCCTGGCTACTACATAGGCTTAACCTTTATATAATCTGCTTACCTTCTTATTTTTCTGGACAACACTTATTTCATTTTGACTCTTAACAATTCAGATAAAAGTAGGAAGTCTGTCAATTAGTATGCACCACAATAGTCACCATTGTTTTATAAAATATTTGGAGACTGAATAACATGTGACTACTTTGGTCAGTATCTCTGCGGCATACATGATGACTGGAGCCAGCATCCTCTGGCTTAATTCAGCTGCCTCCCTTATCAAGGCTGCAGGTTGAAAGCACAGTTTTGATGTCACACCAACTGGTACACCACCATGCAGCCTCATGCATGTAATTTTATGAATCACACTTTTCCCTGTCTTTAAAATAAAGTTCCTCTTAGAATTAACAGATTCCATGCTGCGATATAAAACTTTATCAAAATGCCTAAAGAAAGGTTTGCTATTCTGTGGCATACTTTCTTTCAAGCATGACTGAGTTTGTTTTCACCAGACCTCAGTACACAATATAAAAAAGCATCAGAAAATGCTTGGGTGTGAGGGCCAGTCCTGACACTGGCTAGCCCAGGGTTATATAGCTGTTCCTAGACTGTGTTTCATCAGCAGATATAACACAGCCCTGTCACTGTTCTTCCTAACAAACTCCCACTGAAAAGCTATAATAGAGTTGGGCTGGTGTGAGGCTTGTAAAATGTGACAGACATCTACAAATTCCGAAACTTCTTAGAGATGGGAAAAAATAGCAATACTTTTATCCATCTCTGACTTCAAACTTCTCATATATGGAACAGATCTTCTATTCACTGCCTTTCTGTCGCTATGATAAAACACTGACCAAAAGCAAGTGGAGCGGAAGGGTGGGATGGGGGATTTATTTCAGCTTACAGGTTGCAGTCCATCATTGACAAAAATTAGAGCAGGAACTCAAGCAAAACCATGGAGGACCATTGCTTATTGGCTACCTTGCAGGCTTATGCTTAGCTAGCTTTCTTATATAGACCAGAACCACCTGCCCAGGGAACAGTGGCACCATTAGCCTGGCCCCTCCTATAAAAATTAAGAGCCATGACAATCCCTCACAGATATGTCCACAGGCCAGTCTGACCTGGGCAATCTTCTCAGGTCACTCTAGGTTGTGTCCAGCTGACAGATAAAGCTAACTAGGTAAGATCGGTGCATTTCTAAAGAATATAAAACACATTCTAACAAACTAGAAAATAGTAAAAATCAAAAGGGAGGAATGTCAAGATATTTATTCATGACAATTCAAACATATTAAAATATAGTAAAGTTATCACCATATGGAAATACCCATCTTCTTTCTGATACTAATTTTATAATTTAACATTTTTCAATTTCTAAGGGTGGTGCTATTTTAATTTTTCAATATTTGGGGCTTCTTGTAGATTCAGAAGCCTTGTTATCCAGCAGAAAATTTACTTTAAGATTTGTGCATAGCGCTCCCCACTGGTTCAAAAGGTGGCGTTGGCATTCACCATCCAAGATGCCACTGGGAAGGGAAGGTCGATTATTGCATCAAAATCCCAGGTGAGGCTTGGGGGCTGTGTCCATTCTGGTATTTCACACTAGGAATTCTGACTAAGAGCATAGACCTGCAGCACCAGAGTGCTTAGCATGTGAATCTGAGACCACCCTGCAGGACAATGTAGCAATAATGCCCCGTGCTACCATCACCCATTCACCATGTGCTAGGAGGGGCTGAGGATTAAAGAACAGAGACAAGACAGTGGGTCATTCATCCCCAGCAGAATGCCAAATGCCATTTATTGAAGGAGGGAGGAGGTCTTAAATACAGGCTTACAGCGCAATGGGAGAACCCCAGAGGGCAGAAGTTCACTTGTTTTACATACTTGCTTTCTAGCTGTTTCCACCAAATGCAGGATACACAAACAAGGAACCTCCAGTGAGAGTTCAGGAGGAAGGAAACCAGCAGGGAATCAGCATAGGAAGGACATCTGGTCAAGGTCAGCAAGCAGGGCAACAGCTACTGGAGAAATGGGGGGCCGGGGCCCAACAGGACAACTGCAAAATCCACAGGGCTTTCTCCATCCTTTCCCTCATTTGAAAGCCAGTCTAAGGGACTTCCCAGAAGAAACTACAGTCTACTGCCGCCAGAGGGCTTGATAACCAGGTCAAATGTTGCTGCCACTTAGGGCGAAGTTAGAAAATATACTGGTAATTTAGGGAGTGGTAGTGGTTATGTTCTCCTCTAGGGTCCACGACCATGGGTAGTTGACTAGGTTCACAGTAATAGACATGAAATCCTTCCTGTTAAGCAGCCTTAAGCACAATTAAGCATGTGTTGGTTACCCCCAAGTTATAAAGACTGCTATTGGACCCTTAGGTATATTTTGCAGGGCTGGTATTGTTGTTCCCAGCCTTTACAGCTGGTGAGGTCTATTGGGGGCTTCCCCGCTCCCCGCGGCACTTTCAGATACTATACAAGCTCGTCCTTGGGAAGAAGGCTTGCAGGTCAGTTTCATCTCGATTCCTCCAAGTCCCATGTCCAAAGTATGAGATGAGTTCAGAAATGGTCTTACTTTCAAGTCAGGGGAGGCAGCCAAATGTATTGCCAATATAGCAATAGCCTATATTGTTTGGGAGGCTCTTGATCTCCCTGGCCAGAAACTCAAGAGAAGGGTTCCCATGCCTAGCAGTGGGAATTTAGTGAGGTAGTCTATGGCTCCTGGCGGGGGAACTTCATCAAAACGATATTATATAAGCATACACTACATATTATGAAATAAAGAATATAGGCTACACTATGGCTTTTTCAACCATCCTTAGAGTTCTAATTCCTTCCTTCTTCCATCTCCCTCTTCTACCCACGCTCCTCTGTCCCCAGTTGAAATTCCCACATATTTCTCATTTATGTTTTCATGGTACCCATGTCCTCCTTTGCCCCATTCTGCAGCTCATTCTGCCTTTCTTCACCCACATAGTCTCTCTTTTTAAAAAATTCTTCCCTCATATGTTACATCCCAGTGGCAGTTTCGCCTCCCTCCCTTCCATCCAGTCTTTCACCCCACCCCCTCTGTCTTAGAACCACCCTTCCTCCAACTCCCTTCAGAAAAGATCAGGCCTCCTGGGGATGTCAACAAAACACAGTATAATACCCTATGATAAGGCACATACTGTCTCATCAAGGCTGGATAAAGCAACCCAGGAGGAGGAAAAGGGTCCATAAGTAGGCAAAAGAGTCAGGGACCACCCCTGCTCCCACTGCTGGGAATCCCAAAGGAACACCAAGCTACACAACGATGACATATATGTAGAGGACCTAGGTCAGACCCCTACAGGCTCCCTGATCTCTGTGAGCCCTGTGAGGCTGTGTTCTCCTGGTGTCCCTGACCCCTCTAGTTCCTCTGATCCTTCCTCCCCCTCCTCTGCAGGATTCTCAGATCTCTACTGAATGTTTGACTGTGGGACTTTGCATCTGCTCCCATCAGTTGCTGGATAAGGTCTCTTTTTGATAATGATTCTGCTAGGCTCCAGTCCTAGAACACTCCTCAGGCAGGACAAGCTATAGGTCAAAGGTTTGTGGCTGGGTTGGTGTCCCAGTCCCTCCACTTGAGGATTTGCCTGGTTACAGAAGCTGGATGGTTCAGTGTCTCCCATTACTAGGAATCTTTGCTAAAGTTGCTCTCGTAGATTTCCTGCAGTTTCCCTTGCTCTAGACTTCCACATCACCCCCGAAATGCCCCCAATTCCAGTTCTTTTTTCAGTATTTACTTCCCCTCTACACACTTGATCTCTCCCATTCCCAATCCCACCTGCTCCCAGTCCACCCTCAAAATCTATTTTCTTTCCTCTTCACAGGGAAGTGCTTGTGTCCCCCCCCCCCTTTGAGCCCTCCTTATTACTTAGCCTCTCTAGGTCTGTGGACCACAGCATAGTTATCTTTTACTTTACAGCTAATATCCACTTATCAGCGAGTACATACCATGTTTGTCTTTTTCGGTCTGACTTACCTCACTTAGGATGATTTTTTTCAAGTTCTATCCATTTGTCTGGAAATGACATGATGTCACTATTTTCAACAGCTAAGTAATACTCCATTGTGTAAATGTACCACATTTTCTTTATCTATTCTTTGGTTGAGGGGCATTCACGTTGTTTCCAGTTTCTGGCTATTATGAATAAGGCTGCTATGAACATAGTTGAGTGAGTGTCCTTGTGGTATGGTAGAGCATCCTTTGGGTATATGCCCAGGAGTGGTATAGCTGGGTCTTGAGGTAGATTGATTCCCAATTTTCTGAGAAACTGCCATATTATGTCCAAAGTGGCTGTACAAGTTTGCACTCCTACCAGCAGTGGATGAGTGTTCCCCTTACTCCACATCCTCAACCACATAAGCTGTCACGTGATTTTTATCTTAGTCATTATGCCAGGAGTAAAATGAAATCACAAAGTCATTTCAATTTGCATTCTCTGATGGCTAAAGTTGTTGAACATTTCTTTAAGTGTTTCTCAGTCATTTGAGTTTCCTCTGTTGAGAATTCTGTCTAGATCTATACCCCAATTTTAATTAGATTATTTCATTTGTTGATGTCTTAAGTTCTCTACATATCCTGGATATTAGCCCTCTGTCAGATGTGGAGTTAGTGAAAATCTTCTCCCATTCTGTGGTTGCCATTTTGTCCTATTGACAATGTCTCCTTTGCCTTACAGAAGCTTTTCAGTTTCATGAAGTCCCATTTACTAAGTGTCTGTGTTATTGGTGTCCTGTTCAGGAAGTAGTGTCCTGTGCCAATGTATTCAAAGCTATTCCCCATTTTCTCTTCTTTCAGGTTCAGTGTATCTGCATTTATGTTGAGGTCTTTGATACACTTGGACTTGAGTTTTGTGCAGGGTGATAGATATGGATTACATACAGTCCCTTTTTAATTTCCTGGTTTCTGCAGTGACTCCAGTATATACTACCATCTAACAGATTTAGTCCTAAATTTTTTAGGTTATTGTGAATGGCAGTATTCCCATGATCTCTAAGCATGTTTGTTATTGGTTTATAGAAAGACTATGGATTTTTGTAAGTTGGTTTGGTATCATGCTACTTTATTAAAAGTAGTGATCGCTTCCACACATTTTCTGGCAGAATTTTGGGGATCTCTTATATTTAATATCATCTGGAAGTAAGGATAAGTTCACTTCTGGTTTTCCAATTTTTATTCCTTCAGTTTCTTTCTTTTATTTATTCTCATTGCTAGTGTTTCAAGCAACTATGTCTCATTTCCAATTTTAACATCATTGTTTTGAGTTTTTCTCTATTTAGGATAATGTTTCCTGTGGCTTTGTCATATATCACCTTTATTTTGTTAGGGAATGTTCCTCTTGTCCTACCCTTTCTAGGACTTCTATCATAAAGGCACAGTGGGTTTTGTCAAAATCCTTTTGTGGAACTGTGGAGATGACTGTGTGACTTTTGTCTTTAAGTCCATTTATATGATTTATTACATCTGTTGATGTATAATACTGAATAACTTGGATAAATACCTACACTCATAATCTCAGATAAATATATCTCTCACCCTCATCAAAGAAGGTTCTTTTGCATCAGAAAGAGACTTTTACAAAAGCCCAAAATTAGTCAAAATGCAGACAACAACTGACTGTGGGGTACCCAATCCAAACTGATACATCTACAACCCCCTCCCTACAACTAAGGCTCAAGGAAGATCACAGGGTGGAGACAGGAAGATCATAAGAGCAAGAGGACTCAGATGTCTGCTACAAGACAGTGTGTCCTATATATCAGAAAATTTACATCAATAAAATCCCCAAAATATGATCTCCTAAACAGTACCAGAACAATGTCAATACCAACTAACATGGCAATGTGAATAAGAAAATCTCACAAGGCCCCATTCCTAGATGGAGAGCTATACAGGCAATTAATGGCTGCTGAGACATGGAAAATCAGTTTTCTCCAGGGACAAACCTTCGAATAGGTCCAATCCCAAGTGGTCTGTCTTAAACACATACACATACAGAAAACACTAAATGGACTTGGCAGACTGTGTGTGTGTGTGAGAGAGAGAGAGGATAATAAGGAAGAATAAGAGGTCATGAATGAGAATAATAAGGAAGAATAAAAGGTCATGAATTTAAGAGTGAGTGAGGGAGACCTAGGAGGAGTTGAGGGGAAAAAGAAAAATGGGTGGAAAATATGTAAATATAATGCTCACATATGAATTCTCAAGAATTTAAACATAAAAAATAATTAAGAAATCTCAATATAGAAGTTGAGTACTCAACTGTTGATCAATATGCAATGAAGTAAAGCTAAAGACCAAAGAGCCAATTTGTCATAATAAATTAAACGTTGGTCTTTGCTTTCAGTGTACTCTTGGAGGTCATATATATCAGACATGTTAAGCAATGTATATAATAAATATCTGCCGACTAATAAGCCAATATCAGCATGCTAAAAAAAAAAAGGTTGCTAAAACATGAAGAAAGGTGTTAAATTGGGAAACATACTTCTACCTCCCAACTGCAGGTAGAAAACCGAAGCACAAACATCTTGACCATGGCTTACACGTATTTCAGGACTGATTTCTTATGGGCTAATGAAAAAGGTACCATCTGCATATTAAGTGCTCTGTAACATGCATAACTTAAGCTTCACAATAGTCTTGTGAAGCTGGTACTATGGTTCTTC
The DNA here is from genome assembly GCF_949786415.1 of Peromyscus eremicus. NCBI lineage: Eukaryota > Metazoa > Chordata > Mammalia > Rodentia > Cricetidae > Peromyscus > Peromyscus eremicus. The sequence continues at coordinate 68,928,481 of NC_081428.1, forward strand.
TCACTTTTAAAATAATAGAATTAAAGATAACAGTAGTTAAACAATTTGCCAAATTATGCAACTGGAAAGGACCACCACGATTTGCCCCTGGAACTTTTACTTCAATAGTTCAAATTCTTAGCTACAATTCTGTATGTTTCCTCTGGTCTGTCCTACTCATACAACTTTTGTGTATTGCCCTCGCCATTGTGGTGAGCCTAGAGAATGAAATGCCCATGCTAGTGAGAACCCAGCTTGAGAAATGATTCCATTTTCGGGGTAGGATGGGCCCTTTCTTAACCGAGAGGGGAGAGCCAAGCTAGCGGAAACTGGTGATGTCCAAATGGGGTGCTGGTGAGCTCATTCAGCATTCCCTACTTCCGTTTGCTCTCATCATATCAAAAGCTGGGGGTCTCCGCAAACAACTTGTAAATGATCCTCAGTTCAAGCCTCAGTCTCTTTCACGCTAGAATTTTGATGGGTCAGGGGAACCCCAAAATATCTGAAGAGGCGTGAGAGACCTCTAGTAAATAAGCCACTTTAGGAATAGTTGCCAAACATCACACAGAAAAAAAAAATGTCAAAATTTACCCAGAAAATTATCACAGAGCCAAAAAGGAGGAGCCACCCAAAACCTTCACAGGCACTTCACCCAGCTCAGTCTTGAGGGACTTGTGCCCAAGTTGTGGGGAAAGTGGATATATGGAATGGGGTGTCTCTACCCATTCTCTCTTTGATGCTTAGGAAGTAAGGGGTCATATGAATGGGGTGTCAGTGTCACAAACAAGGTCACGGAGCTGTGATAAAGGGAAATATCCTATTTCAGACGACATCAGCAAAATTAACATCAGGACCAAAGTGGCACGGGCTAGAGCTGGTAGACATAGCTGTTCTCTTAACGGTAGAAGAGAATGGCATGCAACTCTAAGGACAGGCGCCAAGAGCCATCACCACAACAGGAAACAGAGGAGTGGCCTGAGTGCTCTTTTTATTCTAAGACAGTGGTTCTCAAACTTCCGAATGCTGTGACCCTTTAATACAGTTCCTCATGTGATGATAACCCCTAGCCATAAAATTATTTTGTTGCTACCTCATAACTGTGATTTTCCTATTGGTAAGAATAGTAATGTAAATATCTGATCTACAACCCCTGTGGAGGTTCTCAACTCACAGGTTGAAAACCACTGGTTTAAGAGATAAACGATAACCTTAGCACAGCTTCCCAAGGAAGCTCTAGTGTAGATTCTGGGAGCGCCCCCTGCAGTAACAGGGGTAAAAGTCTCAGGAAACAGTACTTTTAGCAGCCAGCACCATGATCCTTCACTCAGAATACCTGAAGAAATCCCTGATATATTTTGTGGGATAATGATACATGATTTTCTACTTTCTTGAATTTCTGGTGAAATAGAAGAACCTATTTAGTTTTCATTGAAATGAACTCATTTTAATTAAAATATGTTCCTTCATCCCCTGCAGTGAGTGCATGCAGGAGAAGACAAAACTTTTAAAATGTATGTATTTATTCCATATTTTTTCCTTTAGGTTAGGCATTGTGTCTGCTCTTCGGCAATACCTACTTTTTGAAGTGTTAGGAATCCACTGACTTCTCATCTTTTATCCACTCATCTTCCCAATTTTAGTGCAGGCCATGATGATCTTGGGCTCTGCCTGGTACAGGGATATGCCTGGGACTTAACAGTATGCTGATCTTATGGTAGCATGGGCACCCATTCCTCTCACATAAGACTCAGTGAAGAATCCAGCCCTGAAAATACAGAGAGATAGCTGTGGCTTCACTGGGTGCTGTCATTCTCTGTCATCTTTGGAAGGCAAGTCCTCCATGCCTGCATGTGAATGCTCCGACTCACTTCCATTATGCCATGCATGGTCCAGGCCAAGTTCCTTTGGATGCGGGTCTAGGACTTCCGGAAGAGCCCACCAGTTTGCATTCCCACCGCAGTGCACAAGCAGAATCATTTCTCCACCTCTGTGCCAACATGACACCATCTGACTTTCTGGTCTTTATTAACCCTGTGGGTGTAAATTGAGTCTAATTTAGTTTTAAGCTGTATCTACCTGATAATTTTGATGTTGAGGATCTTTCCGTGGGCCTCTAAGGAACTCAAGTTCCTCTTCTCTGAACTGCCTGCTCATAATCTTTTCCAGTTGCTCTCTCCTTCTTGTTGATTTGCTGTTGGTTGATTCATTTAGGGCTGACTAAACAACAGTCACCTACTCTCATTGCTCTAACCAGTTATGAATGCCTGCCTTAACCATCGCCATCAGAGGAGTTTCGCTGACTAAAGCTGAGAGCATCACAAGTCTATGGGTTAAAAGTTAAATATTCAGAAGACAGGTAAAGTCTGTTTAGCAAAACATCGGGAGTAGACTCCCTCTACTACATGTTTCTGACCAAGTTTGCTGTGCCAAGGCATGTGTTTCTCTCCATGGAGAAGGCCTCAAACACAAGCAGGAAGTGGTTGGTTATCTCTCAAATAAACATGCCACTATTGTGTCAGTAGGCATGTCTTTCCTGGCGGGTTAGTATTGTACCGTGATAGGTCAACAGCTGGGTAAGATGAATGCTGTCCCTCCTACCTCAGCCTGCATAGAGGTGGCAGAAAGGTTGTAGGAGATGGAGCATGGAAGCAGGGACACGAGACATTATCTTCTTCATATGACCTGGACATTGCAATCATGAATTCACAGTAACAGTGGTTACCTGTGAAAGAACTGAACACACTCCTGCACACACACATATGCATGCAGACACACACACACACACACACACACACACACACTCAAAAAAGTAGGAAGAGGACTAGTTGGGAAGGTCATCATCAGGAGTGGAAGGTGACTATCACAACAATACATTGTATAAAAATATGAAATTGTAAAGAAAAAAGAGGAACTATACTAATTTTATATGACATAGCATAGAAGATCACACTCATTTCCATAAATTTTTATATCATCTCTTTTCTCCCTTCCAATGATAATACCACATTGTGTTTCTTATTTAATTATAGTAATTACGTTTTCTATTAGATTAATTAGCAGTAGTGATACAAGCTTTCTTGTCTTAAATGAAATATACCTAAAATTTATTTGTTTAGAAAGATGCTTGGCTGGCCCTACACCTCACCTGAGCAGCACAGTAGTACTGACCCTGCTGGTGGGGGCATGAATGAGTCTGCCCTGATGTCGTACAAGTGGAAGGGCTAGCCTTGCACTCCTTGTCTGCCACATGCTGGTGTGGGTGAGGGAAAGAGGCCCTCTCCCCTTGCCATCTGTGATGGGTGAGAGAGCTGGCCCTGCTCCTCACTGGCTGTGGAGCTTGCTCAGGAGAGTGGGCCCTGCACCTTGCCAGGGCAGCACAGTAGAGCTGACCATGTTGATGGGGCATGGGTGAGCGTGAGAGATCTGGGCCTCATCCCTCATCTGCCATATGGTGGTGTGGGCAAGAGAGAGATACACCCTACCCCGACATCCCCACCCCCTCCCTTCAACACCTGAGGCAGATAGGAGAGCTGGCCCTGAGGACAGGTCATGAGAGCGAGAGAGCTGTTCTTGCCCTTCACCAGCTGCAGTATTCTGGAGAGTGGCCCTTGCACCTTACCTGGGCAACATAATAGAACTGGCCCGGGTGGTGTCGGTGTGGATGAGCCGGCCCTGAGGGCATGAAAGCAGGACAACTGGCCTCACCCCTTGCTGCAGGCTGCACTGGGGGAGCTGACTGAGACAGTGCTGGAGAGCTCGCCAGGTAGTGATGATAAGGGAAATCTGGCAGGCTGACCAGCCCAGCAACCATCCAGGCCCAGAACCAGGACCATGAGTTGGCCCATCCCAACATCCACCCCATCTATGATCTGCTGGAGCATGTGAAGGGCCAGGGCTGCAGACCCAAACTTGCAGGATCTCCATGACCTGTGACCACAGCAGGATATCCAAGAGGAGTCCCAGCAAGGGCCCACTATGGATAGTGTAGCAGAAACCAGAGGCCCAGCTCACTTCAACAAATGCTTGCAAGTAAAGATGTATGGACTAAAGGATATACTGTGTGACTCACTGTGTCACACCACAGCTTCAATGACGAGATTTTTCTTTTCTTTTCTCTTTCTTTCTTCCTTCCTTTCTTTCATCTTTTAAATTTTGTTTTATCTTGCAGGAGGTTGCAAGGGCAGAGGGTGGATGCAGAGGGACAGGGAGATTAGTGAGATCAAGATGCATGATGTGAAAATTCGCAAAGAATCAATCAAAAGTTAATTTAGAAAAAAAAAGATGCTTGGAAGTTTTTTACACATATCTGTTAGTTAATTTGATTCTCTTCTAAGCCTAGTTTTGTGGAATTTGTATAAATGCAAATTAAATTTTATCCAACAATTTTCCATCTCTGTTAACTAATCACAAGGTTTATTTCCTTAGTGAACTAACCCTGTTAAATTATAGATTGTCTGATATGGAAGCCTTCTTTGTAACAGGAAGAAATCATACATGATTGTAGTTTGCTTCCACTGACCTCCTTAAGATTTTCATACGTACATCTGTACATAATGTTATCCTGTTATTTTCTTCGGGGAGAATATTTTGCATAGCTAAAAAATATTAATGTGATACAATGTTTAGGCATGTTGACTTTTCCATTTTTTCACTGCCTAAGATGATGTCTATAGGAAAGGGATCACTGGGGTGAGCATGATCGAAACATATCATAAGCATGTATAAAAATGTCAACATGAATCCCATTGTCTTGCACAAAATGTCAGTGCACACTGGCTAAAAGGATCATTCATTTTGGCTTTTAAAAGTGACTTGTAATGCATTCAAGATGGACTTGGGAAGTTTGATGGGAAAAGCAAGAAGGATGATTTCCCTGACAACTATCTCAGTCTCTTTTTAAACCTTAAATTCTCTTCTGTCTTCTGCCAAATATGGAATTTCTTACAAATATTGATCTATTCCTTCTAGGTTTATCAGCTTGCAGATGTTATTAATAGCGTTTGCTGTCCCCATCCTATCTGTAAGTATTATCTCTTGCGGCTCCTTAAACACTGCACCTGTAATCATCCCCTGTTGTTACTCCTTCTCTTGATTTCTGTTGTTTGGTCGTTTGCTTGCGTTTCCCCTTTTATTTCTGAACCGATGCTGCCAGCATCATTTGTTATTGGTCCATCATATTCATCTTTCCAGCTCATGCTTACTTGCTGATTCTCTTGTGCATAATGTTATTATTCTTTACAGCATTAGTTTCTTCTTCCCAGTGCTTTTATTTTTCCCTAAATTGTCTGAGATAGTGCTATACTGTTGATGTCTTGTAAATTCTTCTATTGAAAAATTCTTCATTTTTATTCATGAAGGTGCATTTAAAGCCCCCACATACCTTTCTAAATGCTTTCATTCAAACCTTTTATGTCTTTGCTGTTTTTTATCTATTTGAACTAATAGTTTTCAAGACTCCTCGATTTTAGTTATTGACTTATCATAGTTCAGTTGGTTGCTGTTACATATATTTTGAAGATATCTTGGTGTATTGGAAAAGTATTTGTGATTGTCCTACATAGTCGGTATGTTGTCTACATATTAGTTTGAAGATAGGAAATACTAATAGCATTGATCTTCTTTGTTCCTAATGGTGATGATGGCTTACTGTCCATTCACATTGTCTCCATTTTATTGTTGCTTACTTTATTTGTATTTACAGAAATAACTAGTTTGCTAGAAGTTCTTTCCAGTGGTGCTTGGATGAGATCCGGGGCTTGACACATGCCAGTCAATGACTCACTCTACTACTGAGCCATTCCCTAGGTCTTGTTGGAACTTGTTTCTACCAACATCTTTTATGTTTTCTGTTCATAAAACTTCTGTTTCTTTTCTCCCAGTACAGCTTTCATTTGAAGACAATAAATAAATATTATCTAACTATGTAGAAATTATCCATTCTGTCATTAATATCTTATGGTGATCCTGACATTATTAATATTCATATCTTCATTTAAATCACCGACATTTTAAAAGTGAATAAATGTCTCCACGTTTGTCAACCAGACAAGTGTCATCATGTGACTTTTATCATTCCTTGCCTCTCCCTCACCTCGGCATTATTAGTATTCTATAGCATGAAACATAAATGCTATGCCTTCTCTTTCCAATAACAAGAGTAACAAGTTGGTAAGATACTTGCTTAGCTCTCTCCAGTATTCCCTCTCAGTCATTCCTTGAGCAACCGAGATCCTGGCTTTTTGTTTGTCATAATGCCACACAAAGAGGAAGTTTTTCAATTGCTCACCTTCCACATAGAATGGCCCTATGATAGGATTCTGGTCAAAATATGTGAGAAGTGATGTGTGTGATATCTGGAATATTTTTTAAAGAGAAGAGATCAAACTTTCCTTTTTGTCTTCTTTCATCCATCTGCTTGAAACATGTGTGCTTGTGAGACATTATGTACCACAGATGAAAGCAACACCTTTCTGTGGGAAGAGTGCCAAAATACAAACAGTCGGGATTCTTGGCAACCAGCGAAGCAAGTCCTCACACTAGCCCTGGACCACCTACTAGTTCATTCACATGTAAGAGAGAAATACACCATTCTATGAATATTTGGTTTCGGTAACAGATTAGTATCAGTGACTTAAGCCAACCTAAATTAATTTTACAAAGTTTTAGAGGTGGGAAGTCTTAAATTCAAGGTGTAAGCCAGATTTCATTTATTCCAGAGTCCACAGGGAAGAATCTCTTTCTCTTTTTACGGCACATAAAAATCACCTGCATCCTTCCTTACATAACTTCAACCTCCATTTCAGCATTAGGGCTCCTATTTTGAACACTGACTCTTCCCCTCTCCTTCCTAAAGACCTTTGTGACTACATTAGGCCAAACAGAGAGTCCAGGGCAATTTTCCTATCTTAAAATCTAATCACATCAGCAAACTTCTTTTGCCATGTAAGATGACATATTTCTAGGTTCCAGAGATTAGGAAGTGCATGTGTTTGGAGGTGGCATTATTCTACTTACCATGCCTTGTTTAAAGCACTGTTCCTTCAGTCAGTCTTATTAATAGCTACTGCTAATACACTAATATTCCCCTGTTTGCCATATGCCATTATTTTTTTCATTGCTCATTTTATTACTGTTATTATTGCTGTTCTCATTAATACAGTTCTTTGAAGAGTGTTTTCAAAGAAAGTCTTCGCTTGAAAAACATTTTAACATGCTGTATATACTCTCTGCCTTCTTGGTTTGCAAATAAATATTAGGTTGAATTTCTTTTCTTGTTTTCAGAGACTCTTCCACATACCCCCAGCACAGTGCCTTGAACACAGTATTCATTCATCAGAAGTTGGCCCAAGGAGGCCCTCCATTGGCATTTGTGTGATTCCTACAATAAGAAACAGTTCAGCCAACCAGGGAAAGGGTGTGGAGAAAAAGGTACCAGACAAAATGCTCAACCTACAACACAGTGTTGCACGTCTTGCCTCCAGAGATATCCACATCTGCTTAAGTTTGCCCTAAATTTGTAGTACTTATAAATACATGAGACATCTGTCACACATATATCATGTGCATATATGGCATGTATCCTACAAGGTACATAGGAGTTATTGTGCCCAGTTTTCGACCTTATAGTTTTGATAGTTCCTTTTGAGTTTTTATTGAGTATTTTTCCAGGCATTGCTGATAGAGCTCGACACTGAGACCAAACACTTCAATACTGTGGCAAAACACTCGCACTGCAGCTGGACAGTGGGTCCTTTGGTGATGCTTGTGCCTCTTACAGCCTACATAATCTTACACAAATTATTAAATATGTCTATACCTTTATTTCCTCATCTGTAAAATAATAACATGATGATAATATAAGGTTGCTCATAAGACTGATGAGTAGGGTAAGTGATTTATTAAGAATAAAATATGTAAACAGTATCCAGTAATTAGGAAAAGTATACATGTGCTACCCAATATACAAAACAAATTTAATTTATAAAACCTAGGACCAAGATTAATAATGAATTAAGTCTTCTCTTTCCTTTATGTTACTGGGCAGTGTGTATAAGCAACAGAAATGTTAAATACATCCCTCCCTAACAAAGAGAATCACCAATGATAGAGGCCTGCCATTGCCCCTAGTACAGGATCATCAATGATGAGAGACCTGTCATTGTCCCAGAGATAGATTACTGTTGATGACCTGAGACTGATTCTCTCTTGTTCTGAGAAGGGATATCTACTCTTTCCTTGAGAGAACAGATAGAAGTTGAGTAAACTTTCCTGGGCCTCTCTTTTCTTCCTTGACTTGACCACCTACATTTTACTTGTAGTCAACTTCTTTGGAAGTGATGCTGGGAAGAATGGGAAAGTGAATTTATTTGGCTTTACCTGAAAGCAAAATTATTATCTGATCTTGATTAACTGGACTGGAAGATCTGATATTCTAGTCTACTCAAAACTTTTGAGATTGGAATGTGGATAGAACTCCAAAGATAATGTCATCAGGAAAAACACAGGGTTTCCAGTCATCTTAGTTTCTTGTTGCCATGATAAAATATCCTGTCACAAGAAAATTTGAAGGGGATCGAGTTTATTTCATCTTCACAATTCTAGGTTACACTCTATCAACAGCATGGAAGGCTAATAGCAGAAGCTTAAGAAATAAGATCACATCACATCCGTAATCAGGCACAGAGAACAAGGAACACATTTGTGCTTGTGGTGAGTCTGCCTTCTTTATCCCTACACAGTTCATAATCTCCTTCCTATAGAATAACATCACCTCTGATGGGCAGAGCTTCCCACCTCAATTAATTTAATCAAGGTGATCTCCCAGAGACAAGTCCCAATCTAAAATTCCTCATTGAGACTCCATTGCCAGTGATTCTAGGCTGTGTCCACAAAGAAAGCCAAACCAGCAAGACTTTACCCCTTGCCAACAAAACACATAAGTGCATCATTTCTAACCTGTTATGGTCCATCCCTTGTCCCCAACATCTCATGTTTATCTCATAATACAAAACAATGTAACTTTAAAGTCCTCATCATCTCTAAAAACCTAACACATGGGGCTGGAGAGATAGTTCAATAGTTTATAGGACTTACTGCTCTTGCAGAGAACCCAGGTTCAGTTCCCAGAATCTACATGGTGGCTTACTGTGACTCCAATTCCAGGGTATCTGATGCCTCCTCCTTGCCTTCACAGGCTCCTTCATGCATGTACTGCACATACTGACAAGCAGAAACACACCCATACACATGGTATTTTTTATTCCAACACATTAGAAGTCCAAAGTCTGTTCATTTGTAAAATAAAAAAATAACTTAGGTACTTCCAACCTATAATGAGACAGTAAATATTGGTATTTCAAAAAAGAAGAATCAGGGCAAACACAAAGAAAAAAATAATACTAAAGCAAAGTCAAAATCCAGCACTGAAAACAGAAAATCCTGGAGCTCCATGTCTGATACCTGGGACTCATAATGAAATAGGTTGTGCTCCAAAATGCTTGAGCAGACCCATGTCTCTAGTACTAGTCTATGCAGTACACTCGGTTTTTCTCTTTGATTTAGGCTGACTCCACTCCATATCTACAGCTCTCCTTGAAAGACGTCTCATGGTCCTAGTATCTCTAGTATCCTGGGCTTCATTTTACTTTCACTCTTACTCCATGGCTGGCTGGGTAGCTGGCCCCTAGCATCCTCCTCTCCTTGTTCTCTTTTCGCTCCTTCTTTTCCTCCCAGATTTCTCCTTCTACTTATTCTCTCTGCCTGCCAGTCCTGCCTATCCTTTCTCCAGCTTTGCTATTGGCTGTTCAGCTCTTTATTAGACCATCAGGTGTTTTAGACAGGCACAGTAACACAGCTTCACAGAGTTAAACCAATGCAACATAAAAGAATGGGACACATCTTTGCATCATTAAACAAACGTTCCACAGCACAAACAAATGTAACGCATCTTAGTATTCTACAATAATACTTGGCTTCAGCTACTCTCCTTGACTCCCTCAATCTTATTTCTTTACCTTCAAAATCAGTACCATGTGGATGAAGCTTATGACATTGTCAAGTTATGCTGCCAACACAAAACATTTCCAAAGATGGGGGGAAAACATGATCAGGTTCATCACAGCAATGGCCCTACTTCTTGGTACCTTAATTTTATTTAATTTATCTACCTTCATTTTATTTCCTGTTCCTGGGATAAAACACCTTGACAAAAGTGATTTAAAGTATAAAGGAGCACTCTAGGTTGCAATTCTAAGTTACATCTGTAGCAGGGAAGTCTGCATGGCAAAAACTTAAGGGAATTGGTCATATCACATCCATAATCAGGAACAGAGAGCAATAAATTATTGCATATGTGCTCATGCTTAGAGTTCTCCACTTTACATGGTTAAAGATCTGGCTAGGGAATAGTGCTGCCCACTGTGGATGGGTCTTCAACTATTGTAACCAAGGCAACTCTCCACAAACTTGGCCTCGGACCAACCTGACCTGGAAAATTGCCTACTGGCTGACTCTTACCAAGTGATTCTAGTTGGGAGCCATCACACCAGCTGAATTTAAATGTCTTCTTCACAGACTGTTTTGTTTCTTTGGTTTAGTTGACTTTTGGGTATAGTTGTCTTTTGCTAAATTTGAAAGAACAATTCAGAAGCCTGAATAATTGTCTCACCTACTTCTCTTACTTAATGATGACATAGTCTCTCTCATTAGAGAATAAGACTCGGGTCTGACTTCTTTTCTTGGATGAAACACAAGGCACATCAGGAGCATCAGAGAAAGTAAAAAGAAATAATAACAATAATAATAATAATGATACAAGAATGTACCTCATACCTACACACTCACACACACACAACAAAAACAACTTTCTTAAACTTAGAGTGGAGCTTCCAACTCTTTTGTACAACTCTACATTGCATTACCTTTTGTCTCCCTTTCTAAAGTCACTAACCCATTCGTTAAGATTGTGTGTGCCTGTCAGGAAAAGCTACAGAACTGCTTTTGTCTGCTCTACAATGAACATCAACAGGGAGACGGGGTGACATTAAAGCCTTGTTCATCTCCATTGATGTCAGTTTACATTGGCAGCTCTCTACCATCAACATTCAATAGTATTGCCTCCCTGCTCCATTCAGCAGCAGCAGCACAGCACACTGTACCCCAACATGTACCACATCTTCAGGTGCCTGACTTTGGCAATGGAAGTCACATCTTGCCCAGTGTTTTGTTGTTGTTTTGTTGACCCCTTTGAGTCAATATAAATTTCCAAAAGGGGGGATATTGTTTCTCCAGCTCTTATTATGAGGAGTAGAAATTATCGTATTAACAACTGTAGAATGAACAAAAAAGGCTCAGTTTGCATTATACCTCCTCCGAAACTTTGTACTTCACCTAAAATAAATCCTCTCATCCAGCTGAACAACTCCAGAGGAAAACATTTACTCAGTTCCACCTTCAGTAAGAAACAGACCATGACTAGAGACAGGGAGAAAGTTAAGTCTGTACCCTGGCTCCTCTGTTGCCAGACACTTGGCACACTCATTTAGTTTAGCATAATCTTCTGTGGGGGCAAGTTGTTTATGCATTTCTAGCCTTGCCTGCTGGACTGGAAGTTCCTGGAGGATGGGCTCAATGTTATACCATGGTTATTACAGGCATAGTAGGTTACACCATTCGTTTGGTGTTTTGCTGCCTACAGACACTAATGATCATGCTACCATTTGCTGGGCTTGTCATACTTCAGGCAGTATGCTCCTCACCATACCCCAGTAGCCGACAGCAATGATGCTGAGTAAGAAATATTAGCACACCATATTTACAGGTAAAGTAAAACATGAATGAGGCTTTCAGGGGAAGGCAGCTATAATCAGAAATAACTGGAAGTTGCTAGAGGGAATTGGAAGCTGGACCTTGCTTCCTTAGCTGTGAGTTATAATTGTGAAGATCCAAATACAACAAAACTACAATCATAATCTTCTCTTCCTCTGGCCACCCTGGAGAAAGTTAAGTCATGCGTCTGAGGGCTTAACCAGCTGGCCTGCGTGGCTCTTCCCACCTCTGTATGTTGAGCAAGGGATGTTAAAGCCTTGTCCTGATGCTGACTTTCTGACACTGAACTTCAGTTTGCCCATTTGTAAAGCCGTGGGTTGAGTTTTATAATTAAACCTCTTAGCTGTGGCTCTATCTAACTCACTAGTATGTGAGGCTCCCGAGGTACCACAGAATCGACACACATCAGGTTCTCAGTTATAAATATTTAATAAAATGATGAATAAACAAAAATTCAATGGCCCTTTATTTAGTTCCCAGGATCCAGAAAAAGGTGTTCCTTCACTTTAAGACAGGAGAGAGGATGCAGGCTCACTGCTCACAATGCTAGCACTTTAAGCTTTCCAGCACACATCCATCTGGCCCTGATTTTCCATTTTCCCAATTTGGAACAACTTTTCCCATCCATTGGAATCACTTTCTTTTTCGTGTTTACAAAACACACGATTTGGGGATTTTACATAATTCATCCAAACACAGACTCACTCAAACTGAGTCCAAATACCATCCACCAAAAGCACGGATTATTGCGGTGATTATATAGAATTGTGAGTCTCTAAGTTGAAAGCCTAGTGAAGAACTTCAACTTGACAATATTTTCAATCACAATAATAACACCTCTAATGGCTTTTCTTGTATGCACCATACATGTGTTTATATTCATACACAGATTTTATAGTGTTTTGGTTCATTACAGTGTAGTTGTTCAAGTGAATATACAAAAATGAGACTTTTAGTATAGTTTCAGCTTCCTATTTAAATACCTTATTTAGTACATGTGTCGAACAGCTGCACGCCCTAGTCAAAAAGATTGTATTGATTATCTATCGGTAGCTTTGAATACTGGAGGGATATTCTGGTTTCTCTTGGCAGGGTCAAAAGTGGCAAAGCAGGGCAGACTGTGTAGAAAACCAATGACTAACAAAAGGGAGAGTGTCTGAGATATAAATATAGCAGAAAGCATAGAAAGCATTAGTAAGGACTTTTATTTTTAAGTTGGTCAAGACAAAAAGAGCATGCAAATTTCCAGTTTTTCCTTCTTGATTCCTCACCCTCACTGTGTAAGCAAACAGTTCCACATCACTGCGTCTCAGTTATTCCCTAAGTACCTTAGGTATCTAGGCTCATTTCGTACTCAGTCATAACACTTTCACCAGCCCACATTACTCTAAAAGAATCAAAAGCCCAGAGAAACGGTCATTTTTCTCGAGTTACTTATGGATACACGTGGCACAAGTCACATTTAAACTCACAACCTGGACCTAAAGTCAACACAGCAGCTGCCTTTGGAGAATGCATTGTTGATTACTCAGTGCCTCCTCACTGCCCTCCCTGCCTCGCTTCTTGACCCCTCCCCTTCCAACACATCCTTCAAAAGCCCGAGTTGTCTGTAGGGCAGCTTTGCCCATGTCGTTCTCCAGACCAAGATTTGTCAGAATCTCTTAACTGCTCTCAAGTCAGATGGTCCTCATACTATTCTTCGCCCTAATCTCTCTTCTCAACCTGCTTTCCTAAATCTCTCCACGATTCTGCTCTGGCTAAGCTTCAACACAATTCACCGTCCCCATGGTTTTGTCCACATGGTCTGAAAAGACATGTCCTGATACCAGAGCCTGATATGCACCTCACTTGCCTCCTAACAGCAACACATGTTCCTTACTAAGAATTTAACCATGTATTTCCAAATTCGAATCTCAAAACTCAGTGTCAATGTGCCTGCATTGAGTTGTGCTTTTCAGGAAGTCTAAAGTTGAACGTGGTCAGAAACAGGGTCCATCTGTCTGTTAGGACTGGTATCCTTAGAAGTAGAGGAACCACCCTTTGAAGAAAAGAGGAAAGCCAGGAGAATCCCACAGAGGGGTAGAAGGTCACAAGCAAGAACGGGAAGCCTCACCAGAAACCAACTCTGTGGGCACCAGGACTTCACTTCCAGACTCCCAAACTGTGAGGAAATGAATCACTGTGTGTCAGTCAGTTGCTGCATCTGTGGTAGTGTACGACAGCTGACTGACACACTCTCCCTTGCTATTTGGTGTAGAGATTCTCGGTCTTGTGTTTGAGGACTATTGGCCTATCAATTTTAATGAAGCACTAAACTAAAAACAAAACAAACAAAAAAACCAAATAAACAAGCAAACCTCTGCTACTGATGAGCCTCCTTAGGACAAACACCATCTACGTTTCAAAATCCCCTAGCCGTTACACTTTGCTAGTATTACTGGATTTCGGTCTAGATACAGAGGTAGGTGCAGCTGATAGAGCTGTTATCAGTCCTGGAAAGTATAGTTCACACTTCAGAAGATGAGCACCTGCTGGAGTGTGTCCTGTCTCTTCTCACCATGTCAGCCGGCTGAGTGCTTTTCTCCTTCGTCCTTAAGAAATATGACGGAGGGCTGGGCGGTGGTGGCGCACGCCTTTAATCCCAGCACTCGGGAGGCAGAGCCAGGCGGATCTCTGTGAGTTCGAGGCCAGCCTGGGCTACCAAGTGAGTTCCAGGAACAGGCGCAAAGCTACACAGAGAAACCCTGTCTCGAAAAACCAAAAAAAAAAAAAAAAAAAAAAGAAATATGACGGAGGGAACCCCCAGTCATACCACAGTTCACTGTGATAGTCTCCAGCTTCCTCTGAACCCCAGAGAGTGAACAGCAGCCAACCATTTGGGTGCTGACAGTCTGACAGTAAGACCATAATATTCTAGGTGAATAATAAAAATAAATACTACATGTATTTCTGTTAACAAGGAACCCAGAATTTTATTTAATTATTTTTATTAATTGAATTTTTCATTTGTTTTTGCTTCCTGACCACAGTTTACCCTCCTTCCTCTCCTCCTGTTCCCTTCCCCTCCTACTTCCTCTCTGTTCCCCTCATCCACTCCTTCTCCATTTCTGTTCAGAAAGGGGCAGGCCTCCCATGGGTGTCAACAAAGCATGGCATATCAAGTTGAGGTAGGATTAAGCTCGTCCCTTTGTAGTAAGGCTGGGCAATGCAACCCAGTAGGGGGAATAGAGAGCCCAGAATTTTAAATGATAGAAATAAAGGACAAAAAAGTATTAGTATTAAGAGGAAAGATTGCATTCACTATCTACTACAGAAACTTCTCTGATGAGAGTTGAGAAATACACGAATCTTTAGGAGTCAGTTTAATGTTGTGTCCATTCAACAGAATAAGAGCAGCAGGTTCTCCCTGGGGGCCAATGATCTGTCTATCCATAGGTTCTTGGCCCTGATAACAGTGTGAGGTGTAGGTTTCTCTTTGTGGAACAAACCTTAAAACCAATCAGAGCCTGGTTTCTTATGCTGAGACCCACAATTGCTCCAGGTGCAGAGAATAAGAGACTCTGAATGCCAAGCCCTAAGTGAGACATCTATGTCATCCTCGCCTCCTCCCAAGGCTCAGGGATCACTGAGGAAGAAGCAGTTGAAAGACGTCAAGAGCCACAGGCACTGGATGACTAAAGGAAAGAGTGTTTTCCAGGTAGGACAGGGCGGTTATACATACGAATTCAAAGCAGTTGAAACAGCATTAGCAAGAGCTGGGCCAACTCAAGCCACACAAAAGCCCAGCATATGGAGGAGAGATGGGTACAAAGTCCCACTCCCAGCTAAAGATTTATTGGCAATTGATAGATTCTGGGAGAGGGATAGTCGGTTTTCTTTAAGGGTGTGACCCATCGTAGGATCCTTGAATACCCACACATTCAAGACTATATGAGCAGCACAAACGACTCTGTGAATTTGTTAAAAAAAAAAAAATTAAGGAAGCAGGGGAGGATCTGGGGGCAGTTGGGCCGAATATGGATCAAAATACACTGTATGGAATTCTCAAAGAATTAAGAGAAAAATTTCTATATATGAGAAAGAAAAGAAGAAGAAAGATTATAGAATGATTATAGTTTAGTTGGTTTTACTAAATATTTTCCTGAATTCTCAGATTTTTCTCTGCTAACTCGGTATCATGTTTAGAACTGGGGTGGAGAGCAAGAAGGAAACTCGTAGTGAGTAGAACCCTACTATGCAGTCTCCCAGGCTCACCCTTAAAACAGAGCCGTAAGGCCTGCCTTCCCCTGCGAGCATCTTTCTTGTTCTCACCCTTCCTTTAGCACCTGATCCCTCCTAAGCATCATTCCAATCCATATGTCAATGTCCTTTCCCTTCAGGAGTCAAATGAACTGAACGTATTAATAGGAGCTAATAAGTTAATAGGGTTATGACCTCCCCAATTTCACAACGGCATTCTTGGATTGTAACCAACATGTCAGAAAACCTGAAAATTTTGGACTCCTCATCCCTGCTGACTAGCCAATGGGCCATAAAAGATGCCTGTGGCCAGACTAGCTGTCCAGCTTCTATACAAAATGCTGTCACTGATTCGGTAGCCTGACACTACATGCTGGAGTAAATAAAATTGCTCTGGAGGTACCAAATGGAAATCCATAGCTCAAAACCAAATGACAGAGGCCTCCTTTATTCCTCTACTCCTCTCTCAATCACCTTTGCTGGCTCCCTCGTTCTCTATCCAGGAAGAGACGTTTATCTTCCCGATGAGGTTGGGTAGCAAGAGGTCCAAGCTTGTCATTGCAGGGGGAGCAGGGGAGAGTGTGCAGTAATGCCCGAGGACTCTACTCAAACAGACCTGGTCTTTTGATTTGATTCATTTGGTTTGACTTTGTACACATTAAAACCCAGATGACTTGTCCTATGCCCATTCTCTCTTTCACAACATTTTCATTTCCCAGAGTTCGCAAACTCTACACTTGACTGCGAACAGAGCCTCCCACAGCGGTCTCCTATGCAAACAGCAAACCCAAATTAGAATGCAATTACTTTAGAGCCTTCCAGGCATTCTTCCCAAGCCAGGATGCACATGAAGGGAACACACGGCACTGATGAGATCTCTTTGAAACATTCCAGTAATGCCAGAACTTGAGTTCAGATTTAGGTTTCAAACACTCAGGTCAGGGTTCTTTCCTTTACTTTTGTGACATAGCTGGGAGTAATTACTAATGTCTAGTTATACCCATAAATTTTCATTTCATGAGTTGGGGATTGCCTGGACATCAAGAGGTTTTGAAATATTTCCAAGTGATTTCAAGACACATCCAAGTGGGCAAACTACTGATCACATTATATTGTCTTTCCTTTCCTAGAGACCACTGGTAGCAAGCTAGGCCCCACCCAACCTTCTCCTCCCCAACCTACACACATGGACATATATACTTAATGCAATTGGTATGTGGCTGATGGTTGCAACCAGTTGAGAATGGTTGTCCATGGGTTTTAATGATCTGACAGTCATAGAATAACATTGTTGCTTTTTAATATTGAAAATAAACACTAAATGTATTGCTGTTAACAAAGATGCCCACATTAAAAATGAGTGGAAACATGAGCCAGTGAAGCTCTTGATGTGCAAGCCTGACACTCAAGTCATAGGTGAAAGGAGAGAAAAATAGGGTCACAAAGTTGTCCTCTGACCTTCACAAATGCACAGTGGCATGGAATTGCGCGCGCGCGCGCGCGCGCGCACACACACACACACACACACACACACACATAAATATATATTTTTGTTTGTTTTTTAGAGACAGGGTTTCTCCGTGTAGCTTTTAGAGCCTGTCCTGGAACTCACTTTGTAGACCAGGCTGGCCTCGAACTCACAGAGTTTCACCTGCCTCTGTCTCCCAAGTGCTGGGATTAAAAGTGTGCACCACCCCTGCCCGGCAATAAATATGTTTTAAATGAATAGAAAGAAAAGACTCGGGAGAATTAACAGTAAGAGGAAAGACTCCATTGGTTTTAGTTTAGTTGTTCCTTTAAAAGGTATTTTTTCTGTATCCTCAAATTTTATCTAATGATATAGCATTCATTTTAGAAATAATGAGAGAAGAATTGAGAATTTCTCTTCCTGAATTATATTTTTTAAAGGAATTACCTAATTTTCCTCTACCTTTGGAGATATTTTCATTACTAAATACATAACTATATAGCCAAATCAGTCAGTAATCAAATTTACTCACTATTAATCCAGTACCTGTTAACTTAAAGGCTCCATGCAGTGTGATGAAGCCTGTAACAGCAAGCAGACAGTCCACGATGGAGAGACTCATCAGGGCACATGTGCACAGGCGCAGAGGATCCTGAGTCAGCAGCAGCAGCAGCAATCGAGTTAGTGAGACTAGATCTAAAGCACGCTCACAGAAGAAAGGAGGTAAAGATTTGGGGGGTAGGTTAAACCATAGAGTCTGTGGCACTACTCAGTTTCTGTTGTGGAAGACAAGAAGCCATTGAAAGTGTGGAAGCAATGTTTCTGGCTACAGTCCAATAAAGCATTATTAAAAAAAAAAAAAAAGCTACTTTACTTAGAGGCTTATGTTTTCTCACCCCCAATGTAGATTCCCATACACATAATAAAGCGATTACTGGGACTAAGCTAATTCTGGTCCAGCCATCTTGGAAATGTCACTATATTGTCTGCCCATCAGTAAAGACTGTTAATGCAGAAGGCGTTTTCTCATCCTCCCAAAGCCGGTGCCATTACCCCGTGGCCACCTCCGCCTCCTCTGTTCCTGCCGTACATCATCTATCCTTTGGTT
Organism: Peromyscus eremicus; assembly: GCF_949786415.1. NCBI lineage: Eukaryota > Metazoa > Chordata > Mammalia > Rodentia > Cricetidae > Peromyscus > Peromyscus eremicus. The sequence goes on from NC_081428.1 coordinate 68,947,101, forward strand.
AGAACACCTGTGATGATCATCACACACGTGTTAAGATGGAAACGCCAGGACTCAACAGAGACCGCAAGGCACATCCTAGACTCCTGCCTAGACCCTGTGGTGCACAAGTGTTTGGGGGTGGGGAGCTGTATATGGATCCAAAGAAAACAATATTCAAATCACATGGCAGTGTCTTACAATCTTGAGCAAGTCATTCCACCGCTCAGAATTTTTATTTCCTTAACCGTAAAAAATGTAGTTCCTTTTCAGGGTTATTTTGAGCATTGAAAATAACAGTTGAGGTTCTAAATGTTGACAAGTGCTTGATAATGGCAGCTCATTTCTGTTAAAGCTGCTATGGCAGCTTCTCTAGGACTGTCTCCATTTCCCACATGTCTCTGCCCTACTGTTTCATGTTTCATCATACTTAGCACAGCACCTTTAATCTAATAGATATTCAATTAATATTGAATTAATTTAATGATCTGCTTACATAGGTCTGTATTTAAGAGTTCCTTCTACCATGAGCTTTTTTAAAACATGAAAATATCCCCTAAAGAGGTGGGAAATTAAATGATTCCTCTTTCGAAAAATAACTCACAGAAAGAATTCTTAACTCGGAGTGATTTTCCTCAGACAAGTGTACATGCTTAGAAACACTTTTGTACCCTACTTTGAGCAGAAGAACATCTGGGCATGGTGTGTACTCTGAAATCCCAGAGACTTAAAAGGTTGAAGCAAGAAGAAAGAGTATAACACATAGGAGATGTATCTTCCTGGTAGAATCATGATTGTTTAAAAATCATAGAGCAAGCTGTAGTGGTTCAACACTGGGAGACAGAGGCAGGAAGATCAAGAGTTCAAAGCCATCCTAAGTTACGTAGTGATCTTGAGTTCAGTTTGGGCTAAATGTGACTATGACTCCAAAAACTAATTGAAATTAAAAATCAATATAATCCAGGATGTCAGCATGATTTTTATCGTATGTTTGACATTGCTTGAGACGTCAGAAATGAAGCATAACTTTCTCCTTATTTTAAGTTTTTCCTGAAGGGCACCTCAATTGCTACTGGAAGACATAATAGGCCAAGACCTCAACCTCTGAATGAGTTTTCGAGTTTGTATTAAGGAGCATTACCCACAGCCATTGGCTTCTCATCTGCTCCACTAGGAAATCAGTGATGTGCTAAATGAAGATGCACTGTACACCTAGGAGGTACTGAGCTTTACTGGGCACTGAAGTAATAAAAAGGGCAAAATCGTGGGCTGTGAGCTCAAGCAGCTGATCGTCTGTTGAGTGGGGACGGATGTAGAAATGCACTTTAAAATATATTAAGTGATAAACCAAGGATATATGGAGAACCCTTAGGGAAATGCATTCATTAGCAAGCTAATTTCAAAATATAATTTTTAAAAAATGAGTTCAAACAGAGTACACTGCATGGGTGGACAGTATCACTCCCAGAAGACATGGATTATTAAACAAAAACTACTGTGCAAGGTGTGGGATACCTTCCTACAATTTATTGGCAAGGGAGGCCCTGGAGGTACCCCAAACAGCACAGGCTATTATCATTGTCCTTAGTTTTCCACAATAACTACATGATGAGATACTCTTCCTGAAGACGCCATATATTTTGCTTGCAGAATGTAGAGAAATCAATCTCATACTAGCAGGAAAGCTTCCTTCCTCCTAGCTAGCTTTCATGGTGATATAAGGTGCTTTACAGGCTTCTGGGTGAGAAAAGACACCAATAGTCTTACCCAGCACTGGACCGGGCATGACACAATACCAACTTTGCAGGCAAGAAATGCCCACTGATACAATAGTGGGATGACCATTATGGGGTAAATAACTGCTTTCTGATTTAATTTGAGGCCTACTTCATAGGAAGGAATGTCACGCCCTCTACTTTAATTCCGCTCAAATATACATGGCTAGAGAAGTCGCGGGGCCTAAGTTAGGACCTGCTGTTATTCTTTCTCTAAATGGCCATGTCAAATTTGCTTCTGTATGTATATTTTAATGGCTTTCTCTATTTATTTTTTCAGTTTTATTTTTTATGTGTATGAATGTTTGCTTACAAGGACATATGTGCACCACACGTGTGCCTGGTGCCCACATAGTCAAAACAGTGTGTTGGGTCCCGTGGGTCTAGAGTTACAGAAGGTTGTGAGCAGTCATAGAGATTCTGAGAATTGAACTTGGGTCCTCCACAAGAGCAGCACATACTCCTAATGGCTGAGAGTGCCACAAAACTTGTCAAAGCACTGTGACTGAGACACTGAGTGCTCAGCCCTAAACAAAGCCATTTTATTAATCCCTCAGCCCTAGAAAGACTTAGGAAAAACATCATGGGTAGAGGTCAAGAGAACACAGGAGCTCAAGGCTGAGGAGTAGCGCTATGAAGAGCTGCCTTAGGTCATAACATGGCTATTTCACTCATATAGCTGTTGTTACTGCAGAAGACCTACCCAAGCTCAAGACAGCCAACATTCCAGCATACAGAAGGCAAAAGATCCTCAGTCCCACCTTACTGAAGACCTAATGGCAATTTTATCCTTGAAGACCAATTTTACTTGAAGGTGTGGCTATTGGCTGATTTCCAACATTCCAGTGGCTGGTCCAACACCCAGGCTCACATGTGCATCACTAATTAGATTTAGTAGGGAAGAATAGCAGGAGAAAGGGAACAAGGAGAAGGGAATGAAGTTAGATGGGAGATATGTTGGAAGACATATGGGGAGAGTTAGGAGGGAGGAAATGGAGGGAGGCTGTATATGATCATATTTCAGTGTATACATGTATAAAATGTTTAAAGAACAAAAAAGAAAAATGTATTAGGTGTTGACGTCAAAGAAACCAGTATGGATTACAATAAGGATAGAATGCTTCCCTAGGTAAAGCCCAGGTCCAGAATTTGCATGGCCCTCATAGTTATCTTGAGTACCAGTGGCTGAGTAGGCATTGAGGAAAAGGGAGATGGTGGATACTAGAAGAGAAAGCAACTTTATCCATTCAAAAGGAAGTCATTAAAGAAAGTTTGCGAAGGGCTGTTTGTTGTCCAGCCTATCTTATGACAGTCCTTGCCTCTAAGCCAGTGTTTCTCAACCTGTGGGTCGCCACCCCTTTCAGGTCAAACAACCCTTTCACGGGAATTGCATATCAGATATTTGCATTATGATTCAAAACAATAGCAAAATTACAGTTATGATGTCGCAACAGAAATAACTTTATGGTTGGGGGTCACCACAGCATGGGGAACTGTACTAAAGGGTCAGGGCATTGGAAGGTTGAGAACCCCTGCTCTCAGCCCTTGGTGCTCTCTGCATACAGCAGCAGGTAAATACTGAGAAAGAAAGGGCTCATATGTGAGGAGAGCATGATCATCACAGCGCTATGGAAACATCCTAAGAAAGGGATCAGGTGAGGAATGGTATCATGGGCCATGCCTGGAAGAGGACATATTACTTCTGTCCTTACTTCATTGACCACAGTTTTGTCATGTGATAACCTTTGACTCTAACACTAAAAATATTGTTTTGACTGTATACCCAGAAAAAGTAAGAAAATCTATATTAAAAGGAACACTCCCAGGTTTTTCTATAGTGAGTCACTTTGGTCTTTAGCAAACTTCATTGTTTTTTTTTTTTAGAATGTTGGTTAAAATGCAACATACAGTCCTGTCTAATCATTGCACTAAAATCAAAGCCCAGGTTGTCCATGTAATATCTATCCAATTGTTTTAGGCTGTCCACGTAATATCTATCCAATTGTTTTAGGTTGTCCATGTAATATCTATCCAATTGTTTTAATTGGGTTCTCTAGAAGAACAGAATGTATGTGTGCATTTGTGTGTGTGTGTGTGTGTTTATATATGATATATATGTATATATATATGTATATATAAAATCAGAGTTTATTAAGTGAGCATTAAATTAATGACAGCCAAGCCACATCTGGGATGTTGAGAACCTGGTACCCAGTGCTCAAGGCTGTGTGCCTCAACAGCCTTAGCAGTCCTGGAATTGCTGTCTCTCACTGGGGAGTGATGACCAGTAGTTACTCAGTTCTAAAAGTAGCCCCTCGGTAGTCCCAGTCTGACACCAGGAGCCCAGGAAGTTCCTGAAAAGTCACTGGTCTCTATTCCACGATGGAAGCTGGGAAACTGTAGTTCCACTGTCAGTGAAGGAAGCAGCCGCAGCAGCAGCAGGGACAGGGAAAATCAATGCAAGGCCAAGCCAGTGAAAGGCAAGATTAACTTCCTTCTGAAATAGCCTTTTCATGTGGGCTGCTACCAGAAGGTGACATCCACAAGCCTAGCGGGCCTCCCACATCAATCCAGACACTTCTTCTGGTGATGCTCCCCATTCAGGTGATTCTAATTTGAGGCAAGCTGACATTAAAGCCAAGTATAACATTAATCTAAATGTATATCTTCTTAGAGTTACACGCAATGCATTATGGTGAAATAAGAAAATACTACCAAAGCAGAAATACCAACCAGAGAAGGGAAGAAGGAGAGGTAAACAGAGGTATCAGTCTATATTAAGTCCTATATCTCTTGAGGGGCATTTTTAAAGAACTCCTACTAAAGGTGTTCAGGAAAGGGACATCAATTACCACAATGGTGTTTCTGCTGCTGTTCTTGGCAAGGGGTCTCTGTCTGTTTCCTGTGGTCCCTTGCTCCATCTCTGGATGGTTTTCCTTTGTCCACTTTCTTCTGTGTTTATGTCTCAAGTTAATACCATCCCCTTTTGATACACTCCAAGCTTTGTGCCAATATCCTGCAGCACAAATATAAGGCCTCAGAGAAAATGTGGCATCATTTCATTCTGGATCAAAGTCTTTTTGACAGCTAAATGCACTTGGCTATTGCTGGGTAGTGACCTATCTGTTTGTTTCCTCAAGAAAGTGTCCAACGTTCTTTGTGGATGAATGCCAGCATCTCAGTGAGCCCAACGGAGTTCCACTTAATACCCATTGCACAAATGGGGGGTGAGTGAAGAATGTGCATTTTTATTTGCATGTCAAATTAAAAAAGAACTCTGGAGGGCTGGAGGTGTAGCTCAGTGGTGAAGCCCTTACCTAGTGTACTTGTCTATTCTATGTGAGGTCCGATTCAGTTTCCAGTGCTGGGATGGAGAGGGAGGACACCAGGAGCAAACATAAAGAACAAGGGGAACCAGAGTGAATGGGAAAAGGGGTGGGAGCTAAACCTTCAGTCTACGTCAATGAACACTGGTTATTTGTAACATGTATACACACTGCTATTTCCCATGTTCAAGACATAGTAACTATTCACATGAACTTGAGGAAAAGCTGGCACACACATGCATTTAAATATCCTATCTTCTTTTGTCTCTTCAGTAGCCTTGCTTATTCTTCGGCTTTTTCCCACAATGTCTGCTTTCAGCAGATTTTATTCTGACAAAAGTGTTGGCAGATTTAAGCAGTCAATAGTCATATGACCTAATTCATTCCTGTATCTTCATCCTAATGTTTAAGTCTCCCCTGATCCCAGAGAGTAGATGACAAGAACTAAGCTCATCACTATAAGTACCTGGAAGATTATCATAGCAAGGACTCTCTTAGTGAGAGTTCCTAATGAGGTGATGAAGCATCATGACCCAAAGCAACTTGGGATGGAAGGGTTTATTTCACTTATAACTCTCAAGGCACCCTCCATTACTGAGGGAAATCAAGGCAGAAACTAAAGTAGGAATCTGGAAGCATAAACTAAAGAAGAAGCCATGGAGGACTATTGCTTACCAGTTTGTACTCCATGGCTTGCTTGGACTATACTTTTACATGACCTAGGACCACCTGCCCTTGGGTGATAGTGCCCAAAATGAGCTGGGCCCTCTCACATTAGTCTCTAATTAAGAAAATGCCCCACAGCCTTGCCTTACAAGAGAGATCTGTAATCCAGCCCACCTAGTGATAAAACTAAACCTCTATCACCGAAGGTGAAGCAAGAGATTATGTATCATAATTCAACCTTTGAAGTAAGCCAATTTAAGACACACAGCTCTACAGCTGCACCCTACAGTTGTCAGCTACAGTAGGACTTCCAAAATCTAAAATAAGATATCAAAGAAGAGAAATTCAACTCATTCTCTATGGTTCCATAGAACAGAACTGGAACACCAAGTAGATGTTCCAATGTTGAATTTTGTCATAAGTTAATAAGCTTTCAACACAACTGACTCTTGGGTGTGATGGATTGACTTGCCGTTTTGAGGAGAGAATGTCATGGAGCTGCCCTTGTGCGAAATGCCATAGGAGGCCCTGGAGCTAGTCTCTAAGTCCTTTTCTATCCCAAAGCCCTGTGACTTGTTGCCTCCTGAGTGACTTTGGTACTCTTGGTATTCTTACCCTCTTTGTCCCCTGAACACTAGCCCAAAGGTCATGGTGTGGAACAAGTACTAAGAAGTCTATGAACACAGATCTTTCCTCAGAAACCTCAGCTGCAGTTGGCAATGGCACATTGCAGGGGCTGGGGGTGTCACTTTTAAAACACCTATAAGCTATAGGGTTCAGATTTCAGATTTCATTTCAGACTCAAAAGCCACAAAAATTAACATCTAATATTTATTGAGTTCTGAACAGATATATGCTAGTTGTGGTTGAATGTTTTTTGTGTATTAAATTATTTTATCCTCCCAAAGAGGTGGCCTTTAAGTGAATGCAAAGAAAATAAACAAGACACTGACTGGTCAATAAAGTAAACAGGTATAAGACAATGTCTGCATTCAGATCCTGGGTGAAGCCAGCGTAAGTTTACAAAGTTATCCTAATGTCTTCAAGTACTCTATTATTTTGGAGGGTTCTGACTCAATACTCATCAGATGAAAAGCAGTGTATATAGACATGAAAGATGAAGATTCATAAAAGTCCCCAGGATAGTCATTTATCAACACACAGCTCCAGGGAGAATAGGGTAAGCAGATTTTCTTTAAAGTTATGGAGTTTACAGATACACTATGAAAGCCTGATATTAAGTATTCTGTTCCTTAGCTATGATGTTAACCCTTTTTTGGGATACATCTGAAGTTCTTAGTTCTAGTGATTGAAGCTAAAGATAAATGCAATACTCTCCATAGTTCAATGGCTCATAGCTAAAAATCACAAAGAACTTCAAATCACCAACTCTTAAGAAAGACTTTAGAAACTAAACAGAAAAGAAAAATGATAACAACAAGGCACAAAAATCAGAGATTTGCAGCTTCAAGTCCCCATCTTGCCACTTGTAAATTGACAGCCCGTTACACAGACTTTCTTTGGATTGCCAGCTCCCGAATAAAGACATGGAGACTTTATTATTATGAAAGCTTGGCCTTAGCTTAGACTTGTTCCCAACTGGGTCTTGAAACCTAAATTAGCCTGTTTATATTAATCTACATTCTGCCATGTAGTTCATTGCCTCTCCTCAGCACTGTACATCAGACTTCCTCTGCATCAAATCTCCCACCTCCGATTCTGTCCCAGAGGTCCTCTTTCTCTCCCTGGAAGTCCCACCTATCCACTCCTGCCTAGCTATTGACCATTAAGCTCTTTATTTAACCAATCAGAAGGTGCCTTAGGCATGTAAAGAAGGACAGAGATACATCTTCACACAGTGTACAAAACGATTATCCCAACAGTCCATAGACACAGTATTCAGAAAGCCTCATATGAAGGATGATCTTGATCTTTCTCTTAAAATGATCTTAATGATCGACATACTGAAGTTTATTTCACAGATGGCTTTGAGTTGTCAGATGCCTCAGATTCAGAGCTCTGGTCCTAAGGGTCTTTCCTCTTGGTGTGATTTACTTGCAAGAAATTATGGACACTCTGCTATAAAACTGTACTGGTTTGCATCTCATGAACTGTGACAATTCTGAAGGACTATTTGGACTATTGTGTTTCCAGAGCTTCTCAACCTATTGGTCAAAGACACCAAGCACCAATGTTGCCTTGCTGCAGCTTTCTTTGGCTCTGTGTATTTCTGTGCCTGCCTCATTTCATCCATAAGCATCAACCCTAAAGCTGTTCCCTACTAAATACTTTAAAAGCTAACTTGGTATCAACTTCTGTCCTCGACTTTCTGAGCTTCATCATTCAATAAAACTAAGTCACATGTATTAGATCAACCTTGGATGTACCTCTTTAGTCATCCATTCTTATCTATGAAATGGAGATGCTGTAGAAGAGGACTCTTCTCTGCTCCATAGAATCTGCCCAGTAGCCTGGCAGAAAAGGTACTTCTACTGAAACAGTATGACTCAGAAACCAGAATATTTACCCTGACTAAAACATTACCTTTCAGACTATCATATTTCTGTTCCACAATTCATATTTCACATCTCTCAAGAGCAGATACATCAGAAAGCCCATGTGAAATTTATAGCTATGTCAGGTCTTTTAAAAACATAGAATTTCCTTTTGGAACAGAAAAAAAGAAACAAGAATATTGCCCTCTACAGAAGAAAAAGGAAAAAAAAAGCTAGAGTTCACTTTCTTGTCCTGGAAGGTGTGTCCACAACAGAATGGAACTAGAAGTCAATAACAAGAGAAATGACAGAAAATGAAAGACTTATGGGTATTGAATAAAACACTGTTGAAATATGAATCACTGAAAAATGCAAGAGTGAAATTTTTTAAACTTCTTAGAACTGAATGCAAATGAAAATACAACATACCAAACCTGTAAGATATATTGAAATCAATCCTATGAAAGTTTATAGTTATAAGAGCCTACTTTACAACCCAGATACTTCAAAGAAATAACGATTCACTTTAGGACTATGGAAAACCAAAAACAAGTCAAACTCAAAATCAGCAGATGTAAAAAATATAATAATCATTTGGGTAGAAATTAATGCAATTGAAATCAAAGTATGCAAAGAATCAACTAAACAAAAAGTTTTTCTTTGAAAAGAAAAACAAACTCGGCAAACTCTTAGCCAAACTATTCAAAGGAAAAGAAGGAGAGATCCAAAATCAATAAAATTAGAAGAGAAAAAAGGGAGACATTACAACAACACAATTTAGGTAATCCTTGGAACATTCCTTTAAAACTTACATTCCAATAAATTGAAAAACTAAAAAGAAATGGATGAAATTCTAGATAGGTGGTCTAACAAAATTAAAGCAAGAGATTATGAGCAACCTAAATCACTCTATAACAAACAATGAGATTGAAACAAAAAAAGAAATAAAAAAAAAGCAGCAAAATCCTCCCAACTAGTGAAAGTCCCACTCAGATGTATTCACTGCTGAATTTCATCAGGCTTTTAAAGAGGAATTAACACTAATTCTCCTCAACTATTTCATTAAGTAGAAAGGAGAGGCTACAAAACTCTTTACAGAGCCAGTAGTGTGAAAATTAGGTAATACAGTAATAACAAGAAGATAATTATAAGCCAATTTCTTTGATCAACATAGATGATAAAACTATCAATAAAATACTTTCAAACTGAATCCAAGAACACTTCAAGAAGATAAGCTCATTCACCATAACCAAGTTGACTTCATTCCAAAAATGCAAGAATGGGCCAACATACTCAAATCAATAGTATATATCACATAAAAATACCCAGGGACAAAAATCATATGATCATGTTAATACATAAATGCAGAAAAAGTTTTGGTTAAAACAACAACAACAACAACAACATCCCTTCATGGTAAAAGCCCTGAAAACACTAAGAAGCTAATTTTCTCAATTATTTTTCCTCTGACTGTGATAAAATACCCTGATCAAAGCAATTAAAGAGAGAAACAATGTATTTGAGTTCACAGTTTAAAGATACAATCTATGACAGCAAAGACATCCTGGTGACAGGAGCTTGTAGCAGCTGGTGCCATTATGTGCATAGTCAGGAAGCCAAGAACTCTGACGGCTGAAGCGGAGTCCTTAGACTGTTACTTGTATGTATATGATTTCAGGGCTGAACACTTGCAAGACTCTTTCACGGGAACACTCTTTCTCCTTCTTTCAACTTTCCTTAGTTGCCTGTAGTTCTTTGTCTGGGGCTGGGGGTCCATGAAGTTTCCTCCTTCCATTGTAAGCATGTCCACTGGTGTCCTGGTTTGGGTCTTGTTTGGGAAACCATGTTATTGAGACTCAATCAATGTAGCTGCCCTAACGTTTCTAGGAGACATAATGTCACTGCAGACTTCCTGTTTCTCTGGCTGCAACAATACCTCCATCCCTTCTTCCAGGATGTCCTCCAGGGACTGTCTTGTAGATGTATCCGTTGGGGCTGGCCACCAAAGAATAACTTGTTCTCTGAATTTTGATCAATTGTAGTTTTCTATAATGGTCTCAATCTACTGCAAAGGGAGGTTTCTCTGAAGAGGAATAAATCCTACATTTATCTATGGGTATAAGGACAAATATTGAAAACGCAGTTGGAATTATGTTGATTTAGTCAAGAGGCAGTTGTGGGCTCTCCTCCGAGATCTATAACCTCACTAGCTTGGGTAGTTAGCAAGGTTTCCTACTTCAGGCATGATTTTCCCATCTTGTTGAGTTGCCCTTAAGTCCAATTAGAGAGCTGTTGGTTACTGCCATTGTATGCCTGCCACTACTACACCCTTAGGAATATGGTACCATGCTCCTCATTATGTAGTTCATAGGCACTATAGCTAGGTAGGACTGGTCATTGCTTTCCTCTCTTGGAAGCATGCATGGCACCTTCCAGTACCAGGAAAGGCAACCAGGAAGGCAACCAGGGGCAACAGAAATAGCCTATAATGTCTTAGGAGTCTTTTGGACTCCCCCGACCAACAACTCAAAGTAGGGCTCTCTATGCTTGGTACTTATAAAAATACTTTATCTTTTAGGGATGGCATTGTCAGCCAAGGTGGGAAATTTCATTTAAACTATAAATGTATGTATAATGTATTATATGTAATCTTAAAAAAATGTCTTCTTTTGAGAACTCTGTGTTCAAATTCATAGCCCATGTTTTGAATGGGTCTATTGATCATATCTGTCTTCTCAATGAACCAGATCTTAGATTCATTGATCCTTGGTTCTTTGTGTTGCTTTCTTTGTTCCTATTCCATTCATTTCTGATCTGATTTCTACTATATCTTGCCATCTACTGGATTTGGGTTTCCTTTGTTCTTCTTTTTCCAAATTTTTTAGTTGCAACATTAAGTCATTTATTTGTGCTCTTCTTGATTTTTTAATGTGGGCATTTAAAGCTATAAATTACTATTGCAGGACTGCTTTTAATTAATCCCAGAGTTTTTGTTGTATTGTGTTTTCATTCTCATTTAGTTCTGGAAATTTTTTGTTTCTTTCTTGATTTCCTCTTTGATCCATTCGGATTCAGTCATGAGTTGTTTAATCTCCATGAGTTTGTGTACTTACCAGGGAATTGTTTGCTGTTGATTTTAAGGTTTATTACATTATGGTCACTTAGGATACACAGAGCAATTTCAATTGTTCTGAATTTAAGGTTTGTTTTGTGTTCCAGGATGTGGTCTATCATAGAGAAACTTCCGTGGGGTATTGAGTAGAACATATATTCTCGGGTGTTTGGGTGGACTCTCTAGATATCTGTTAAGTCCATTTGATATACAATCCCATTTAATTCTGAAGATTTACTGCTTAATTTTTGTTCAAATACCATATAAATTAGAGAAAGTGGGGTACTGAAATCATCTATTGTCTTAGATTTTCTATTGCTGTGAAGAGACACCATGACCACAGCAACTCTTAGAAAGGGAAACATTTAATTGGGTGGCTTACAGTTTCAGAGGTTTAGTCCATTATCATCATGGTGGGACATGGCAGCATGCAGGCAGACATGGTGCTGGAGAAGGAGCTGAGAATTCTACATCTTTATCCAAAGGCAACAGGAAATGAATTGCAACCAGGTGTGATTTGAGGATATATGAGACCTCAAAGCCCACCCCCACAGTGACACACTCAACAAGGCCATACCTACTCTAACAAAGCCACACTTCCTAATAATGCCATTCCCTATGAGCATATGGAGGCCAATTACATTCAAAATACCATACCTATTATAAGTGGGCTGATGTTAATCTGTGTCTGTCATTCCAGCAACACACTTTTTAATAAAACTGGCTGCACCAGAGTTTGGTGTGTATATGTTTAGGATAGTAATATCTTCTTGATTATTTTTCCCTTGATTAGAATTAAATGTCCTTATCTTTTCTGACTAGTTTTAGTCTGTTTTGTCAGACTTCATATAGACTGCTGTATTAGGATAGCAACACATGCTTGTTTCCTGGTCCCATTTAATTGGAATCCTTTTTCCATCTCTTCTTATAGACAACAGACAGGTAGATTTTACTTCTTGATCCATTCAAAGCCTAAGCCTTTTGATTGGAGAACTGGGGCTACTAATATTTAAGTTTATCATTGAAAGGTGTGGTGATTGCAGTCATTGTGGTTTGTGGTTGTTGTTTGTTTACAGTGTACTTTGTGTTTCAATAATTATAACTTCATCTGTTGTCCTTCTACAGTCTCTTGGCTCTCCTAAGTCCTCTCATTAGCCTGAAGTATGCTTCCTGTATATTCTTGAGGTTTGGTCTGCTGGGCATAATTGAGGTTGGTTTGTTTGTTTTGGCTATTTGTGTCATGCAACGTTTTTCCTTTCCCCTTCAAGTATGGCAGATAGTTTTCTTGGGTACAGTAGTCTACTTTGGCAGTCATGGTCTTTTAGAACTTGGAATGCATTGCTCCAGGCTCTTCTGACTTTCAAAGTTTCCACTGAGAAATCAGCTCTTAGTTTGGTGGGGTTTCCTGTGCATGTGACTTGGTTTCTCTCTTTCAGCTTTCACTATTCTTTCTTTGTACAGTTGGTGTTTTAGCTATGATATGCCATGGCTGGTCTTGTCTATTTGTTGTTTTGTATACTTTTTGTATCTGTATAGTTATGTCATTCACTAATTTCTGGAATTTTCTACTGTGATCTTGTTGAAAATCTGTTCTATACCATTGACCTGGGATTTTTCCCTCATCTATGCCTATAGTTTGAAGATTTGGTCTTTAGATAGTTCACCACATTTCCTGCACTTTCATTTCCTATGGTTTTTTGTTTTGTTTTGTTTTGTTTTGTTTTGTTTAAGTTTTCATTGTCTTTGCTTGTCTGGGCTACTTATTCTCCTTTATCTTCAAGCCCTGATACTCCATCTTCTGCTTGATTCATGACACTTTCCCTTGGGTTATTAAGGTTTTCACCTTCATCTTCATTTCAGTTTGATTTCTCTTCAATGCTTCTATCTCTTTCTTGAATACAGTTTTCAAATCCTAGATTGACTTTATCATTTCCTTCAGCTTATGTTTGTGTTTTCTTGAGTATCACTCAGGCATTTACTGTGTTTAAGTTCATTCTTTTTTTAAGTTCATTGAACTGTTTCTTTGTTTCTTCTTTAAGCTCCTTGAATTCTTTGATGAAGTTTATGATTTTTACTTTAAATTTTGTGTCCTGGGGCTTGTGTAGATAATTCTCATTGGAGATCATTTCTACAGGACTGAAGATTTGAGGATAGGAAACACTGCCTTGATTGTTCATACTGTTTATATTTGTATCATAAGATCTAAGCATACAAACTTTTTTTGTTAGTTCTGAGTCTATGGGCACAACACTCTGGGACAGAGAATAGGCTGTGGGAGCTGGGTTGGGCCTGAAGGTTAGATATAGCTTAGGTGGAATGAAGTTAGGTGGACATAGTGGGCTGGACTAGAATGCATCCTGTTCTTCTGGTCCAATCCTGCAGTTCAGGGGTAGATCTGGGGTATAGGGAGGATGTGAATGGACTCACCTGACTAAACCCTGGCACAAGATATTGAGGACCTGGGTTGGCAGAGAGTATAGATATGGCACAAGAGAGGTCTGTAGGTTGTGGGCAGGTGTCAGGGTCCTGGGCAGAGCCTGGAAGTTGGGCATAAGCTGAGGTGATCAGACTAAGCCAGGAGTGGGATGTGGGACCCTGGCTATATCTGGGGATTGGGAGATGCACGGAAGGAAGGATCAGTGAGATTCATCAAACTAAAGCCTGGACTAAGATGTATAGACTTGGCTGGGCAGAGAGGTTAGATGTGGTGTAAGTGGGCCCATAGGTTCCCAAAGCTTTTTTCCCTTTGGTTGTTTTTATTTGTATTGGCATTTAAATACAGAAGCACCATATTCTTACTCCCACCTTGTTTAATAGTCTCTTATCTCAAAGTATGTTATTTATCATATTTAAATTGACTTCTGTTATTTTTGCTTTGTCCAAGTTCTTGTTTATTTAACTCATTTATTCAATAAATAAGTTATGCCTTGTGGTATGCTTTCCTAGCCTCCTCCTTCCCCACATGGATTTGGCTGTTTCTTTTGCCAGATTTTCTTTTAGTCTGAGAGTGTTTTTCTTCATGATATTAAATAGTTTCTTGCCTATTAAGAAAATGAGCTCTCACTGGGTGGTAGTGGCACATGCCTTTAATCCTCCAGAGGCAAAGGCAGAGGAAGATGGATCTCTGTGTGTTCAAGGTTAGCCTGGTCCATAGAGCAAGTTCCAGGACAGCCAGGAATACACAAAGAAGCTCTGTCTCAAACCTCCCCGCCACCAAAAAAAAGAAATAAAATGAGCTCTCTGCCTTGCCATGGTATTTTTTTCCCATTGATTAACGAATTGTTTTGTTTAGACAGATGTGTAGAAAAAACAATTACTATATAGTTAATTGTAGAGATTATTTCATTTTGGAAGTATTTGTAATACACAAACTTTCTGAAATACAAGATTGTATTTTATAAAATGTATGGTTCTCTGAAAATTTAATAGTCTATTTTTGCATTGATATCATTAGTCCATCTGGAATTAAATTTGGTGTAAAAATTAATTGAGGCAAATGTTCCACTTCATTTTTTTTTCCCAAATAGCTAGGCACATGTCTGAATATAATTTATTGAGAAATTCACTAGATTAAAATGTCATTGGTATCAATTAGGAATATATTTGCCTGAATATCTTAGAAATGTTAACAAAGTTATTGAATCAATGATTTTACACTGTATTTAAGCACAGTTTTTAAAATTTAGAAGTTCCAAACTACATTTTACAACATTAGCACCATCTCTGACGCTCATCTTCTGTGCCTAGTGCCTTAATGGTATCATCAACTCAGGTTGGATTAAAAAATGCTTCAGCCTTTCACATAAACTCCACATATTCAGTGAGAAATGAGTTGAGAAAGAAGGTAACAAAGAGGAGGAAGGAGGAGGAGGAGTAGACAATGATGAGGAAGAAGAGAATGTAGTGGGAGAGAATGATGAGGATGGGTGTACTGTCCTAAAGACACAATAAACAAATATCTAACAGATGGGTACACACATTTTCTTGGTCAGACTGTGTGGTCGTTTAAAAGAAAATGGACCCCAAAAGGAGTGGCACTATTGGGAGGTGTGGCCTTGTTGAAGTAGGTATGGCCTTGTTGGAGGAAGTGTGTCACTGTGGGGGCAAGCCTTGAGGCCTCTTTTGCTCAAGCTTTCCTCAGGGTGACGCTCCAATCACTTCCTGTTGCCTGCAAGAGGTAGGACTCTCAGCTACTTCTCCAGCACCAGGTCGGCCTGCCCACCACCTTGTTCCACCATGATGATAATGGACTGAACCTCTGAACTGTAGGTAGTCACCCCAATTAAATGTTTTCCTTATAGGAGGTGCCATGGTCATGGTGTCTCTTCACAGAAATAGAAACCCTAACTATGACAGACTGTTTCTTAGTTATTTGTTATATAAATCAAAGACCAGGCTTTGATTAGCAAAAAGAGAAATGAACAATGAATTTTGGAATATAGAGCTTTTGGTTGGGTGATAGAATGTTATGTGTATACCTGGTGGATGACCTTGTGTGCTTGACTGGTCATGAATTACTTATGCAGGGTATCTTATAAAACTGTTGAGGCATCCAGGCATTGATCACTTAAGGTAAATTAACAAGTAAGACAACAACTATTGAATCTCTGGAAGACAAAAGTCTGAACAGTAATTCAGGAGTAAAAAAGTACATATTGTCTCAACAGTAAGTTTCACTTCTATCATGGGAATCTAAACAGTGAAGTCTTTTTGACTTCAGAAGAAAGACCATTTCATATGCAGCCATTTAAGTCCCACCTTTTCAATCTCATCCATCTCCCTAGGACCCAGATTACAATGTATCAAGAAACTAACAATGGGAATGATGTCATATCACAGACACTTTGGGATCTAGTGTACATTGCACCAATTAGGACAAATCTAAGCTCAACTCTTTCCTACAATATTTCTGACAAGGGATTGCTTGACTTAGGCTTGAGGACACCCATCCCCATAGGGTTGTCACTGTTCCTCGTGACAACCTCTTCCATTCCTACACAGCCCTAATCAACTGCTGAGCCGTTCTTAGAATGAGGTCAACGTCCATCTGCTTGGATTCATTTGCTCTTTTCCCCTAAGTCCTGTAGACAGTTCCCCACCCTTTTTCCACAGAAGGACTAGCCATCAGCTTTTGAACAGTGTTATCAACGACAATACTCTCTGTGCCACGTCGTTTTCCGGCCTTCTGATCATTTTGAAAGGATGCGGTCTCATATTCTGGTGGTATGTGGAACACCTTTGAAGGCACTTCATCCTGTTCATGCCCCTCTTTTTTTTTTTTTTTAAATTTTTATTTTGCAATACAATTCAGTTCTACATATCAGCCACAGATTCCCTTGTTCTCCCCCCTCCCCTCCCTCACCTTCCCCCCAGTCCGCCCCCCCATTCCAATCTCCTCCAGGGCAAAGCCTTCCCCACAGACTGAGATCAACCTGGTGGACTCAGTCCAGGTAGGTCCAGTCCCCTCCTCCCAGGCCGAGCCAAGTGCCAGGTGGTGAGGGAAGTATGTGAAAAATAAGGTTCCTGGGTTCCATACAGGAGTCATTGTTGTGTGGCCATGTCTCCTTCCTGGTCCTCTCCTAAGCCTTTTTGGCAAAAAGCAAGATTGTTGGCCTTTATAAGGCCTTGGGAGAAACTATGCATTTGATCCTCTAACCTTCTTTAATTTTGTAGAAATTATTATCAGTTCTTTGAAACTTCACGCAACATGTTTTAGCCACACTTCCCCAACTCCCCTCAGATCCAATCCCCCTTCCCTATCCACGCCCTCCTTTTCTTTAAACCTGAGTTCCAGCTGTGCTGCTTAGATAGTTTTAGAATGTGTAGCCTTCTGCTAGAGTGGAGTCAATCTCCAAGGGCTAGAGCTTTACCAAACACATGTCCCCATCCACCACCCATAACAGTTACAACATGCCAAAGTCTAGGCATGAAATTGGACAGATAGAACTGAGTGCCTACCCCCTCATTCAGGAGTCAAAGAGGAATCGTAAACTAAGACACTTTTCCATGATCCTGAACATCAAATACTACAGATGAAACCACTTTCCCACACCTTATCTTAGTCACCAGGAGAAGGTGTCACCAGAGAAGGTCTCTCAGTTCTCTGGATTTTGTTTTTAATCTGCAAGCTCTGTCAGTAAGAATTCTTCTTCTTTTTCATGTCTGCTCATTCCTGGTTCTCTGCCCTCATTCAGAGCACACTGATGCAAGTGGCCTGCCACGTGCCTTTCCTTTTTACCACTCTCTCTCTCTCAGGAAATGTGATTAAAGAACTTGGAGTGGGATGTTTTATGCACAAATATTCAGACAGTCTCTTAGCAGTAAATGGCTGTCGCTTCTATTATCTGTCTGGCTCTGAGTTCTATTATCTGTTGTGAATTGGTGCAGGGCTCTGTAAAACCGTTTTTAGGCAGCCTCATTACTCCCTTCCACACATTCTGCTCCATCTGAGAGTGCTGCTGCCGTGATTGCTGGGTAATGTTTGCCATTAGACAGGGCACATAAAGGAACCAAGCTATGACTAATTCACTTGATGGCTGGGTGCCCCGTGTCACGCTCATTAACACATTGCCACTCTGTTATTAAAAAGAATCACAGAGCAGACCTCACACTCATGTTACAGGCTGCCTTCTTTTTCTGAGGCACATTCTTATTGTTGACTTGCTCCAAGCACCCTCACCTTCTACCCTAGCCCTCTTCCTCCCGATTATACTCAGCCAGTCTTACACTTGGTACATGTTTTACTAGAAGCTTCTGCTGAGAAACCTTTAGATTTTTCTCAAAATGGAGCCCAGTGCTCCATGAGGAGTCAAACAACTCATTTTTGTTTTTATCTGAAGAGCCATCCAGAGCTGCTCCTAGCAGAACTTCCGAGAGCAAGATGTTTGCAGACTATGTTAAATATACCCAGCCCTTTTGAAGCCAGTGTTCCACTTGAGAATCATAGAAAACCGTGGTGGACAGACAACAAGTGCTACACAACTATTCACTTCAACACTAACTTTTCCACCAAGAGAAGATACTACAGAAAAATGCGAATACCTACAATATTGAACAAAACATATTTGAGATTCTCAAGTTGGGTGAGAGCAATGTAATAAGGAAAAGTGAGAGGAGTTTTCCTTCAGAGATTTCATAATTAGTGCATTGATCTTTACCTCCAATTAAATCCAACTCAGTAGTCCAAAGTTCCAAAGCTTGGAGTCCTTATAATGACTAATTATCATGTAAATATGTATGACAAGTATGTTTGTGCCGTAGTACACATGTGGAGGTCAGAGGACAACCTTGTGTAGCTGTTGGTTCTCTCCTTCTGCCTTTACATGAGTTTCAAGGACTGAATTCCAGTAGACAGGCTTGCACAGCAGACATCTTTACCTTCTGAGTCACCCTGATGGTCCCTGTGATGACCACTTCTATTGCATCCCAGTACCCTAGACATACTTTGTTTCTCAATTCTTGAGGGATTCCATGAATGAACTTCATGGAGGTGGATGCGCCTTTGTGAATTCATTTTTACGAGACATGCTGGAAGCATTTTGCTGCGGATGCATGAATCTCTAGTTTGACTCATTCCTTGCCATACAGATAGCATGAGTCTATCTGGAGTGACCAGAAGATCTGTGCAACCTAACACACTGAATCAGCATTGCCCTGGGAAAAGATCTAGACTTCTAAAATTTGAATCGATTCTAGATAACATTTTATCATAAAAAATTACTGAGATATTGTAAGATTTTTTTAAATCACACCACAACCTGAACTACCCAGATTAATCTAGTCATTGTTTGCTCTACATATATGACAAGTTTGAAGTATTTTTAGAAATGAAAAACAGATGTACCCAGGCAACATAAAAGAAAATATATTGAACTTCCAGTCAAAAGTTCAGAAATACTCAAAGACATGAATTCTTCTGTGTGCCAGGTAATGTTTGGAAATGGCATTTTATTGCACAAGGAAAGCCATTTGGTCTTAAAGGCCAGTAGAATTTGAAATATAATATATTCCTTGATTATCAAACTGTGTGTATCCTGGTTCAGAAATATGCCCATTCAGAACTGTGCCTCTTGCTAATTTATGCAAAAATGCTTGATGAGCAAGCTCAATCTATTAATTCAAATGTCACCATTTTTCTATGATCTATGAAACAGCATTTAACTTCTCTAAAGTTTCTTTTATTCATGCATAAAACCTGAGCAAGGATGATTATCATACCTGCTGTTAAGAGGTCTGTATTTTTTAAAGATATATTATAATACATCTATATAATTTGCAACATCAATAGTTCTCAGTCATGAAGAATCAACCTAAAAAATTGATGTGGTGGTACACACCTAGAATTCCAGCACTGAGGATCCTGAGACAGAAGAATCAAGAGTTTCAAGCCAGTCAGAGCTACAGAATATGATTCTGTCTGTGAAAGAAAGATCAGTGTTGACAGGTGAAAGACACTACCAAGAAATATGTATGTCATTTGTGAGTAGTACAAATGATCTTGTTTCAAAATAAGTAGTTTGAAAAGACTCCCAAAGTTAAGTTACATTGTGCACATTAGCTATATACAAATACTTTATATTCTCAAATGACAAGAAAATTGATTTGAATTAGTTCCATGAAAGAGAAACAGAGACAGAGACTCAGAGGCTAAAACTCTTGAATGGGAACAGGCTTGCATAAAGAAACGCGAACTGAGTAGGCAAGTTCTCAGATGAAGGATGGAGCTGGACTTGCATCAGGAACTTGAGCCTTTCTCTTTCTTTCTCTATCTTTTTTTTCTAATTTTTCTCTCTGCATTTCACCTTGCTATCCTCTTACTTCTAGGCAATAGCTACAAAGAGTTCCTGAGTTTTTTCACCAGGAACAAAAGACTGGATATCTTTCTCACATTTCTAGGAACTGTGAAATGATTTCAGAATGGACAGTCAATGCTGGGGTTTTTGACATGTCCCCATAGGCTCATGTTCTTTAACACTAGATCCCAAGCTGATGGTGTTGTTCTGTGGAAGGTTATGGAACCTCAGGAGGTGGAACTTCTATGGAGGAAGTGGACTATTGAGGGTAGGCCTTTCAGCCTGCCCCACTTCCTGCTCTCACCAGTGGGACAAGCTGACCTCTCCTTCTGCAGCCACACCTTCCCCAGCATGGTAATGATCTGCTGGAAGTCAGTCAGAATAAGTCCTTCATCCCTTAAATTGCTTCTTCTTGGGTATTTGATCACAGCAATGAGAAAAGTAATGCGTACAGTGACAGTCTAGATTTCCCCCAAAGTGGGGTTGGGGATAGAACCCCAATACAACCTAAATAAGATGCTAACCATAGAACAAGCCGTGGCCCGGGGGTGACATGGGAGATCATGGTTTTCCCACTTAATAACCAGTCAGATGGAATGAGAAAAGAAAGCACTTCCTTCAAGAAAGAAAGGTATGCGTCATAGACCAGGTGGGCGTCCTCTTTAAACAAGACCCTATGGTAAATCTATCTGGAAAATCAGGTAGAAAAGTGAACTCAGCAACCTGGGAAGAATCCAGATGCCAGCTCTCTCTAACAAGGGTCTTGTGATCTAGGTCCTCAGTGCATTTCTAGTTATTTGAGTAACTTTCCAGAAAGACAGATTGCCTGGGCAAGACAGATATTTTCCTGAGCCCATTATCTCCCAAAGGGCCCCACTCACTAGAGAGTAAACGAGTATACCCCAGGCACCTTCTAACTAGATGTCTAAGAATCCCCTTTGCTGTACAATTCTAGATTAGAATCTCCCAGTAATAACTCATGTGAGGAGTCAATGAGATGGCTGAGCAGGTAAAGACACTTGTAGCTGGCATGGAGGACCTGAGTTCAATCTCCCAGACCCTAAATGGTAGAAAAAGAGAAGCAACTTGGACCACAAGGTATCCTTCGAGTTTTCTTCTGTCTTACACACACACACACACACACACACACACACACACACACACACACACACACACAATGTACACTAGCTAGATAGATTATAGATGGATGATAAATAGATGATAGATAATAAGTAGATAGATGATAGACAGATAGATTAGATAGATAGATAGATAGATAGATAGATAGATAGATAGATAGATAGATAGATGGATGGATGGATGGATGGATAGATAGAGAGAGAGAGAGAGAGAGATGATAGGTAGGTAGAGATAGAGATAGATAGATAGATAGATAGATAGATAGATAGATAGATAGATAGATAAAGTGTAAAAAATAAGAACTCCAGTGAGATTTTTGGGAGGCAGAAGTAATTTGTAAAGTCAATGCAACTACATAGGGATCAGAGGTTGACCACATAGCAAACCAAGAGAGCAAGTTGAGACTTTTTTCCTGAGGCTCAGAAATTGCAGCAATTTCCTGGTGAATTGTATACTCATTATCAAGTATTTTAGCACTATTGTATTATTTTGCATGCACCCTCTCTGATCTTCCTTGGCTATCTTATACTTATAATTGAATTTTAGTGCTCTTGTATTACTTAAAACAGCTCTATTTCCTGTTCTAAGGAATACTTGCACAGTGGAGACCTAGGTGGTGATCTGTAGAGATTCTAGGTTGATTGACTATAGAGCACCTTCAAAGAGCAAGAATCAAGATGAAGTGGACAGAGAGAAACAAAGAAGGGAAAAGATTAACATTAAATCAGGGTATTGGCTTTCTTATGAAATAATACAATAAATCCCAGCATCCTCCACTAGAATAAAATTTTCCTTAAAAGATGGGATTTTTTTTGCTATAAAAGATATGTGAACAATCAATGATTTGAACAGGGTCTGAACATCTAAATAATATTATCAAAGCTATCTTTCCAGTTTTGATAATTGTACCTTGCTTATATCAAAAGACAATCCTCGTTTTTAGAGTGTCCACATCAAAGTTAAGATTTGCAACTTAGTCTCAGATAATTAAAAGAGATTGGAACTTAAGAGAGGGAGAAGGGATGGAACAAGGGAGAGAAGGAAGGAAGAAAGGAGGGAGGGAAAGACAAAGACAAAGGAAGGATACAACTTTCACTTCCAGGAAGATGCTATCAGTGCTCCACTTTTCACCTTGCTAAGTATGAGTAAAACCCCAGGACATTATGCATAAAACAAACAACACCTTGGAAGGTCGAGAAAGGCAGATGCTCTACAGTCTCAGAGACAGTGCAGTGGTGATTTCTTTAAGGTTCTATTACCTTCATATTGTTCAGCCATATTGTGTAAAAGGTGGAAGTCCAGAAACGTAAGTGGACAAAAGTGAAAAATGTATATATACAGACCTATTAAACCCAGGGTCTGGATAGTAGAAGACAGGATGCTTTCAATACTAGCTATTCTAATCTAACCACCTACATGTTACATAAAACAACCCGTTCCTCTTTCCACGCTCAGCTGGCTATAATGAGATACTTCATGCCCCCTGCAAAATCAGTATCTGACAAGGCCAACTCAGGGCTAGAATTTGAATGCCTCCATGGCTCTACAGTACCTTCCACAACTTCAGTATCAAACATTCATGGAAGGCTAGACCTCCAAACCTACTCAGTAGACATGCTGGACTGCTCTTATTCTGTTCTGGGGTCAAATAACAAAAGGTCTACTAGAGAGAACTATCATCATTGCCCATGGTGCTGAGAACATTATCATCATCATCATTGGCCAGTGGGGCAACTAAAGTCAATAACAGGCACTCTTGCCTCACCCAGCAGCAGGTAGCATCAGAGAGTATAGGTGGAGTTTTTCATCAGGATTGCTAGCTCCCAAATAACCACACAGAGACTTCTAATTGATTATGAATGCTTAGCCAATAGCTCAGGCTTGTTACTAACTAGCTCTTATGTTTTAAATTAACCCATATTTCTTATCTATGCTCTGTCACATGGCAGTACCTTTTTTCAACATAGCAAGTTCATCTTGCTTCTCTCCATGTCTCCTCATGACTCCTGAGACTCCTCGCTTCTTCTTCTTTGCACTCTCTTCTTGTCTGCAAGTCCCACCTAACCTCTACCTGTCCAGGCTGTTGGCCAGTCAGCTCTCTAATTAACCAATGAGAGTAATACATATTTACAGTGTACAAAGATACATATTTACAGTGTACAGTGTATAATACATATGTACAGTGTACAAAAAAATTACACAGCATTTCCCCCTTTTGTCTAATTAAAAAGGAAGGTTTTAACTTTAACATAGAAAAGTATATAAAAACAGATGTCAAGTAAGAATTATAATTACAATATCCAGTCTACTTATATTTGGCAAATTTATAGAAAATGCTATCTTATCTTTGTGACTCTAAAGTTTTATACCTAATTTACCTTTTAATTATAACTAAGGAATACTTTAAGTATAATTATTTAGTCCAATTATTTAACTCCATCAAAGACTCCAGAAGGGTATAATGTTACCTAACAACAGGTACATTTGTCTGCCGGGACAGTCACCCAAAATTTTTCTGTAACATTGGGGCATCCATTTTTGGTCTACAGGCCTAGTATATCTGACAGACTTTTCTGAGAAGCAAGGAATTTTGAAGAACTGTCTTACTTTCTCTTGGCAAAGTTTGACAGTCACTTTCTTTTGCATCCTGCTGGTCCAGTTCGGATAGTATGCTGTCAGGAATTGAGGCAAGGGCAGTTTTTGCCCAAATGGCTAGTTTTTGCCATAAAGAAAGCAAACTCCATATGGAGGTTCTTCAATGCCCATCATCTTCTTTTGAAGTAAATTGGTGTTGTCAGGAGCAGCCATGTCTCACTGTCATGAAGCCTTAGGTTATTAAACATATTAAATGCTATATTCTGTAGGTCTTTGAAGTGTTTGAAAACCATCTATCTATCTAAATATATCTATTTAACCTTGAAAATATACCTAATATGACTACAAGTTTGATTACTATAGATGACTATTAATTTGTATTTCTTATTTATATATTACATTTTTAAATTAGATGCATAAATACAATACCCCAAGCAAGAGTAGAAACATACATTCAATATAACCAAATTAACTTTAAAATTTATTTATTTTTATTTTATGTCCATTGGTATTGTGCCATGGGTGTCAGGTCTCCTGGAACTGGAATTACAGATGGTTGTGAGCTGCCATGTGGGTGCTGGGAAATGAACCTGGGTCCTCTGGAAGAGCAGTCACTGATCTTAACCACTGAGCCATCTCTCCAGCTGCCCCTCCATCACCAAATTAATTTTAAACTTGTATCGATAAACTAAAATCCATCTCAACGTAAAATATTTTGAGATTAATAGGTTTTTTGGATTAAAATATATTCAATAATAATATACCCCTTTATCTCATCATTTCTATACTACATCTCCCTTTTTTCTTTGAGAAAGAGATCTTTGAATTTAACTCTTTTGTTTAGTTTTCTTTTCGAACTATGACCAATAACAACTTATAATGAACCTCCCTAAACAATGATAAACATACATAATCCATTGAATAACAAAAACCCACCCATACCCCATCTCTTGGGAATATGGGTGTCATTTTCTAGACTACTTCTTGTTGTCTGTGGGTGCTGGTATCTTTGGGGGAAACTTGAGAATATCAGGATAATTGTTCAGTCTTGGCTAGAGTAGTTTGTGAGGCTGGACCATTTCAGCCAGCAGCCTTGAAGCTGTTTTAGATGCAGAACTCTGAAGAGACTGTAACAGAGGCATTTTGAGATGCTGGATCATGTGGGCCATCTGTTTTAATTGGTATCTGGTCCCCTTGTTCAGAAAATACATAAACTTTGGAAGGTAACATACATATTTGTATTAATACAAGTATAGACTGTGTGTTATACACAAGTCAGCCAAGGATGACTTTTGTTTTATGTTTGAGCAGGTAAAAAACATGCTACAAAGTTTTGTAGTTTTTCAAGGTTTATTTCTTCATGTCTATAGCCAGGATTTTCAGGGGGTCTTCCCCGATCAAACCTGATCCATATCAACCTGGTATGAATCCATAGCTTCTCGTTTCCTGTGGAAATAAAAGCATAACCCCTTCCCCAAAACAATACACCTTTTGACTCCCATTTTGAAGTTAAGGTATTTTTAAAATATAGTTTGGTTTAGTCTAGTAGTGTTCACAATACAATGTCTCTTAGAAGCTCTTTCATCAAAAATCAAAAACTTTAAAGACAACACAAAATCATATAGGATCCAGACTCTCTGTGTATTTCTCATCTTTATGTGACTTATTATATTTTTTATTACTTTACTCCTTTTTTAAGAATTTTATTACTTTTAAACTATTTTTTAACCTATGACTGTATAACCTTTCTCTTTTCTCCTGAGCCTATATATGTTTTCAAACACACTGTAACCCATTTAGAGGTTTCTTTCTCTGGATCTGTCTTGACTATGTATCTGCAGTCTTTTTTGTCTGCATGAGCCAAAGTTAAACCACTGTACAACTTAGCTCATAGCATGCTGACAGCTGGCTCCTGCCCTCTCAGTTCCCTGAGAGCTAAGCTTCATGGCAGAGATACCAGGGAGCTACATTTACTGGCTCAACTCTGGAGAGTTTTGGGGTCTATGCTGCCATTGAGTAGCATGTCACCCACTGCTCACAAAACCCGTTTAAGTGTTCAGTAGCAGGGTCTCTTAAAAGAGCCACGCCCATGCTTGCCACTATGGTGAGCCAGGAAGCCACATCTTAAAGTAGTCATGCCTGTGTTTGCCACTAGCACTGAGCCTATCTGAGAAAAGGTAGCTACCAAGAAGCTGCATTTGACCCCATTTTTGTGTGTTTAGAAACTTTTTAAAAGTTTTCTCAGGTTTTATATGGAGTTGCCCAATGGTAGGTCCCATTTGTAAGAAGACTTTTCTGCCCGACCAATCAGTTCCCATATAATCACACAGAGAATTATTATTAATTATAAGTGCTCAGCCAATAACTCAAGCTTGTTACTAACTAGCTCTTACATTTTAAATTAACCCATATTTCTTATCTATGCTCTCTCACATGGTGGTACCATTTTTCAACACAGCAAGTTCATCTTGCTTCTCTCCTGACTCCTGAGACTCCTCCCTCTTCTTCATGCTCCCTTTTTGTCTGCAAATCCCATCTAACCTCTACCTCCCCAGCAATTAGCCAGTCAGCTCTTTTATTAACCAATGAGAGTAATACACATTTATGTGTACAAGGATTGTTCCACAGCAAGAGATTCCCACAGAGGAACTGGGCTTCTCATATCAACTTAGACAGAAATAAGAACCCACCCACTCTCTTGTGTTTTGGTGGAAGCCAACTGGTAACAAAGCAGCAGCTCTCATTTTCCCACCAAAATGTCTCAAAAAGAAGCTGGAATTAATTTCAGATACAGCTTCACTTGCTGAACACCCTAGGTATCCCAAACTTGGTGGTAAAGATGCTCCTGTCACGTACCAAGAGATCTTAAACTGAATGGAAGAAAGAGAACGGATAAGTGTCCTCACCAATGTGGACGGGATGTTAGACTAATCTGACAGTGCTGTAAAGCAGCCGTCACGAAAGGGCTTCAGCGAACAATTCCAAACGTTGCCTCACAGGCAAACAAGAAAAGGAATGAACTCCCACCAAGAAGTATAAAACCAATGCAAAAGTTTATAAAATTAAAGCCACAAACCACTGGAAGCCAGGAAGGAGCAACAATGCCATATCCACATGAGAGGGAAACATTCCAAGGGCAGTGGACTGTTCATCAGAAGTCAGAGACCAGAAGAAACTGACAGTTTTCAGATGCTTGCAGAAAATTGTCAACCTCAAATCCAATATTCAGTGAAAAATATCTTACAGAATGATGCAGGAAAATAATTAAGAAACCCTATGGCAGACTGGCTAAGGGAGTCACTAAGGAAATAATCTTCAAACATTTGAAAAGAAGAAAGGGCATAAGTGTAAGACACTATACCTACATTTCTTCTCCAAGTACTCACGCTTTGTTTGCTGATAAAATATAAAATGTTACAGCAGTGTCTGATGTGAACCAAAATGAATGTAGAGTAAATATTTCTTAAAATTATGACACAAATGGTAACAGTTAACAAATGTTAATGAAACTATACTATAACTTATATATTATTATATATTAATATTACAACTATACTATAGCTTATAATCCTCATTTTAGCTGGCAAAGTAATGGTACCAGTACACAGCAACAAGTTACACATATATAATATGCAACTTATAAAAAAATGTATAGGGTCTAAAGGAAAGTCAAAACAGAATTCAATACAATTTAAGAACTCCATAGGATGGTAGGAATATAAAAATAATAATAATAGTAATAGAATTAACTAAAAACTAAAATCACAGACTTAATTCTGAGAGGTTATTACATTAAATATGGACGACCTAAATATATCAATTTTAAAAACTGAATCTCAACAGACAAAATTAAAAAAAATAACTATTCTCCCTGATTCCAAGACTTAGATTTTATGTTTACAGCAATCAAGACAATTTGATGTTAGCAGAGAATCAGGCACATAACAGTGAGTTAGCTAACTACGGAAACCATAAAAGACTCACAAATATACATAGATAAGTTCTTAACAAAAACGCTAGCGTACTCAATAGAGGAAAGGTAGTCTTTTCAAACAAGTGTTGGAATAGTTGGATATCCATAGAAAGTGAACCATGACCTAATCTTCACGCTCTGTGTAAAAATTAACTCTAAATGGATCAGGGACTTGAGGTAAACCTCAAAATTATAAAACACATCCAAATGGTCATTAATAAGCCTTGAGTATCTTTGGACAGGGATCAGTTTTTAGAATTGGCATTATCAACATTCTTTTTTTAAATAGTTTTATTTATTCTTTTAACAATTTCAAATGAGTATGAATTTGTATCATATTTATCCCCGTAGCATGAATCTTAAAGAGTCTTATTAATAAAATCAAACCTGAGCCAGGTATTGGGGTGAACACTGGAAGATCAGAGAGACAGGACAAGCCACAGCTAACCTCACCTGGCCAACTTCTCAGCTGGTCTTGTTTCCTCAGATTGGAAGCCTCTGTGTCCTCATATCCGAATGGCTCTCAGCTGAACTGTGCTGCTAGAAGCCTGAAAGCTTAACCAGCCAAATGCTTAACCAGCCAAATGCTGCTGGTTTCTGGTCCTCACGCCTTATATACTTTTCTGCTTTCTACCACCACTCCCTGGGATTAAAGGCTCGCTTTCTGAGATTAAAGGCGTGAGTCAACCATGCTTGGCTGTATCCTTGAACAGATGGATTTCTGCCTCTGGAATGCTAGGATTAAAGGCTTGTGCTACTGCCTAACCTCTATATTTAATATTGTGACTCTTCTGTCTCTGACCCCAGATAAGTTTATTAGAATGCACAGTATTTTAGAGAATTCAATACCACCACAATCCCCTATTATCATCTCTTTTATTTGGAGGGCTTGGGGAGTTGGTTTGTTTGAAAAAGGGTGTCACATGGGCCAGGGTTGTTCAAAACTCACTCTATAGGCAAAGGTAACCTTGAAATTCCAGTGTGTCTCACCTCTCAAGTCTGGGGTTCAGACATGCACCCCTATACTCAGTTTATGCAGTGACGGAGACTGAGCCAAGGCTCCATGAGTGTGGGGCAAGCACTTTGTCGGCTGGGCCACATTCCAGACCCTAAACCCTCTCTTAGCCCCTCCCACTCATACTAAAACCTTTCATCTTCCCATCAAGTCCACCATCTGCTTTCCTGTATTGTGTGTGTGTGTGTGCGTGTGTGTGTGTGTGTGTGTGTGTGTGTGTGTGTGTGTGTGTGTGTGTGTGACCCAGTGGATTTCATTAGGGTTGTTTGTATGAGCATGAGTGTAGGCTTATTTCCTAGAGTATAGACAATATATCAGTGGCTACATCACTGATAAGAAGATGATTCCCACTCCTCCAGGGTTCAGTAACTGCCAATAGCCTTTCAAGGAGAGGTAAGACTTCATGAGCTCCCTCTACACCCCTGATGGAACATTTACAGGTCCCATTTTGTAGAGGTCTCATACAAGAAACCACAGTTCCTGGGAGTCCATGAGTGTAACAGCCTCGCTGTGTCCAAAATAGTATTTCATACTCCTCATTCCCTTCCTCTGGTTCTTCCATTGTTTCTGCTTCCTCTCCCATAATGTTTCCTGAGCCTCGCAGAGGGTGATGTGGATGTCCTGTTTAGGGCTAAGCACTCAGGGCTCATGTACTCTCGGCACTTGGATGAGTTATGAGTTTCTGGACTCATTATAAACCACTTCAAATAGAGGCTTCTTTGACCAAGGCTGAGAGCAGCACTAGTTTATGTGTATGAACATAAATACTTAGAAGTCAATTTGACAACATGTTCACATAGCAAAAGCCACTACATTTCCCCCCATGACCCCTATGACCTTCCCAGCCATTGGTTTACAGGTTTACAGTACTAGGCATGAATTCCCCGCTGTGGAGCAGGCTCAAATCTGATCAGAAAATGGTTAGTTCCTCCCACGATATCATGTCACTAATGCATCATAAAGCTCATCCTGCCTGGCAAGTTGCTATTGCAGCACGCAGGGTCTACGGCAGGGGTAGACTGCTGATGGATTTTGTCACCACAGGCTTGCAGAGTATCTTCTAACACCCTGAAATCGATGCAGCAGGATGGATGCTTTCAGATCAGTTTCAACTTCATATCTCTGTGTTCTGCATGCTGTCTTTAGCAAGAGGATCCTACCATCTATTTATGATTGGCAACAACAAAAAACAAAACATGACAATATCTTTCATTCTTTCAGTGGCCTCTGGAATTCCTCAACAACATCTCCCAGGGAAATACCCACATCTAGCCTTGGAATTTTCATGTAATAATCAATGGCTTCTGAAAGCAGCATTGTCTACCCATGCACGGTCCCTCCATTTAAACCCTTCTTTTTAAATTGTATTTTAATTAGTGTACAATATAGTAGATTTCCCTATGCCTTTATCACATATCTTTAATTTTGGTTAACTCCCTCATCACTTCCCACCACACCCTTCCTCACTAAAACTTTTTCCCAGGATTTCTCCCCCTCCACTTTTACGTCACATGTACTCTCTACCCACCCTCCTTCCAGACTCCCCCACCACCATCATGGCCTCTGTAGACATTCTAAGTTTAACATACTAGTTTAAAAACTCAAAGCTAGATTCTTATATGAGAAATATGGCATTTTGTCCTTCTGGGCCTCATTCAGTATCCTATTTTCCAGTTCTCTCCATTTTCCTGAAGTTCTCATAGTTACAGATAAACAGGATTTCATTGCAAGTACGGAGTGGAAATGATGAAAGTGGAAGCGGATATGCAGTCTCTCTGTTGTGGGATAAAGAATCCTTAGAATGCATGTCCAGGAATACAGCAAGGGCACACAGTAGTTATGCTTTTAGCTTTCGGAGAAACTTTCACACTCCTTTCCATCGTGGCTTCGGGACTTTATATTTACCAAACTGTAAATAAGAAGCCATCTTTTCCTCCATTTTAGTCAACGCTTCTTGTCATTTGTTTCCTTGATGACGGCCATTCTGACTGGGGTGAGATGGACTCTCAAAGTAATTTCAGTTTACACTTCCCTGGTGGCTAAGAACACTTTAAAAACACCAAATGGTCAGCCCTGAGAGCATACACACAGATATCATTATACAGACTGAGCAGGTCACATTTAGGAATATACATGTGAGTGAATCTGTGTGTGCGTGTGTATGTGCGTGTGTATGTGTGTGTGTGCGTGCATGTGTGTGCATGTGTGTGCGTGTGCGTGTGTGTGTGTGTGTGTGTGTGTGTGTGTGTGTGTAAAACAACAATTAATGAAAAAAGAGGCCATAAATTTGAGAGAGCAAGGAAGGATGTATGGGAGGGTTTGGTGGGATGAAAGGGAAGGAGAAAATGACGTAATTATATGCTAAAAAAATAAAAGAAGTAGAAATATAAATATTTATTAGTATTTCTTCTTTTGAGAGCTCTTTGTTCAGCTCCATAGCCTATTATTTGATTGAGTTGTTTTCTTAAAGTTAATTTTTTTTAATTCTTTATATAGTCCAGATATTAATCCTCTATCAAATGTACATCTGCACAATAGTTTTTCCTACTCCATATGCTTCCTCTTTATTCCATTTACAGTTTCCTTTGTTGTACAGACACTTTTTTAATTTTATGAAGCCCATTTGTCAATTGTTGGTCTCAGTTCCTGAGCAATTGAAGTCTATGAAACCAGCTACTGCTATGCCTAGATCTTGAAGTACACTCCTGTTTTCCCCTCTAACTGCTTCTGAGCTTCAAGTTTCACATCAAGGCCCTTGGCCCATTTGGAGCTAAGTTTTGCGCAGGGTGGAAGATAAGGATCTACTTTCGTTCTTCTATACGTTATCATCATTTTGACCAGAACCATCGACTGAAGGTACTTTTTTCCAACCTTGTTTGGTGTTTGTTTTGCAAAACGTAGGTGGCTGTAGCTGCATGCATTTATATCCCAGTCATCCATTCTATTGCATTAGTCTATATCTCTGCAACATGTTGTTTTCATTTCTATGGCATTGAAGAGTAACTTGAGATCAGCTGTAGTGATATCTCCAGCATTATTCTTCTTCCTCAAGATTGTTTTAGCTGTCCAAGATCTTTTGTGCTTCCATATGAATTTATGGGTTTTTCTTCTGTTCCTGTGAAGAAAAGCATTGGAATTTTTATTTGGACTTCATTGAATCCATAAGTTGCTTTTGGTAGAATGTCATATTCAAAATATTAAATCTTCCAGACTAGAATCGTGGGAGGTCTTTCTATCTTCTGCTGTCGTCATCAATTTCTTTCTCCAGTGTTTTTAATTTTTCATTAGAGAAGTTATTCACATCTTTGATTAAGTTTCTTCCCCAATGTATTTGTTAGGCTTTTGTAAACGGAATTTGTTTCCTGATTTCTTTTGCCGGTGTGTTTGCGCATGGTATACAGAAAAACTATTGCCTTTTGTATGCTAATTTTGTACCCAGCAACTTTGCCAAAATGTGTGCGAGTTCTAAGAGTTTGCTGGTGGACTCCTTAGGATTTACTGTGCACAGAATCATATTATCTGCAAATAAGGAACTTTGAGTTTCCTTTTATTTCCTTCTCATCTAATTGTTCCACCTAGGGCTTTAAGAATATAGATAGCAAGAATGGAGAAAGTGCTCACCTGTGCATCATACCTTATTTCAGCAGGAATGCTTTGACTTTTTCCCCATATAACGTAACATTGGCTGGAAGTTTTCCCTATGTAATCTTTCTTATGTTCCTTCAAACTTTTTTATCGTGAATGGATGTGGATTTTATTGAAAAGCTTTTCTATATTTATGGAGGTGACAATGTGATTTCTGTCTTTGGATCCATTTATATAATTTACATAACATTTATTGATATGCATATATTGAACCATCCTCAAATCTCTAAAATAAAGCCAACTTGATCAAATTAGACAATCTCTTTAGTGTGATCTTGAATTTGGTTTGAAAGTATTTTATTGAGAATCTTTGCATCTATGTTCATAAGGAAGATTGGTCTTTGATTTTCTTTTTATGTTAGTTATTTATGTGGTTTTGGTATCAAGATAATACCAGCTTCATAAAAAGAGTTTGGTAGCATGTCCTGCTTTGTGAAATACTTGTGGGATACTTTGTGGGTTTCTTAGGGAAGCATCAATGCTAATTCTTCTTTTGAAGGTCTGGGAAAATTCACCAATGAATCCATCTAGACCTGGACATTTTAGCTGAGAGAGGGTTAATTACTGCTTTACTCTTACTACTTGTCATACACCTGTTTAAATTGTTTGTACCATCTTGCTAATTTTTGGTAGGTTATATGCATCTAAAACCTACCCATTTCTTTTAGACTTTCCTATTTAGTGGAATATATGGTTTAAAGGTATGACCTAATGATTTTCTAAACCTTGTTGGGCAGCTGTCATAACAGCTCCCTCTCATCTCTAATTTTATTTACTTGAATTCTTTTCTTCCTTCTTTCTGATTACTTTGCCAATCTTGTTCATCTTTTCAAAGAAATGACTCTGTTTTATTGATTCTTTGCATTGTTTTGTCTTTTTTTCCATTTCATTTATTTCTGACAGGATCCTAATGATTTCTTCTGGTCCACTGATTTGGACCTTGACTTGTTCTCATTTTCCCCAGATCCTAAGTTGTATCATGAAATTATTTGTGATAAAACTCTTATTTCTTAATGTGGACATTTGGAGCTATGCACTTCCCTCATAAGATTGGTTATTGTACTCCATAGGTCTTGTATGCTGTGTTGTCAATTTCTTTTGATCCCATGGATCTTTGATTTCAACCTTGATTTCTTCAGTGATGTGTTCAATTGTGTTCAGTTTAACCTCCATAATTTGTTTATGTTCTACATTTTCCCTTGTGGTTGGCTTGTTTTATATTCCCTTGTGATCAGATAAAACAAAAAGAACCATATCAGTTTCCCTATGCTTGTTGAGATGGCTTTGTGGGCTAATGTATGATCTACTTTAAACAAAGTCACTTGGGCTGCTGGGAAGAAGTATACTCTGCACTATTTGGATGGAGTGCCCTATAGATGTCTTCTAAGACCATTTGCTCTATGGTGCAATTCAATTCGGATATTTCTCTGTTGGTTTTTAATGTGGATGACCTGTCAGTTAGTGAGAGTTGGGCATGGAAGTTATTCATTACTATTGTGCTGGGTTAAGTAGAGCCATCTAGGTTCATAGCTGTCTTTCAGAACTTGAAATACAGCCTTTCAGATGCTCTGGGCTTTTACCATTTCAGTGGGCAAGTCTGCTGTTGCTCTGATAGACCTGTTTTTATGTGTTACGTGCTGTTTCTTGCCACTTTCGACCTTCTGTCCCTGTTCATCATACTTAGTGGCTTAATCATGGTGTATGTAAGTATAATGAGGGGAATTGTTTTCTGGCCTGTGTGTTTGGTATCATAAATATATCCTGAAGCTGGATTGGCACTTCTTTTCCTACTGTGAGAACTTTTGTGACAGCTTCTAAAACATCTTCTATGTCTGTAGAACTAGACTCCTCCCCTTTTGTGCTCATCATTCGTAGCTTTGGACTTTTCATGGTGTTTTGTATATTTTGGAATCCACATTTGTTCTTCCTCATCATTGTATCGTTTTTGTGTGTGAGTTTTCCAACCCCTCCACCTTGTCTTCAAGCTCTGCTATTCTGTCCTCTTTTGATCCACTGTAACACTGAGACTCTCCGTCAGGCTTTTTATTTGACATACTGTGTTTTTCACTTCCAGTAGTTCTGACTGTTTTTTCTTCACGACTTCTCTCTTTGTTGAATTCCTCTTTCATATCTTGCATCATGTTACTTGTTTCATTCAACTTTTTGCTTGTGTTCTTGTACAGGAGCTTGTTTCTTGTTTCTGTGTGTGTGTGTGTGTGTGTGTGTGTGTGTGTGTGTGTGTGTGTGTGAATGCCACATGTGTGCAGGTGTCCACAAAGGCCAGAAGAGTTACTAAGGTTAGATGTGGGAGGGAAGTGGAATATGTAAAGCTAAGGAGTAATTAATTATTAAATCAACTTTGAAAGGAAAAAAATCTACATAGGAAAGTAGCTGGGAGGGGAAAGTTGAGGTACTGTCGGGTTTCACAGAATTTTAGAGACTGTTTAAGCTACAGGTGGTTATAATTAAGAAGTGAAAAGAGGAGGCAATAAGATACAATGAGGAAAGACATAGGAATAAGAGAATAACATAAACTGTGAGTGAAAAGTATAGAAGAGCATGCCTTACAGTAGACAAGAAACATACAGGGCATTCCTAACTGAGCAATCTGCAAACAGAAACAAAGCCATCATGAGACATATATGTGAGTGGAGATTAAATAATAGAAAAATAAGGCATAAAGAGAATACTTCCATCACAGTATGCTGAGTTGAAAGGTGCAGCCCTCCAGGTCCCTCTGGCTCCCTTAAGTTCCACTTAGTGAGGCCGCAGGGAAGGGGAGTGTAGCCTTCATATTCTGTAGGGTTCTGGTGTGCGGAGGAGAGAGAGCAGAAGGAAGTCTGTTCCTAATGGTTCCCTGGGACACTTGTACTCCACCATGGTGTCTTCTGATCCTGCAGGTCTGGTGTCTGTGAGGAGCAGCACTCCCTATACAATATATACGATGTGTCCTGCTCTGCCCTGTGCAGCTTGACGCAGCCAGAGGAGGACTGATTTTGAGAAAATTCACATCAGGCACCACTCCTCGGTGCTCCCGCTTGTTGGCCTATAGAGACCTCCCTGCACTAGAAGTTCATTTACAGAGCTTGTCGCTTACAGAAAAAGTGATGACTGTGATCTCTTAAATGTTTTCTTTTACTGAGTTTCAGTAGTAATGTCTCTTTTCTTTTCTTTCTTTTTAAATTAATTTTTTTCATTTACCAACCACAGTTTCCCCTCCCTCATCTTTTCCTGTTTCCTCCCCCACCTTCTGTCAATCCCCCCCCACCCACTCCTCCTCCCTCCTCCATTCAGAAAGGGACAGGCCTCCCACGGGAGTCAACAAAGCCTGTCATATCACTTTGAGGCAGGACCAAGCTCCTCCCCCTGCATCAAGGCTGGGAGAGGCATCCCTGAATTGTGAATGAGTTCCCAAAAGCCAGCTCATGCACCAGGGACAGGACCTGATCCCACTGCTAGAGCCCTTCAAACAGTCCAAGCTACACAACTGTCATCCACATGCAGGCCTAGGTCAGTCCCATGCAGGCTCCACAGCTGTGGGTTCAGAGTCTGTGAGCCCCCATTAGCTCAGGTGAGCTGTCCCTGTGGGGTCCCCTGTCATGATCTTGACCCTCCTTGCTTATATAATCCCTCCTCCCTCTTGTCAACTGGACTCTCAGAGCTCAGCCCAGGGCTTTGTTGGAGATTCTGCATCTGCTTCCATCAGTTACTGGACAAAGGCTCTCTGTTGACAATTAGGGTAGTCACCAATCTGATTACAGGAGAAGGTCAATTCAGGTACCCTATCCACTATTGCTAGGAGTCTTAGGTGGGGTCCTAATTGTGAATTCCTGGGAGTTTCCCTAGCACCTGGTTTCTCCCTAACCCCAAAATAGTCTCCTCTGTCAAGCAAGATATCTCTTTCATTACTCTCCCCCTCCACCCTGCACCCAACTCAACCAACCCATTCCCTCATGTTCCCATCCCTCCACTCCCCTCCATTTGCCCCCAGTTTACGCAAGAGATCTCATCTATGTCCCCTTTCCAGGGAAATCCATGTGTAGTGGTGATGTTTCTTATCCACCATCTTACTCAGAAGTCCCAATCCACAGCTTTTGTAATGCAACATTCTTGAAAAGTTATAATTTTAGAAATAGAAAATGAATAATGGTCACCAGGGTTTGGGGGAAATGGGATGGGATGAAAATGGGTCCAGATGCAAGGGAAACCCAGGGAGTCCTTTGGGACTGAAATGCCCTTTATCTTGATTGTTATAAAAGTTAATATCCTGGTTAATATTAAACTACAGTTTTGTGAGGTGTTATCATAGGTAGAGTGTGTATAAAGGGCATCTGTAATTCTGCCAGTTTCAAGTTATTTCAGAATTGTTGTTGGTGTTGTTTTGGCTTTTTGACACATCAGTCTTGTTATCTAGCCCAAGTTGGCCTTGAACTTTCAATCTTCCTGTTTCAACCATACAAGTGCTAGACGTACGGATATGTACCACCAATTCTGACTTCAAGATATCAAAGTCAGAGCCCAGCCTGAGAGGCACATGCCTACGATCCCATCTAATCAGGAGCTTGACACAGGAGGGTTATGAGTTCAAGGCCAATCTGAGCTACAGAGCAAGATCCTATCTCAAAACTGGAAAAATAAACAATAAAAATTGAATCAAATAAAGAATATTATATAAAAAGTGTTTTAATTACTTATAATCTCAGTATAAAATTGGATTAATTTTACAACATATATGTTACTTAGGTGATAGCTATGATCATCTGGATCCTTCAAATCTTGTTAAAATTGAGTCACACATACACTCCCATCTCCCTTTCAATACCCTGTGAAGTTTCAGATCACTTCAGCTTCTGTCTGTACCTGGAGGTAGGAGCAGGGAGTGGTCGGAGATCACCAGCTTCTGCCATGCTGCTTGGGCTGCATGCTTTCCATTCATGGGTCATCTGCCCGCTCTTCTCATTGGTAGATTCCCAGGACTCTCTTCTCCTGAGAGAGTGTGTACCATAGAGTGCATGAACAAAGGAGGCTGCAGGAGGCGAGCATTCTATCACATCAGAAAAAAATATGTCCGTAGTGAGCACCAGACTTCCCTCGTCTAGGAAGCCCTTGGATCCTCCCACAGCTGGCACTACCACGGTCTCTTTTTCTCTGAAGTCTTTCATTTCTCAGCCTTTTCTATTACCACCACCACCCCTTACACACACACATGCTTTTCTCTCCCTAGACACTAAATTCATCCTCATGACTCAAAGAAATGTAGCCTCCTCTTGTTACCTTGGTTCCTGGTAGCCTATGACCTTGAACATAATTATTCTAAGATGAAAGGAATCTTAGTGAACAAAGAAATTTTCTTCCTGGAAAAAAAAAAATTTGCTGTGTTGTTGTCAACAAAACCCATTGTCTATCTTGCCATTCACTTGCTCCAAAACAATGTACACTCACTTGCTTCAGCTGCCTGTGTTCAGAGCCACAACTAGAGACTGGACTAGTCAGTGGTCCTGATCTCTCGGTTTTTCTGCATCATGTCTAATATCATCCTCTTCAAAAGGGGTCACATTTGTGGAAAGTGAAGCTATCCCAACATTCTATACATCAAAACATCACCATCATCAGTAGGAATCTATCCATCCTCATCACCATACATGACAGCCATATGCCATCTTTCTTGCTACCCACTGTTGCCTAAGCAGCAATATTCCAAATCTCAATGGATCAATTGTGATGGCTATTCTAGAGTGAATTGTATCCCTATCTCGCTCTCTAAATATCAGGTCACATCCTAAGCCCCACCCACTACCTCTGAATGAAAGGATGGAGTCTCTAGGGTGTGCTTTCATCCAACAGGACTGGTATTTTTATGAGTGTACAAGATTAAGACACAGACACACATAGAGAAAAGACCATATGAAGAGACAGAGAAATCAGCCATTTGTAAGCATACATGGGGTCTCAGAAATCAACCCTAGCATCCCCTGAATCTCATGCTTCTAGCATGCAGAATCAAAGAAAAAACTGTTATTAAAAGCATGCATGTGGTTACACATGTTACAGCAGTACTAGAAAACCTAGACAAAGGCTCTAATCAACCATGGCAATTTTGTTTCTTCAGAACTTTCTTTTTTGCCTATTACAGAGAGTGATATACAGGGGGAGTCATTTCATCCTTAAAAAATGCCCCTTCTAGCAGGGGTGGTACACACCTTTAATCCCAGCATTCTGGAGGCAGAGACAGGTGGATCTCTTTTTAGTCTGGTCTAAAAAGCAAGTTCCAGGCCAGCCATAGCTACCCAGAGAAACCTTGTCTTGAAAAAAAAAAAGCCTCTTTTGTTTTACTATAGACATTATTTTATGAAAACGTGATGTCTACATCTACAGACGGTGTCTTGAAACTTGAAGGAAAGTAAAAGAAAATCTCAGGAACACTGACTTGGACTTTTGATATTGACAAGTTACTAATCCAAGCCCAGAACTGCTTCCCTCTTGGAAATCTTCTTTTGTGCCCTCTTATATGCAGGGAAAACCATCAAAACTGTTCCTCCTCAAAGCATCACAC
Organism: Peromyscus eremicus; assembly: GCF_949786415.1. Taxonomy (NCBI): domain Eukaryota; kingdom Metazoa; phylum Chordata; class Mammalia; order Rodentia; family Cricetidae; genus Peromyscus; species Peromyscus eremicus. The sequence continues at coordinate 68,986,164 of NC_081428.1, forward strand.
TCCTGATTTTCCTGTGAAGACAGTCTACTTCTTTATTTGGAATATGGAAGATTCATTCTAAGACGTACTACTGTAGCCATCACACAGTGAATTTAGCCATACAAGAAAACTAAAAGGAAATGGATAGAGGAATGTCAGGGGGAGAAAACTATTAGATGGGACCTAAAGTCATCCAGCAGGAAGTATACCCCCCTTCATGTCCTGACATATTAATTTCTTTAGTCAAGAAACAGTTATCAGTTTATATGCCTGTCAGCACCATTGCCATAAAACGGAAAATGAAATCACGAACCTGAGTCTTGCCCATGAACTTACTGTAAAAATAGAGACTGCATTCATTTCCATTATAGTGGAACCAATGAGTTAAACCCTCACTGTTACCTCAGGCTCCAAGAGTGCCAAGACATTATACTTTCAACTTTCTCCTTCGTACCATGTGTCTTAGTTCAGGTTTCTACTGCTGTGAAGAGACTCCATGACCGCAGCAACTCTTATAAAGAAAAGACATGTAACTGGGGTGGCTTACATTTTCAGAGGTTTAGTCCATTGTCATCATGGGGTAACATGGTGGCATGCAGGCATACTTGGTACTGAAGAGGTAGCTGAGAGTTCTACATCTTGCAAAGGCAACAGGAAGTGGTCTGTCTCAATGGGCGTGGCTTGAGCATATGAGACCTCAAAGCCTGCCTCAACAGTGACACATTTCCTCCAACAAGACTACACCTACTCCAACAAGGCCACACCTCCCATTAGTACCACTCTTTTGGGGGGCCATTTTCTTTCAAATCACCACACCATGACAGCAAATCCTCTTTCTATATTATTAAACAAAATTTGAAGAAAAATCAGTAAAGGATACGTGGTGGCCACAGGAAGACTGTGTCCTGTAACTCTTGGAGAGCTGCTTGCTGGAACGGGCCACTTTCTGGCAGGTCATCACAACGTAGGAACGTTCTCTGGTATCAGCAAGCCACAGGCCATTGCCCCCTTCCCCTTGAGCCTCGCTGCACCTAGCTGGGCTGAAGAGAAACAACGGCTGCCATGATTGGTGGTAAGGTAAGTCATCTGGCTGAACCATGCAATTCTTAACTGGAGTGAGGAGGTGCAAGCAAAATAAGCCTTGAGTTTTTTGGGTTTTTTTTTTTTTTTTCTTTTTATATTTGTGTTATTTCCAAGAGAGCCAAGAAATCATTATTTTCCTTCCAGGTGCCCACTAGCTGAAAAGCCACTGTTGAGGGCGCCAATGCCACCGTCTCAGTATTGTTGTTGCCTCACCAGAGGGTGGGGAGTGGCTGGCAGTTAGACAGACCGTGTTTTAATTGGCCTCCTCCTAGAAGCAGAAGGGCCAGACGTTTTTCGGGATGCTTATTCAAGCCAGTTTCAGAGCAATAAAAGTGCATCTTTGATACGCAGAGTTTATGTTCTTCATAAAAATGCTAATTGCAATCTCTACTGAAAGCGCCGGGGAGAATGCTTTTTCCCCTCAGGCTTTTTAATATGAATACGGTTGTGCTGTGTAGGTGACCTTGTATTCTTCAAGAGGGGGCAAAGCTTAAGTCCTTGCAGCCCCCACACTGAGGGTTCTGCCACAGTGATTCAAAAACATTCAAACTCTTCATGGAGAACTGGAAAGCAATGCATTTGTTTCTGTCTTCCTTTTTAAATCTCTTACTACACACACGCTGGGGGAGATGACAATATTTTTTCCTTCTGGATGTTTTTCCAAGGTCAGTTCGGAGCTTCTTCCTATTTGGCTGAGAAAAACCAAAGCCCCAGTAACTGACTGTGTTCACAACCCTCTCTGCGGCTTGGAAACCTGCCCCACCTACAGATGCTACAAGAGGTTGCTGATGCGTTTCCAGGGCCCCACTGTTTCTCCTCTGCTACAGACAAGGAAGACAGAGTGATGAGTGAGGTTCTATTTGTCCTGTGGGATGACTCATGCAACAAGGGTTTCCAAGGCAGAAGGCTGGGCTTTCTTTGCTTTGCGTACCCCACCCCCATCCCTTTTGACATTTAGGTCCTCAGGCAGGTTTCCATTCACCCTTTCTGACCGTCCCCTCCCTCAAATCTCCAACTCTAACAAGACTCTTTTTTAAACATTCAATTGCACTCAATTTACTCTGGGAACGTGTTTAAAGGGCAAGGGTTTTGAAACATGATCAACAAAATAATCAGTTCTGGATTACGCTAAATAGCATCCTTCCAGATGGAGCCAAGACTTAAGAGGAAAAACAGCTTCCTGCAACCCTCCCTCTGTGAATGAGAATCTGTGTCTCAAAACTTTTTATTGAATATTTCCCAATGATGCCTGTCTTTCCAGTAGGGGAATATGCAGTCTTTCTCAGAACTGAGACTCTTCCTCGGATCCAGCTGTACCCAGCTGTTGCGCAACAGTTTGGACCGTTCTCCGACGAAAAACTGGCATGTCTAGAGCAGGCATTCTGCATTTCCTACAAATGGTGTGTTTCTGTTTGTTTGATTGATTGATTGATTATTTAAGGGGAGGGTGAAAGAGCAATAAATGTGAAGGAATTAAAACATAGTTGACTAAAATATCATACCCCTAAGCAATTTTCATTGTAGCTAGGAGACCAAATATGGAAATCTACATGGTTAAACCCTGGTTTCCAGGGCCTGGGAAATGGCAGAGTTATTAAAGTTCTTGCCAGGCCAGCATGCAGATTCGAATTAGTATCTGTAATGCCTATGTAAAAATGGGGGCCTCCAGCATACCTGTCGTCTCAACACTGGGGTGTTAGAAGAGGGTGACTCTCCAGGGCCCACTGGCCAGCTCATCCACCCAAATCTGTAAGCTCCAGGCTCAGTAGGTGACCTTGTCTCCAAAAATAAAGTGGAGAGTTACTGAGGAAGACACTCAACATTGACCTCTGGCCCCCACATGAATGCAGGGCACGTGTACCTACACACTTATGTGCATGCACATGTACCACATACACAAACACAGCCACAGAAAGAGAGCTGGATTTCCAGTGTTCCTGTTATCATGTCTGTCTCACTGAAGCATGGACAACGCACAGTGCTTTTGCTCTTGACTTTCCAATCTGCAAACTGGACAAAAAAAATGAAGGACTAGAGAGATGGTCCTCTATGGAGTTGTTGGCCCTACAATACTCGGCTCTTTCATTCCAGATCACATAATAAATGCCTACACGAAGCGGTCTCACCTGACCAAGGAGCTCAGGCTAGTCATAGTCTGTGGACTGCATCTCTAAGAGCAACAAGGACCATCCAGATCAATCAGATCCGTGATTGTGCATTAGAGAAAGCAGAGAATTTACTTCTGAGAAGAGTCCTTATAATCCTCACTTTAGATCAACCAAGTCTAGAGTCCCTGAATTCAGGAGTTCATGGGCTGTTGAATCAGTATTGACTGTTACAATGTTCTTCCGGAGGTCTGAAGAATGAACAGTTACTTGATGGGTGGAATTAGGGGATAGAGAATAAGCTGGTAGATGTGCTAACAAAACCTTCTATGAGAAGTAAAAAGAGCTTCCCAGTAGTGCTGATATTTGCATTAATCAAGATGTCTCCCAATTAACTCAATATAGTACAGCTAGGTTAGAAGAGAAAAATGCAGAAGAGGGGAATGATCTCAGAACAGGAAAAAAATAAATAGCACCATATGAAGAAAAGTGCCTCACTACATATAGATGGAGAACAAATACAATGGACCACTGCCAATGCCAGGGATATATCCTGAGAAGACACCAGTACATAACTTTACCATTGCAGGAATAGCATGGCATAGACTCATAACACCAAAACAGCCACAGGGCCACTAAGTGACATCAAATGGTAGAGCCATGGCAACGTGCACAGACCATAATTGACCAAAATATTGTTTTGGTAATAGACTCTACGTAACCACAGATGACATGAAATTGGTAGATATCAGTGAAGAACACTGACGAAATTTGAGAAGGAAAGTGACATAATCCAATAAATCAGCATCATGCAGCATGATCTTTGGGAGTCAGGAAAGAGAGAGAACTGAGACTGCCCTTGAGTTTTCTTCCCTGTGGTCACACTCAAAGTGTGAGTTTATCATTAAAGCTTTTGATGTACTTCTCTCGTGAGAATACATGCAAATTCTTTTACATTCCTGTTCACTTCTCTAACCCCCGTGCCTGCTAAATGTTTAGTATTCTGTAGATATCCTGTTAATAGAGAAGCTAAATGAATGCGTACATGGGTCAATGAATGGGTACCATGTAAAGAATCCTAGGGTGATGATAGCAGGGATGGAAACAAAGATGTATACACAAAACCATCATGAGATATTAAAATCATTTGACAGTAAGTTGTATTGGGGGCATATGGGAGTGCAAAACACAGGGAACAGACTCAGAGGTTGTGTGTCTGGGAGAATGAATGGCGTAGATTTAGGTGAAAATGGAAGGCTCCATTCACAAAAGCAAGAGTGGGTCCAAGTCCAGAAGGGGGTTGATTAGGCCAGCTTTCAGCCTGTTGAATTAAGACAATGGTAGCAATCTTGTGTAAAGAGTCTAAAAGAGCTGAGAATAGAGAATGGGGTTTGGAAAAGAAGACAGAGCTAAACAGAAAGATTTTCCTATTAGCTTTGAGAGGCATCAGGTAAAGCCATGGGCAAGGATGAACATGCCCAGGATGGAGGGCAGCGAAGAACAAAACAAAGACTGTGCCCTTAGGGAGGGAGGCACAAGGAGTGCTGTCTCTTTGGAAACCATATCTCAATCTCCCCATCCGGGTATCTAATCGCCTATTTGTCCAGATGACCCAGAAAATACTACAGACCCTTGTCTTGCCTGGAGAGAGGAGCCTTTAAATGCCAGCTGTGTGCCAGCCATTAAGTCGAATCACCCGTTCTTGCATGAGCCATCAACAGCTCATGAGTGAAGTGGTTCAGGGATGGCACTCAGGCTGTCCACAGCAAGCTCATGCTTCCCTCTGATGCTATTTAGTTTGTGACGGTGTTATTAAAATGAAAGGATTTTTTTTTAATGAGCTGGGAGGGAATCCACTTAACCAAATTGTTCATAAAGGGCATAAAACACATCAAGACTTTGCTTTACGCCATTCTACCAATACAGGATCCTGCCGTTGCAAGAACCTTTTTATATAAATATTTACAAGGAGAGTGAAAAAAAAAAGGAAAGTGGTTTGGGGAGCCACCAGATGGAATAATACAAGAATAAACTTGAATGTAGTCCAAACGGGCTTCACCAACAACAAGGAGAATCTTCCAGCACCTGGGAGTTGGAGTGACAAGACTCCAGAGTTCTGAGTCAAGCAGCTATTGGAGAGCCTCTCTTGGGACTCATTTCTGCTAACCCATAAAAACTAGATTTTTGTATTTATTAAAATCTTCAGAACCTAGTTTACAATAAAGTCCCAAATGATATTTGTGAATTAATTCATTACTCATCACTTCCCTCTCAACAATCAACCTCTAGTCTCTTCCAAAACCTTTCAAAAGATGTGGTGTTGGAGCTTAGGGCTTGTCACACAGAAAGGAAGCCTTCTCCTGGGTTGTCGTCAGGCTAGTCACTTTGCATTTCATTTCTGAGGTGGCAGTGTCTGCCTATGTTGCTATGCATCGAGCCTGTGTATCGCCCACCATTTCCATTTCTCCATCTGCCTTGTGTATCCTAAGTACAAAGAAAGGCGCATTAGCAGAAATACCAATTATATAATGTTTTGCGATTGCTCTCCAGCCTTTTCCTCCACTCTCACTGGCTCCCCTATGCGACCTTCCAACTCTGAGCAAGTTTGAAGCAAACTTGGCTCATGGTGCATTTTGCAAATAAACCACAAAATAACATGATTGTAAAAATGTTAGCTGCAAAAGTAATAAATAAGGAAATAAATAAGTGTATAACCACAGAGCCTTGTCTGGCTCCTCCACTCCCCAACCACAGTGGCCCTCTGCTGTCTGTCCTCACTAGGGGGCTAAATGAGAAGCCAAGAACACAGGAACACACCCCTTGCTCGCCCAGGGCTCTCACAGGTACAAGTGATATTTCTATCCCTTGCAAGCCAGAAAGTTCTAGAACAGAACTATCTAACAACAAACAAAGAGGAGAGTGTTGGCTCCATGCCACCCTGGATTTAGATTGTCTATCATTTTGTGAACCTAACAGGGTCAGGCTCTGTGCCTAGGTACACTCATGAGACACTGCAGTTCCCTCCTTAGCAACTCTAAGAACCAGACATAATTTGATCGCACTATGCAGATGAAGAACGTGAAGCTTATAAAACAAATAGTGACTGGATTAAATTTCTTCCCAGATGCTATGCAATCTCTGTAATTAATGGAATGGGATGTAGAGAGTATAGGAGAAACAAACCATGCCTCCTCCCTGCCTCTCTCTGACCACCACTTTCAAGCCTAGCTGAGAGGTCCTTGTTTTGAAAGAACTGGGAACTAAAACATTAAAGTCTAAACAGCAATCTTGTTAGCTCTTTTGCTTATCTTCTTTGAAATCTTAACTAAATCAGAAGGTCTATGGCTGAAAATGTTCTCCCAAGTATGTAACGAGTGCTGCCCAGTCAAAGTCGGAACAAGAGCCTGAACGCTGGGCCTGGGGCTCAGGAAGAGAGCAAAGGCACCAGTTGAGGACTAGTGGTAAACAGTGGTTTATGTGCAGGCCAGGACTTGAATATTAAAGATGGAAAAGAGCCAATGTGTACAGACAGCACAATCGCAGACCTTGGTACAGAGCCCCCTGCATTACGTTAACGGACACCTGCTTACCCCATTTATCCATCACCAGTGGCCCTTCTCTAGAACTGTGAAGGGTATATGGCCTGCAGAGTCCTTCAGGACAGCTTATTTTCCAGCAGAAGAAAGGTGAGGAGGGCAGGTAGGATGGAGGGAGGGAGAGAGGGAGATAGAGGTGAGCAGATTGATGCATATGCAAAGAAGGATGAAGGTCAGAGGTTACAAACACCGTGCATGGATTAAGAACACAGCAACTGCGTAATTTACAAAGTGTGCATAGGTCCACTCATGTCTTGGGTTTTTAAAACATCTGCACAAATAAGGGTCATTATCCCCATTTTCCCAATAGGAAAACAGAGGCTTCGTGGGAAGCCAAGACCAATACCCAGGTTCCTAGCCTTCACCTCAGAGTTCTCTATGTCCTTCACCTCCATGTTGGAAGTTCTGGAGAAGAAGCACCGCAGAGCTCAGTGTGCCGGACTCGGAAGAAGCTCCTAAAAGGCAGAGTCCGGACAGAAGGAGGAGAACGCTCCGGAATATGAGTGGAATAGAGGCAACAAGGAGGGTGGAAAGTACACAGCCCATCAGGATTCACTGAAAGTCAAATGAAATCATTCCTTCTCTTCCAAGTGCCGAAGTCCTGTGGTTTTAACATCAACATGATTTTAATTCAGCAGAGATGGAACTCCTTCTAAAACTGATTATGTATTTGTCTGTATTCTAAAACAAAGTACAAAGAATCTAATTTAGCCTTTTAAAGAGACTAGACCGTTTCTATGATGCATGCCATTCTAGAGGACTCTAAATTTAAAGGGCCACGGGACTCCACACTCAGTTTGAGTTGCTGGGACATGGTGGCTGTTGGGGATTTGTGGTGGAGTTGCCGCTTTGTTTTCTTTTCTGCCTCATCTCTCCTTATCCAGCCCTATGCTCTCGTTCATCTTCAGCGGGACCGCCAATAGCAGGTCCCTCCTCTCACTCCTGATGTATGTTTAGGAACTCGTATGCATCTGGAGGTAGCTAATCAGTCCAGGTCTGAGTTAGGGACCTCAATCCATTAGCAAAGGGGACATAGAACTGAGCCCACCTTGTGGCTTTGTACATGTCCTCTCTTTTCAGCCAGATTCACCTGTCCTTTTTCCAGTTCGTGGTCCTGAAGATCTCCGTCAAATAAAAATCTCCTTCAGGAATTATCCTAGGAATACTAAGAAGATGCCTTCCTCCAAAGCCTCCCACAGATGGGCCCGTGATGGGGGGAGGTCAACACTGCCTCCCTTGGTTTAATACTGTGAACCGTTAAAGACAGGATTTGCACCGGACGGTGGTGGTACACACCTTTGATCCCAGCACTTGGGAGGCAGAGCCAGGTGGAATCTCTGTGAGTTCAAGGCCAGCCTGGTCTACAGAGTGAGATCCAGGACAGGCACCAAAACTACATGGAAAACTCTGTCTTGAAAACACCAAAAGAAAAAAAGAAAGAAAAAGAAAAGAAAAAGAGACAGAATTTGCGTTTTATTTGACTTTACGTGTGTGTCCCTTGACTAGGAGTTTGTCATAGTAAGGTTAGAAATGCTGTCCTCGGGAACATTCATTCTGGAAGGAGGCAAGTGCAGGAAAGAGAAAAAGAACAGTGGGTCAGAAGCCTGGGAGGAAGGTAGGGACAAGGAATACGAGAAAGAGGGCAAAGGGAGCTGGAAGGCATGTTGTCCCTCAGCCCCATCCATTTTCCCGCAGCAGCAGCACCATCAGGATCCATTTCTGAAATCCCCCAACCTTCTCCCTGGATTCTGCCAAGAAAATCAGAACCAAGATGGAAGGCGCCAGCCAGCAGGGGACTCAGACGAGCACTCCCCCACCCTGATGATGCCCCCAGAAAAAGACGCCAAAGGTCAAGGAACCTGGTGCCTGAGTCCTGTGGGAGAAGGGAGCAGCCCAGCTGGCAGGAGACGATGTTCTCCTGTGGCTGCGGGCTCTGCCCCTTCCTGCTCCCGGCAGCCTGGCTCCGTAGCCCAGAGCGTGTCCCTGGATGAACCCTTGACAGGCCCTCCCGCCGCCAGACAGGTATTCAAATGAATGTGTGTTTTATTTTAAAAGACTTTGTTTTAAAAATATGGTCTCAGAAAGTTCTCTGTTCCTCTTGCTCATCAATGCCAGGACAAGAAAACTTACAGCCAGTTTGAAATCAACAACATCAAAGCAACTCAGTGTCGGTGGGACTCCCCATAGATGCCGCCCCTGCTTTGGAAATCATCACAGTTCGTCTTCCTTCAGATCTCCTGTTGAGTCATGCGGAGGCATGCCTCCCAGGACACAGATCGCCACGACACATAGCAGCCTTGACCCACTATGTGCAGCCCTGAACAGACACATAGACTTTTTCAGCTTCTGTATGTGTGTAAGGTTACGCATGGCGTCATGTATGTGTGAGATGGGCGCACAAGTACAGGGTAATAGCTGTGCACATATGCACATGTGCGTGTGGAGGTCTGAGATCAACGTCGGGTGCTCTTCCTTCCTTCATGCGTTCCGCCTTTCCTTTCTGACAGAAGTTCTCTTATCAGTTTGGCTCCACTGGTTGGCCAATGAACTTCATGGATCTACCTCTACCTACCTCCCATGGCTGGGGTTACAGGCACCCGCCATCATGCCCAGCTTCGTGAGTGGGTTGTGAGTCTCCAAACTCATGACTCCATGCTTGCTCAGTAAACAACTGACTGACAGCCATCTCCCCCGTCCCTAAACTTACATTATTGGTAGCAATGGACAATCGAATCCAGATTGTCTATTGGTAGCAATGGACAATCGAATCCAGATTGTCATTCGTGCTTGGCATCACGCTACCACTGAGCTATATTGTCAATCCCATTTTAAGCTCTTAAGGTTTTGACTGATGAAGCTGCCAAGGTCGGTGAAGTGGTTTGGATCTTTCCAGCATATTCTGGAAGTAGTATCTCACTTTTCCTTTAGGAAACCATCCATTCTCAATCCACGTGGTTTCTGAGGGAATGGTCTTGATCTTCTGGGCTTCAGTGGGGGAGTAGGACAGGCTGGCTTATTAGTATATACAAATAACCTCAGAGTCACAGTGGCTGAGTGATAGGCACTTACCAAGTCCACGGGGAGTTAATTCTAGACAGTCATCAACGTTACATGGACCAAAACACCAAATTTTTTGTTATGTGTATCCAAGTGAGAAGCTAAGCCTGTGGTTCCTGAGAGACCCCAGGAAAGAGGCATGTTCAATAAAGGAATTTATGCAGAAGGAAACCTGGTAGGACAGAAGTGTAGTTCTAGTCTCTCATTTGATACGTGTTGGAATCATTCGGTGATGTGCCCAAAAGGCTTTTCATACAGCCAAGTTGGCACAGAACTTACCCTAACTGACATCAGGAGAGTCCTGATTAATATGAAAAACCAAAATCAAATGTAATATGAAGTCGCAACTTTATGTTTTATAGTTTGCAAAGTGCCACCATAGGCAATGTGTCTTCGAAAAATCATAAGCATTCCAAGAAGTCCCATTATCATGTTCAATGTTTCACGCACGCCTTAGTGGAGGTTAACTAGTTTACCTATGTTCTGCTGGCCAATGGGTACCTGAGCCAAGACTGAAATCTAAGATTCCGACTCTGACTCTGATGGCACCATCCCATTTGAGGAATTATCAATCCAGTACAAGAGACATGCTAAGCCCAGGGACAGGCTTAGAAGACACCCAGGCAGGCAGTGCATATAAAGACGGGATTTCACGGTGTAACTCGTGGTTGCTCAGAGTGAACGCTTTCCGAGTCAAAGGGGAAAAGTGTGCTGAGGCTGGGCCAACAACAGGAAACCAGAAGAAGAAAAGGCTGCCCTGTGGAATTTCCTCAGGGGATAGTCAGGCACCTTTGCATGTCATATGAAGAAAGGCTTTTCTAAAATCCAAGGATGGGGCCGGGAGAGAAGGCACAGTGGTTAAGAGCCCTAGCTACTCTTCCAGAGGACCCGGGTTCAGTTCCCAGCCCCCACATGGCAGCTCACAACTGTTTGTAACTCCAGTTCCTAAGGATCAAATGCCTTCTTCTGGCCTCCTCGGGCACCAGGCATGCTCATGGTACACAGACATACCAATGGACAGAACATTCATACACATAAACCAATAATAATTTAAACTTTTTTGAAAATCCAAGGACAATCTCATCTTCTTTTTCTAATAAAGAAAACAAAATGGGTATGGGAAAAGGCTTGCCATAACTATTGGCTATTAATTGATTATCTGCCAGCGGCCAGGTTATTCACAGGGACCACCGCCAATGCTCACAATAGCTTTGCAGGCTGGGTATTGTCTTCACTTTTGAAATTTGGAAAATAAAACTTAAATTTTCTTTCTTTGGTTCCTTTCCAAAGGCTGTACTCACATTTCGAATGCTCTTCCTTTCTCAACCAAATGGGGAGGGACCGCTTGCCTCCTCAGATGCCTCCAAAGGCTCCGACTTTTCCACCCTTCTCCGCCCTTTGCTATGCTCAATTCTCCTCTCAAACACTAAGTTCGTTAGACTTAGAAAGCCTGCTTCCTACCTCCCGTGAAGTCTGTGAGTTCCCTGAGGAACCAGAGCAGACAAGAAAAGAGAGAGAAAGCAGAAAATACAGAGGACGACAGTTTTGACGTAGGCACGTGACCACTGTTATAAGAAAGACAAGGAAGGTGTCTAAAGACGGAAAGGCCGGGCTAAGCCATAGCCAGGCTAAGCTGTGGAGAAGAGCCAGAGCCCAGGGTACAGCCAGGCTGCTCTGCGTCGTCAGAGGGAATGACCGGGGACAGCAGGTGGAATTTCTTGTGAGAAATGCTTTCCTTTTCAGAGACCAGAGAGGCTCTATGCAGTTGAGCAATGGTCGAATTATATTTCAACGTCTAGTGTTCCTAAATGACGCGAGTTGAAAGACTGGCATGGTTTCTTGTTTCCATCTTCAGAGCAGGGACTAGATGGGTCAGTTTCACTCTCAGGAGGAAAACCTAGCACAAGGAAGGCGCAGTTCTTATGCTAGAAATGTTATGATTTAAAAACAAAGTACAGGCCGGGCTGCTAGCAAGCTTCACGAAGATTCCAACGCATACGTGATAAGTTCTTAAGGGAATACTGTAAAAAATGTCTACCTCCTAGTATTACCCCATGCAGTCAAGGCAACCAGGCCATTTCACAGCTTGTATTCTACTGTCACTATCAAAGACCAGTTCTGATTGGAATAGCCTTGGGCCTGTTCTCAAAGATAGAGGAACAGTAAACAGAGGACCAAGGTTCTCATCCTTGCACTTCTCTGCACTCGATGTGCAGCAGGGAAGGAGCTTTCGAGTCTCAGAATCTCAAGCTCTTTATCTGTGAAGTGGTTAGAAGAAAACCTTCCCAATGGCTGGTGTCTAAAAAGTAATAAAATACTAACATGAAAAATATTTTTTTGAGAAAACTCTAAATCACTATATTAATATTGCAGACTATCTGAATGATAGGATCATACTAGGGAGCCCAGGCTGCTCCTGAATTCGTCATGAATTCAGGCTAGCCTAAAATCTGTGATCCCCAGCCTCTTGTGCGCTGGGGTTAGTGGTATGTGCCTCCATGCACAGCCCCAGGATATAACTAAGTCACACAATGCATACCTCTTTTGGGTATATGCAGGTTGAAATATGTTGTGATCTTACTTATCAGTCTCAAAATTTGTATCTGTGGTTTGACATGTCTGAAGATTATTACAGGGTCAGCAAAGCAGAAACCCAGTACAACCTGCAAACTCTGGCCATCTGATGATCAACAGGAGGAAGGTCTGGGGCACGGAGGTCAACCCCGCCTCCATAGGTCAACCCCGCCTCCATAGGTCAACCCCATTGCTGAACAGATGTCACTCAAGGGCGTCAGGGCAAGCCACTGGACATTGTATGAACGAAATCTGTTCTCCAGGGTGTGCTTTCAGAAACACAGCGCAGACAACGGCACTGTGCAGAGTCAACTTCATCCCTGCTGTCTTACACCCAAGTAGTCCGTGTTGTTCCCCGTCTACAAGCTGCTGAACATGCTAGACCCAGAATTCCATGCTCACATTTTCTCTCCCTTCAAGACTCCTACGTGGTGTTTGCTGGCAGAGTTTGCTGACTACAGGTTTGAATAGTTATTCCTTCCTCTGTACTCCCTTGGGTCCTTCCTTGTGCATGCCTCTAGGGTTGCAGGAAGCGTGTTGCTCTGTGGTGATTTTTACCGTCTCTCTGTGATAATGCAGATCTAGAATGTTCTCCCTAAAATACATGTGCTAAAGGTTTGCTCCTCACCTTAGTTATTAGAAGATAGCAGAAAATTTAAAAGGCAGGGCCTAGTGGGAGTTCTTCTTAGAGGAAGATGAAAGGATTGCAAGGTGGTAGTCTAGCCTCTCTCTTTGCTTCCCAGCCACCGAGATGTGAGCAGTTTGCTTGGCTGTGCATTCCCACCATATTATACTGCCCTGCCACAGGCCCCAAAGCAAACAGACCACTGGCTGTGGACTAAGAGCTCTGAATCCATAAAGCAAAGGAAGTGTTTCCTCTTTTGAAGTTGCTCTATTTCAGATATTTGTTACAATAACAGAAAGTAAACTGGTGCACTAGCCTTCACTGCATTTGATGGTAATCATGCCTGCAGACCTCAGTGTCTCCCACAGCTAAACACTGGAGTGGAAAGAAAAAGGGGTAAGAGAAGCAGCGGAGAGGAGGAAGGTGGGAGGTGACGAAGGGAGAGAAGGCAGAGGGAGGGATAGAGAGGTAAAGAAGAAGAGAAGAAGGAGGATGGGAGAGCAGCAGAAATTCAAGGGGAAATGGAAGGAAAGGAATCTTACCCGAGTGATAATCCTAGGGGCAATAGGAATAACCTCTCCTCGTACAGAAAATTCATACTCAGTTCACAGCATCTTAGTCAAGGTACTTATGTCGATCTGATAGGACATATATTGACTCTTGGTTTTCTATTGATTCTGAAGAGGCTCCTAGGAAGATTTAATAAGAGTAGAAAAGATAAATAAGTGTACAGGTAATAAACTCTAGATTACACAAGCAAACATTACTCAATTACATTCCTATTAATATACTGACTCTGTAATGAATTTTTGAGGTATTTAATTATCAATTTGACAAGATAATCTAGGAGTAGTTAATGATTATACTAGTAAATTGGTTTTTTTTTTTAAAAAATCACTGACAATTATTAAGTCTCATAACAGACATCAAATTAACTTGCTAGGGCTGTCTGGTTAAATAGACAGCAGTTAATTATGAGGTACTTACACATGCTTCACATTTTAATATGCAAGTCTTTTTAATAGTGCAGCATTGACAGTGTTGTGTAAGGGAACAGTTTGCACATGAGGCATTTCCAGATTCCATACCCAGCCTTATTTTTGTGGATACTTAGTCTTCCTCATCACTATTTAAATTCCCTGGCTCCTGCCCTCACTGTTAGCTCTTACAGAACTAAGTGCTACAGCTGATGACCCAAACTAAATGTTCAAGAAAATATTTCTTCACTTGAGATGAATTAAAGTGGATTGGATTGGCTTGAACCCAATTGGGGTGAATTGGACTTTGTAAGGAAGGAGAACAGAGACCAGAACTCCTGTCTTTACTTTTGATCCAAGTGCTTTCAGTTACAATGAACCAGGAGAAGGGTCACTCATGGACTCTGTATCCAGATGGTTCTGACTGAAGCGTTGGTGCCACTGCTTGCCATTGCCATGATGTAGGGTACACTGCTCAGTCTGTCTGTACCCCCTGAATAAACTGCCTCACAGGACTGCTATGAAAAGCCAATAGATACTGACTTAGCTTCTGGAAGAATGCCTGGTACCTGGAACAGACTGTATGTGTTCGGAAAAAAAAATAACTTCAAAATACAGTTGCCACCTTGGATTGCTGTCCCCTTTACGTGTAGCAACTCATATCACATCTTCACAAAGATTTATCACAAGGAATTGTCTCATCTGTTCAATAAGAAACCTGAGGGGCTGGCAAGATGGCTCATTGGCCAAAGGCCCTAGCTGCCAGGACTGACAGCCCTTGGAAGCCATGTTAGGAGAGAACCAACTCACAAAAGTGTCCTCCGACCTCTACAGGTGTACTGTAGTACATGTGCGTGCGCATGCGCACACACCTACACACTTAAAATAAGTAAATGTGAAAAAAAAGAAAGGAAACTGAGGCACTCAAAGACAAGTGAGGAACAAGAGTGCATATGAACTTGTAGGAGTTGAGCCTTTTTTTCCCCCCAGTGGGGAGCAGGGTTAAGTCATATTTTCAGTTCCGTCAGTACCACGGCAGGGCTGTTTTGTGGTCCTGTCAGCACTACGCATTTGTTGACCACTTGACAGGCAAGACCCGAGTAAACTTTGTCTTTGGTACTATTAGAATTGTCTTTTCTTACCCAATACTCACAAAGCAAAGGGTGCAGGCGTGGAGCGAGATGAAAGACCCGCGATGGAGTAGGCTGGAACCTGCCCCTCTGGGGAAGACGTGAAGCCCAGCTTCAAACTCATTACAACATTAGCAGCTGACATCACTGAGAGCTTACCTTTGTGCCATGTGCTGCCTTTATCTCACTTAAAGCTCAGAACAAACAGCAGGCACCGTGTCTTTGATCATCATATTTGGCAAGAGACTTGGGATACGGGGAAATCATTTATTCAAGGTCAAATTGCTGAGAAGTTGTATTACACATCTCCATGACCTTAAACACACATCTCTCCGAGGCCATCAGGAGTAGTGTGCTCTTAACAAATTCCAATCCCCTAGGGGTTGGTTAAGTGGGTTTCGGTAACTCACAGTCAAACCCCAGACATTTCAAAGTATCCCAAAGATAACAAACATCAAGTCATTGTGTGTGGGAAGTTTTATAATAATTACATAAAATAAATGCTCAGCTGGCAGAAGATGAAGATCCGACTCATCAATTTCACAAGTTCATTTGCTCTGTTGGTCATCATGACGTTCACTCCATTTTATAACTTTCTCTCCTCACTTAATATATTATAGTGATCATCATCCCTCATTGCTACAATCCATAATTACAATTTTCACACCTGTATAAACAACCAGCAATAACTATCAAATGGTATTTGGTGAAAATATCACAATAAAATGACTCGCCTGTTACTAAATACCTAAGGAAAGTTTAGTGGGTTTGCTACATGTGGATCTGCCAGGAACATCTCAGCACAGTTCTGTTGTTTCTATAGCACACACTATCCAGAAGACAGGAAAAGGTGAGAGCTGTGACAAAGACAGCACAATACTGTCCCAAAAACAGGCATGTGGACCAGTGGGATCGTACAGAACCCAGCAGGAAATGTGCAGTTAACATAACCTAGGTTTCTTTTATTGTGGTTCTTGTTTCATTTTGGTTTGGTTTGTTTTAAGACAGAATCTCTTGGCACAGCCTTGGCCATCCTGGAACTCACTATGTAGACCAGGCTGACCTTAAACTCACAGAGACCCACCTGCCTCCACCTCCCGAGTGCTGGGATTAAAGGTGTGCACCACTATGCCTAGTGATAACCTAGGCTTCTGATAAGGATGCCAAGAACATACACAAGGAATAAAGATAATGTATGCCACCTGCAGAAGGATGAATTGAGACCCATATCTGTCACTCCGCACAAATCAGTCCAAAGTGTCCCAGATGCCTTAGTATAAAACCTGACATGTTGGACCACAAGAGGAACACATAAGGAATACACTTCAAGTTATACTTAGGGGCTAGAACTCTCTAAACAGAACTCCCAAAGCACAGTATATATATCCCTAAAGTCAACAGATGTGACTACATGATATTTCAGAGGTTCTACATGGCAGAAGCTTTACAGCCTACAGAACGAGAGAAAACATTTGCCAGTCATACCTTGGACAAGTGGTTGATATCTAAAATATAGAAAAAAACTGCAAAATTAAACAACAAAACCTAATCAATAATTGTACTTATAAACACCAAGCTCTCAGAAGAAGAGACACAAATTGTCAGTAAGTGTTTTTTAAAGATGTTTAGCATCTTTAGCCATCAGGTGCTGTGGGATATCTTTCTGTATGCTGTGAATATGTGTTGCTCTGATTAGTTGATAAATAAAGCTGCATTGGCCTATGGCAGGGCAGAATGGAGCCAGGTGAGAAAGTCCAAGGGAGATAGTGAGAGGAGAAAGGAGAGTAATGGGAGACGCCAAACCACATCCAAGGAGCAGCAAGATGCCAGCAGACCAGTAACGCCATGGCCACGTGGCACCTTATAGATTAATAGAAATGGGTTAAGTTATAAGAGCTAGCTAGCAAGAAGCTTGAGCCATAGGCCACCCAGTTCGTTTAGTTGGGTCTGAGTGGCTGCAGGACCAGGTGGGACACAGGAAAACTTCCAACTACAATCAAGCAAATGCAGATTAAAACCACTTTGAGATTCCATTTCACAAGAGTCTGAATAGCTAAGATCAAAAATCAAAAGACAAACGCTGCCCAGGATGTAGGGAAAGAGGAGTCCCTCTTCACTGGTAGGAGTGTAACTCTCTAGGGCTGTTAGAGAAGTCAACACGAGAGTTCTCAAAAAATTTAAAAACACAGTTTGTAGCAGGAACCTTAAAGGGTCTTATTAATAAAAATCAAACCTGAGCCAGGTATTGGGGTGAATGCTGGAAGATCAGAGAAGCAGAACAAGCCACAGCTTCCTCACCTTGCCAGTTCCTCAGCTGATCCTGTTTCCCCAGACTGGAAGCCTTTGAGCCCTCATCCAGAATCAGTCTCAGCTGAACTGCTGCTCCAAAGCCTAAAAGCTTAACCAGGCTCTAGTTCCTGGTTTTCACACTTTATATACCTTTCTGCTTTCTGCCATCACTTCCCGGGATTAAAGGCATGAGTCACCATGCCTGGCTGTTTCCAGTACGGCTTTAAACTCACAGAGATCCAGGTAAATCTCTGCCTCTGGAATGCTAGGATTAAAGGTGTGTGTGCCACCATTTTCTGGCTTCTGTATCTAGTGGTTGTTCTGTTCTCTGACCTCAGATAAGTTTATTATGGTACACAATATTTTGGGGAACACAATATCACCTCAACAATTACCATATGTTTCCACCTATATGACCCATGGACATAGAACTGCATATCCTAGCACAGAGATACCTGCACTCCATGTTTATTCCTGCTCTACCCACAACAACAAGGAACTGGACAGATAGACGATGAAAATGTAATTCATAGACACAATGGAATTTCATTTGGCTGCTAAGGAAAATGAAATCATGAAATTTATAGGCAATGGATGAGATTACAAAGTACTGTGCTAAGCAAGATTCAGAAAGGAAAAAAATGCATATTCTCACATATGTACATCCTAACTTATAATGCTTACATGTATGTGCATGACTGGGGGTATGTGGATTGTACTGGCTAAAAAAAAAAAAAGAAGACCACAAGATGGGGGGGGGGTAACTGAAGAAGGAGAGGGTACAAGTGACATTAACGCAGAAGAGAAGTGAGCATAGTGGGTGGGAGGGTGCAAAGAAGGCCCAGGAGGGATGAGAGAGAAGAAAGGGAAAGAGGAGCAGCAAAACAAACATGGTTTGAAAATATGATGATGAAATTCAATCCTGCGTCAGCTGATTGAAAAAATAAAGTCAAAAAAGAAAAAGAAAGCATAACGCTGGTAATGACCTCATGTGCTCCTGCACTCTTAGATTCTTAAGGCATTGAACACGGGTCTGGTTCCAGGTTTTGAGTGACTATGACTGATTTGCTAAAGTGAGCAAACATTCATCGACTGCTTCAAAGCTGAAATTTGGTGTCTGGCTCTGAGGCAAAGCGTACAGTGGTGTCAGGAGGACAGGGGTCTGTGTGGAATGCCAGTGAACACCGACCTTCAGGGAGAAAAGAAGGAAGCCATCAAAGGACAAGGGACCAGACCTCGAGGGGCATAGAGGAAAGCAGTCTGGGATGTTGATGCTCAGTGTCAGGGAAACACTCTCGGTGAAATGCACCCCCTGGTTATCTGCTTTCTCTGTGTCCGTGAGGAGCTGCCTCTGTGTGGCAGACGCCACAGGATGATGGGATCCAGAGCTCAGAGAGCTGGCATGCACACCTCCTAGGCTGCACCTCAAGCTTTACTGCAAATTTGCTGATGTTGGGCCGCACATCTAACCATTTGGCCTAAGTACTTGTAAAATGTGACAGCTTGTCAGGCCTGGTGGCCCATGTTTGTAATCTCCGAACTCAGGTAGCTGCAGCAGGAGGATCAGGAATCCAAAGCCATCCTTAGCCATAGACTAAGTTCCAAGCCAGCTTAGGCGACAGAGCAACAGGAACAGAACTACGAGTTAATTTAAGAAGGAAATTTACAGCACTGGATTCCAGTTTACAAAAGAAGTCTTGATTTCCTTCTTTTCTTGGCCTTTCCCCCTTCAGTCCAACACAAAGACAGGGACCACTAGAGGTCAGGCTTTTTATATTGCTCTCTTTGAAGAAAGGAATTCAAGGCCTGCATTAGCTGTGAGAAAGCAGGGGGTCTTCTACTCTGGCAAGCAGTGCCCCACTACAAGGCTGTTATAAACTGTTCTGTTCCCTCAGATTTCTAAGAAGCAAGGGTTTCATAACTTTCTGTGTCATTCCCTTGAATATCATTTCAATCTACTGCAGTGTCCCGATGGAAATGGCTAATCATTAACTGTGCTTCCTATGCAAGAATCAGCTGGTCCGCCATTCCTACAGCTGCAAAGTGAGAGTCTGATTCAATAAACAAGCAAGGTAGTAAGACTCCAGTCTAAGCAACCCAAAATCACAAGGTCAGTGAATGGCTAGGATGGGATAAAAACTAGACATTACATAATTCCAAAGTCCATGCTGCACTCGCCACAAAATACCGACTCTCGCATCCTTCCAGACTCTACTTACAAAGAGCCATCATTCACGAAGGAATGGGAACTGGAGATGAAGAGAGATTCCCCCAAGAATATCGTGAACAACTTGGCTTGGGCATGGGCTAAAGTTAGCTCAAGAAGCAAGTGCTTAGCTTCTCTTAGTACACACTTCGACCGTAAGCAGTGTACTAAGAGTGCCATGGAGGTAAAGGACAGCAAGCCCCAAAGCAGTAAAAATTAAGTATGTTCTGATGTGTTGGATCCAAACTTGGGAACCTCGTGTGCTCCACCCTCTCCCTGATAACAGCTGCAAGTGTTTGTTTTATTCCTCTAACATCTGGACAGCCCGTGTGTAAACAGAATGGAGGTCAGCGTAGGGAAGGATCTGAATGGTGTATTTCTAGGTCTCCTAAGGATACAATGATCTGGGACAGAGTCTGAGACAGGGAAATTCTTTTGGGCTTTATGACAGTGTCAGCAGCTGTTTCCAGTGGTGCTCAGCAATCTCTTACTACCAGTCCATTTCTCTACAGAGTGGGTTACTTGCAAAGAAAATACATTTATTTCTCATAGTTCGGAGGCCGAGAGGTCCAAGGTTAAAAGGCCACACACATGCTGAGGACCTTCTTGCCTTCTTCCTAAGGTGGCACTGGACATCCCATGACACAGCAGAAAAAAACTTGCTAACTTGAAATCTCTCATCCTCTACCAGTGAAGTCACCACGGCAACTACAGTCTCCACCCTAAGGACTCCATCTATCCATCTACATTAAGTCTCATCAGCACCACTTGCGAATACAGTGGACATGACTTAGAGGATCATTTCAATACGAGGTTTGCAGACATCAGATATCTACACCTTAGCATTTACCTGTAATTCCCTTTCACACTGTGATGGGAAAACCAAAGGTATGGTTGGATGGTGGTAAGCACTTCAGATGGTCCAGGTCTAGTCTGGGCTCTACCAATGACAGATCTTGAGCCTTTGGGAACATTATTCTATTCAGGTCTCATTTTACCATGTGGGGTCATGAGTTGGCAAAGACTAAGCTAAGGTTTCATCAAGATGTACTGTACAATTTTTAGTCATAGCTCTAGCAGCTAGTGTATAGGAATATCCTGATTCTGTGAAGCTATTCCTAACTACTGCTTCTCTTGGTCTACTGGACATGACACTTCAAAGATTACCAGCCCTCCAATTCCGTATTTTCTTAACAAACAAACTTCTCCCAAAGAACAAGTGCACACTACGATCAGTGTTTACAGACAGAACTCAGACAGAACTCCATCCATCAATAATGGCTTGTCTTCCAATGGTTCCTAAAGGAAGGCCCTCTCCTTACTTAAAATCATTTTTAAAAGATCATTTACCCAGGCATGCTTAATGTAAAACATGATGTAGCTATTCAAATATACTTTTAAAGTTCTTCAGTGTATTTTCTTCTTCTAAAAAGTGCATTGAGGTTATGGTCTTATTTGAAATAAATCTACTTAAATGAAGTGCAAACACAATAATGAATCATTGAATTTATAAATACATCTTGAATTCCAAAATCGTTCACTCGGTGCGGTAGGCAATGGATAGCTGGTGAAGAAATTAACTGGCAGAATAATAAAATCTGGACGTAGAAACTGAGTTATTTGATGAAATTATCTTTTGTAATCCATCAAGTAAGCATCAGTAACAGGGATATTCTTAATTTATCTTTGTTTCACTGGACTTCATTCTCCTCTTTAAATTTTCTTTTTTTAAAAAAAAAAAACCACGTGATGATATTTTAGGGTTAAGTTAACACACTGAACTAGAAATGGAGGTAGATAACGACCTCATGGACTGAACGTATTTTATTTTAGGATGGTGTTTAAATAGAGGTGGCTCAGAATTTTCCAGTGCAGAAATCTCCCCTCCCCATCTCTCTCTCCCCTCTTATCCCTTCCCTCTCCCACCCCTCTTCCCCTCCAACCTTTCCTTTTATCCTCTCAAAACTCCAGTTGGCTCTACTTCCAAGATGGCTGAGACTGTTGGGGCCCGATGTCATCCAGCAGAGGGCGCCCTTGGAGCAGATTTGGGTATGACCATGGAAAACTCTGGGAGGACAGTGACAGCTTCCTTTACCAGAGGATGACTTTGTGTTATCTCAGTTTCACGCTGACCTAAAGGACAACTCATTGGTCCTCCTTGAATTGTCTGAAAAAATTCTGCTTGTAGTCATCACAAAAATTCTCTGAAGAGCTCATGTTTCGCTTCTATATTCAGGAGGAGGGGGTGGGGAACTAATTGTTTAAAAACAAAAACAAACAAACAATAGATTCAGAAATGCACTACTGAGGATGGGAAATCAAGCAAATATCAACCAAGGTAGATGAAAGTGTCAGAGCAGCCGATATCTCCTCAGGCACAAGACAACTTTCCTTCTCTTAAAGGCAATGGTAGATGTTATGGGCAGAGTTCAAATAACAGCACAAAATCAACACTGGGTCAGGAATGGATAGTACAGATCCATGTACTGTCAGAGATCCATGTCAGAGCCCAAGAACAATCTTAGCAATGTTCTAATCTAGCAAATATATATATATACATAATATATATAATATATATGTATATATATTATACCAGGGACCAAGCTCCAACACATAGCATACAAACCAAAATGAGTGCGAAAGGACCAGCGGGCATCTGGGATGAGGCCTTGGCTCTAAGACTTCCTGGCTCTGTTCCTTTGGTCAGGTCCCACAGGTAAGCTTTTTTAAGCCTCATTGTCCTTGCCTGAGGGAGCTGAACCGTAGAATCTATGAGATACAACTTATGTCTTATGTTCTGAGTTTTGAGGCTAACATATTAGAACTGAAATTCAAAATTTCCTTGGGGAAGCCATACAATGAAGAATAATGGTGTGGCCAGCCATTGCTATATGCATAAATAGGAAATTGGAGATGAGGGCTTTCATCGGAGACTTCAACCACATCCCACGTCAGTCTCTTTCTGCCTGTTGGTCATCATCAGTGTAAGGGTAGGGAACATCGTTTCTTACCTTGTCTGTAGAGTCCAGGAGAGACTGGCAGAATGTTACCCAGTCACTCCACAGCGATGTTGGCATTTCTGAATGAAGAGCAGAATGAAGGAACCAGGAGAAATTTCAAAGCCTGACTCCTACACATAATTGTTGACTACGTATCAGCCATGGATCTCAAGGTCATACAGTAACGGGTAGAATGGACCTGGAACATAGGCTAAATGTGCCTTTTACCCAGTCATCTCCTTAAAAATCCTCATGATCCATGTGGTGCTGCTTAGGTTGTCTTCTCCTGGTTGACCTTGGTGTCATGTGCTGCTTCTCCAAAAAGAGCTCTGCAGACACAGGAATAGTACATCAGTGATTTCTGTGGAAGCTGGTGTCGACTGGTGTGCCATGGTTGGTTTAGGTCTTAGGTTGGTTTTAGTCAGTTCAGTGGTCTTAAGTGCATCGGTTTCCTTACTTGCTACCCTTACTTGGGTCCAGCTGACCTCTACTTGCTCCCTTGCTTGTGTGTGGAAGCCTTCTTGCAACAGTACTATCTAAAGCACAAGTGTTTCTGAAGCAAACTGTAAAGCAGGTTTGCAAACGCAATCATTCTTAAACCCAAGGAAACCAGTGTAAACCAAACATGTCCAGGACATTTTTACACGAATCTTTACCTAAAGGCCCTTAGGTAACCTAAGAGATGCTATCCTGACAGCATCATTACAACAACCTCCTACAGAGGATCTCACAACAAGCCTTGGGACATACCAAGTTGGACTTCCAAGGGACAGTTCTGAGGCTCCCAAGCCATGTAACTGTAAAGCTTCCTGGGACTCGAATGTGGAACATGGAGCTAAAGAATGGCTGGTAGAATGGAGACACAGCAGTCTTTTCAAACATGAGTATCTCGAATGGACTAGGAAGTAGACCACAGACAAGTCTAGACAGAGGTCAGCAGCCCGGCCCTCAAGTGCAGATGTGCTCTGCCTTGGCCTAGATAACGATCTTTGTGCTCCAGACACCCAGTGATTCTTCTAGACTTGATCTTGATCTTGAGATGGGCTAAGCTTCCTCCCCAAAGAACAAGGTTCTGGAGCTGGTTTTCAGTTACCTCTTTCCCACCTCCTCTTCCATCCAAGTACCACACACACATGCAGTTTCCCCATGGCATTGTGACAGCATGGTAGAACTACCACGGAACGATCAAAAGTCAAAAGGAGGAAAAACAAAGTTCAAATGGACTCAAGTTGCTTCGGGTGAGAGTGCCCAGCTGATTGCTGCCCTGTGTCCAACAGCCAGGGGCTCACTGAAACACTCTACAGATCTTGCCACAGCCCAGTTCAATGACGGGTGTTGACAGCCTATAACCCTCAGGAACATCTTGCTGGCCCAGCCTAGCCCTGAAGTCCTCCACACTCTGTCCCTGTCCATGTCTCTCTTCTTAGCCTTCAGGCTCCTCACCTCCTCAGATTCTTGCTCCCATTCAAGCAGACCAGATTCCCTTCCACCTCCACATGCAGACTGACCCTCATGCCCATTTCCAGTTCCTACGATGCTGCTGCCAGTGAACCAGCATCCAGAAGCCACGGCAGCAGCCTAAGGGAACTTCCCACACCTCCTCCTCTATCTGTGCCCTGCCAGAAAGCAAAAAAGAAAACATACTGGCAGCTTATTTTTACTTTAATAATATTTTTGTGTAATTATCAAGGACTCTTAAAGCCTCTTGCCCCTCCTGTGTGGTAGAAATAATAAACACGCCCATTTTATAGGGGAGATGAAGGAAGTGAGGCCTAACACACAGAAACGGAGTATGAATCATCCCCAGCAAGCAATGAGTCAGATGAGATGACCCAGGCCTCCTGACACTGGAGCTGGGGGCCCATTCACAAGGCCGGGCGTCCTGCCTACTGTTATTTCCAAACATTTAATATCGTCTGCAGATTCATGCTCCTTGCACTGGCTCACTTTTGATGAAGTTGTTTGTTGTGATGTGAACAAGCAAGGGACTTTGTCTTTTCTAAGTTCTAGAAGAACCTAAAACGTTTACGTATTTTACTAGGCGCTTTAAAGTTCCCCAAAATGGGGGGCTTCTTGGGCAACCTTGTAATGAGAATTCGGAAGAGTTGCTTTGCCCTGTCAAAAAATATTGGGCAAGGCCAAAAGTCCAGCTGAATGATTTACAAGTGCAATCATTCTTAAGCCCAAGGAAGCTGGTGTAAACCGAACCCTTCCATGACATTTTTACACAAATCTTTACCTAAAGGCCCTTAGGTAACCTAAGAGATGCTATCCTGACAGCATCATTACAACAACCTCCTACAGAGGATCGCACAACAAGCCTTGGGACATACCACGTTGGACTTCTAAGGGACAGTTCTGAGGCTCCCAAGCCATGCAACTGTAAAACCTGGAAATGGGGACTCATCCCCAAACCAGGTGGTGCTCTTCACTGGTGGCCGATGCCTCTTTTTAATACCTGCTGACAGTTCTATTCTGTAGGTGCTGAGAAGCATAGGAAGGGCTGTGCTGAAGCTACTTCTTGTGCGATCCAGGTATTTTGAAATCCTGTCAAAAGAAAGTGGTCATGGCTCTACCTGCAGGCCATCCTTAGGGAAGAAGGAAAGGAATAAATGGCAGCCTGCCTCCAGAAGGCTGGTGAACAGGGTAGGGTTGACAGCCTCAGGACACCCTTCAAGGCAATCCACCACTTTTAGCAAGCCAGGTACTTGTATAAAGGCCCTCCGTAGGGTGACTGCATAATACATAACCCAAACCAGGCATTTTAGCATGATGGAAGGAGCTAGTCATGGTTTATTTTAAAATGATAAAACATTATCTGAGGATAAAGGGCATAAACAAAGAAGGCAAATCAGGACAGGTGATGGATGGCCTTTGCCATCGGTGTTAAGGTTGACAAGGAATGATTTCTACCCGTGGAGCAATAACTCCCAGGAGAAAGGGTTACCACAGGCACAAAGGGGCATAACCCGAGCCTGCGTGGTTATCTGGAGGCATTGGGGGAGAAAAAGAACACTATGAAGATCTGAAAGAGAAAGAAGGTGAAATGGGAGCATCCAAGCCGCGGGGATTTGAGGGCTAGAGAGGATTTGAGTGTATGGTAGGAAGAAGTCAAGCGGAAGCCATGAAATGAAGAGACTGCCAAGGGGTTCAGGCCCTCTGTAGGCTACTCAGGGAAAGGCAGAGTCAATTTGATATGGCTACAGTAGACCAAGGATGACAAGAAGGAGGCCCGGGCCAGGCTGGGCTTGGTTCTAATGACCAGTCTCTGCAGTGGACAAGCTGTCCTCCATTTCTAAGCATAGTTGAGCAAACCAATTCTCCCTGCTCAGGGTTTGCTTCGTGACCAGCCACTGCTCCTCTCCCCTGGCCAGTGATCTCGGTCAGTGAGCGAGTTTCATCCGAGGAAGATATCACCACTTCTGGTTTCACTACCGAGCACTTTCTCTCTCTAGCCACTGGAGAAGTGGGTCTAGACATTCGCAGGAAGTACCTTTTGGGCAGTCCAACAAGGCCAGAAAACTGAAGGGGGTACTTTCAGGGGCTCTCCCCTTATTTGACATTTTTACCTTCGAAGCACCCTCGTGAGACCTCTCGGCTTGCTTCCCAGGACTTGCACACATGTCCAGAGTCCCTTTAGACCTTGGGGGCTTTCAGAGGCGTGAAGGTCACAGGATCCAAGAGAGACTTTCTCTTTTGGTCCTTGAGACCTCACTGTTGGTGAGGTAGGTTGGGAAAGAGTAAGCAGGAATTCAAGAGAAATGATTGACAGCTGGAACAAGCCCCTATCAGGCAGGCCCTGGATATGGAGCACAAGAAGCCTTCCAGCCAGCACTCAGGAGGGACAGAGGGGAAGAGGGGAAGGAAGAGGGGCAGCAGGAAAGGGGAGGAGTAGAAGAGTGGCCAAGGGCCTCACCAGAACTTTCTTCTTCGCCCCACCTCCAGCCTTACCGCCCTCCCTTATTTCCTCGCAACCCAGGAAAATGGGTCTGAGGCTGTGCGGTAGGGAAGGGCTGCGGGGTGACATCTCCACAGACGCTGCAGCTTGGCCCTGCAGGGTTTCTGGGGCCTTTGAAAGGCCACTTGTAAACTCTTGGTGCGCAGCGGAGGCAGCCGGGAGGAGCTGGGGCGCGGACAGGGGGAGACTGGTCTGCCTTCAGTGCCTAGAAATCAAAGCAGCCAACCTTGGGCTTTTTCTTCCCTTCACACTGAGGCACTTTTATTGGCGAGATGAAGGGAGGCAGAGAGGGCCTACAGCCCTCGCTTCGCTTTTGGAGGTTAATGACCCAGTTAGCAGCTCTTGGCTGAGTTTCCGACATTTTGCAGACATCAAGCCCCGCGCCTCTGCCAAGTACATTCTGTTCCCTGGAGCTCATCCAATGCATCTCAGATTACTATGTAATGCGACAAAGAGGGAGAGGTGGCTGGGAGGGGCCCGGAGAGCTGGGCGGGGTGAGCGGGCGGTAGCCGCGAGGGCGGGACGCAGAAGCCGGCTGGCCGGGAAGGGGATGCCGCTCTAAATGGAGCGTCTTTCCGGGGAGTCACATCCCTCGAGGGGCTTCTTAGCGGGAGAGTGAGCCCGAGGGGAGGGTGGATAGGCCTTGTCCTCCAGGAATCCTGCCCCGCAGAGCCCCGCAGGTTCCGGGATGCAGGTGGGGGCGGGGAGCCGGAGACGGGGCGGGACGGCCCGAGGAGGGATCCAAGGGGCGGGCCTAGGGGTTCGGCTCCGCCCTCCAGGCTGCCCCACTCCCACCCCAGCAGCTCCAGGGGTGAGCAGCCTGCGAGCTAATTATAGACCTGAATGGAAAGCGGCGCTTTTGAATGATCTTGTTGCTCCCACTGCCTTTCGAGGCTGAGGAGCAGGTGCGGCCCTGCTAGATACAAAGTGATTCATTTAAAAGCCCTCTGTCACGCACGCACGCTCACTTACTGACACACAGGAATCCTTGTGCGCTCCACCACCCAGAGGATTCCAGAACTGGCTTAAAAAGACTGGAGCTCAGGAACGCAGGGCAGAGACCAGGGGACCTTTCAAACCTCTTCACCACTCTTTAGTAATCTCACCGAGTCGATGAGAGAGGGTCCTGGGCCTTCTCGAAATGTTTAAAATGAGGGTCTTGTTTTACATGGTACAGCTGGAGAGACGGAAGCAGGGACGTGTTCTGAGAAGTGTCTGTGAGAGCCAGGGAGTCAATGTGAGGTTAAACAGCAGCTTGGGGTCCTGCCAGCCCCTCTCTCTGCCTGACCAGATTGGAACTTGAAGTCTCCAGATCCGAACCTCCTCCCCAGGTGTGGCACCTACCTGTTGTACCTCCTAGGCCCGGTCCCACCAGTAATCCAACTGAAGCTAGCAGGCTGTTAGCAAGTCTGGGAACAAGCAATGTCGGAAAGTGTCATTTTCCGGTGTGTTATGTGTAAGTTAGTCCGATATGGCTCTGTCAGCACAAACCCATATGAGGAACTCTGGGGGGTGGGGCGGGGGGAGCGAAACACAGACTTTCTTTCCCGTCAGCATCTTAACACCCACCTTGGGTTCATACTCAGTTAGCCAAGACTTTTCCTGACCATGATGACCCATTCCAGCCTGCATAAGCACCATCAAGTCTTGCTCCCATTTGACGGAGTCCTTGCAGAAATGGAGTCTTGGAGGGAGGAGCTGACTGGCTCATGGTCATCTGACGATGAGTGTCTATGGAAAGAGCCAAAACCAGGCCTGCCTGGATCCTGAGATGAAGTCAACACATTTCTTTCTTAGGTCAAAGCGTCAGCCCACTCAGTTACAGAGAAACAATTGCCATAAGCAACCTGGGTATTGGCTCTCTGGCCCCAGGCCTCTCCCTGGAGGTCTCCCACATCCCCATCTCCCATTTTTGTCCATACTGGGCTCAGAGAACTATTGTTTTCTCTAGGCAAAAATCGCTAAACTCAGCCGGTATATCTGACTTTAAATAAAAAGCCAACCCATCTCGTCACCTGGACCTACCAGTACCACCTCACCTTTGCCTGACCATTTTGGACCCAACCTCCTCGCGACCGGCCTTTCCTGCCACTCCAGATCTCTATCCATGCCAATGGATAAAGATGCACACTGAGTAGCGTGCTGAAAGAAACAGAAATTGGGGGTAGAGATTATTTTAATTCCTTCTCATTTGTTTCTTGGAAGGCAGTTATGTATCTTAGGCTTTGCAAGTCCCCACCCTCCCCAACATACACTGGGTTCAGCCCAATCCTTTGAACATAGTAAATGAAGAAATACTATCACAAACTCACACGTGACTGTGCAATATTGTATGTACCTAAACTGGCAGTTGTCACATTTCTCTGAAAAGAGATGAATTTGAGCTTTCACGTATCAGCCTAGGTTCTGCTCTGCTCTGTAGTATGCATTATTTAATCTGCCTGGGTCTCTGTTTTGTTCTCTGTAAAAATGGACATAACCACAGCTTCTAGACGCATTTGCTGCAGGCCTGGCTCAGGAAGGAACGCAGTGCTCAGAAAGTCTCTTCAACCAGACTACCTAATTGAGAATCTGAATTCTATTTTCTGACTTGGATGCATTTTTAAGGTTCCGTGTGTCTCAATTTCATCAAGTATAAGAGGATAACAATAGTACATACTTTATAATTATGTGGACGAAATGAGTTTAAATGTAAAGGGCTGAAAGATATGCCTGGCACATAGTTAAGTGTTCAGTAGAATAAAGATGAAACATATATATAGGGACTTCCTAGAATAATGCCTATCAGAGAGTCCACACTCACTAAATAGCCACTGTATGTTTTCCCCCCTCATTTTTAGAATGGAATTCTCCCAAGATTAAATTTGAATACTATATATGAAAAACTTGTGGGGCTCTGTAAGACAGCTCACAAACTACAATATCAACTTTGTTGCTAGTCCACTGATTTGGTAAATATTATGTATCAACTATGTGTGATCATTCTTGATGTATAGAGGTAAATAATGCCCATGCCTTCCAGGGAATGATAAGTAAGTAAGGACCTGTTGTGAATACACAAATACCTAATACCAGGGAAAACTGGTGCTCACGTTGATTTGCACAAAACACCAAGTGTCATAAAGCACGAGAAGCACAAGCAGATGCCTGTAGGTGGGATCAGGGTTTGGGAAGAAATGCCGTCACGGTAGCGAGAACACAATGCATCCTGGAGGAATTGTCAAGATCTAGACACTTAGAGATGACAACAATTGCCAGTTTAAAAAAAAAAAAAAAAAAAGGTAGACCCCACCTCGGAATGGAAAGGGCGTGGATTCTCCACACTGCAGGATTGCCAGTGCTGAGAGAACACAGCCCAATCAGAGAACGAACAAAAGTAAAGACAGCAGACTGAAGAGGGGAGATCTGGAGGTCAAGTGCTCCAGGGAGACCACGGCAAGCCAGGAGGGCCCGTGGGTCCCACCGAGGAGAAGGAGGCAATATGCTGAGCGCAGCCTCATGGTCAAGCTGAACAATTGCCTGTATTGAATATGGACGTGGGGTGGAGGAGGGCTTCTCTGAGACCAGAGCTGATGTGACAAGGACCACAGTGGGCTCCTGCTACTCCACAGTACCTTGATTTTCACAGCTGATGTGTACTTTCACGTGCCATCTTTTACACTGGCCTGTGAGCTCCATGACATGTGGAAATGGGGATCTCCATTGCTTACATACTCCTGAGCATACCGCAGGGACTTGAGCTAATGAAAACTCCCAGGTCCCACGGCTTACAGGACAGTTGAAATGGTCCAGAAAGTAGGTAGCCCTAGGAACAATTTAAAATTGACTAAAAGAGAGTGCAGAATGTATCATAGAACCATTCGAATCTTCCCATCCACACTCCTGTGTGTGTATGAGTACCTCTTCAAAACAATAAAACAAAATCAGAAAGCATGCTGGAGAAAAATGGAATGTGAAACTTAAAGCTGAAAGACAATCCCTTCCATGCCCCTCCATCCCTCGGGGCTTAATTAACCATTTCTAAGTTCAGTCCTTCTTTGATTAAAAAATAAAAATGAAAGGAAGGAAGAGAAAGGGAGATGGAACATGCTGGAGAAAGCTACCAACTTAGGCAAGTAGTTTTATTGTTTTCTAAAGCCCTCTCGAACTGGATGCCATCCCAGCTCAAGGCAGAAAAATACAAAAGAGATCCAACTGGTGTCAGTCACTACGGATTACAAGCAACTGAAGAAGCTTTGCCCACGGTCCAGGTCCAAACTTTTTAAACTGTCCATGGCCTCACTTTCTTCCTTGCCTGGGGGAGGCAGTTTGGTTCTGGACTTCTACAACAGAGGCACAGAATTCCCGCAGTGGAAGGAACAGCACCAAGAAGTTATGGGATTCATCCTCTTCCTGCAATAAGAGGAAACAAAGAAAAAGGAGAGAAAAAAAACGAGGTGGCCAAGGCCACCCAGCTCACTAGTGGTTGAAAAGAGGACCTGAGACTTTGAATTTCGGAGTTAGTGCTCTTCCCGTAAACCATGCCACTTCAAAAGGGAACTCGTTTTGCAGGAATAGGGGAGCTCTGATGGAAGCAGGCCCAAATTTGAATCCAGTTCCACTGTATACATGCTTTTAGCTGTTAGCAGGAAGCCAGATCTTCCGTAATAGCAGCAGCCATAATTGCAGAGCAGCTACTTTGTGCCAGGCCCTGGGAGCATGAGAAGCAGTTGAGCCAGAGTGTACCCAAGTTCATCTCACTCTGAACTCCACGTTCTTCCTCGCAGCACACTGCTGCTGTGTGCCTCTTTTTCTCATCTCTGAAGTATAAAAAGGACTGCATCCTGTTTTAGAATGAAAACGCTAGGCGTGGTTGTGCAGGCCTGCAATCCTAGTGTTTGGGAAGTGGAGACAGGAGCGTGAGGTCATCTTCTACTTCCTAGCAAGTTTGAGGCCAGTCTGGACTCCAAGAACAGAGATGAACAACAACAACAACAAAAAAAAGAACTTAGCACAGCACTTGACACATAGTAGGTGCTATCTAAACCTTCAGATAGTATTTTGTAGAAGAAATTTTGAACGTGTTGTGTTCTATTTTAGATCTCACCGTCTCGATTATATAACTAAAGAATAACTGAAGAATGTTAGATACTGTCACTCACCCTCACTGTACTTCTCTGCCCTGCCCTTCTCGTTCCAGGTGTCTCTGACCCTGTGCTTTCTTCTTTCAAAGGATTGTCTTCCAGCAGTGGGGAATCCAAGCAGAATAGGTAAGGCAGGATGGGGAATCAACTTTCTCTCTTACTGTGGGTGTGCTGAACCAAATAGTTCAGACCCAACAAGAAAAACTCCAACCACTCACAGATCCAATCCAGGGCCTGGTAGACTGTTCCAACCAGGAACCAGGGCATACGAGTTGGTGTTGGAAATACCCAAGATTGGCAGCCTGTGACGTGCTGAATCATATGAGCAGGGGCCAAGCGATTTCTAGCAAAGACAGACAGATTTTAGCTAGGAGGATAAAACCGGGTAGGTAGATCATCAGGGAAAGAAGATAAAAAACCAAGCTTAGAGCAAGATCCAGGTAAACAGAAGAAAGATTACAGCAAATCCAGAGGTTCAGAACACGGCAGATGTGTCCTTTATTCTCCTCTGATTACAAAGGCCGGTAAGTACCATGAAAAAGTTGCTTATGGGTACAGCAGGTTGGAACAAAAATACAAAACCATTCCTAGGGATGATGTCACCATATTCAGGGGAGTTGTCTCCTGTGTAGACGGTGGGAAGTACAAAGGAGAGGATGAAGAAATGGAAAGTGGGGCCTTTAACTATGTGTGTTATGCTTGATTTCCTTTAGGAAAATGGAGATCTGAGGCAAATAAGGAAAACTGTGAGCATCTGCTCTTCCTGATGATAAATACATGACATCTGTTAGAGCCTTTCTGTATGATTACTATTTAATAATTTAAAATAAAGACATGAAAGTAGTAAATATTTAAAATCTAATACACTTTATTAATATCTGTCACTGTAGAAAAAATCTGGGCATTTTATGAATAAAAACATAGGGAGAAAATGTGTTTGAAACGCTACAGTGTTGGCTACCTTGCATGGTATTTCCAAGCATTGGATCAGGTCTGACTCCAGTAGGACCTTGGCAGTGGGTTTGGATGCCGATGCCCACACATGTGTGGGAGGAGGACCTCTGGATTCCTTCAGTCATTTGGCCTCCCATCCCCAGCTGACCTGCCTGGCCAAAAGTCCCATCCCATTTTCATTTAGGAATTGGGATCTTGCACTCATACATATTTACACACACACACACACACACACACACACACACACACACACAAGACTTGGTAACAATCAAAGCTAATGTTACAAACACTACACAATAAAATTTATGAATGGCAGACTAACAAGGCTCAAACAGCGCCATCAACCAGGGGACCTAGTGGCATTAACAGAAACTACCCCCACAGCAATAGCACTCGTCCTGTCTACATGTACATGGCACATTCACCAGGAGAAACTGTCCTGAAGTACAAAGGTTGTGTCCCCCTTGAAGCATAGCTCCTCAGATCCTCACTCAAAAACAGGTTTCACTGTATATCAAAGTTTGGAAGCATCTTGCCTCTGACTTCAATGTGACAGGAAAGAAGGCTGAATTGTTACACGGTAACAGAAACTCATCAATATGGCAAGGGGCCAACCCCTTTGACAGGAGGAAGAAGAGAAACAAAGCATAAGCCATGAGGGCCTGAGCAGAGCATTCTGGGACCATGTAGTTATGGGGGAAGCAATATTAAGTGCAGAAATGCCTGGGGGAATGGAGCGTTCTGTGCTAGACACTCTATTATGCTAGACGGCTTAGTAGAGGGAGGCATCAGCTGAAGAGGGTTTTGCCTGCCACTTACCCACAAGAGGCTGTGTGAGAGGCCTTTTCACTTCCCCTTCCTGGGGACTGACTTCCTCTTGGGCAAAACTGAGTCACTAGACTCTAGTAACTAGATCACCAAGATAATTTTCATTTCTACCGTCCTGTGACTATTTTTGTGTTCCTTCTAATTGCCTGGGTCTTCAAACAAAGGGTACCAGACATCAGAGGCCTACATAGACTGAACTGTTTTCCCCCACAGTCCTGGATATGTTCAGACATATCCCTAAGGGTTCCATGAGGACATATTTACAAACAGCTTCCAACAAGCAATAAGCTGACAGAATAAGCCTTGCAAGAGAAATCCTCTATACCAGACAATTTAATTCTGAACAATAGACCACATGAGGGTGTATAAATAACTAATTATACTACACAACATGAACAGTTTTTTTGGATGATTGCAAAATTGGGGAGGAAGGAAATGCAATGGTATTTATATATTTGGGCTTCAGTCAAAGATTTCATATTCACTCTTAAGCAATTTTACATACAAAATTAGCTCAAACTAGAACATGGTCAAACAACTCAGAACTGGCAGCAATCTGTTAGCCTGGGGGAGAGTTTGTGTCCAAGCATTCAGGGAAATAGAATGGAGGGTTGACTGTGTTTTCCTGCAGTTTCTATGGGATGCTCTGTGGGTGGTACCTTGGTCCCTGAAGTGACCCACAGAGAAGACAGCAGTAGAGACTTACACAACATGTTCCAGAATGAAGTCCAGCTTCCTTTGACATACACTCAATTCCTCCCTTTCCCCTGGATTTCTACTGTCATCCATGGCTGTGCTGAGCCTTGCAGATGCAGAAATTGACGTGTTCATGGGTCGCTGCATACTCAGTGCCTGCCACCACTTCTAGGATACATACAAGGTCCTTAAAATTCACTGTTGGGTCAGTTAATGAAATGAATAAGTTATGGTCCTTACCCAGATACATTCCTTGGCCTAAAGTATGACAGTTTACCACAAAGGATACTTATACATATATTTACTGAGATATAGGCTGTTTAAACAAAGAGGACAGAGAAGTTAATCTTAACCCTGGGGACTGTCAAGGGCCTTTGCATTCCCATTTTCTCATGCTTGGTGGCTCCTTAAAGCCTGTGCATAGTAGATATTGGCAAGATAACTATGAAGACAGATATTCTCTCATTGTCTGTTGCTGCAGCAATTTTTAAACAAACACATGACTATAAATATGAATACTGAGTTGTGCTATGTGTTTTGAAGAAACAGAATATGATATTGTAAGCTAACATGAGGTAAGAGCAAGGAGGAAAGAAAGATATGAGCTTACTTCGAGGGGCTTAGGGAATGGCCTCTTTGGAAGTGCCATAAAAGTGAATAGGGTCCAGCTATGATCCTTAGGGGTATATTGTAAGTATTTTGCATTTATTGAATAAATGAATACATCTTCATAAATGTAGGTGGACTTAAGAAGAACCTGGAAGATTCTGGGGGGAAAAAAAAAGAGTCATATGAGAAGAGAATTCCGGGGGGACAGAACAATTAACCCAGAAGCAAAGGGAAAACCAGTACAGCAAGAGGCAGGTACAGTAAATGTGGGTCCCTCAGTGTGTACCCCAAAAGACATGCCAAGGGGCAGCAGTAGCAACTCTCGGTGGATCCTGAGACAAGGAGTACACTGAAGAGACGT
The DNA here is from genome assembly GCF_949786415.1 of Peromyscus eremicus. Taxonomy (NCBI): domain Eukaryota; kingdom Metazoa; phylum Chordata; class Mammalia; order Rodentia; family Cricetidae; genus Peromyscus; species Peromyscus eremicus. The sequence continues at coordinate 69,021,313 of NC_081428.1, forward strand.
GCCTCTCAGAAAGCTGTCTCTAGAAGCTTCTTAAGGGCTTGATGGGGGTGGGGGGAGAAAGCGGGGTGGGGGGGAATACAAAGGGGTCAGCGGGCTGGCAAAAGTGGTCCAGGGCCAGATAGGGAAGCTGTGGGTGAGACAAAACGGCATGGCTGCAGAATGACCTCAAATTGTGTGGGAGGGGAAAGCGGAAGGCCAATTCAGCAGTTAAGACTCAAAGTTTTTGTCTGGAAATGCATGCCAGGAGGGAGAAGCTCTTAATAAAGATGACAAGCACAACAAAAGGAAGAAGGCTCCAGGGTGGAAAGAGAGATCAGTAGAGACATCTGATACTGGAGGTGTTGCAGAGCCACCAGAGGGAACTACCCAAGGGGGAACCAGAGTCCCCAAAATACCCCAGGCCAATCTCTTCTACAGTTTTCCAGCACAGAAACTCAACTGGAACCTAAATCAGTGGTTCAGAAGAATAATTCTAAGACTCTTCAGGCTTCTAAGACCCTGCACCTGCTGGACATGGGTAGCAGAGACATACGTTGTATATTAGACTATCGTGACAACCATAAACATTGCTATTGGGCCATCATCACAACTAGGTCAACATTGAGACTGGGTCAACATTGTTACATCACTTCTCTGAATACCTTTCTCTGTACCCATCCTACTACTGCGTCAAACTTGAGCTCACTCTCTCCCACTCCATGCCCCTAAAGAGCCAAAACTAAGTTCCCCCTGCTTTATTGAATCTTGCAACCAAATTTTAAAACCAGTGAAACATGGAGGGAGGGGTTTTACACACAGATCTAGGGTGGGAAATGTCGTGAATGTTGAAACCCCAGCTTTGATGGATAGAGAAATGGCATGTCTAAGCATTTCTGAACATAATTAATGAGGGCCCCCAGCCAAGCCTGCTATGGAAGATTACTCAAGATAAAGGGTTAGTTGGCTATGGCAATCAACAGAGGGAACATTGTTCCTCAGCCGCCATCTAGTCAGGAGTGAGAACAGATGAGGCTGGAGTGATATAGACATCCTCGGCTCTCAAAGGCGTTTTCCTAGAAAGCGAAAAACAAAGGCAGGATATGGGTTTAGCTGGCTGCTTCCCTGGGAACCCCGCTGCAGCAGAATTGGCCCCTCACGTAGGCCAAGAATGAAGCGTTTAAATTACTACCAGGGAGATCACAGGGTCAGAAGTTCCTAGAAGCACTTCCTATTTGAATCAAAGCAGCCCCAGCGGGGTAGGGCAGAGTCTGAGGTCAAATGCAAAGTGATGTTTAACTCTAACCTACACATCAGCCCGTTGAAGCTCTTAACTATTTAGAGGTGACTACAGATTGTGCAGCGGCCGCTAAAGGTGCAGACATGTCTGCAGTTCCTTTCATCTACCAAAGGCTGCTGTCCGAAGCTTTCTCTTTCTGGTTAGCCTGTTTGCTTGTTTTGAGCCCAAGCTGGTCTACATCACCATGTAGCAGTGGATGGCTTGAACATCCTTCTGAAGTATGAAATTCCAGGAATGTACCACTATGCACTATAAACTATAGTTTGAGCCTTTCTACAGAGCTAAATATATGACTGTAAGACAAGCAGTCCACATCACTGGCTTACACTTCTGAAAGATGCACATTGTTTTCTTTTTACTTTCAAAGTTATTTATTTTGTGTGTTTGTTCTTTTGTTTTGAGACATCTCTGTGTGGTCCAGGCTGGCGTCAATCTGAGTATCCTCCTGCCTGAGTCTCCTACATGTTGAAATTACAGGCATGTGCTACCACGCTGGGTATTTACTTTGTTTCTGATGTTGACATTCTTCCTTTTCTTTTCTTTTGTTTTCTGGAGACAGGGTTTCTCTGTGTAGCCCTGGCTGTCCTGGAACTCATTCTGTAGATCAGGCTGGCCCTGAACTCAGGGATCCACTTGCCTCTGCCTCCTGAGTGCTGGGATTAAAGGTGTGTGCCACCACCGCCCGGCTTGATATTCTTTTCACGTTAGAGAAAGCAACACTGAATGAGAAAAGTCCCAAGTTCTAAACCAGTCCCTGGGCCTTGGTTAAGTATCAAAATGAGAGGGTGGTTCTCAGGGTGGTTCTTATGATAGATAGATAGATAGATAGATAGATAGATAGATAGATAGATAGATAGATGGATGGATGGATGGATGGATGGATGGATGGATGGATGGATGGATAGATAGATAGATAGATAGATAGATAGATAGATAGATAGATAGATAGATAGATAGATAGATAGATAGAAATAGATAGGTAGATAGATCACACACACACACACAGGAAAGGCTTTGGGACTAATATGCCCTCTCCAGTGTAAGAGTGAAGTCTTCACTGACTAGGCCTGTCAGATGGATTTTCCTCAGCTCCAGTCACTGCTCCATTTCCCAGAGGACCATGAAGCAGCTGGTAAGATGCTATTACTTCCGCTTCTGATTTCTCCTGTCTGTCTCCATTTAGAACGACCTAACTGTGAATCATGTCTGCGGGGCACAAGGCTCTTCAGCACTGCCAGACTGGGAAGGCTGCATCTGTTAGAGTAAACCCAACAGGAGGAGAATAGTGGATTTAGCTCTCCATTAGTAATCCATCAGCAGGCAGAGCCGAACAGATAGAGAAAACTGGATCAACCAGCCTTATCTAGAATGCTCTCAGTACAAGGGGCTTCATTATACCACATGAGAATTTGGACCTTGATCTTCCTAGGCTTCTGTCCTGACTCGGCAAAGTCACCAAACTTTTCACATTTTCCTTCTCAATCTCCTGTGGCTAATATGACAACTTATGAAAAGGTATTAGTATTAATTTAAACCCTAAAAGTATCATAGGGTAATCCCTTAAACATATTTGGCTTCTTCCCTTCAACTAGAGATAGAGAAATGCAATAATAACTATTAATTAATAACAGTAATAATTAATAGTGTCTACGTAGTATGAATGCTCTTTAGGTAGCCACTGCTCTAAGAGCTTTGCCTACATTAACTTTCTAAGTCTTCTCAACAAGACAGACCAGTGTTTCCATGCCCACCTTACAGGGCTCAACCCAGGTGATCTGCCAGTGAAGCATACTCACCCACCAGACAGCAGTGTGGCCATGTGGACATTAACTCATAAAGGCTTTCAGCTTTATATTCTGGAGTCTGGCACAAAGGCTTTTATCCCCTTACTACTGTGGAATGACTTCCTAGAAAACATTCGCTGTGGTAATATGCTAAAAGTTATTTCCTGTCATTTAGCATGATTCACCTTCCTGTAAGCTTGGTAGCTGGACGTTAGCTTTCCCCCATCTAAACTGCCCTTGATAGTGTCCACACATGACACAGTTCTCTGAACTCAAAGAGTAAGTGCCATAAATAGACGCCGAAGTTATAATTCACTGGTAGATTGGATTTCAGTGACCTGGTATGGGGAAATGAGAAGACGTTTGGGTCGTTTCCAAAAGAAGACTGGGGCCTGGTGAGATGGCTCAGGTGGGAAAGGCACTCACTGCCCAGCCTGACACCCCGAGCTTGATCCTGAAAACTGAGTTCAACCCCCAAGAAAGCACATGGTGGAAGGGGAGAACTGACTCCCACAGGTTATCCTCCGATCTTCATACACATGTGAAGACATGTGTATGGGGCAGGCGCGCATGCACACACTCGCACACATGCACGCGCAAGCCCACACACACACACACACACACACACACACACACACACACACACACACACTGGATGGATGGATGGATGGATGGATGGATGAATGAGTGGGTGGATGAATATTTTTTATAAAACAGAAGGTGGAGACTGGTTCTCGGGAGGCTCGTATGTGTCTGTTCTGGAAGTCTACAGTCAGCCTTTCCTCCCCGAGGCGCCCATGTGTGGAGCAGAAAAGGGAAGTACCTCATGCGTATTTGCTTATGATGTTTGATCTCTCCCACAGGCAGCTCTGATCTCTGCTGACCCCTTCAGAGGCACTGCTGGCTGCAGAACTAAACAGACCTCACGGGCGTCGGTCCTCCCACTCTGTCTGGCACTAAGCCTCTTCTTTATCACTCTTTTCCATCAAACCCCAGGCCTTTTGCTCTCCCCTCTATGCTTTATAAGCTTCCCTGCAGGGAGAGGGGTCTGTCTTCCAATTCTTCCTGCAACCTAGGAAGTCTTCAGGACTCAGGACTTCAGGCTTTCTCCAGTTGTGTGTCCCAGATAACCCTGCTTCACAATTAATTACCCTTTTCTTCATGGGTTTTCTACACCACAAAATAATCTGTCTAACTTAGAACCCAGTCCCTGACCATCTTATATACATTTTATGTGTGTATCTGTCTGTACCAGCAGAGCGCATACCTAATTGGTCCAGTGAAGGTCATGTTAATTTCTGAACAGTCCTTCTAGAAGACACTGTCACCGAATTTGGGGTTGCTTGGATTGCGTTCTTATATAGCAGGGTAAAAGTATTTTGGGGTCTCTGTTTTGACTTGTAATCCTATCCCAAAGACTAAGCCAGCCAATGAATTCCTTTCACAGTAACTCTGTGGTAGCACAAACTCTGAGAACCAGGAGGGAAATTCAGTCACAAGCATTTCAAGATTTATTTAAGTAAAGAATTCATCCCACCAGAAAGCATGACTGTGATTTCTTTCATTATCCAGCATAGGAATAAGAATTACTATAGTGATTAATTAGTAGCAGGAATCGTTTATTTTTAGAAAAAGAAAATTAATAAGGCACAATGAAAACATAGAATCTCATTCAGATGTTCTTTACATATACTCTCTCATAATAACTTTATGGTACTTTATAGCTGATAGATTATGCAAATACTCTTCATATTTACACAGAAGATAGATTCATCACTAATTTAGAAAGAAGAAAAGCAAGGTCTGGCAAAGAAATGGCTGCTTATTAAGTGCTACATCTCATTCTCAATCCCAGGACAGCCGACTTCTCCCATGCATTGTTAATGGGCATAGGAACCTCCCAGGTAGAGTCTTCTAGACCAACAGTTTCCTCTCTGGACTCATCCTGCCATTGCCCTGTGTCCTGCCCCACCTAAGAGCTTCTTAGTTCTCTCAGGGCTGGAGAATTGTGGCTCCAGCATGATCCAGTGTCCAGAAACTGCCAGACCTCTCAAGACACTTCAGAGACTCGCTTTCAATATTTTAACTGCTTCCTCTGCCTTAGAAAATACCCTACTTTCTTTCTGTCTAACCATCTCCTCCCGATCACCTTAGTCCCGCCTAAGGAAGTGCCTTATGGATTCTAGATGAAATGGGCTAGATAGCCGGATTCACTATCAAAATGAAGTGAACACTCATCTGTTTCAGCTGAGCTTTAGTTGACTGGGTGCGTTCCCAGTGCTACTAACCCAGCCAGGCACATGGAAGATAGCACATTGGTATTGCTGCAACAAGTAGAGAGAACAGGAAAGAACAGCCAGTCTTCTGCTGAGAGTGATGGAGACAATTACAATGAAATCTAGCATTGCTGTTGACTGCCCTTCCTTCGGAGGTAGTGCGAAGGGCTGGAATCGGGAAACTGGCACCGTCGTATGCCTTCCGGACTACTTGACTTTGTGTCAACTGAACCCAAACTGAACCCAAACTGAACCCAAACTGAAGCCTTTGTTTATCATTTCTCCCTGAAAATGCCACCCACTGCAGAGCACAAAGGTACTACGTCTGGTCTGCACCTGTTTTTATTCTGTATCTGTGTGTTATGGCTATAAAAACGAAACGCTAAATGCTTTGCAAATGGGTTTTGCCTTGTGGCATCTGGGCTGCATAAGCAAAGGAATCAACGTCCCTGGCAAGAGGCTTTCCTCCACTCTCCTAACTGTAGCCCAAGACTACTTAGGTAAAAATGGAAGAAACACACATAGCGTAAACTATCAGGGAAGCCCAACCCTCTCCACTCCATACTCTCTTCTCCGCGAGATTTCCTCGATCACCTCTTCATCAATTCTCTCTTGAACCTGTTCCCGGAGTGCAGGGAGACTACCAAGCACACCATATGTCCTCTCGGCCAGTTGAGTCTCAGGTCCTCAGAGGCTGGGTAACACTGCCCACTGCGGAGGGTGGAGGGAGAGTCACCACAGTCCACTCTAAAAGGCACATGCGTGACAATGAATTCGTCTAATCACTTAGGAAATACAGTGACCGCTGGAGACAACACCATCTCAGCAAAGTTCACTTACAGTTGTTAAGCTTCCGTTGAAAGGGAAAAAGCAACAAACAGTGGTTGGAGCCAGGTGAAGTGTGCTGTGACCCTTTCTTCTGCGACCCATCCTTACCATAGACCAAGAGGCCGTCCCTCCTGGGACTTACCATAGTTGTCCAAAGAAGGCACCAGGAACCACGATCCATTCAGTGAAGCCATGGCTAGCCCCATGGTGCCTCAGCAAGGCTGAGATTAGAGGTGGGCATGGTACTGGTTGGGAGAGCTTTCTTATGGGGGATTGTGAAGATGAATCCTAGCTATTGCAGGCCCCCACAGAAGTACCCTGGAGTAGACTAGCTAAGAGTACATGGGAGAAAGCAAAACCTGCCAGAATCCCTATGCAAGGGATTCTGCCTCTGTTTCCAGGTGACCTGGGTCACCAAACAAGGCACTTCTCTGGACTTCAGGCTGCTCTGCCGTGAGATAAAAATAACCGTGTCTTGCCAACTATGTCGAATTCTTGTGAGGCTGGAAGGAGATCATGGAGGCGGAACAGACTTTAAAAAAAAATCTATGCCTCTATACACTCTGAGCAATTTTTGTAAGCATACATTGGGTTGGAAAGACAGGGAGAAATTGTTTTTTCTCCCTCGTCTGGAACTTGGAATCGTAAAAGAGCTAACTCAGCAGCTTCAGGGCACACCTCAGGGAGGAATCTTGGCTTCCTGCCTCTTGTCCTAGTTGTTGAAAATCCAGCACATTGCTCTAGAATAGAATGTGTCGTGTAGATGTGATCTGGAGAGCAAGGCCGGAAGGGCCGAGTGTCACTCTTTGCAGCCGCCTCCCTCAGGACCCTAAGCCCTTTAAAACCTGTACTTTCTCCTCAGGCCTCACCTTCAGAAGTGAGGAAGTGCTGAGGGCTGGCTGCTTCTGGGAACTGCTTTTTGGCATCCAGCTGATCCTAGCTGTCTGTTAGGGGAAGTGTTCACACTGTGTTTTGAAGATGAAGCCTGGGTTGTGAAAGGTGAAGTGAATGGCCCAAGGTCCAGAACTCTTGTCTAAGCTCATGATCCTTGTGGATACTGGATGTGAGAGATCTTGTATGGCAATGTAAGATCTGAGCTCTGGACTAAGCTGAGCCAGAGGGGTAGGCCATTCAGGCCCTCACTCTCTGAAGTATTTACTCCCAGTGAGGTTTTAGAGCTCTCTCTCTCTCTCTCTCTCTCTCTCTCTCTCTCTCTCTCTCTCTCTCTCTCTCTGTGTGTGTGTGTGTGTGTGTGTGTGTGTGTGTGTGTGTGTGTGTGTGTCTCCCGAGTCTCTATAATCTGGTAACAGCAACAGAACAACAGTAGGGACAGCATGCATAGGGATTCTGGCAGGTTTTGCCTTCTCCCATGCACTCTTAGCTAGTCTACTCCAGGGTACTTCTGTGGGGGCCTGCAATAGCCAGGATTCACCTTCACAATCCCCCATAAGAAAGCTCTCCCACCAGTGCCACATCTACCTCTAACCTCAGCCTTGCTGAGGCACCATGGGGCTAGCCATGGCTTCATCGAAAGGATCGTGGTTCCTGGTGCCCTCTTTGGACAACTATGGTAAGTCCCAGGAGGGATGGCCTCTTGGTCTATGGTAAGGATGGGTCGCAGAAGAAACGGTCACAGCAGGAGTGGACTCTAGGCTCTCAGAAGCTGTGTGTGTGATCTTTCAGAGTAGTTTTTTTAAAATATTTTTATTTTATAATTAATTTAGTTTTACATATCAGCCACGGATTCCCCTGTCCTCCCTCCTCCCACCCCCCAGCCTTCGCCCCCAATCCACCCCCCATTCCCACCTCCTCCAAAGCAAGGTCTCCCCTGGGGATTCAGCCCAGCCTGGTAGATTCAGTTGAGGCAGGTCCAGTCCCCTCCTCCCTGCACCAGGGCTGAGCAAAGTGCCTCAGCATAGGCCCTAGGTTCCAAAAAGTCAGCTCATGCACCAAACACAGATCCCGGTCCCACTGCCTGGGGGCCTCCTAAACAGTTCAAGCTCATCAACTGTCTCACTTATCCAGAGGGCCTGGTCCAGTTCCATGGGGGCTTCTCAGCTATTGGTTCACAGTTCATGTGTATCCACTAGTTTGGCTATTTGTCCCTGAGCTTTTTCCAATCATGGTCTTGATATCACTTGCTCATATAATCTCTCCTCTCTCTCGCTGGTTGGACTCCTGGAGCTCCACCTGCGGAGTAGTTTTTCTGTCTGCTTCAAGAATGGGGAATACTGGCCGCAGGACCCCCCTTAATGCAGAAATGTCAGTGTTAGAATCTCTACCTGAAATTGGTGTTTCTAGTGAAGCATACTCCTTTTTGCAAGGTGGAAGCAGATGTGCCCCATGTAGCTCTTCTCCAGCTCCCCCAGGTAGCTCCACCTCTTAACAACAGTGCACCAGGACTACCCCAAGATCTCGTTCCAACTCTTAGCTTCAAGGACTTTCATCAGTTCACAGTCCTCTCTGGCCTCCCCAGCTGTGGCCTTGCAGCAGAGGGGGGAGAAGGGGGTTCCTGGTGTGAGCTCTGGGAAGTCGGACACCTTTGGTTGTAAGAGATTTAGGCCCGCAGGCTAGTCAATTCTGACCTGTATTAGTCACATTTTCTGTGACCAGTTACTGCTGGGAAGAGACCCTGGAAGGGTTTCCCAGTCTAGGCTGCCCTGGAGGAGGAAATACGGACTACTGCCTAGGCCGCTTTTATGCTAGTCCCTTTCAGAGGAAAAGCCCTTGGCCTCCCCTGACCTCTGGCAGCTGCCAGGGGATGTAATTCGGGCATCTGTATTTCTGAGGCGGCAGCTGGGTGCAACAGGGTAGACTAGGATCCTCTTTGGGTTTGTATGTGCTGACTTAGAGTGACTCTCTGAATTTGTCCCTCAGCAGGGTGACAGCCACAGTCTTGGGACTTAAAAAATAAAAATGACCAGCCATAGACGTTTAGGTCTCAGAGCTTGAGATGCCCTGGAGCACTCTTGGTAAGTGGTGGTTTGGCAGGGGAAAACAATATGGATTTTGTAGCGTCCAGGGAAAAGGAGAAGATTCAGTTATCCCTGTGACATGACTGGACTTGGCTAGACACCTACAGTCTAGGAAAACAGACTAATGTGTCTCATCTGACCTCTGCTGAATCAGACGAGCACTGTCCAGTGATGCTCTTCTGACAGAGTCCAGGAGCTCACAGTTGGAAGGGCTGTAGGATTGGCTTAGAGCAGTTGTCCTGCCCAGACCTGAGAGCCTGAAACGTCCCAGTGCAGTTAACCCCTTCCACCTCCATGCCTCTTCTCCGGACACTGTGCACGTGAAAAGCTTGTCAGGGAAACACGTCTAGACAAAAGGTGGAGACAGTAGCTTGTGTCAAGCATGCCCCAGCTGGGTCCCGGCTGATAAGCAGCACATGCGTGGTCGGCATTGTTGGGAGCAAGTGAGCAGAGACTCAGGCAGAGGTTGAATTACAAGAGTCTAGGAGTAGGTACACGTTCTCATACCTGGGCCAGGCTCAGAGGCAGGTCAGGTCCTGTTAGAGTAAAGAGCAAAAGTGAATTCTCTCCTCACTTTATATCAACAAGAAGACAGGAGCCCAGGCCAGGAGAGCTTATACGTGCAAGGGACTCAGGCACAGTGGAATGGGAATGATGGTCCCAAGTTTGAAGAGAAGAATCAGCCCATCAGGGACGGGAGGCGGGCTAGCAATCTGACTGCTGATTTCCTGGAGCTGTGAACCTAGCATTTCTAAAGCCTTTTCCCTTGCTGAAAATGAGATTTACTCAGTGCTGAATCAGAGGCAAGACTAAGTCATTACAGGGCCCACATGGAATCCAACACAGACTAGAAGAGGAGGAGGATGAGGAAGAAAGCCAGGTGGTCTCTAGGCACCCCAACTCCTCCCCTGGTTCCCCGGTACTCCTCTGAGTATCAGTCATCCCATGTCCTGTGTGGTGGCATTGGATCACAGCAGGGGTATCCAGTCTGTGTTCTGCAGAGCCCAGAAATCCACAGGGGTTCACAGGCTCCACGGGAAACTCAGACAGGCAGAACGGAACCTTGATCCACAGTAGCCTGGAGCAGTTCTGTTTTTTTTTTAAGTTTAGTGTGTTGAATTTCCCTATAAGATTTTCCTTGGAAGTCCTAGTAAGAGTAAAAAGAAAAAGGTAAGAAAAGAAGCCAAGGAGAGCATCAGGCTGGATTATCTCCAGCCCGTTCCAGGCCGCTGTTTTCTGACTCACCCTGGTGTTCTGCCCACACTTTCAAGAACCATTTCCCTCCCTTTCTGCCATCATCTCAAGGAAGGATCCATACGTAAGCCGAGAAAAAGCCGCGGCTTAGGTCTCATTTCCCAGCTCTAGAGAGTCCTGGCTCACAGAGAAGAAAATTGGGGGTTTTTGTGGGCTGAGCAGGAGGGGCTCTGAGGCCCGGAGTTGTAAATCAAGGCCTGGAGGTTTGGATTCCCGGCACTGTGACCTTCAGACACCCTTCTCTCCTCCCAATTCCTTCACACTCACACCCAGGCACAGGGAAGAACGCCCAGCTCCAAGCCGCCCCTGGAAGGCAGGCCCACTCGGAGGAGCTGTTTTGATTTTTCAGGAAAAACTCCTCATAGCCAAACTTCCCTCCCAAGAACAACACCGGCGGGGATTTCCTACGTGCTTGAAGCAGGAAGACTCTGGAAGTCTGTTTGCCATTGCCTGGCCCCAATGACCCGTAGATAACATTTCCACCTGAAGTAGTGAGTGCCGTCTATAATTCTGTTTTTCCTTAAATAACGTCCACTGTGGCCAGTCTCTGGATTTTACGGCCTATTCAGACAGCCCTGCTCTCCCTTTGCCCACTCCATGTGGGACATCTCTCAATACCCACAAACCCAGGAATTCCGCGAGCTTGGGGAATTGGCACACCAGAGCAACTGAAGATTTCCTTTGCATTTACACAATTACTCTGCCCAGAGAGTGGATCTTTCTCACAGGAAAAGAGTTGGCTAAAACTACCAAAAGTGTGGGAGCGCAGCTATGGGAGTCAGGGGTGTGACATCCTAGACCCTCCCTCCCTCTCTGTGGCCTCCAGTGATTCACTTCCTCCTTCGAGGCTGGTTTAAAGAAAAGGGCTCCTCCAATCAGGCCGTTCATATTCAGGACTTTCCTTGACCCAGGTCTCAGCTGAAGGAAGTGTGGGGCACCCCAGTGGGAAATGATTCTGGAGCTCACTAAAACATCTGTTGTCCCTCTGCGGTGGTGACACACGCCTTTAATCCCAGCACTCGGGAGGCAGAGGCAGATGGATCTCTGTGAGTTCGAGGCCAGCCTAGTCTAAGGAGTGAGTTCCAGGATAGCCAGAGCTACGCAGAGAAAACCTATCTCAAAAAAACCAAACCAAACCAAAACAAGAATCTGTTGTCAAAGTAAGTCTTGCTTTCTGGCGGCAGAACAATCCCCCATTTCCAGAAATCTCAGGGTGGTAAAGGAGAGAAGGTGAGGTCTACAGGAACCAACTTAGAAGGAGGTGAAAACTCTCATAGCGGTTACCCAGCAGGGAAGGGTAGGTCAGGTCTTGGAGCACAGACCTTGGAGTGCAAGTCTAGGAACGGCACCCAGGAGAGGTGGGGCCGAAACTGGGATGTCCAAGAGCTTCTTTGACAAAGGGGAAGAAGATCACAGAGGAAGGGATGGGCAAAGGAGAGCACCAAGGGGATTTCAGAAAGACTCCCCCAGTGACTAGACACTGTGGGATGATGGAAGGGGGAAGAAGTGGGATTCCCCAGGAACCTGTGTGTTAGGCTAGGGCAGTGGTTCTCAACCCTCCTAATGCTGCGACCCTTTAATACACTTCCTCATGTGGTGGTCACCCCCAATCCTAAAATGATTTCCGTTGCCATTTTATAACTGTAATTTTGCTACTGTTATGCATTGTAATGTAAACCTCTGTGTTTTCCCATGGTCTGAGGTGATCCCTGTCTAAGGGTAGTTTGACACCCTCTCCCCAAAGGGGTCTCGACCCACAAGTTGAGAACAAGTTGGGGCTACAGGGTTTACATTGCTCCCACCCCCAAACCATGAGGAACTAGTACTACAAGGGAATCATATAACCAACCATGTTTGTATTTTAGACATCTCATGCTGGCTGTCTTGTAGGACATGATTTTGAGAGGGAAAATAGATAAAATAGAGAAGGCCAAGACATCCTTCAGGAGGCAAGTAGCAAAAGGTGACAGCGCCCTTGTGTCCAGCACTATGGCAAGAAGAAGAGGAAATGAAATCCAAGTGTGTAGTAAGGGCTGTTACTGAATGAGTTTTCTCAGCTCTAACTTTCTAGGACTCGGCAGCTAAAGAAATCTGAGCAGGCATCTCACCTCCCATTTTTACCCGCCCCTCCTCCCACCTCCCACATTCTGTGAAGTCTGGCTGGCCCCTCCTACTCTTCCCCTACTCAGGCAGGAGGCTTAGATAATAGGTGTGGCATCGGGCCCGGGCCTTCCCACCATCTTCTCCACCATCACATTCTGCTGCTTGAGCAGTTGGCCGCCTCCATGAGTGTTAATTGGAGAGACATCTGAAGTGACCAGACTGGTTATGCAGCCGCCATGATAGACACACTCCATCTGCTCCAACCAGGCGCTTGCTTCTCAGCACACAGGGAGGCCGGCCTGATTCCTTGTGCCCAGGGCTTGTTAGGAGTTACACTGGGAGTGGGAACAACTTCAAAAAAACATTGAGTACACACCCTTTGGCTTGGTGAGAAGGAGGTTAAGGCCCAGTCTTGTCCTGGGTTAGGCACAGAACTCACAGCCAGGTTTCCCGACCCGTCATCTGCCCTTTCAGTATGTATAGGGTATGGCACTTGCCACCACACTTCTGTATCATGAGTTAACCAATTCAGTTTCCTACTCAAACTATCCCTTAGCGACAAAGTGACAGTGGCGTGGCTTTAGAATGTCATTTTCCCCTGTAACTATTAATTTCTTCAGCTTTATAAATTGAACTTATTGTAGTATGTAACAGAGGGGATGTTAGAAATCATCTGTGTAAGGAGTATGTCCTTATTACATCACCAGCCTGCAACGGCGTCCCAGCCTAAAAAGCAGGCGTGCCCTCCCATGGGCCTCTGTCCTCCGTGCGGTCTCTCTCTCTCTCTCTCTCTCTCTCTCTCTCTCTCTCTCTCTCTCCTTCCTCTTAATAAAGCTCTAAAAAGGTAACCATGGCTCGTGATTCTTCCGCCACCGCAGCATCCAGCGCTCTCTCTTCTGTTGCAATGGCTGCGGGAGGCGGCCAGCCATGAGCACTGCTTGACCCTTTCACTCTGGCCTAATGGTGTTGGCATGTTTTAAAATTGGCTTGGCTTAGTCTAGCTTTAGCAGCAGAACCTTTATCCGTCATAAGACGGAGGCTGGGGAAGACCTGGAAAGGGGACTGCTTGGGTTGTCATAACACTGAGTAAGTGACAGCCTGACAAGGACAAGCCCTCCTAACTTCAAGTGCCTAGTCTGTCCCCACTGTTCTCACAACTCCACTGCCACCGATCCCCCCCTCCCTGCCGTCAGTAGGGACAACCAATACAAAGCAATGAATATATAACCCCCTCCTTGTTTCAAGCCCTAAAATCCTCCAGCAGAATCATCTGCTATGACCTAATCTTTGTACAGCACTTCCTAGTTACCAACACATATAAGTATGACATTTGCTGCAAAGAAATTTGTATATGCCCATGTTACAGAGAAAAGAGGAATAAATTGTCACAAGGGCAATGAATGACAGGGCTGAGACCCTCGTCTCCATGTTTAGTTGCCTACCCCAGGACCCATCGTCCATTGATCACGGTAGTAGTTGTTCATTCTGGAAACAGCAATGCAGGGTCAGGTCATCTTCTGTACTAATATCTAGTCATGAATAACAGAGAGCCCCCGTTGCTAAGCTGCAGCATTTACAAATAACATTGAAACTTTGTTGATTGTAGTTCATCAACAAGGGAGATGGAGGTCATTAAGGAGGCCGACTTGGGACTTGTAATTAAGTAGGAGCAGAAGCACTTTGAGGAAGTAGCAACAAAAGCAGTCGTCCTTTTGAAAGTCACAGTCTACTTCCTCAGAGTCTGAGAGGCAAGTCTGTTTCGACCAGCCATGTCAGGAGGATGGAGCCATACCTATGTGTGCCAAACAATGAAATCAAAAAGGGAGACTGGGTACCACGGGATCCAACAGCGGATCCTGGTAGGCCCTGGTCACCTACTGCACAGAGGCAGATCCTCCACCTATGTGAGAGTGAGAAGATCATTCCTGGAGAAGGCTCAGAACTAGGCCATCCCTTGTGTCCCAATAAGTGCTTTCACAATAGATAAAATCTGCTGCTGTGGTCCTGAGGGAACATGTACTGTTTAGGGAAGAGGGCTCTGAGTGCATCCTGATGGAGCCTGCTTTTCATCTTGTGGCAACTGAATCACTTGACAAATGACAGCTGCCTGATTCTTGGAAGCAAATAACAACATTCCCATGTTAATAATAGTGAGAAGGCAATAAGAAAAACAGCAATAATTATTCATGTAAATATTATATTAGAATCACTGTTATTACTTAAAGGGCAGCACATAAAAATAGCTTTTAGTCTGCAACATCCCTTATATTATTATCACATTCATTTCCACAATAATTGTAGGAGGTAGGCAGGGACGAATAGGAATCAGAAGAGACTGGATGGGAACTTTCCAAATCACACAATAAATTAGCAGCAGAGCAGCCATGATTTTCGGTGAAGAGAGTTTAATAATTTAGACCCACTAAGTGCCAATGAAAAGGGATGCTGACTTCCCTTTGGAAATGGGTGAACTTTTGTTTGTCCATCTAGACTGATGGTTCTCGACCTTCCTAATGCTGCCACCCTTTAATACAGTTCCTCATGCTGTGGTAACCCGCAGCCATAAAATTATTGTGTTGCTATGTCATAACTGTAATTTTGCTACTCTTATGAATCATAATAAAAATATCTGATACGCAGTATATCTGATATGGGATCCTTGTGGGGGTCACAGCCCACAGGTTGAGAGCCACTGATTTAGACCATCACACTGAAAAGCTGCAGTGCCAAGTTGGGAGCCCGAACCCTAGCAGTCCATCTGTCTGTATGTACTGAGTGCAACATTTTAGGGAGAGAAAGCTTTGGCCTTGAGTGTAAAGCAAACAGCACTCACCGTTACCTCAGTCTTGCCTGTGTGGTCCAAGTTACAGAAGTGATAAAGAAGAAAATACGTAGCTGTGTAATGCACAACTTAGCATAGCTCTGTGACGGTTGGTGTCGTCAACTTAAAGAATCTAGAATCATCTGAATGGTGGGCCTCCTGGACACAACTGTTGGAGGACTACCTTTTTAAAATTATGTATTTATTATTTATTTTGGATTATCCTGATTATATTATTATATTATACTATATTAGTATACTATATTAGTATACTATAGTTATATATATAGTATAATATATATAGTATAGTATAATATACTATAGTACAGTACAACAGTATAGTATAGTATAGTATAGTATAGTATAGTATAGTATATGTGGTGGGAAGACTCATCCATTGAATTTAAAGTGAAGGTCTTCTTTGTGGGTATCTGAATCGAAATTGGATGATCTTTTGAGTGACATCTCAGAGCTAGATTGAAACGTTCCACGCGTGAATCCACATGAACTGGGCAGTACCACAGCGGGAGGTACAGGTCCCCGCCTGAGATCCTGGACTGTATTATAGACAGAGAAAGGGAACGGAGCACCAACAGGTATTCATTTAGTCTGTCTCCTCATTGTGGATGGGTGTGACCAGCTGCTTCAATTCTCACTCACTTGACTTTCCCACCATGATGGACTAGAGCCTTAAACTGTGAGCCAGAATCAACCCTTTCTCCTTTAATTTGTGTTTGTCAGGGTGTTTTATCATCATAACAGTAATAGCAGCATCGAAGGTCCAAGTCACCTCTCCACCTTGTCTACCTCCTCTCCTTTCTCTGATGCATACACTTTGACCTCCAATGCTTTGCCTTTTTCTTCTCTGGATCCTTACACAAGCCACAGAACATTCTTGATAATTGTTGAATCAATGTGTGTGTGTTTGGGGAGGGAGATGAATGAATGCATTGAGAAGAAATAACTGACAGGAGACAGGGGACTTGCTGAAAGTAGCTCATAACTGAGATGACCAGCTGAGGCCATAGGCTTCAGCTCTCTTTACCAGGGTCCTCACATATATTCCCATGGAAAACTGAAGAAGAGCAAAAACAATACAGAGTGTCAATGAGGTGAAATAACAGTGTAAGCCTGCTGTGGGATGTCTTTCTGTATGCTGTGAATATGTGTGGCTCTGATTGGTTGATAAATAAAGCTGTACTGGCCGTTGGCAAGGCAGCTTAGAGGCAGGTGGAAATCCAAGCAGATAGGAAGAAAAGAGAGAGGCAGAGGGATGCCAGCCTGCTGCCCAAGGAACAACATGCCAGCAGACCGGTCAGCCACGGAACATGTGGCAAAACATAGATGAATAGAAATGGGTTAATTTAAGTGTAAGAGCTAGTCAGTCGTAAGCCTGAGCTAATGGCTAAGCAGTTATAGTTAATATAAGCGTCTGTGTGTTTACTGGTTGGGAGAGATTCATCCCAGCTGCAGGGCCAGGCAGGATCAGAGAAACATCTGACTACATAAGCCCCAAAGCATCACCACCTTAAGGAGCTGCTTAATGAATTTCCCACCACTGCTGGGGCCTGCACTGGGTCTGGCAGCATTGTCCCATGAAAGACAGCCAGCTGAAATGATGCCCACACATGTGTTTTAGCCCACCTGGGTTCCCAGGCACTACTGTTCCAATCTAGTTATGGAAGGTTTGCCTTTATTTCAATTCAAATGCCGCATGTATGACATTTGATTTACATTCAAAGGCATATTAGGAATCTCCATGGGCTTGTGCCAGGTACCCAGTGGGTGTGGCAATCAGTCTGATCAACCGATCCCATTCTCAAGGAGTTTATTGTTTAAAGAACAGTGTAATAAAAGGCAAATAAATAAATACAAGTAGAGCATATTAGTGTGCTATTGAAGCATAAGTAAGTTATTATCCACCTCGAAACACCACCAAGCTGCTATCGCATTGTTCTGGAGGGTGCAGGACTTCATCCTTCTAGAGGCTCCATATCATGCTTAACTCTCCCAGCTCCTGGGGTCCACCTACCTTTCTTGACTCCTATCACCTTGCCTCATCTTCAAAAACAGTGGCAAAGCATCCCTTCTCTGACCTTCTGCCTCCCTCCTGTAAGGACACTTGTGATTGCACTGGGTCTGCCTAGTAATGCAGAGTAATTTCCTCATTTGCAGATCCTTAACCTAATTGCACCTGCAGATCCTTTCCTAGGTAAAATAACATATTCAAAGGTTCAGGGGATGATGATGTTTGTGATAGTGGGTGTCATTATTCTATTTACCTCTTAAAAGAACAATTAGTAGCTTGGAAAGCACAATAGAGGCAGTTGTACGAGACTTTTCCCCAGAAAACACACACACACACACACACACACACACACACACACACACACACACTACTCATCTCAGAAAAGGAACCCAAGACTAAAGTAGCAATTACGCCGAAGTCTGACTTGGCGAATCAATGAGTTTACTGGGATTACTGCACGAGTATTGGTGAGGGGTTATTTATAGGGGCAGGGGTGACGCAAGGGCAGCTGCATCAGTGAAAAGCCCATCCCAATACCAGAAGCTCACTAAAGCTGCAGCCCTAGAGCTCCCTGCACTATATGTAGGCAACTCAACAGAGCCAAGACTCTCCTTCCTAGCAGGTAGGCTGGCCATAGAGAGTCTCTACCCCCAGCATTTGTTTCTGCTTCTATAACGTCTGGATGGGGTCTTGCGGATCGTACATGTTTTGGCTATCTCAGATATATGAAGTTCATATATCAGTAGCCTCTCCCCTCTTCCCTGGAGGGAACGTTTCACTTAGAAGGAATTTGCTACATGACAAGGATCACAGTGAATTCCAATGCAAGGCTGGGGATCAAGAAGTTTGTCACAAAGAATGTGACATTTGAACCACCTTGAAGAATAGGTAGGATTTTGTTGGGTGGTTGAACAGAGGGAACAGACTCTGGAATGTGAATAAAATATATCCAGGCAGCAGTGGGGAAGACCATGAGTGCCATATGAAACCATTTGTATTCTGTGGCGGTTTGAATGAGAATGGCCTCCATAGGCTCATATATTTGAATACTTGGTCCCCAGTTGGTGGAACTGTTTGGGAAGGATTAGGAGGTGTGGCCTTGTGGAGTAGGTTTGTCACTGGGGGCAGGCTTTGAGATTTCAAAAACCCACAAAGTTTACAGTCTCAAGATATAAGTTCTCTGCTACTGCTCCAGCACCATGCCTGCCTGCCTGCCTGCTACCAAGCTCCCCACCAGGACAGTCATGGACTCTAACCCTCTGAAACCATAGGCCCCAAATTAAATGCTTTCTTTTATAAGTTGCCTTGGTCATGGTGTTTTAATCATAGCAATAGAAGAATGACTAAGACATGTTCCCAATGCAGAAACAACATTATAGGAATATTTTATCTTTCTGAAAAATCATTCTAGCAACCTACAGACAGTAGGTAGGTCAAGATGGCTCTCTGGAAGTTGTGCGACAGCTATATGACAACGACTGGCAATGGAACTGGAAATGTGGGAAAGACTTGAACACTGAAGGTATAAATGTGTCAGCCTTTGCAGAGTCATTTCATGTAGATGGTGAGGAAGCAGAAAAAGTAGTGATGAACCAGATACACAAAAGGAATAATGTGATTTGGTACCCTCGTTTCAGTTGTTAATTAGATAAACAATTAGTCAAAATTTGCATGGGAAAAGGAGCAGATCTGGGGAAGAGAGTGAATGAAATAAATTTAGCATATCGGTTGAACCCAAGCTGCCTTGGGGGGCATTGAGAGGGAAATGCCAACAGGAAGGTAGAATTTAGAGCCTAAAGGGCCAACATCCTGATGAATCAGAAGAGATCAGAGCCTTCATCTGGCCATCTCCGGGTTTTTTTTTTTTTTTTTTTTTTTTGATATAAGGGTTATGGCTCACCGTGACTTTTAAATGAGTTGTTGAGAATAAGTGTCATCATTTGGTCAAAATTCTGGTTCTTAGTGCTGAGATGAGTTTGACAAGCAGATCCAGACTATCTCCCAACCCCTGAACATAAAATTTCCTTGTGTAGATTAAGGGAGCCTGTGGATGCTATCTTCAAAGAAAGCCCCAATCAGTGCCCTTTGTGTGTTTGTGATCAGAGACAGCCTGTGTGGGGCTAAGGTCTATGAAGAGAGGCACAAAAGAGTCAGTAAGAAGACAGAGACATGTCCCTGCATGTGGATGCATGCAGACTCTGCAGCTTCCCTGCCTCCGCCATGGTGTGTGTGTGTGTGTGTGTGTGTGTGTGTGTGTGTGTGTGTGTGTGTATCTGTGTGTCTGTGTGTGTGTGTGTGTCTGGCGAGTATCTGAGCCTGTCAAGGTTTAGACAAATACGACCTGCTTTGAAAAGTCTCCCATGGTTCACCTTCAAGAAAATATCATTCTTTTCTTTTTCTTTTTCTTTTTTTTTCAAGACAGGGTTTCTCTGTGTAGCTTTGGTACTTGTCCTAGATCTTGTTCTGTAGACCAGGCTGGCCTCGAACTCACAGAGATCCTCCTGGCTCTGCCTCCAGAGTGCTGGGATTAAAGGCATGCACCACCGCCGCCCAGCCCATTCTTTTCTTTCTATTGCTTGTATTTCTTCTGTGATTCTCTGCCTGTAGTATCTATTACTTTGCATTATAATAATATGTTTATATAAAACCCTGTCCTCATCATGCTCAGAACTTCCTGAGAGCACAGATTCTATATCATTGATGTCTGTGATCCCAACAGCATCATTCACTAACCTGTATACGCTGACATTGTCCCATGCATTCGTGATGATGCAAAAAGATACTTGATGTGTACTTGTGTTATCTATGGGTCTTTCCCCATACTTTAACAAATAGACTTTATGGGACTTTCTCATGGGTGCACATTAGCTATTGCTGACCTCACCAAGGGTCTACCTGGGTAATTTTTGAATAGTCAAACCCAGTCACTGTTAAAGTCAGTGGCGGTGTCTCATAACTTTCAGCACGGACTCTTAGAATAAGGAGACTTGGGATATGATTGTTCTGAACAAATATTGAAAAATAAGTCATGAGACCTTGGTGACAAGTTGTCTTTGGCCCAGGGTAGAAGTGGAGAAACCTCCCTGGGTTGCTAAGAAAAGAAAAAATCAAAGCCGATGCAAGAAAATCTGGGTGCAGTAAACAGACACGTGGGTTCTGGCTTCAGGAGAAAAGCAACATGGATCAGTGGGTCCTGCAGGGGAAGACTCCAGTCCCAGTTGGTAGGCCTGGAGCAGTTTCTTATTCATGACTGCCTCCCTATCCTTCTTCCAGCTCCAGCTAACGTCACCTGCTCAGAGAGGCCTTAAGTCACCGCCAAATCTGTTAAAGCATGCCAACCTGTTTGATGTGTTACCTCCATGGAGAACGGGAAACTCTTCGCAGGGTTGTTTCTACGCTGACTTGGTTCTCCCATCACAACACAGGCATAGTGGGAGGACTCTGTCTGTCTGGTCTGATTCTTAGCCAGAGTCCCACAGCTTTTTATTTGTAACATTCAATGGGGGTGACTATTATTACCCCTATTTTCAAGGTGAGTCACATGACTGAGCTTGGTAGAGTCAATGTCCAGTTCCAGGTCCAGTGATACCAAAGTACACGCTTTCCCAAAGACTCCCTTGTGTGTTGGCCACAAGTATGACAAAGCTTTGTCCTCAATGAGAAATAGTTGGCGAGGCTCACTTTCTGGTGTGCATGTTGGCCAGTGGAAGTGGGTGAACTGGATCACTTAATTACTTTCTCCTTATTCATGAGAATTTTATATAGGTATACAATGAAATATGATCATATCTACCCCCATTGCCCCCAACATTCCCCCTACCAACTTCAGAGTGTTTTGTTTTGTTATATATACCCACTGTGATTTTTTTTTTGTCAATTGGACATAAACTAGAGTTGGGAAGAAGGAGCCTCAGTTGAGAAAATTCATCCATAAGATTGGACTGTAGACAAGTCTGTGAGGCATTTTCTCGACCTGTGGTGATGTCACCTCTGGTCAATCGAGCCTGGGTTATATACGACCAGGAGAGCATGCTTCCCTCTGCCCACACGAAGGGGCTCCTTTCTGTTACCTCCTCAACTCAGGCTCTCCCCACTAGATTACAGGGAGAGTCTGCAGAGCCAAGTTGAGAACGACACCCACGAAGGACAGACCTTGGGAGCCCCAGATGTGAACAGCCTCTGGAAATGCATGGTATGGGAGAGCTGCCCTTAAACTCATGGAGAAAATGAGCCCATATCCTACCTCTTTGTCATCTGTAGAACAGGCAAGACAGCAAGGGAAGTTAAAAGTGACTTCATCTGTGGCAGACACTGGGACATTAAAGCAATGTTTTATTTGCACTCTGTGACGCAGACCTCTTTATCCATAAGGCAAGGAAAGGTGTTTGCTGCGTTTGAGTTCTCGGTTTGTTTTTGTTTCATTTTGACGTTAACTAACATCTTCTCCCTCAGGCACCAAGGCACTTTATACATAATCCGTGTTTTAGAGTGTCTTAAACGTGTCCAGGGTCACCCTATGACTTCATTTTATGTGAACAGCGCATGAGGGAGGCAACCCAGGGTCTCCTTCATTCATTCATGTCAACTTCACTTTGAACCAGGAGCTGTAGTAGACGCTGGGTAAAATTTTGACAGACAAGAAGTTAGGAGCCCACGAAGATGCCTACATGCAGAGAGGTGTGTGAGTGGAGACTGGAACTCAAACCCAGCTCTCCAGAGGCGTAGGCTCTTCCCTCGTCTGCGTACACCGCCTCACCCATCCTGCCACATAGAATTTCCCAGCATCCTCTGCTCTTCTGCTGTGGCTCTTTCCTTCTTCCTTTCTTCTACCGATTTACATATCGCTAAATGATGAAATTATACAGCACACAATTCCACAGCAACTCCACTGCTTTAAAAAAAAATGGGAATGGAGTAATTAGGCAGAAAGGATTCTCAATTAGGTCGTGGATTCTGCTTCTAAAGCAGTAAATGGGGAAAAGATTTAAAAAAAAAAAAAACTGTCTCCTGAATATATTGCCGTAAGATGATTGCTGCCTGGGAGGGCAGAAAGATGGGGCCTGGGACTCCACCCAGGCTTGTTCTGGATGTTAAGGCTGAGAATGTGACAGCCCAAAGATGGCACCTTGCTGGGCTAAATATTTTGAACTTCTTAGGAGCCCCACAAGCAAGTTTATAACTTCCTCTTGTCTTCTACCTCTCATCCCTCTTCCTTCACCAAGTGACTCAGAAACCTGGAAGTCTGTCCACAAGGTGGACCGTGGAAACTAGAACCCCTTCCCTTCAGAGCAAGCCATAGAAGCTAGAAAGGTGACGTTCTAGCTGCACCCCTTCTCCTCTGAAGCCCCTCCTGTGACAAGGGTAGTGTCCCATACCTGTAAGGAAGGACTGCTACAGCCGGGCGGCGGTGCCGCACGCCTTTAATCCCAGCACTCAGGAGGCAGAGGCTGGTGGATCTCTGTGAGTTTGAGGCCAGCCTGGGCTACAGAGCGAGTTCCAGGAATGGCATCAAAGCTACACAGAGAAAGCTTGTCTTAAAAAAATTAAAAAATAGATAAATGAAAAGAAGGACTGCTACATGGAGTGACCGAAAGGAATCAGATCAAGTCCAAACCCAGCCAGCTTCTCCTTCCATCTGTTAGGACTCTCTCAAAGCCTTTTGTCCAGTCACATTTCTACATGGCTGTCCCTTCTTCTTTGGACCTGGATATAAGAGATTTTTCTCTCCGTTCAGACTTCACTTTTGAAGAGTCCCACGTCACGAACACAAAAGTGTTAAGTTCTCTCACTATGTTGTTCCATTACCTACCTTCTGTCACAGCAGTGTCTTCCTGTCCCTTATGATTGACAAGGCAAGGCTGACCCTTTTTGCTATTATAGACCTTAATAATTTGAAGCTAACCCCATGTTTTAGGGTCTCTAACACCAGGGTGGGGAGTCGAGATCCCGGCTTTAATCCTTGTCCATCTCCTCTTTTCTTGGCTGCTCTGAGTTAGGAGTGTATGGACTTACAGCTGAGCTCTGAGTCAGTTCAAAGGAACTCTGGCAAGAAAGCAGAATGGGTAGCATTCTGGAGAGAAAAGAGACCACAGTTGGGGGGCAGGGAGGAGGGCCTAGAGGAAGACTATACAAAGGGGGTGCAGGGAGGCAAATAAGAATAAAGGATGCATGGAAATGGCAAACTAAAACCCATTCCTTTGTTTGCTACCTTAAAGTCTGATTTTTTAAAAAAAATCAAATGAACGCTACCCTAAGCCTGTTTCAGAAGGGGCTTTTGATTACAGTAAGAAATTGCTAATTGTTGTTGGAGTGCCCAGCCCACTGTGGGTGGTGCCATCCCTAGGCAGGTGTGACTGGGCTGTGGAAGAACGAGGGCTGAAGAAGCTGTGGGGGAGGAGAGGAGCGCAGAGGAGAGGGAAGGAAGAGAACGCGCCAGTCAGCAGTATTTCTCCATGCTTTCTGTTTCGTTTCCTGCTGGAGTTTCTGCTCTGACTTCTCTCAACCACAGACTGTGACCTGGAAGGGTAAGCTACATCAAGCCCTTTCCTCTCCAAGTTGCTTTTATTCAGAACATTTTTACCACAGCAGCAGAAAGCAAATTAAAATAGTTTACTATGCTCAAATCAAAAAGTTGCCACGAAAAAAAGAAGGGGACAGATTTGTTTTTTCCTGTGTGGCATTCGAGGACGTGACTAGAATGAGCGGGTTAAAATTGTAAGTCAAATATTGCACAGGAGCAAAGTAAAACTTTTTCAGAGATTTGAGTTTTAGAATTTCACAGGAAGGGGAGTGGGGACGGGGTGAATTCCTTGACAGTGAAGATAATGGAGCTCGGGCCTCTTGGGAACCGATGCTTCTGAAGGATTCCAGCTGCCCCTGAAAACTGGACAGTTTGATCTCTTGGTCTTTTCTCAGATGAAGCTCTATGTTGTCAGTGTGGTCACTGTTTTTAGAGCAGGAAGGGAGAACCATTAACTACTATTTGATGCACGTAAGCTCGAGGTTGACATGAAGGGAAGAGCCCGGTTGTGCTAAAGGTGAAGGTGACAGGCTTCCTCCCTCAGCGTTGCTCCACATTGCGTCAACGGGAGTAATATTAGCTTGTCCCTAAGCCTTTAGTCCCGAGCAACTGTTACAGAGAGAAAAATCACGGGCCAGATAGGGCTTGGGGGCAAAGCCAAGGATCCAGTGGGGGAAAGGCTGCCATGACTTCGCATTAGACTACTGACTTTGCTAATGCTTGTTTTCTTGGTTGCTCTCTGGATGAATGGATCTTTGGTGTTGGCACTTCTGTGAGGCCTCTGCTTGTTTTCCCAGATTCTGCATGTTCTGGGATGGACTATGCCTTTGCCACACTGGCTAGTTAAATCTGACAAGTGTCTTTAATGGTTAAATGCCACACAACTCAGTGTACGTGTGTCACCAGACTTTGAAATGAAAGCTTACCAACCCCATGAAGCTGCCATAGCTGAACCTTTTCAAGCAACCAGAGCTTCCCCAAGTGCAGGATGTGGAAAACCATTGACAAGAACTCCCATGGGTGCCTAGGCAGCCATGAATTTATAACTTGGCTAGGTAAACATGTATAATGTCCCATTGTATAGTTCTTTACATTTCTATGATCTCCAGGAAGGGATCATAGAATCCATATACAAGGCACTAGACCAGTGGTTCTCAACCTTCCTATGCTGCGATCCTTTAATACAGTTCCTCATGGTGTGGTGACCCCCACCCATAAAATTATTTCCTTGCTACTTCATAGCTGTAATTTTGCTACTGTTAGGAATTGCAATGTAAGTATCCAATATGCAGGAGGTCTAATACGTGACCACAGGCTGAAAACCGCAATACTCAACGTTGCTGGAGCTTTGCCAAAGGTGGTCCAGTCCAAATGGTTTCTAAAAACCAACCATGTCTTCTTAATTTGAGTTATTTTAGTTTTTTGAGTCAGGGTCTCCTAAGTAACCTGGTTTGCTTTGCCCACCTCAGTGGACACCTCAGTGCGCTGAGTACTGGGATTACGTATGTGTGCCATCATGCCTGGCTACAACATTCAGCTTCTTTCATGGAGTGTGAGAGGAAGGCAGCCCTCTATATCACACAGGGGGGCGTGGTTTGTTCTGGTCCATGTGAGTGGAAGGCCAGAAACAAGCAGGGGAAGGGCCTGAGGCAGTGACGTTGGGGATGCTCTCCTCCAGGTATGGCTTGAGTGGAACTAGGGTCCATTCTGTGGAGCTTGCTCCCTAGGGTGGCAGGACCAGGCGATGGAACATTTATGCCATTCCTGAGTGTCCTGTTTCAAGTATTTCCTTATAGTCACAAACCGCTGACTAATAGAGGAAATGGCTCACTTGGAACCATGCTGTGGTAGAACTGAAACTGAGGCCTTTTCCATGAGATGGGAAAACATGAAAGAGCAGACAAAATAAGAAACATGAGGGAAAACCTCATCTCTGCACCCTCTAGAAGCCCTGAGAATGAATGACGGCACACTGCCGTGCTGGACCCCTGATCTGGGACATCTCTTATAGGACAAAAAAAAAAAACCAACCCAGAACACTATATGAGAGCTAAGTGCTGATGTGGAGAGACAGATGAGAGGAACTGGACAGTAGGAGGAGCGTGGCAGCCATAGAGAAGGAAGCAGCCGATGCCAGAGGGTCCTGCAGATCCTCAGTGACCTCTCACAGAGGCAGTGAGCTCTCTCTTGCACGCATATGAATGCATCTGTAGTTTTCAGATTGTCCACATTCCCTATGCAGTTTGAGATTTAAAACACCCTGCAAAGTCAATTTGGATGATGCCATTATCCTTACTTTACAGAAGGAAATGAGGCATGCAAAGGCTAAGTCACAGGACTACGGCACAACTCATAAATGGTAAGCTCTTGTGTGATGGCTATTTTGGATCTGATGTGGGGAATCAAAGGGAGGCTAATAGAACTCCCTCTGAACGTGCACAAAGGTTATCCTGGACACAGAGGAGGGATGAAGTGGAGATGGGAAGAGGTCCTCCATTCCCAGTGTGTCCAGACACCTCTCTGCACACGTAGAAGAATCTCTAACTTTTCTCCTGCTGGTTCTTATGTATTACCCACAGCAGTCATCATATGACTATTTCCTGAAATACATATAGTATATGATGACTTCAGAGTATAAAGCTATATTTAAAATCTAAATAGTATATAATAGATATACACATGAGAAATACATAGGAACATTTTACAGGGCAAAGCAAATTAAATGTCTTATACTTTTAGATAAAACAATCCACATATTTAATATATATGTCAGTGTTTTTTCAGTTCTATGAACAAACCTAGGCTCTGGTAGCATGCCAATAAATAGAAATTTTATGTAGTACCTATGACCAGTTGTTAAGTGCTAGATTCTAAACAAGCATTGCTTCATTAATAATAATCATAACAGTAATTGTTCAATCAAGTCCCCTGTTTGACATATATCACATAGCCTCATCTTAAATGTGGGTCCATGATTTCTGTACCTCAATGGTCTTTTACTGTTCCCTGTCCAGTTCTCATTTTTTACATCCAGAGTCCACTATATCAGAGGAACCTATGGGGATGATTCACATCTGCTCCAATAGACAGTACTGTCTCAGGCCTCATGTGAAATATTTCAGTTTGTTCCTTATAGTTGTATTGACCCTGGCAACAGATTGAGGCAAAATCCTCATGCTGCCATCTCATAGTCTAGTGAACATGAGCTGTCCAGAGCACAGACACCATTCATGGGCTTGCTCTCAAGGATCAGAGATGTGTTGTGCTGCCTTACCCTTGGTTGAGATAGTATGATGTTCATTGGGCCCCAAGTTAGTGTGGCCTGGTGCTCCTGAACTTAAAACCACCGCTCCCTTAAAGCACCGAAACAGCAGGCTGGTCAGAGGCAATAGGCCGAGAATGAATATCCCTTTTCCTTTCAACATTGTCTACGGACCTGTGTTGGGGACTCCCACTCCCTGGCCATAAAAAAATTTCTTGGCCACCATGGCACATAGGTACCTGCTGATCTACCCACAAGACTTCCCTGTCTACTTTAGATGTGTCTCACCTGACTATTAGCTCAGCCTAGCTTTAAATCAGTGTTTTTACATTGGGTAGCAGGGGAATGATTCACAGGTAACACACTGAGAAGTTATGCAACCTGAATAAATGAACTAACCGTGAGGGAGGACTTTAGGCTCTCGGGTCAAGGCAGCTTCCTCTCTGACAAGAAATGTACAAGAAGCATAGGCCGCCCCAACAGCTTGGAAGAGGCATCAGGTGGTACTGCATTTTCCAAAGATGAAACACATGCATGCTACCAAAGTAGAATCCGTTTCTGTGATTCAGACGCTCAGGTCAATGGCTAATGAGGCCGCCCAAATCCTAGCTGAACTCCAGCCTCTCTGAGGTGAGTCCTCTAGCCTCCTTATGCTCTCATTTACAGAAGCACTTACAGGTCCGCCCCAGAAAAATAGCCACCAGCACAGTGCAGCAAATGTCTCAGAAGTCTCCATAGAGGTTATGCTCTTGGAAAGTTAAGGGAAACTCCTTAAATAAAGAGGGCCAAAGAGCCGTAGATCACTTCCTGTGTCCCTTTCCCCGAGGAAGGCAGTATTTCAGGGAAGTAGACGCTTTACATCTACACTTTCCACTTAGCCTCTGACCCCTTGCTGCTATAAATCTGATGACTACACAGGCTTGTCAGCCTCCCTGACAGCATTTTGCTACAATATCCCACCAAGAAAGAGAAAAATGCACATCACAGGAAAAAGAGACTCTAGGCAAGCCTGTGTCCCCTCTGTTTCTATGAACCAAGTGTCCATCATGGGTTAATGAGACGTTGAAGAGGTGTGAAGAAGGAAGAGGGTACGTATGCATGGACAAGTACAGATAGATGTGCACACCTCCTGAAATACCATGGTTCCACTGAATGCTTCTTCTCAAGGCTTTTATTAGAGCAGATGTTTCTCTTTAAGCATTAGTTCTGGGGATTGAGTTCAACCTGGTAGATTCAGTCCAGGCAGGTCCAGTCCCCTCCTCCCAGGCTGAGCCAAGTGTCCCTGTATAAGTCCCAGGTTCCAAACAGCCAGCTCATGCACTGAGGACAGGTCCCTGTCCTACTACCTGGATGCCTCCCAAACAGATCAAGCCAATCAACTGTCTCACTTATCCAGAGGGGCTGGGGAGAAGGGGGGTGGGAGGGGGGAGAACAAGGGAATCTGTGGCTGATATGTAAAATTAAATTAAATTATAAAATAAAAATTAAAAAAAAATAGTTCTGTGGATGAAATGACAAAGACAACTTTGTCTTACCCTCTGTCCTCTTTGACTTAAATCCTCTGTTCTAACCTCTGCCCCTCAAAGGCCTGTTCAAGGCTAACACACCGGACACATCAAACCAGTGTGAACTGAGTCACCACTGCTACCTGGAGTTCTCTTCTCTGGTACAAACCGTCAACCAGAATCTACAAAGGGGTACTGCCTGCCTGATAGAGACTGGGATGGGGGAATGGGGAGTGATGTCTACACGTGCTAGCCTGGGGTCAACTCTCATAAATACCCTTCTGTCAGTCACTGAACAGAGGTGGCCCAGAAACTGAGACTTTCAGATAGTAGAGTTGACAAGTGTTCTGCATTATAGCAAAGGCGTTTTGCTGGATCCCAAGTGTCCCAGGGGCTCCTTCATATCGTTTACATTCTGTTTCCAAGTGCCTGTTATGCTTTTCATGCAAGGTCTCTACTACACATCTCTAATGCTTGGAGCACATCCTATAGACTCAATTGTCCTTGTGATGTGCTGTGAAGTTTGTCAAAATGACCCCTGGAATGATGATTCATTTTACTATCAAGTTGCTTTGGATCAGTGATGTCCAGACAGCTGGCAAAGCAGTAGTTTGGGGCAGGCTTGTGATCATATGCTGTGGTTTTATCATATGTACCATGATAAAAATACCTGACAAAGGCAACTTAGGGAAGAAAGGACTTATTTTGGCTTATAATTTGAGGGTTCATCATGATAAGGAATGTATGGCTACAGGCACCTTGAAGGGGCCGGTCATATTGTATCCATAGTCTGGAAGCAGAGAGAGATGAATGCCAACGCACAGCTTACTTTCTCCTTGTTTATTTATTTTTTATTTTTCCCCTCCCTCCCTCCTTCCTCTCCTTCTATCCCTCTCCCACCTCCTCTCCACCCCCCTCCCCCAAATCACTCCTCCTCTGTTTCTTTTCAGGAAGGGGCAGGCCTCCCATGGGTATGACAAAGCATGACATATCAAATTGAGGTAGGACTAAGCTCCTCCCCTTGTATTAAGGCTGGGCAAGGCAACCCAGTATGAGGAATACATTCCCAAGAGCCAGCCAAAGCATTATGGACAGCCCCTGGCTTTCTCCTTTTTATTCAGTCTACTGCCCACATTTAGGGTGGACTTTCTCACCTCAACTAACCCAGTCTAGAAGCTACTTCACAGACATGTCCAGAGATGCTTGTCTTCTAGGGCACCCTAGAAACGACAGTTGATAATATTAATTATTACAGATGTGTCCCTTTAAAAGTTTAGTTGTTATAATATTAAGAGTAGCATTCTTTTCTTTCTTTTTTTTCTTTTGGTTTTTTTTTTTGTTGTTGTTGTTGTTTGAGACAGAGTTTCTCTGTGAAGCCGTTTTGGCTGTCCTGGAACTCACTCTGTAGACCAGGCTAGCCTTGAACTCATGAAGTTCCGCCTGCCTCTGCCTCCCAAGTGCTGGGATTAAAGGCATATGCCACCACCACCCAGCTAAGAAGTAGCATTCTTAAACAATGTTAAAGTCATGATAATCACAATAATGGGATTTGGAACACCTAACAGAGGACTCCATTAAAAGAGTTGAGCCATTCTTGTCCTTCTGGCTTCTGCAGTGTGGGATATGAGGCACCTTATGAAGACAAAGGGCATCATTCAGCAGAAGCCAGCACCTTGATCTTAGACATCCCACACATTATAACAATGAGAAATACATTTCTGTTCCTTCGAAATGTCCATGTGTTCTGTTATAGAGAAGCAGAGTGGACTTTTGGATAAGCATAGTCTTTCACAGTAGACAGAACTGTCCTCCCCAATGTCCTTGAGATCATTTGATTTGCTGAGGTCCTGCCTAGAACAAAAAGGCAAAAGAAAGGCAAATTGCATTTCTTTCTGCTTGAGCTGCATCTTCTGCCCTTGGCTGTAAGAGCTTCTGAGTCTTAGGCCTTTGGAGTGAGACTAAATGACGCTACTGCCTTTTCTGATTCCCCAGCTTACAGACAGCAGATGGTAGGACTTTCAGCCTCCATCATTGTGTGAGTCGATTCATATATATATATATATATCCTATTGGTTTTGTTTTTCTGGAGAACTCTGACTAATACACTTAGCTATAAACCATACGCCAGACTGAAGGATGATGAAATGGAATGCGGCCCTACTTAGATCTTATAGTAAGAGTGTGTTGAGTAAATGGAGTTTCTTTCCTTCACTCTTTCATGTATTTATTCATTCAGATTTTGACGAAAATCTAAGGCTACCAGCAAAGACCTAGGCTTGGCCTCAAGATGCACACATTATCTAGCTATGTAGGATACACACAGAAACAGAAGCAATATAGCATATTATGAGCTATACATATATTGGATATTGAGATGTCCAGGAGAGGAATTAATAAGCTCCTCATGTTGGAGAAGCATGACTCATGTTCAGAAAGACCCCAAAATGAAGAGAAACATCAAAATAGAGTACAGATATGGGCAGTAGGGGCTGGGAAACTAAGAACAGAGCAGCAGATGGCTAAGTAGAACCAAATATTAGGCAATATTGGCACAATGTGTATTTTTGTATAAAAAGAAGTAGTCCGGGCAGAAAGGAGTGTACATGAGGATCAGAGCATGTACGACACAGCTAGGACCCTGGAAACAGTTCTGACCCCACCAGCAAGCCAGGAGCCACGGTTGCCAGCCTCAGCTGGGCTTCATGGACGCTGCAGGCCTCTTGGTTGACTGGACTTGATGTGGTACTATTGTCGTAAGGTCCCCATTGGGGGCATATGTGAGTATCTTACCTTAGAGCTTACCACGGCAGATTTGTGGCTATGAGGGGCCACAGGGCTCTGCAGATCATCTCTGCTGTCTGAGGACTCCCAACTCTGCAGATGGAGAAGCCAAGGCAAAGCGCTACACTGAGTATGGCGGGGAAGTCGAACCCAAGCTGACATTTGGTGTGCTGTAGCGTTCCGGCTCTGGTTTAACACAAGCGATGTGTTTCACTCACAAACTGGCACTGAGAGCTCATTTACATTTAAATAAGAGGCTTGTTAATGCCAGCAGGAGGAGGCTGTCAATGCCAAGCCTGGCTCAGGAACCCTGCCAAGGAGTTTCTAAGAGCATCGCTCTAGGAAACTCCCCCAGAAGAGAAGCAAGCATGCTTTCTCATTAAGACAACTCTACCACGGTGACATTTGCCTCTGAGCGGCAAGCCTTTGGCTGGGCAGGAAGCAAGTTGTTGAGTCTTGGAAGATTGTCAGTTTCCAAGGCGGTTGTTTAGTTCATTTTGGCTCCTCAGACACTCAAAGACCACCTGGCATGAGGTGATCTGGTGAGGAGCACAGTGAATTCCTGCCCTCTGGCACCTCCCAGCAATGTGGGCAAGACTGGGGGTCATTAAGAAGTGCATGAAGAAGACTGTGTTGCAACATAAAGCCCAGGTCAAGGCCATTACCAGGCAATTTGCTGCTGGGAGACTCTCTTCCTGGTATAAATAAAATTGTTTTTAGTACAGGTTCTATAACCCAATGGCTGCAGATGTTAAACAGGAAACCATTCAGGAGTGAAACCGGCAGTTGATAAAACCTTCAGAAACGCCTGAAGTTCTTGTAATCTGGAGTGTGCCTGCCTGTTCTCAAGAGGACAGACTACACAGTGGGAGCTGGTCCTGGGTTTACAAATTAATTAGGAGTGATGTCCTGCGTTCCTTACAGATCACGGGGCAGACAGATGAGGAGACACATCTGGCAACACAGTCTCTAAGTCCCGTGTGGTGAAGGGGAAGTGCACAGAGTTGGGCTAGCTTTCTGTCACTCTGACAGAAGGCCTGAGAAGATCAGTTCGCACTCTCAGAAGTTTCGGTCCACTCCTGTGGGAAGGCAGAGCAGCATGGTGGGCCCACCATGGGACAGCAAGGCCACTCAGTCATGGCAGCAGAAAGCGGGAAGCAAAATCCACTTCTCATTGGCTTCCCCTGTGATCCATTATCTCCAATTAGGCCCCACCTTCCAAAGTTTCCACCACCTCCCAATTGCAAATTATACTGTGACTGTTACCTGGTCCCTCTGTGGATAAGGTCGGAATCCTCATGGTATAATCATTTCCACAGAGTTTCGATGCATTTGGATTAAGGCTTGAACAAAAGACTTGGATGAATGAGCTTTAGACCATTTCTGAACCAGACTACAATAGAAACAGTGGAATCACATACAATAGAACTTGAGTCATAAGGGAGTGCCGTTTAAGTTCAGTCTGAAGGAAGAGAGAGCAGAAGTTACTGGACAAAGATGGCAGAGGAGAAAAGGAACAGACAGTCCAAAGACCCTGGGCTACAGAGAGCAGACAACTTTTCATTTTTTTCAAATGAAGAAAAAGAAAGAACACGTGATGAAAGGAACTATGAACTCCAGATAGGAGAAGACAGGGACAGAAGCCAAGAGTAGATTACCAAGACCTTTCCAAGCCGCCGAGTTTTGGCTTTAACATCTGGGCAGGGAGGCTGCCTACATCTCATGCTAGTTACATGCTCTAGTTCTCATAAAGGAAGTGCCATCAACAGTAAAAAGAGTACGAGCTTCACAGTCAGAAAAACATGGGCTTGGTGTCTTCTCCACTACCCTGTGAACCTTGGCGAGCCTTATTTCCCATAGGAATGGGAAGAGCACACGCCATGCTGGTGAACTGGTGGAGAAGAGACGTGTTATCTCTGTTGACTGTGTAACAAAATTATTAAAGAGTTCTTGCCAGAATTTGGACAATATGTATCAGGAGCTTCAGAGCACTGTTGTCTTCTTTTCCACAGTTCCTGTTTTAATGGTCTGTCTTAGAAAAGTGAAGGATGTGTGCTAATAACTTGCTCCAACGGTGATCCATGCAGCGTTGTTTGTAAGAGCAAGCCTGAAAGAGTCTAATTTGCTTGTCTGCTGACTAGATATTCCTCAGATTCCTTGTCCCAGTGAAGTCGCTTTGGCCTCTCTTGCAAGATTCTGTGTGACCTCAAACTCAGGATCTCTGGTGACTCTTATTCTACCCGTGATTTCTGTTCATTTCTCCATTTCTATTCCATGTCCTTCCCTCTCTTCAGCCGCCTGTTTTCTACAATGTGTTCAATGCATAAGAGCCCATCCCGAGATGTCCTTCTCTCCCCCAGGTACCCGGGCCACAAACAACAAATATGGTGAGCTTATAATGAAGGTTGAAGCAATGGAGATGTTGTCACCCTGCCAGAGAGCCACCTTGATTTGCTCTCATTATCCACTCAGTCTAAACCCTGCTAACTCGCATCCTCGGCTTCCATTTTGGCTGCTTGTCTTTAGGCTGTGATTTGTCTCCTAAAATTTTTGATGTTCTTCTGACTTTCTAGTCTTGACTCCTAGCCAGAGTCTCCCCAGCAGGATCTACTCAGGCTCTCACAAGTGCAGAAGGAGCAACAGGTTTTGACTCACGAGTCTTTTCTGCTTCCGGCTTCCAATGATCTTTGAAGACAGAAGGAAACAGTACACGGATCTGCTTGTTTATCCTTATGAGCTGTGCTGACCTCCCTTCTACGATGGAAGACAATTAAAAATTCTTCTTATGACTCTCGAGAGGAATGGATTAGGGGTTAAGAGCATTGGAGGCTCTTTCAGAGGACTTGGATTTGATTCCTAGCACTCACGTGGTGGCTCAAAACTGTCTGTAATTCCAGTTCCAGGGGGATCAGACACCCTCTTCTGGCCTCTGTGGGTACCATCTATGCACATGGTGTACAAACATACATGAGGGCAAAACACCCATAAGCGACAAATAAAAATAAATCTAAAGAGACGTGTCTGTGTTTTAATGCTATGACCGACTGTGATGTCTAGTCTTGGTGGTCACTTTGACTACCTCTGCAATCAACTAAAATGCAAGTGTCAGAGCACACCTGTGAAGAATTTTCTTGACTGAATTTGAAGTGGGAAGACCTGCCCTAAATCTGGAGCACTGTAAATGCTGGAGACCTATAGTAAATGTGGTCATACTTTCTGGTAGCAGCCTACATAAAGAACAAGGAAGCTTTTGATTTTTGTCTGCTTGCTTTCACTATTCTGCTGCTAAGGCAGTCTTTTGCTGGTGTTGGAACATGCTTTTTTAGGATTCCAATGTAGTGTGTGGTCTGAGGCTCCAAATCAACCCCAGCAGACACAAGAGGTTACAGCAAGACAAGATTTAATGCAGGACGGCACAAAAGAAGGGGGTATAGGGGAGAGGCCGTTCAATCAGGATCTTAGAACAGACTCCAGAGCCGAACTGCAACCCCAATGTCAGTTGAAGCAAGTATTTAAGCTCAAAATCACCAACATCTATTGTCAAATTACAGTTACAATTTTCACCCATCAGGCTTTAGAGAGTAGGGGCTTCCTTGAATGTTCTGTCATTGTCAATTGACACACAATGTAAGCTTTTCAGTCCAACCAATCAGATTCATTTGTTCCTTCTGTTGTTAGGAACAGCCATAATGTTTCTAGAGAGTTAAAGATGCATAATGACTATTTCTATGGTTTAAGGAAAAGGTGGGTCAGGTATCGGAAGGTTCCCAGCTCCCATAGAGCTTGGGAACCTGAACTTCGTTTCACCCTACAGGTAAAATGGAGTCTGAAGTCCAAATGGCAGCACTTAGGACAAGGTGCTTTTTGCCTGTTCCCAAAGTAGACTGAAGACCAGCTGAGACGTCCAGCCTCACGGACTGAACAACTACCAGACTCTTGAAATAGCCACTGTTAGGCTAGCCAGACCACAGCCTGTAAACCACTCTAATAAATCCATACACACACACACACACACACACACACACACACACACACACACACAGAGTGAGCATGTGGGAAGTCAGAGAACAACTTATGGGAGCCAATTCTATTCTACCATGTGGACTCTGGGGACTAAACTCAAGTCATATACATTACATATGTACATATATATGCATATATATTATAAATGACCAAAGTATATATATGACTTGGGTCATATACAATATATATATTCATCTAGAGAGTGCTACTACACTGTCTTTGGAATTGATGGAATAACACCCATCAATTGGATATTAAATAACTATGTCAGAGCTCTGCATTGGAGGAAAGTAGAGCTACAAAGCTGACATCATAGAGCAGATGTGGTTGAGAAACTGTTCAGGGGAAATAAAAATACAAAATAACATGTTGCGAGTCTACTCTAAATTGTTGCTGGCCAAGACAGGGACAGGGATTGGAGGGGGGGGACCCGCAAAAATGGCATCACTGTTTCTGTCTAGACTTTGGTGGTCAGTGAGAATGCTTTTCCCTAATGGCTTTTGTGTCTGGTGACACATTTTTGGTTGTAGCAAATGAGAAGGAGTCTATTCATGGTACCCAGGGAGCAGAGGCCAGAGGTTCTGCTAACTGCCTGCCACTGTAAGACAGTCTATGATCTAGTCGAGAATATCACCAGCAGCCTGTTGAAGTTGTTACTGTCGGTGGTGAAATCACAGAAGGCTGCAACTTCCCGCTGCTTTGTGTTTTCTGTTTTTCTATAACAAGCAAACATATTTGTACAATCTTTTTTTTTTTTTAAGGTACATTGCGTATTTCTGAAAAGACTGAAGGAAAGCCTGAAGTTTTGCTATGAGATAAGTCACAGAAAAGCGCTTCAGCACTCATTCGGGTTTTCTTGCCATGACACTATCTCCCTAAACCTATTTCTTTAGACTGGAGACCCAGTTTCACGTAGCAGACAATTCATTGACTGTATTCCTTCTCAGGCTGTCAGAAGAGGCCTGAGCCTTGGGACACAGCCAGCCTGTCATAAACTCAGCGACTTTTCTTCTTCACTTTGTCACATATGTGGTCCTCTGAAACATCTTGCCAGAACCAAAAAGGTAGCTCAGGTCCAGCCAGAAGACACAAGGTGTCAGGTACAGTAGGTACATCAACGGTCCTAGGCCACAGATCCTCCACAAATAGAGGTTCCTCTTCATTGTCTCGGTAGATCTTTGCGAGAGCGGGGCTCCTGTGGTCATCAGAGTATATACTTGCTTGGAAGTCTCATCACTTGAAGAAGTGGTTGACTGCCCCCACAGACACGTCACTGTGAATATTAGACCTA
Organism: Peromyscus eremicus; assembly: GCF_949786415.1. Taxonomy (NCBI): domain Eukaryota; kingdom Metazoa; phylum Chordata; class Mammalia; order Rodentia; family Cricetidae; genus Peromyscus; species Peromyscus eremicus. Next base: position 69,058,041 of record NC_081428.1, read on the forward strand.
ATTTGTATCTGAAATAGCTATGATTTAGTGGAACCTCTGGATTGGATGGCTGTGGTTTCGGGGCTACCAGTTACGGTTGACACAAAAAAAGCAATCATCTCTGCCATAAAATGCATCCTTTCTTCCAATTCCCAGGGAGCTGAAAAGTCCTACTGGGGCTGGATTTTCCTTTGACTTTCAAACTATTGGAAACTCAGATGATATAGCTCACCATGAGAAAAAGGAATCCCAGAGTTGCAAGGGACTTTCGTTAATTTTCTGGTGTGTGTGTGTGTGTGTGTGTGTGTGTGTGTGTGTGTGTGTGTGTGTGTGGTGTGTGTGTGTGTGTGTGTGTGTGGTGTGTGTGTGGTGTGTGTGTGTGTGTGTGTGTGTGTGTGTGTGGTGTGTGTGTGTGTATATGTGTGTGTCCTCTAGAATACTCTTCTTTCTAAGGGAATGAGGGGGCAGAAGTCTCACAGAGGGATTTCTTCCTTGCCAAAGGATTACAAGCTTTCTATGCACGCAGCAAGGGATAGTTGAGCTTGGCTGCTGCCGGACTGAGAGGCCAAAAGGGGAGCTGAGGCTGCTGATAGTTTAGAAGAAAGCTTAACTGTAGAAACTGATTGGGACAAAGCTGGAAGGAAGTGGGTGATGTACGTATGCATGCATGCATGCATGTATGTATGTATATGTTTATGTGTTGGGGTGCACATGTGCCACAGTGAGCAGGTGGAAGTCAGAGGACAGCTTGAGGGAGCCAGTTCTCTTCTCCCACCATGTGCACTCTGGGGACTAAACTCAGGTCATCAGCCTTTGAAGCAAGGACGCTTCCCGGCTGAGCCACCTTGGCTCCCTCTGGTCACATTTTCACAGCAGTGAGTGGAGAGAAGGAACCCATGCGATCTCCCAAAGGCAACTTGGAAGGAAAGGCAGCCTCCACTTCTTAGCCCGAAAGGCATTCCTGCTGCTAGGGTTTGGCTGATTCCTCCATGCTCCTTCTGTACTGAGTCATCACTAGCCATGTCTCTAATGATCTGGTCCACACGGAGCAAGGCTCTGAGCCTCTTTAGAGTTCGCAAACATCACCGTGTCCCAGAAGACAGAACAAAGAACAGTCTACAGGGAGGAGGTGGAAACTGTTGTCAGCCCAAAGGCATGAGGACTTGGTTTTGAAGAAACAGCTGCTGAAAAAGAGAGAGAGCGTTCGCATGCAGCTCCAGGCTTCTGGGCCGATGTCTTAGCAATACTGCAAATTTCAGGATGGGAAGGGAAAATGTAGGGCCCTTACCAGTCCACATAGGCCAAGTCTGTTCCAATTTGGGTTTCAATATTATTTATAGCTGTTGTGAATATCTCAGAACAATAAAAACCAAGAACAAACGTCACATTGCTAAACTTAAGAGTACTCTTGGGAGCTTGGATGCCCCTGGTCCCACTTCTACTGTTTTCAGACTCCGGTAGCTGTGATGTGAGGAAGTCATTTTGTGCAGACAGTGAAGTATATAACAGCAGCCTGGAACTTTTCCATGGTGCTGAGGCAGGGAAAAAAAATGCCAGAGGAAGTAATATTAGTCAGTATTTAGTCATGTCGAGAACAATGGGATAGTTTAGATTGGCTTGACATCACTCACTTGCATTGCTATGGCCAACAGGAAGCTGGTTCTGTTGTGCAATTTCCTCCATGTTTGAAGAACTCAAGACAACCCCCCCTACCGCCCATTACAGCACAGTCAAGACCCCCTTCTCCTCCCATTTACAGAATATAAAATAGTTCTTTCCAGCCACAAGGGAAAATAACACTTGCATACAAACTAACTAAGATGTGGAGAGGTAAAATGCAGTAGAAAATATCTCAGAGATGACAAAAGACAAGGTTATATTGATCCATCGTGTTTCCTCCTAAGGAAATGTAATTGACTTCTCTCTGCTCAGTGACCTCACAAGAGATAGCGTTCTAGCCCAGCCTTATTCATTCGTGTATTTGTTTATTCATTCACTATCTATGTAGCACATGTTAATTCATGATCTCTTACATATCTGGCATACAGGGCTGAATAAAACACAATTAGTCTAGATGGAAGTTTAGAAGCAGAAAATAAAGTTTAGGTTTTTTTTCTAAATATGAACAGGCATATATAAGTTGCATGAATCATGGGGTTAATATACCGATCAATAAACTGTACATTCCATGAGCCATGAACATTTTCAAGAGAAAAGAAAATACTACAAGCCGGGCGGTGGTGGCGCACGCCTTTAATCCCAGCACTCGGGAGGCAGAGCCAGGCGGATCTCTGTGAGTTCGAGGCCAGCCTGGTCTCCAAAGCGAGTTCCAGGAAAGGCGCAAAACTACACAGAGAAACCCTGTCTCAAAAAACCAAAAAAAAAAAAAAAAAAAGAAAGAAAATACTACAAAGAAAACTGTAAGATTTCAGGCCATGCTGTGGAAGTTTTTTGGTTGTAATCTGAAGAAAAGAGGGAGAGACAGTTAGATAGAAACACACACACACACACACACACACACCGGTGAGGCATTAAGAATAGGAGAACAGCTGGGCATGGTGGTGCACACCTTTAATCCCAGCACTCAGAAGTCAGAGGCAGGCGGATCTTGGTGAGTTCGAGGCCAGACTGATCAATAGAGTGAGTTCCAGAACAGCCAGAGAACCAAACTAAGATAGATAATAGGAAAACAGTGGTGTCTAATTTGTGCCTTGGAAATTCCTGGCTGGAATTCTTATACAGTATGCCGAGGCCGAGGAGCATGGGAGGAGTCAGGGAAATCTAGAATTTTGTGATCTACACTGAAAGCTTTGCTCATTTTTCAATTGCCCTTATTCTCATTTACAAAAGAAAAGCAGTTGCTTGTAGGAGGATATATATATATATATATATATATATATATATATATATATATATATATATATATATATAGAGAGAGAGAGAGAGAGAGAGAGAGAGAATATTCACAGAGGTTAGGTACCTAAATAAGACACAAATTTTTAAGCTTAAGCGCTAACATCCGCACATAAGAGAAAACATGCAATGTTTGTCTTTCTGGATCTAGGTTACCTCAATCAGGACCAGGAGGAAGAGGGGATCTTCCAAGGAAGTAGAAATGTAATGTAGTGTTATAGAGGGGAAATTAGAATCGGGACATTAAATGGGGAGAAGAATGGAAGAGCTGGGTAGAAGAGGGAATACAGGGAGGAATAACTAACACTAAAGGCCTTTTGAAAAGCCATATGGAAACACACTCTGTAGAAGCGTCCTAAAGAATATACAAACATAAAAGGAGTTTAAATAGGGTCACTATATTGGAGGGGGCAATACCCCCAACTAAATATCATATGCTACCAAACCCCCCAAGACCAGGAATTTGTTACATGTTTTTGAGTTATTGGCCAAAGGGGTCCCACTGACTGCCCCAAATTTTGGAGGCTACCGCCAATGCAATTGGTTACCCTCCACAACCTGGTGGGATGGTAAGATCATGTTGCTGAGGACACCTTATATTTATGTCACATTATATCATAGAACATGGAGAAAGCAAGCTAGTATTCTTCTGGAAACTTCACCCCTACTGATTAGCATTCATAGTGCTGGAAGGTGCTATACACGATGATACAGGATGAGAAAATTAATCCTCAGTCCCACCTAGTTATAAACTCTGTGAACAACACTAGTGACCTACCAGCAAGATATACCCACTGGTGCAATAGTGATACCAATGTTAAGAAAGTAGCTGTCTCAGTTACTTTCCTATTGCTGTGATGAAACACCATGACCAAGTAAACTTATAGAAGAATGCTTTTAATTGGACTGATGGTTTTACAGGGTCAAAGTCCAAGATGGCAGAGGAAAGACATGGTGATAGGGACCACTAAGAACTCACATCTTGATCCACAGGTAGGAGACAGGGAGGCAAACTGAGAATGGCACTGAGTCTTTTGAAACCTCAAAGCCCAGCCCCAGTCACTTACCTTCTCCAACAAAGCCACACCCCTAATCCTTCCCAAACCGTTCCACTAACTAGGTACCAAGAATTTAAACATGTGAGTCTATGGGAGCTACTCTCATCCAAACTACCACAGTAACCACCCACTTTTTGATTGGATTTAAGGCCCATTCCATGTGTGTAATCGATACCTGACCCTGAGAAAAAATTCCCAAGAACAGTTAAGTTATAAGCCCTAGGGGCAAACCTTCTACTGTTCTGCTAGGTGAATGAAGAAATAAAATGACTCCTAATAACATACTGCTATACTCATAGATCAGTGTATCACTTAGCCTTCAACACAGAAGCTTCTTCTTGCAGTAGATGGTAATTCATATAGAGACCCACAACTGGACAATGTGTAAAGAGTGAGAGCCTTTGGAGCATTCAACTCTAACTGGGGTGTCTTCATCAAACCCATCCTCTCAAGGCTCAGGGACCTGTGCAGAAGACGAGGCTGAAAGATTGTAAGGGCCAGAGGAAACAGTGTCTTCCAGACACAACAGAACTGATGCACATATGAATCAAAGAAACTGTGACAGCATGTACAAGACCTGCATAATTTCAAGCCAAATAAAATCTTGACAAACATTAACAAGAAGGCAAACAAACAAGACAGAACAAAACCTCCAAATACTTAGGGTGAGGGTTTTTCCCCCTCTGAATTTGATTACTATAAAATAGCAATTCATATTAGTTATTTCTTTATTTTACTTAAATATTTTATTCAATATTCTACATACAGGTAATGCATTTGGATCCAGCTTGCCCATTCAAACCTCCCCTATTCCTCCAATTCATATTAATTTTAACTTCCATTTCCCCAAGACTAGCTTCATTTTCTTTCCTCTCTCCATTGGTGACGTATACTGGTTCTCCCACCAAGCCTTTTTTTTGGTTTTTCGAGACAGGGTTTCTCTGTGTAGCTTTGCGCCTTTTCCTGGAACTCTCTTGGTAGCCCAGGCTGGCCTCGAACTCACAGAGATTCGCCTGGCTCTGCCTCCCGAGTGCTGGGATTAAAGGCGTGCGCCACCACCGCCTGGCACTCCCACCAAGTCTTTATGGCTATTACTCTATTGAATTTTCTTTGCCTTAGAAATTTATTAATTTTCTGTCAGTTTTATGTCTAGCAAAGAGCTTTTTTCCAAAGTTATTGACTCCTTTCATTAACTAAATTTCTTACCTTTCACAGAGCTTAAACTGTACATTCTTTCATTTATAGCTTTTGTAATTTATGTTTTCTTTAAGAACTCCTTTGTTACCTGAAGGTCATAATGATTTTTAAGCCAGGTCGTCGATTTGTACATGCATTAAACACTGAGTATGTTTGTTCCCAGGCACACTCTCAATACCTGCCCTTTCCAGTGCCCAGTAACACCTTCCCGTGAATTAGCTGATGGCCATAGGTAGATGGCCATGCTTTACATTTTTCAGTTGTGGTCTCTTCAACCATTTGTCTGTTTTAATACAAGCAATGCTCTTTCTTAAGGACTATGGCTTTCTAGAAAGTCTCATTTCATAATGAAAATTATTCTCCCTGTCATTCAAGATCTTTTTGAGGGTTCTTGGCATTTGATTTCTCATTAGAATTAGCTTGTCAAAGTTCATGTAACCTTCTTAGGAGACTCATATCAGAATTCCACTAAGTCTATGGATCATTTTAGTGAAAATCATACTATTGTGGTGGTGTTTTTCCTGTCTTTGAACATGGTGCCCTAAGCCACTGCGTCTTTAATTCATTTCAGTATTGTTTTATGATTTTTTCCATTCATGTCTTCTCCATTTAAAAGAAGATATTCATAGGTACTTCACATTTTTGTTTCTATTTGTATATAGTTCTTTCAAAATATATAACAAAGTCTGTAGTTGTTTTGCCCCACACATTATTGCCTATATACTTATGTAGTTTATTTTGCATATTGTATATAGTAAACTTGATAATCCCCTTTAAATACTTCTTGCATATATTAACGAGCTTTTATAAATTTTTCTACAGTTATAATACCTATAATGAACAGTGGTTTGGTTTCGTATATCCCACACTTTCATATTTTATTTGTGCTTCTTTCGGTATTAAATGGATTATACTATTTAGTTCAAGGTTGAACTGGTATGTTCTTTTCTGGGGGAAGTACCTTACCCATTCTCAGCTTTCCTCAGTTACCTATAATTCTTTGTGTAGGGTTGAGGCCTTGTGGGCATTTTCCCATCCAGTTTTGGCACCAAGTAGATGAGTCATGGAGGTCCTGTGGCTATGTTTCCACAGGACCAGTCCCTTTACGTGCTCCAGCAGGTCATAGATGGGGTAGATGTTGGGGTGGGCCAACTCAGAGCACAGGATGTGGGCCAGGGTGGTAGCTCAGTTGGTCAGTCCAGACCTCCACTCAGACCATCATCCTTAGGCAAGGGGCAGAGTCAGCTTTCCTACACCCATGCTGTTGGGGTCACCTCTCCTGTGCCTGTGGTGAGAGGTGGAGCCAGCTCTCCCATGAAGGGTGGGGTAGCTTATCAGGGTCAGCTCTCCCATGAGGGGCAGGGCCAACTCTCCCACTGCAGCTGCCAGTAAGGGACAGGACAAGAACTTCCAGGGCCAGTGAAGGGCGGGGCTAGCTCAGCAAGGCTCTTGGATTTCAACAGGTATGTGCCCCCCCACTAGTCCCCCCCACCATGCTGCAGGACCACACACTCAGACATGGCCCTAAGCAGCTCAGGCCTAGATGACATCATGGCCCCAGGTGTCAGCGCAGGCCATTCAGATTTGCATGGCCTTGGTGATGCCATGGTCCTCAGACCCCAATACGTTGCAGCTCAGATCCCAGTCATCCACATGGCCTTAATCAGTAACAGGAGCCATGGACATCAATGCAGACCCTGGTTGCTGTAAGAACACGGACACAGACATGGCCCTTGGCAGTAGCTTGGGTCTGGGCATCACCATGACCCTGGGTGGCAGCACAAGCCACTTAGATCAGCATGGCCCTGGTGGCAACACAGCTTGGACACCAACATGGCCATAGGCAGCAGCCTAGACCCTGGGCATCCATGTGGCCTTTGGTGGCAACAGAGGCCATGGACATCCACACAAACCCTGACTGTGATAGGGCCACAGACCCAGACATGGCCCTTGGCAGCAGCCTGGGCCTAGATGTCACCATGCCCCTGGGCGACAGCGTAGGCCACCACATCAGCCTGCTCCTCACTTCCTTCACTTCTGCACCCACAGAACATAAACCACTCACTCTACTTCTCTTTCTCTCCCATTTCTCCACCATGTATTTGTTCTTCACTGTGGTACCGGCCCTTTGAGGCACTGGGTGGGCCTGTGAGTGTCTTCAGCCAGCCCAGGCTGCAAGGCACTAACCAGCCTGTGGGTGTCTTCCAGATAGGCCTGTGGGTGTCCTCTCTACTTGCTCAGGCTGCTTTTAGGCAGGCCTGATTTATAAGTTTTTAATTTATATGCACATAAATAGGACTGGCCACTTACCTTATAGATTATATTAGGTAATGCTCCTTTTTTTCCTATAATAATTCAAACTCAAAAGACTTGACCGGCAAAATTGGTAGCTAAAATCACATTTCACATTTTGTTAGGTTAAAAAAAAATTATCCACTAAAATACAAATGAAATGCACAAATATAACTGTACTTACTAATACATTTTTAACAACCTGAGTATGGTTACAAAAATAACTGAGATTCTGAAATGAAATATTTCTAATGTAGAGCTAACATGTAAAGCTTCTCTCTTTCCTTACTGTAGATGTTAATGATTAGGAAGATTAACAATGTTTTATTTATGAGTGATTATATATATATATGTGTTTGAGGTGTGTGTGTGTGTGTGTGTGTGTGTGTGTGTGTGTGTGTGTGTGTTGCATATGTGTGTACCAGTTCATGCATGCCATGGAGCACATGTGGGGGTCAGAGAACTCTCAGGATTTGGTTCTACCCCTCCACCCGGGCGGGGTTCAGGGATGGCGCTCACGTCGTCTGGGGTTCAGGAATGGCGCTCACGTTGTCGTCTGGGGTTCAGTGAGTATGGATGTGCAGATATCTATGCAGTATGATATAGAATCCATTGGTATATTCCCAGGAGTGGTATAGCTGGGTCATATTGTACTCTTATTTCTAGGTTTCGTAGAAAGCTTTAGACTGCTTGCCAAACTTGCTGAACCCACCCACAATGTATAAAGGTTCTCTTTCCCAACATCCACTCCAACATTATTTCATTTGTACCTGTGATGCTGACTGGGGTGAGTTGGAATTGTAAATGGTTTTAATCTGTGTTTCCCTGATGGCTAAGGTTGTTGAACACTTTCCAAAGTGCTTACTAATCGTTTGTATTTCTTCTTTTGAGAACTCCCTGCTTAGTTACATAGACCATTTTTATTTTTGATTGAGTTGTTATCTTAATTTTTTTAAAGTTCTTTGTATAGTCTGGATATTAAACCTCTGGCAAAGATTTTCTCCCATTCTGTGGGTAGACTTTTCTAACTGACAATCTCTTTTGCTGTCTGGAAGAGTTTTAGTTTCATCCAATCCCCTTAATTCTGGGTCTTGTTTCCTGTGCTAATGAAGTCCCATTTAAATTCTGCACTTGACTCTAAATGTTGAAGGTTATTCTTGTCCCTCAAGCACTTTCAGAGTGTCAGGTCTTAGCTTGAGGTCCCTGATTCCTTTGGAGTTGAGTTTTTGTGTAAGGTGAGACAAAGCTCAAGTTTCATTCTTCTCCATGGACATATGCACGGCTCCCAGCACCATTGGTTGAAGATGCCGTCTTTTCTCCAATATATGTTTTTGGCATCACAGTCAAAAAAAAAATCTGGTAGCTGTAGGTGTCAGGACGATATATCTGGGTCTTCTAGTCTAGTCCATCGACCTATGGAGCTGCTTCATGCCAGTGCCATGCTGATTTTATTACTGTGGCTCTGAGGTGTAAACTGATCTGAAGAATGGCAATGCCTCCTGCAGCATTGGTTCACATTGTGTTGGCTAGCCCGCTTTTTGTGCTCCATATGAATTTTAAGATTATTTTTTCAATCTGTGAAAAGCGTCCCTGGAATTTTGATTGGTATGTCATTGAATATATAGATTACTTTTGGTAGGATGACCATTTTTCACATTCTTCTAATCCATGAACATGGCGGCATTGGGGGGTGGGGGTGGGGTGTCTTTCCATTTTCTAGTGTCTTCCTTAACTTCTTCTCTTAAACTTTTATTGCGGAGGTCTTTCGTTTCTTTGGTTAGGTTTGTTCTCAAGTTTCATTGATTGATTGATTGATTGATTGTGGCTATTGTGAATGGGCTTGCAACCCTGGTTTCTTTTTTAGTATGTTTGTTCTTAGCACATAGGAAAGTGTGTGTGTGTATGTGTGTGTGTGTGTGTGTGTGTGTGTGTGTGTGTGTGTGTGTGTATGTATGTGTGTGTATCTAGTTTTGGTATTAATCTTAGCTTCTACGATGCTTCAAAGTATTCTTTCCTTTCCTATTTTAAGGAATAAATTGAGAAGTATTGGTGGCAGTTCCTTGAAAGAATGCTTGCAGAATTTTTCAGTTAATTCACCTGGTCCTGGGAAATATTCTATTACTGTTTCAATCTTGTTGCTAATTATAGATCTGCTTAAATTATTTTTGCATATGGTTTCAGTTTGGTAAGTCATATGCTTCTAGAAATGTAACCATTTCTTTTACATTGTCCAATTTCATGTAATATAGGCTTCTAAAAATGTCTTATTATTTTCTGTGTCATTGGTATTTATTGTAATTTCTTTTGCATATCTAATTTTATTAATTTGCATATTTTCTCTCTTTTGGATAAGTTGGACAAGAGATTGTTAATCTTGCTTATTTTTTCCAAAGAACGAACCTTTTATTTCATTGATTCTTTGTATTGTTTTATTCATTTTTATTTCATTAACTTTTGCCTTGATCTGAATTGCTTCTCCTCATCTACTGCTTTCGATTTTGGATTGTTCTTGTTTTTCTAAAGTGCATCATTATTTATTTGAAATCTTTTTAATTTTTTTATGGATACAGTCCTATAAAATTCCCTCTTAGGACTGCCTTTATTGTATCCCATAGATTTTAATATATTGTACTTTCATTTTCATTCAATTCTAGGCATTAAAAATTCCTTCTTAATTTTTCATCATTCAATACTGTGTTGTTTAATCTCGATGCTTTTATGTGCTTCCTATAGTTTCTCTTTCTATTGATATCTAGTTTTATTCTGTTGTGACTAGATAGAATACAGGATGTCATTTCAATATTCTTACATTCATTGAGGCGTGCTTTGTATCCTACTATGTAATATATTTTGGAGAAAGTGTATTTTTATTGTTTGCATGGAATGTTCTATAGAAATATGCTAGGCTCATTTGATTTATGGCTTCATTTAACTCGAATGTTTTTCTGTATATTTTTTGTTGCATTGACCTCTGTTTTGGTGAGAGAGGGTTGTTGAAATCTCTCACTATCTCTGTGTTGGGGTTATCTGTGGCTTCATATATAGTAGTACGTATTTTATTAAATTGGGTTACTTGTGTTTGGGGCATATATGTTTAGAACTGTAATATCAACCTGATGAATTGCTCTCTCTTGTTTGTTTGTTTGGTTTTTTGAGACAGGCTTTCTCTGTGTAGTTTTGGTGCCTGTCCCGGATCTCACTCTGTAGCCCAGACTGGCCTCGAACTCACAGAGATCCACCTGGCTCTGCCTCCCGAGTGCTGGGATTAAAGGCTTGTGGCACCACCCCTGGCTGAATCGTTCTCTTAATAAGTTTGAAAGTTACCTTCTTCCGATCATTTTTGGTTTGAAGTCTATTTAAAAAATTATATGTAAGTAATATAGTTACATATCAAATCATATAAATATATTATATATTATCTTATATAAATTATATAAAATATAAATTGTGTGTGTGTGTGTGTGTGTGTGTGTGTGTGTGTGCTTGTTTTCTAGTCCCATTTTGTTCTTTTGTCGATAGACAGTGTCCATCTTTGATGGTGAGATATTTCTTGGAAGTAGCAAAACGTTGGAACTTATTTTCAAGTCCAGACCGGTAGTGTGTGTCTTCTTATTGGGAAGTTGATACCATTAATATTCAGGGTTACTTTTGATGTGTATTAATTCCCATCGCTTTATTTCCTGCTGTTTTCTTTGCCTTCTTTTGAGTACTGTCCTGGCACTGGTTTTCTCCCTCTTCCCCCACCGACTTTTGTGTATGTCTATCCTTCTATTTAGTCAAAACTATTCCTTCTCATGTGTGCTGTGAAGATGGCTTAGCATTCAGATACTCTTCTAGTCTCTTCTTAGCATGGAAAGCTTTTATTTCTCCTTCAATTTTAATAGATAGTTTTTCTGGGTATAAAAGTCTGGGTCGGTAATTGTTTTCTTTTGTAACCTGAAATACATTTTTCCAAACACAACTAAAACCTTCTGTCAAATTATTAGCTGTTTTCCTGATGGCTCAGCCTTCTGTAAGACTTGGTCCTTCTTCCTTGTAACCTTCAGTGCTATTTGTTTGTTTTTAGTGTTTGGTTATAATACATGCTGGGGAATCAGTTTTCTGGTCCTGTCTGTTTGGTGTTTTGTGGGTCTTATTTACCTGCATGGATATCTCTATTTGGGAAATGTTCTTTTATGATTTAAGAAATAATAACTATTTCTTTGCCCTGGAATTCTTCTCTATGCCCATAGTTTATAACTGGTCTTTTCATGGTGCCTCAAAGTTCCTGCATATTCTGTTCATAGAATTTTTTTTAAACACATCATATTTTTGGTTGTGTGATCTAGTCTCTCTACTTTGTCTCTAAGCCCCAACATTTTCTCTTCTGTGTGTTCCACTTTTTTGGTGACGTTTTCACTGAACTTTTTATTAGATTTATTAAACTTTTAATCTTCTGTTCCATTTCAGATTTGGGTTCTCTTTAGTGCTTCAATTTATTGATTGGATTTAATAGTCATATCCTGGATATTGTCCTATTTATTTCATATACCTGTTGGTGTTTTCTTGGATTTCAATAATTTTATTACTGTCCTTTTTAAGTTAATTTGGGTGTTTGTGTTCTTTTTTGCTTTGAACTCCTTAAATATGCTCATAATTGTTTTGAATTTTGTGTCTTAAATTTCTCCTAAGTTGTTCTCCTTGGAGAACATTATAATGGGACTGGTGATGGGAAAGAGAGTATTGACTTAACTGTGTTTTTTTGTGATGGAACCCACACACCTGGATTTAGGATATTGGTTATCTTTTTAAAATTGTAATTAAAATACAACTAAATCGTTTCTCCACTTTCCCTTTCTCTTCTCTAACCCCTCTCATGTCCCTCCCTCCCTTCCTCTCAAATTGATGTCCTCTTTTTGATTATTGTTACATACACACACAGTCCTATCTTTCTTACAATCTTTTGTTGTATAATATTTTGTTTGTGTTCTGACAAATAAATAAATAAAGCTTGCCTGAAGATCAGAGGGCAGAGCTAGCCACTAGTTAACCATAGAGGCCAGGTGGTGGTGGCTCACACTTTTGATCTCAGCACTTGGGAGGCTCATGCCTTTAATCCCAGCACTAGGAAGATGGAGACAGAAATATAAGGTGGGTGGAGACAGGATCTGCCCCCCATATTCAGTCTGAGAGTTCGTAGAGGTAAGAAGTCTCTGGTGACTGGCTACTTTACTTCTCTTTCAGCTTTCACCCCCCATATCTGATTCGGGTTTTTACTGTTAAGACTAATTAGGGTCACACTTCATTTCTTCTGCCTCCTCTTCCATACTATTTCCTTAGGTGCAAGAGTTGTGTTGTAGATGTTTTGGGGCTGGGCTTTCCATGATCAATTGCTCTCTGCATTATGACCAGTTATGGCTTTTTGTAATGGTCTCCATGCAGGATAAGAGTTTACTTATCTGTGGATAAAGACTTTAGTCTTTAGATTCCCAGGGGCTGGGGGTGGGTTCAGTGATGTGCAGTGAGCTGCTTGCTAGAGTTGAGGAAAATGGAGACTAGGTGGATGTGTCCAGGATGGAGCTAGGGTCTCTCATTGGGCCTGGAGAAAAAGTCATAGAAATCTTGTGAAATGGCTGGGGTGTGCATGTCTGGAACTCTTACTGGGGTTGGGATTAGGCTGTTTTGGGGGTACAGCTGAGTCATGAGATGGGCCAGAGCCCAGGGTTCACTGCTATTCCAAGAATGTTAAAAATTTACAACTTAACTAAACCTTCAATGCGATTATAATATTTGACCCCATGATGATTTTTGAACTTTACTGACAACTGACCTAGAAGGTAATTAGTGGTCATGTATCCTTCAAAATGGAGGGCTTATTCTTAACTTGTGTGTGGAGCTTTTTATATATCCATTAAGTCAAATTTTAAAATAACGTTGAAATCCTCTATGGTGATATATTGTGTACCCTAATAAACTTGCCTGAAGATCAGAGGACAGAGTCAGCCTCTAGATTAGATATAGAGATCAGGCAGTGGTGGCACACACCTTTAATCCTATCATTCAGGAGGCAGAGATCTATCTGGATCTCTGTGAGTTCAAGGCCACACTGGGCTACATGAGATTGATCCAGTATAGGAGAGAAACAGAGCCAGACAGTGGTGGCACACACCTTTAATCCCAGCACTTGAGATTTCATACCTTTGCTTGGGAAAGACACATGCCTTTAATCCCAGGAAGTGCTATGGCAGGGCAGAGAAAGGTATATATGGCATAAGGAAAGAGGAACTTACTCTTTTTAGGGTGAGGATTTTGTAGAGGTAAGAAGTAGTGGCTGGCTGTTCTGCTTCTCTGATCTTTCAGCATTCACCCTGATATCTGGCTCAGGGTTTTCTGTTAATAAGACTGTTTAAGATTTGAACAACATCCTCTGTCTTTAGTGATTTAAATCTTATAGTTGTTGAGGAAATTGTTAGAATTCTGCAGTGGGCGTGCGGAGTGGGGGGGGGGAGGGGGGAATTTGATTCATGGGTTTTCACTGTAATTTTATAAAAATTGTTGAACTGATGTTATTAGACTCATTCAACTCAGAATATGTGTTCTTGAGCAAGAGAGGTGACTCAGTAGGTAAAGGTGCTGGAATCCTGGAACCCACATAATGGAAGTAAGGAATAGACTTCCAAAAGTTGCCCTGACCTCCATTTGTGTACAGTGGCAATTGTCTTTTACAATAAAACCAATAAAATATAACAGAATATGTATTCTTTTATGAAAGTAAACTTCCTTACCAATAAGTAATGCCTCCATACTAAACATTTTCTTTTGTCTTAAAAGATTCCTTAGCTTTTTTTCTCTTTCTTTCTTTCTTTCTTTCTTTCTTTCTTTCTTTTCTTTTCTTTTTTTTTTTTTTGATAATAATGGATCTACTCTAATTTAGTTTCTGGAAATAGTTACTGATCAGGTACCTTAATCTGTATCCGGCTTATATTTTAACATAAAGTGGGATTTCTACTCTATGTACTATAGTTATGAGTACTCATGAATTTCACGCTTTTTAAACATATTTATTATTTTTGTGTGTGCATTCCTCTGAACTCAGGCTTTCACATGCTTTGTATTTCTTTCATCTGCCTCTTCTGCCTCTTTAGAAATTTTGCTTTGGGGCTGAGGATGGAGTTCAGTTGGTAGAACACGCACAAGGGCCTGGGTTTGGTATCCCACATCGCATAAACTGGGTGTGGTGGTACATGCATGTAATTATAGTATTTAAGAGACAAGAGGCAGGGGAATCAGGAGTTCAAGGTCATCTTTGGCTACATTGAGAGTTTAAGGGCAGTCTATGTTACCATTTTTTTCCTTTATCCCTGCCTTTCTCCCATTCCATTTTTCCTATTGATTTTCATGAGTATACATTGTCTTTCTTCACATGGTAGCTACTGAAACATTTCGTATAAATTTAATTTTCAAATCTGGTTAACCAAGCGCACCATTTTCCTAAACCTACAAAAATCTCACAAAGTTTGAATTCTTGTTCCCTGAGCCGACATTCTAATGTTGTCCAGTTCTTCAGGTTTGTTGGTTTATCCCCTCAAGTAAAAAGATTGCTCAATGGGACAGTTTGTGCAAATTTAACTAGGTGGCGGCTCTTTTCTCTGCTAAGCATTCCTTGTTTCATACTGTTATTCTTCACTGGTTTTTCTTTCATCCTGAAATACAACTTTCAGATTCTTTAGTTGGGGGTCTAGGGACATGACACCCTCTGGGTTTTGTTCAAGACTCAGTGTCATTATTTCTCATATTAATAAAGAATCTTTATGACAGCCCTGGACTAAGGCAGGCCTCGAGCTCTGCCTTATCAGGACTCTGGACCTTGGGGAAATGCCTTCCTATCTCCGGGCAGGTGTTCCTTTGGCAGGCCATGGTAAATGATCTCCAAGGGCCCTTCTAGCTCTCATATTCTACAAGTAGAACGAAATGGGTGACACACAACATTAGACAACAGAGAACAGAGCAGAGTTGTCAAAGAGTATCAGCTGACTGAGAAAATGAAGAGACAGGAAAGTAAAATTACATCCTACGTGCCCTTTTTGATGGTAACATCCCGAATTTCCCTGAATATCAGTGATTTACTTGCCATTTGTCCAAAGACGTGCCTTGTATATAGCAGCTTCATAAACAGCGGTCTCTGTGAGAGACCCACCCACCCAACCACAGTTCTCAGATGTTCTACTATCAGTAGATACAAACCGGATGCTGAGGAGAGGGCAGCTGAGGCCCGAGTGCCAAAGAGAAGCGAGGGGTGCTCTCTGGCTTTTGTGACAGGGGAGTCAGCTGGGCTCCACTTAACTTACACCTGAGACTTAGTGGACTGGGAGTTTTGGTTTTTCTGCCCATCCGCTACATGAAAAAAAATGAACTTCTTAAGTGATGGTCTTGGGTTATTTTCTACTATTCTTAGAATATAAATGAGGACAAAATAATCACAGAACCATCAAAAATGATGAGGTGCAAAGTTTGAAAAGGCGGCCACTCTCTCTTGTATCTGATTCTTTCACCCCTTTCTCGTAGTGATTTGTACATGCTTATCCACTCGGCCCCATTATGGATTATACCTGCATCTCTCGAGGCACCAAGCAAAGAGTGGATTGTAAAGGTTTGAGAAATAGTCACAATACAAGCAGAGAAAAATGTGAGTCGTTGAATGAAGGCAGAAACCCCACCAATTCCACCTCAAAATTGGATCTAGCATTAAAAGACTCCCCCCCACAACACTTTTTGCAGAGTCCAGACAGAGGGTGCTGAAGTGACTTGAGAGCATGTCAGAAGTTGAGCTCATCTGTGTTGATGGAGTGGGGACTGCATGCTCTTGTGGCATACTTGCTCTGAGAGGCATTCCCATTCTCAGAGGACCATATGGAAAGCAACTGGTGAAAAAAAAAATGAATCACAGTAACTGGGCTTAAGAGAAAAGGAAACAGATCATCTGACTCCAAAAGAACTCCACACATAGGCAAGAAAGTGGAATGATAAGTTTATTGGATATCTAAATATAAAGTAGTTGCTTTACAGAAAAAAGAATGTGATTTTCATATTTATTCTCATAAGAGCACTGGGAAAACACAATCAAAACTGATAGAATGTAAATAAAAACATTTTAATATAATTGAATAATGTGTAAGTACAGAAGAAATTACCCAAATCACGGCCTTATAACAGAACTTACTCCGATTTTCATAAGGAACCATGTGTGCTGCTGTGGGGATGTCAGGGATGGTTTACGAGGCAGTGAATGCATGCACTGTGCTTACACTGTGGAAATACCATGGCTCTATTAGTATCACACACATGAAAAAAAGCCCTGTTCTCCACGCTTTTGTGTAGCTTTCCCTGTTGGAACTGTCACCGAGACTCACAGCTGCTGGTGGGGCTGCGGTTGTGATTAGCGAGGAGGAAGTGCCTGCTCCCGGCAGGCAGGCACGCTTAGCACAGAGAATGCCTGACAGCTCTCCTCCCCTGCCCTTGACCTGTCCCGTTAAACATGACTTAGTTTTCATATCAAGCTATTCACACAGAGATTTTGGAATTTTCTAGCATGGAAATCAGATCACGTCAATAATAGGAAACGATTAGTGTTGAAATTAGATAGAGATAAAAAGGATCACCAACAGGAGAAATGTTTTGGGGGAGAAGTACTGCCCAACTCTCTTTAAAAAAATCAACCTGGCTCCAATCATGATGCTACTAAAGAAGTGTGGCCATACGCCTGGAGCTACTCCTCAGTGCCATTGGTCCCTCAGCTCTGCTTTGGGTTGCTGGGCTCCTATATGGGAAGCAGAGTGGTGGATGACTACGATGCCATCACATGTGTCTTCTACAGCTTGCCGCCTTTCCTTTCATTGGGTAAAACTGAGTGGGGGAAGTGGCATTTCATGGTAACTTTGTGACCAAGAGGACATCACGGTGTGTCCCTTCAGAAAGGCTAAGTGGACACATCTTACTTTCCTCAGAGGCATATTGAAGAGAATGTGGAGCCAAGTGACTTAGAAGGGAAGGAAACGACTTGGCAAGTGTAATCTGCCAGCTGGTTGAGTCAGACGACACATTGAGAATAATCTTTTTTGGAACCATGTCCTCCCTTCAACCCTTCCATAATCATCCAGTATCGCTATCTACCTCAGCATATTTACCTGGCTCATCTCCTCCTGCCACCCTTGGGTAACAAGTCACCCTTCCAGGCTGTGCTGCTGCCTCATCACAAACATCTAGAGTCCCTGTGTCGCTGACTGAGCTCCAGGAACAAAACCCCTCAAATAGCATGCACTAGTATTCTTAGGAGCTGGAGTAAAAATGATTCAGGGATCTGGCAGGGGCACCTGGCCCCCAAGCCTACATTCCCTATAGCCAAGTCTTTTCTTTAGTTTTCTCTAAGTTAGCCCAAGAGATAAAAGAAACCTGCTGACATGCTAAATTTAGCAATACTTAGTTTACAAACACACACATGACACATATTAATTGCCTTTTTTTTCCCCCTGACTAAATGTTCGTGAGCATCTTATTGCCATAGAGTACAGGTTCCTCAGCAGTTTGCCACTGTTCCTGGCATATAAAGGCAAAGTGGCTGTATCAGCAGGAAGTGCCGGGGACTCTGTTTCAGCCTATTTCACGGTAGCCACGGTAGGGGAGATTGGAAATGAGCCACTTCCTTCCATTTGGCGATGCTTCCGTATCTCAGCACCTACTCTTTCTGATGGTGTTTTTGAAGGCTGAACAGTACGACTCTGGGTACCGTGTGTACATACATATGTAGGAATAACGTTTATGTTTCTCAGAATAGGCACTTTTTGAAGGCAGTACATCTAAAAGTAAAGTTAATAGAGCCTATATTTAGCATCCATCTTCTCACTTTGCTGATGTGTATGCTGAACAGAAGATCACAGATTTGAATCAGTCTCACAGAGGCCGGAGTCGGCAAATGGCTATATTCGGAGCTGGGAAAGTCTTGCCAACTCAACTGTAGCTGTTAAAAAGGCAGACTTGGAGAAGGTGCAATCATTTTTCTCAAAGGTGATGGCACAGAAGGAGAAAAGCCTGTGACAAAGCCGTGAAATGACAGTCTGGGTATGCCGTTCAGGCAAAATGACTCTCCCTGGGCCCTGTGCCTTTGGGTCACATCTACTTGGTGGCATAGGCTTACTACTTAGAAAGTTCATCTCATAACTGCACACATTCCCATACTCAGCAGTAGAGAAAGAAAAGCCCCAAATTTGTTAAGTAACGATAAAGGTGTAGACTCAGACAAGACAAAACAAAACCCAGGTTAACTCACTACACAGAGCACACACAGAGCTCAGAGCTCCCTGCAGCTGTACAAACTTGGCTGCTAAGTGTAAGGTTTTGCATAAGGCACACAGTTCCACAGAGCAGTCTTATTCACACTCAAGAACCAGACAGCCACGTGTCATATTTAATTCTATCTTCTCCTTGACATGTTTCTGGAAAAAGTGAAGAACACAATTCAGATCCTCGAAGGGGAACTATTCTACCTTTCATGAATGAGGAAAGAGGTCTTGGATGAAGTGCTTGCTTATCAGGTGTCCCAAGTGACAAATGGGTAGTAAAGGCTAGTCACTGAAAAGTTATTTTACTGCAAAACGTTTATGATCAGATCAGTTTCCGGAGTCTACACCTCATCTAAGGCACATCTCAGTTCAGACTTTCCACCTGAGGTAGAAGGAGGGTAATAGGCTAATTGAGTTTGCTACCAAGTGAATGAGGTCTATGCAGTATGACTTCCGGCGATGTAATCCCACACACTGATGTATCTGACACTCTTCTAGAAACCAAGAAGAACACAAAAGATTACCATAACGCACATATCACCTAAATATCAGTTCCCACCTTACTATTTGCTAGGCAAAGTAAGACCATTCTCATTGTTGGTATTTAAATTATGAAAATCCCTTTGCCCCCATTCTGTGTTTGAAGGTCCGAAACACATTAGAGGCAGATACCTCATAACCTGGCCAACTTCTATTCCTCTAATTAGTAAGTGAGCTATCCAAAGGCGAAGAGGGATGGAGAGGAAGCAGGTTGTTTTTCTTTCACACAAGTCTCCCCTAAGAAATAAAGTAAAAGGGGTTTGAGAGATGATGTAGATATGAAAGCTAGTTCTGCCTATTTTATAATTTCTGATTGAGAAATGGAACTAAATAGTTTGGCAAGTAAAGATATTCAGACTTCATATTTACTCATGATGGAGAATGTGGATTTGTGAAACCAATTATTAATTCCTACACCTCAATATGAAGCAAAGCAGATGCTATAGAAAACAATAACACAATGCCCCAAGAATGCTTATTCTTTACCCCTTTCCTGACAGAAACAGAGACTCAAGCAAGAGAGATAAACACTTCACTTTCTACTCCTGCATCAAATTGCCTTGACATATTTAAGAGATAAATAGATTCACATAAAATTTAAGTAGCTTTCTCTTTTCCTTTTTGGAAGCTATGAAAATGGGTCAGGTCTAGGAATTATTAATTTCCTGGCCTGAAGAGTTGAAATGTTTTAAAATAAGATTTCTTTTTTTGGAGAATCAGCTTTTTTGGTGAAGGTGTGTGTGTGTGTGTGTGTGTGTGTGTGTGTGTGTGTGTGTGTGTTTCAAAGAAAACACAATTGTGCTTTCTCTAATCTTTGTAACTATATTATATAGGGTGGAAGAAGGGAAATTTTCATCCTCCCTTTTGTCCTTTCTTTATATTATATGAAGGCAAGGCAGGATGTGTGATTGATTCATGAAGATATCTGAAAACTATTTCCATGAAGGAGTACCCTTACACATTCACCTCTTTATTGTCCTTTTGTCTAATGAGATGGGACAGCACTACAGAGGCAAGTCCCTCCTCAGGTAACTCATCTGGTAATTCTGAGAAGAACTCAACAGGTTTCATTGATCTATAGCTTGGGTGGACTACCCCATCTGTGCCAGAGGAAATGGTTCCCATTCTACCAGCTATAAAATCCATCAAACCTCTCAGAAAGATAAGACACCTTTCTGGCCTGTGGCTGTGAGTGCTTGGGCAATGATGGCCAACCTTCTGGTCCTCTCGGTGTCCTCTCTTTCCCTTGTGGGAAGACTTGGAAAAGGCTCGGAGGCCATTTGTCATTTCACTTGCCTTTTCCTAATCTCAGGCAACAGGCAGATGAGTGGCCTGACGGAGCAGAGACTTTAGGGAGGAAAATGCCGAACTTACAAATTAGGGTATCTGAAAGGTTTTCTAGATTTAGTGCAGATGTAATGTGGATAAAAGATATTTTAATTAATCCATGGATTTGCAACTGGTAGCAAATAGCCAGAAGGTAGAAAAGAAAGAAAAGAAAGGCCTGACAGCCCCTGGATGCACAGCTTCTCAAGGAGTCAGCCACAAGAGGGGTGCTCAATTGTTGAGTTGTGATGTGGGCTGGCTTATAGAATGTACCCCGGGTCCTCCAAGTAGGATTTTGTGTTGTCTTTGTTAAGAACATAATGCTAACCTCCTTGTGATGAGGGTATATTAATCACAAAAGTGCAACAGCCTGAGAGGTACCACCTATCAAATGATGAAGGCTAAATTTCAGAAAGGCCAATCATTCAATAGCGTTTGTTTAGGCCTTTTGGTCATGGGCTTATTGGGTCAGAAATCCTTTGTGTCAGCATACTCTTGGCAGGCTCTACATAAATGTGAACAGATAGAGAGACTAATATGTTTTTGTTTGTTTGTTTTGTTTTAACCTATAGCAGTTTCTGCCTCTGTGGGATGTACATCATGGTCCATGGGAGGGAGGGCTTTCCTAAAACTCAGGTCACCTCGGCACACTACTGTATTCTTAAGGATACAGTCTCCATTGATATCCTGAACCTGACAGGTCCAGAGAGGTTTGCCATTGATGTAAACCAACACTCTCTGGGGAGACTTGCTGCCATGTGCCTCTGCCCAACTGTTAGCTCTCAGTGGCCTTTGCTCCACAGGCTTCATCACAGTGCTGGTCACAAAGACCTGTGGCTTCCCACAAGATGACACAGATATGTGCAAGCTCTGAATGATCTGCAACACTATGATACACATGTACACCTGCCACTGATAACCACATGGCCCCTGTGAATTTCCATGTTTTTTTTTTTTAAACAGGGCCTTCAGTACCCTGTGAAAAGTGTGTGACAGGGTTGGGTACATGCCCAGATCTCACACTTACTGGCTACATTGCTTTTGGCAAGTCACTTAATGATTCTGAACCTCAGCTTTCTCTTCTAGGACAGGGCTATTAATAACCATCTTCCCAGGGCTGTTCTATGTGTGAAAGCAGTTTGTAAGCTCTCTCAGGAATTTTATTATTTTACAGCTCTGAAATCCACCCATAGGTGCTACCTACCCAGGGGTGGAGAGCAGGCTCTTGCTGTAGGGCTCTCAAATTCAAAGCCGGGGTAGAAAAGACACAATCTTCTCCTTCCAAAGACTCATGATTGCTAGCTGAACTGTAACCCAGGGCAACTGTGAGAGAATTTATACGTTTATACATGAAATGCAGCATCACACATTCCTTCCTTAAGGATGGTATGTTTTTTGTGCTGAAGAACTGATCAGAAGTGATGAGTTTTTAGCAGTCCCACCATACTTTCTGACTTTTTCCTTGTGAAAGCTGGAGTTTACACAGTGATGTTTCCCAACATTTTAAAGGTCACAACAGAATTCACACAAAGTCTAACATGTGATTGTCAGAAATCATTTTGACTGTTTTTATGGATGTTTAAAGCTTTTCTACTCCTTGGCTAAAAACAGAAGTTGTTTTTAAAAGTCACACATCCCCTAAAAACCAAACAAATACAATGGAGGTAAAAACAGGGGGGAAGCTGGTATTTTATTTTGTTTTATAGGTTCGTTTTATGAAGCCAGGAAAACATAAGCCCAAAGACTGGCCCTGTTTTAATTAATGACAAGGGCAGCTGAAACAAAGAGACTTCCTCACAGGGTGCTAAGTTCCTCGACCGGCACCATTTGAGAAAACTTCACTGTGCAGCATGGAGTCAGTAAGAGAACTGGACACACCAAGTGTGGCAGATGGCTGGGAGCCCTCATTGCGTTCCTAGAAGAACAAAAAAGTAGACAAGGCCTGCTTGTTCCTTTCTGAGGGTTCAAAAGACAGGCACACTTGCTGCAAGAGCTGAGGATGTAGTATGGTTCAAAAAGAATGCACTTGTTGCAACAAAGACAACAGGAAGCTGTTTCTGACCAATCATCCCCTCCTCCAGCTAGAATGTTGATGGGAAGGGATTAACAGTTTATTTTTCTTTGATGACTTTCCTTTCTCACTGAGCCTGAGTATCTGAGAGCTTCTCTTGCTGTTACTAAGACTCCAGAATCCATGCATCATGGCCAACGCATTTTTGCAGCAAGGAGCCTATGCTGTCCTGTTGGGCCTTTAAGGACTCTTCCTCCAACTTCCCAATGAAGCTAGTAAGTCAGCCTAGGGTGTCCTCACATGTCCTCCCAGAACTCCCACAGAGGCCATGGTGAGAAACTAGTCTTTCCCATGCCACACTCCTCCCTAGGAAGAAGTACAGACTGACCTTATTGCAGTCAGCTTGAACCTCTCAGAGTGATTCAACAATGATCATTAAAACAAGATCAGCTAAGGAATAAGGATATTGAGGAGACAAAACAAGATAAATCCTGAACTCTTAAGGAGAGGACAAACTGATCATGGAAGGAAGCTGCTTGCTTTAGACACAAATATTAGGAATGAAATGGAAGACCTTTGACACCAAAGACTAATATTGATGCAGAACTTACAAGTGTCAAGAGCCTTTTTCTGTATCCATCACGGGAATATAGACAGCAAGATCCTCGAGAAGACAAGCAGAAAGGCAAAGGACACGGGAGCCTTTATGAGGCCAGGCAGCAGGACTCTTGTGGAGGGAATACGCCTTAGCTCACTCCCTCGCTTCTCAATGACTTGGATTCTGTCAGCATCACAGCCCTCGATGCAACAAGTTAAAACAAACAGACCAAACAGCGCAGGAAATAAGAGGGCTGTTGTGCACACGCGATCCACCGTTAGGAGGGAATTCTCTTCAAGGGAGTTCCTCAGTTACCTTTGAAGGATCTGCATTCCTTTTCCTCTCAACCCCAAGAAAAATGCTTTCACCCACCCTGATGGACAGCACTTGCGGAGTGCGGACAGCACAGCACAGAGTAGATGGAAATGGAATTAGGAACTATTTGGGGGTCATGCTGACACGGGAAACAGGAGAGTAACAGGCACTGTCAATGTCAATGTCAACAAATGAGAAGCTGAAGGACTTGGTGCTATCAAAGCCACAGAGGTGAAGAGTCTAGAATCTAGAATGGTTCTATGTAATTTTCCAGCTAGGCTAGGTTGCTTTGAGTAGCATTCCACACTGGCCATATCCAGTGATAAATGTTAGAGTCATCAGTCACGAAAGCAAGAGAATGCAGATCTTCATAAGGACCATAACACTGTTTACCCAGGCACTGCCCTCAAGTATGTTTGTTTGTGTTCAGCAAGACCTCCTAGCACTGGGGTAGAGCACGAGGTGACATGGTGACATCTGTATTCCTGGCAGAACATTCTGCTTCTCAGATTGAGAACTGAATTTAGAAGTTATGTTCAAAGATAAGTTCATAGAGTGCATTTGTGCCTATTTAAACAGTATTCTGTTTAAACAGTAGATGACTATCAGTTAGATGAATGAAGTTTTATCTTGCTTCTAAGTGGATGAGCATCTTGGAAAACTTAACTTAGCCCTTCATTCTAAATATTACAAAAGAATTTGAGTATTTGTAGTATGCTAATTTTTAACAAATGCTAGAAGTAGAGTTACTTATCATCCTGCTTAGACATTGCCATAAAACAAATACCAATCAGAAGCAAAGAGAAAAGATATGAGCATTTTTTTCCAATCAGATGGATAAAAATGTGTCTTTTACATAGCTTTCCACAATTAGTCATATGCATGGTAGCTAACTAAAATATTGTCTAAAATTTTTGCATAAGGAAGGAAAAATTAAAACAGAGAAGTAAATTAGTATCTTTCTTCTCTGTACTAAGGGAAAATATGCCTGCAAAATAATCTACATTCTAAGAAAAGTTCTAGTGCTAACCTACCCCTTGCAAATACTGTGAGTGAATTATTATCATTTCATATGGACCATGGGTTAAGCGCTGCAATGTTAAAAACTGGGAAAATTAATAGTTTCCCCTTGCCACAAGGAAAATTATCAAGTTAATTTAAATGGGACAAAATCATGTTCTGTCACTAAAAATCCAAGTGTTTTGTGGTCAAAATGCTTTTGAGTTAAAAACAAATCGCAGTCTAGCTTAGAAAGTTCACTTTGCATATCCACAGGTGAGAAAACTAGATCCGTTTTCAAGGACTCTATGAGCTAAGTCCCCAACAAGGCCTCATTAAAACACAGCTGAAAGACTACATCTTCCTCTAGGAATACACAGCTAAAGAGTATGCCCCTGTAAAACACGGGTTTTCTGAATCGTAAGTATATGTTCTGGTACCTTTCTCCTCTAATGCAATCATAATGTTATGGTATCCTAACTAGACTAAAAAGACGAGCCTAATAGGGCAGTGTTAATAGGCACAATGGAAAGAAGGAATAGAGAGAGAGTGGGAGAGAGGGAGGGATAGAGAGAGGGAGGAGGAAAGGAGAGAAGAAAGCAAGGGGCTAAGCACTTGCGTTAGATCACAGTAGTTCTGGCCAGGTTCATTGTAAAAGGTCTGAGATAAAGCTATGCCAACCAAACCTACAGCACCACAGCAGTTTCCAATGATCAAGCGACTACATAACTTGTCCTGAAATATTCATGGCTGTACCATAATCACAACTTGATCAATAATCAAGACAGTTCCTTATTAATTCAAACAAATAACATGATTTTAAAATGTGTGTGCTACATGGGTGTTACAGGCTCGAGTCTCTGCCTTTATCTGAGTAAAGCAAGAGGAAGATCAAATCACAAGCATTTACAACACCTAACAGATCACTTTGGCCACGAGCATGCTCTCGTCGACATTCATGTGGTCCTTCAAAACTGAAGAAACAATATATTAAGATGGAAGTGATGCAGCTCTCCCCTACCCTCCATTTTGTGTGTGTGTGTGTGTGTGTGTGTGTGTGTGTGTGTGTGTGTGTATGTGTGTGTTTTACATCTTTGAGATCTGGGGTTTAGTATTTCTATTACTGAACAATAGTCATAGTAGTGTAAACAAGATTATTTAAAAGTAAGGCACAATTACGGATTGTTTTTGATTGTCTCTCATGAAAGTGCACCAGAAGAGCCATCCCAGGACATGGACTCGAGGCACATTTTGCAGAGGTATCTTTTTCGGTTGCTGGTTGTCTACAGATGGCTGAAGCAGGGGTATGGAACATGCTGTCATATTTCATTCATAACACACATGTACTGTAGCTTCAGGCAACAGATGGACAATCACTTGTTTAAACTACAAATGTGAAATACTAAGGTACAATGGCAATATTTCTAGAAATGTATATATATATATAAAATGCCTTTCCAAGCCAAGAGGGATGGCGAGAGGCTGGGAGGTGGCATCCATGTTTCCCTGATCTCCCTAGCAGCTGCCATAATTTTCCCGACACCCTTCAAAACTTGATAATGGAAGGATCAGGGGGCAACCAACACAGAGCTGACAGGAGAAGCCCAAACCATATCAAATAGAAATAACACTCTTATTCCTGACTGGTTCACATTAATAGGATTTGTAGTAACTAAGAAGATGGTTGGCAGTTGTGTTGGCAGAGTCCTGTCTCTGGTCTATCAACACTCTATTGCAGTCTCACAGAGAGTGTGTTCTCCTTCCCCTGGACCCAAATACGAAATAGCTGTTCATCATCATTCAAGTCCATACTTCTTAAAAGCCCATCATAGACGTATTTGTAGACATTTTCATAGAAAACAATTAGTGTTTTCAAGTGCATTTCATTAATCAGCATACAACCCATGTAGTAATTGTGATCAGAGAGGTCATTCCAACAGGGAGAGCCACACGCTAGTGACAGGAAAAAGCCCACACCTTTGAGCTGCAGAGACGGCAATATTTCAGGAATGCTGAGGCCTTGAGCTATGACTTGTGATGATGTCTTTGTGAGTTTTAAAGGCAATTTTGTTTGCCCAGCTCCATATTGAGCCAGTCTGAAATGGGAACCCCAACAGCTTACAAAGCCTTATTCTGGATGGGAGGCTTAGCTATGGTAGAGCGCTTGTCTGTTTCATGCAAGGCTCAGAGATCCATCCCCACCACTATCAAAATAGAAAGAGAATCTTACTTTGAAATGTTCTCTGCAGAGCTCGTGACAGTGGGTTTTTTCCTTATTTATGTATTTCATTTGATACAGAATAACCAAGTGTTTGTGCTCTTGATATTTAAACGATTCAGATAGAATTTGACAAGTTTTCTGTTACAGACATTATATTTTTTCTATTTATGTATTTAAATGATAGTGAGGCAATATATCAAAAGACAATGTGTATAACAATTAAAGTAATACGATCCTTATATCTCTAGAGTAGGCAAAACTTTATGTGGCTAAAAGAGTAAAGAACAGAGTGACTGGGTATTATTTAAATCAAATTCGTAGTAGGAGAAAACAAGAAAGCAATGTAAATCATATATTAAAGAAATTGCAGAATAAAGTGGTAGGATCCTTTATACGTATTAGACCTTGTGAAAGAAACACATCTAATTCTAAATATTTCTGTATATGTGTATGTGCACATTCGTTATTATAAAAGGATAAGTCTATATTAAAAAGAAATTCACTTTAAAAATCTTTGGTAAAGATACTCTGAGGTTACTGGATGAGAAGGCTGTGAGCAGGCAGAGCTCTGCCCAGAAAACCTCAGGGAAGAAGCTGGGGCAGGCAGGATTTTCCTATAACTCTCGCATGTAAACATCTGGTTACAGAAGGAGTTAAATGTAACAAACAAGTCGGATGTTATTGCTCTATAGTATAAATATTACATAAATTCTTCCTCTGTTGTCTAAATTTATAGCAATATTACTGCATTTCTAGACACAATTCCTGCCCTCATTAAACTGGACTCTACTTTTGGCGTAAAGACAATTTCCTGAACTATCTTATGGTGAACATTTTAGTGAGTTTAAGCAGACTGTATTGCCATCTCGACTGTCTGACAAGCAGTGTTCTCTGAGGTCACTGGCACAGCCGAGCCTTTGATTTGGAAGACAGGAATTCAGGGATAGAGCCACCACCATATCCTGAAATCCACAAGCTGCCCTCCATGACTCTCACGAGAAGAGAAGCAAGGTAGGAGCAGGCAGTAGAGGAAGCCCCTGCCATTCATAGCTCTGGGGATGCAAACTGCTTAGCGAGCAAAGTAAATAAGCCACAGATTGACCCAGACGAGCTGAGTGACAAAGGCTTAGGGGTTTCTTTTAATCACTTTTATGATGACTTCTATTCAAGTAAAATAAACTTTATGGAATTCCTGAGGCATGGCTTTGCAATTTTAAACATGCACAAGTAATTAAAAAAAAAATTTGCTCTAAATGTTAAAATTAAAACTGTCAGACTAGAAGATCATCATGTCATAAAGATTTAAAAAAAAAATAGAAAAGTAACAGAAGGGCTGGGGATGCAGGAGCGGCAGGGCGCTTGTCAAGTGCGTGAGGCCCGAGTTCAACTCCCAGCACCGCCTAAGAGAGATAAAAAGGTATTTGTGGGATTTAAGGTGACTACATTTCTAGGACTGGGTGTTAGCTACAGAGGGATTCATTATATTATTATTTATACCCTTCTGTATATTTAAAGTATTCCATAATTTAAAAGTATATATTTGCAGAAGATTTAAAGAGAGGTTTGGGAAATCTCATCCCAAGATACTGAGCAGTGAGTTCACAAAATGGCCTGCTGCGACTGCTAAGCGAGGTCTCTCCTCTCGACAAAGCCGACTGGCTCCAGTTAGCAAGCAAGCGTTTCACTGGCTAATAAGAGTTCGCAGAAAGATTCTCGGCAGCCATTCTGCATATTTTTAGCTCAGAAAGACAATTTTGTTTTCAGTGATTGTCTTTGAAAGTGTGGTGTAAATGTCACATTGAAGATAGGAAAATGTCTCCTGCAATATGTACTTGAGTTGCAGAAGGATTATAAGAATAATAAGACTCTGGTTTCACAATCTTTTCCCAGCTTTTCTTTCTTTTTTAAAGAAGACGAAACATGGTTACATAACTTCATTTTATGTGTCCCAATTTGCAATTTTCAGGAAAAAAAACCAGATTTGGGTCATTATAAAATGAAATAAAGATAAGATTTTGATTCCTTTTTAATACATATCCTTCTGTAGATAGATGTTAACTGTAGTAACCATGCTTGTGTATTAGGAGAAAATTCACGGTACTTCTAAGATGAAGTATTGGACAGAATTGGAAATGTACCAAAAGCAAGTCTGCCTTATGTGCAGATAGGGTGGCGAGGAAAATCTCAAGGTAGAACTGTAGAAATATAATGGGCTTTTCAAATACAAATAGCAATCCTTTGGCTAGCATTTCCCACGTGGCTTCTTTAGCTCAGTAGTGAAATCTGGTTCTTTCTCCACTTTTTAGCTATTGGCCAATAAACGTTTTCAAATGAGCCGTGACCACTGGGCACTACAGATTACCAATTTGGATAACTGCAAACGAAAGTTGGGCTCCTGTTAATTTATGTATCTTTTTCACATAAATTCTTTATAGCCCAGCGGAAAAAAATGTACAACCACCTCCCCGCTTTATGTTTACCAGGAGCCGCGAGCGGCGTAGCACAACGGGAGAATTCACCTTTGCCATACCTGGCGACAGGATGGCTAACTTCTGTAGCCACAGCCAGAGGAAAAGGTGGCAGGATGGGACAGCAAGCTAACAGCACCTGCAGGCTGGCACATTCACCCAGGGAAGATCATGTGACAGCAAATACCACACTAAACATCTATTCAACCAGATGAAAAGTGAGACAAGCACGGGGATTAAAAGTTCCAGGAATGCAGAAGTGAATGGGACAGGGCATAATCTGTGCAAAAATGTGGAAGTCCTTGCAACAAAGGCTCACCAAGGCCCTACATGATTCAATGTGAAATGTGTATTTGGTAGGAACTTTGACAAATGCCATCATGTGTGTGCTTCTAAAGGAAAGGGTAACAGCAGGTGAAGAACAGAGACCATCCCAGGGGTTGAGAACTTTGCCTCTATTTTTCTATTTCTTCTCTTATCTTTCTCTCGTGTTTCACTCTTCTCCGCGTAGCAGCTAGGCGGCGGCTGACTCTACAGGTCGGTGCTTGCCTTGGCGGTCAACACCCTGATGCGGGCTGAGTTGCAGGTCTTGCAGAGGATGTGTCCATCCAAGGGGTAGCAGCCTTGGTTGTCTCCTTCAGACAGAAGACCACCACAATCCTAGGGAAACAAAGACAGAGGGGATGGAAGTGATATTGGGAAGCTGGGCACAAACCCAGCCTCCCGAGCCTTCTTTACAAGGCCTCTTCTGTAATGTGCCCACTGCACCCCACCCTTAGTACATACATGGCATTAGCAGATGGTGGATGAAAGTGAATTAGAGGTTAATAACCTAAGTGCAATTGGTAGCCAGGAGTGGTGGGGCACACCTTTGTTCCCAGCACTGGGAAAGAAGAGGCAGGTGGGCCTCTGTGAGTTTGAGGCCAGCCTGGTTTACATAACAAATTCTAGGCCAGCAAGGACTAGAGAGACTCTGTCTCAAAACAGAACAAACAAACTCAAATAGTATAAAATGACTCTTTTAGTCACTGAATATAAAAACATAGTACAAGTAGGAAAGAGCCTACAGCTCTCAGCTCTCAGGGCTTAACTTGCTTTCCTCAACAACAGTAAGGGAAAATAAAGTACGGTCCCTAATGCACACTACCCTTTGTCCTTAATTTTAGTATCTTGTTAAAAGAATGGACAGGTGTAAGAATGGAAGTTTATGGCTATTTAAATCAGAGAAAAGTGATTTCTGTCATGTAGGAAGGCTACCAATGGCTGCTGTATATTTACTGCAATTGTAGCAAGGACACAAAATTGCAAGGGCTGGGAGGAGTAATAGTACGTCATACTTTCCAAAAGGGATGATAGCACAGGAGAGAGGAACACACATTATAACGGGAGACAAGTTCCCCAGGTGCCGCTGTTAGGTTTGTGACTGTCTGTACAGGCCAGACACAAGACTGAATGCCATTCTGAAAATAATTAAGGCACTTTCTACCTTACCAAGCTTTTGGGATGGTCAAAGCAGGTAATGGATGTGAAAGCACTCTGTAAAAAAATGCAGAGTTGCATATGTGTAAAGGATTGCGCTAGTGTTGATATTGGTGAAGGTCCACTCTGTAAAGCAACAGTAGCATTGAATGCCAGCCCTTGCCTTTAGAAGAAATGAGAGTTTGCTTGGAGAATAAACAGAGCCGTATTTAGCATTGTGTGCCCTGCTCACTTTAAGAGAAGCTATCACAGGCTGTGAAGCCTGCAAAGCTCCCCTCTGCTCTCTAAGAGTAGCAAGGAGATGAATGAAGCCATGTCTACAGCTGACAAATACTAGACTCTTGGTATAAAGAGGGCTGACCCAAAGTACGACAGCAGACACAACTATGATCCATGGGAAGTTTGGCTTTCCCAAAAAGAACCAGTGGTATATTGTACTTTGAGATGCCTTCAGGCACTGAGTAATGGAACTAAAGAAAAAATTATTTCAAATCATGAAAACATCATTCATAGATGGCACAGTTTTAATTCTGTGCGTGTGTGTGTGTGTGCATGCGTGTGTGTGTGTGTGTGTGTGTGTGTGTGCATGTGTGCGCGCGTGCACACAAGGGTCAGAAGTTGACATCTGGTGTCTTCCTCTGTCTTTCTCCTTGTTACTGTTTAAGATGGAGTCTCCCAGTGAATCTAGGACTCACTTTAAGTCAGCCAGATGAGTGGTCAATGAGCCCTAAGGATGTGAACAGCCCAGCAGACCCTCCTCTTTCTCCTTCCCCAAATGCTGGTGTTACTGCGCATGCCACGGTGCCTGCTTTTCAAGTGGGTGCCTGGGATCCAAATGTAGATCTCTGCACTTGTGGGACATTTTCCCTGCCCAATTTAAAGTCTTTAAGGAGTTGTCATCCACAGTCATTTGGACCCTGTAAGCGGTCCAAAGTTGACCACAGGACTGGAAAGATGGATGTCAGAGTCATAGCACCCCGAGGAGCTACACAGGAAAAAGTCAGAAGGGAGAGTGGAATGGTCTGCCTGGTGTTTTTCAGGGAAACAGGCTGGACAAGAACAGTGGCTTGCCATCTTCCAATTCAGTGCTCTCCCCATTTTATGGTTTTGTTTCTGAAAGTTGCTCAGCACGTAAAAGCAAATCTAATTTGTACAGCACACTGGATGCAAAAACACACGTCAGCCTGTGGGTATACAATGGAGTATGTGAGGAACTTGGGTGGAGGTGGAGCTTCTTGGCGCCCTAGTATCGCCTGTAAAATGACCTCTGAAGTGTCTCCACACTCTTGTGGCCTCATACTGGGTCACTGGAGAGATGACGGCTGAACACCGATGTTCTCTTTTCTTCCTTGGTCATAGACCTCACACAAAGGCCGTTGGTTTGTTAATGTATTTCTTCATGTTAACATTGGAGAGGGGCACATAACCTGAGCTTTATGGATGAACAAAGCACAGTGTAAAAACAGATGGTCAGTTATAGGCAAGGCAGTGGATGGAGTGGACAAATTCTCTGGGGCTCTCAGAGCCTCGCCAGCCTGCCGCCTTGGGCATTAGTTAGACTATGTGGACAAGGGGATGAGAAAGCCTGCATCCCACACAGACCGGAGACGGGGTTGAAAAGCGCCGTCTCCACAAGAGCTTGCAGACAAAGAAAACTGTTTGGAAGGAGGGGCCTGGGGAGCTCATAGAAGAAGGTAAAATATTTTAAAGCCATTTTCTCTGCCCTTTGCTGTATTAATGGCGACATGTCCCCAGAGTGTCAGCTAAGTTCCTCTTCTCACTTCCAGGCTGGTTATGGGTACGCCTTATAAATTCTCACAGTCTGACCCTGTGCCTGACTTGTCCACAGCTCTTAGCAGTTGTAACCTCTTAAGTGACACCTGGAAGCTAACTACTAAATAAATACTCTCTGGCTTTGAATGAGAAGTTTCTGCACCTCTGAAATGAATGAATTCTTGTCCTTCTCATTGGGTGATAATGGCCCCTCTGCCCAAAGAAGCAGTTAATCAAATCATAAGTTACAGATTCATCATCATCATCATGATCATCATCATCACCATCATCACCATCACCATCATCATTGCCTTTCCTCTAGCTTAATAGTTTACACCGTCCTGGGACATATAGTTCTGTGTTTGGGTCTCATAGCTACATCTGGAGGAGTAAGAATTTGAAGCATTTGTACAGAGAGAGGGATTGTTCAGAGTGGGGTAAGTTGTGTGATGTCACTGCATTAACAGCCTGTGTCAGAGCGGAATCCTGTCTGATCACACAAAGGCCTTTGTTAGGCACCAAGGTCTCCAGGTTGCATGACTGCTCTGATGTGGGGATGCCACAGACCTCACAGCGGTAGCAGTGCACGTGGAAATCACGGTCCAGAGCCACGATGCGGACAGTCTCCTCCTGGCCTGGGGCAGGCATGATAGGCTCCTTGCACACAGAACAGCGTGGGGCAAATTTCCTGAAAACAGACAGAATTCTGGTGAGATGTCGAGTGCACATGAGGATGGAGAGGGACACAGCAGCGAAGGGAAGGTGTAAAGCCACAGGCTGACACCTGGTCTGCCCTTCCTGTGTGACCTTGACCTAAAGAGAGCGAGACAGTAGATAGAGGCTTTGACAGAGGTGCACACTACGTGTCTGCCAGGGAAGAGGGTGTGGACTGCCCTGTATAGAGAACCTTCAGGAACTCTTTAGCAGGCAGCATGGATAAGCAGCAATCCTGTGCACAGAACCATGCTAGGCATGACCTAGCTGAACATAGGAAACAAGGTCCTGCCTGAACATGGATGGACATAGGTCCTGGTAGGCTCTAACTTGCTTCTAGATGTTAGTGTGCCTTCCTTGTGCCCTAGACAAATCCCCAAATTAGGAATCTCTACAGCTTTTTTCTTTAAAATGCGTCTTCAATCCCAGACCACAAAAAGCCTCACATACACAGGTTTTACCAAATGGCAAAGGTTAGTGGTTTACTATGTATTTTCTGAAAAACTTGCAATGGTAAAGTACACATTGGTTACAACTTGTTTGAGGGATTTTAGCATGATCAGAGTCTATATAAACACACATGTAAGGTTTTGAAGCTATTGGTAAAGAACTTTCACATATTTCTTAATTTATTATTTGCTAACAACGTTTTGTCTTAGCAGATTAGCAGGCTGAAAAATGGGCTATGAATCCATCTGTATTTTCTAGAATTTAAGGATAGCATTTGTGAAGATGTGGAATGAGACACAAGTTGGAATGGACACAGATAAGAACTGAAAAAAAATGGTTAAAGGACACACAGAACCAGCCCATCTGAAATCCTAGTACTGGAGAGGCTGAGGCAGGAGGATCACTCTAAGTTCCAATCTAGCCTGGGCTACAGAGTGAGCTCCTATTTCAAAACACTAAAAACAAATGACAAAGGGATATACAGAGAGATATTGAGCAAGTTACTAAAGTTTTTCATGGAAATGGTTTTAAGATTAATGATGTTAAAATTTATCTACTTGTAGTAAGACCTAAAAGGAAATAATGATAGTCATCTAACTCTGCCGAGCACTTCACGGTTGTCACAGCATTTTTACATACATTATACTCTGTATGTACATTTTAATTTTCCTGGCGGCACCCAAAAGGCATCTGTATGGCTGTAATCTAAATAAATATGAATTAAGTAGCAGATCGATTGATTGCTGTGAAAGAAAAATTAAGAGGATCATGGTACAACTGCAGTAGTAATCAGGGTTGTTATAATTGATATTTTATGCAAGAAGTTTATATGCAGTGGCAAAAATTGCTTTGGATTACCTGATTATTTTTGAATCTGGGTTATCAGTAGTAAAAGACACAGACTCCTGATGTCAACTGCAGAACTTCCTTTCCCCAGCTGCGAGGTCACTGGGAGGGCAGAAGTAGCCAGTTTTCCCAGGCAGATGCACTCCTCTAGGACACGCTTTCTTTTCTTTTTTGACTTTACTTATTTAGTAGTAATTACTTCTATGTCCTTGGTGACCACTATATTGGTTCATACAGAGGAATTTGAGCAACACCTAATGCCAGGAACCACCTGCTATGTTTTTCTATGAGAAAGGCATTATTAGATTTGACGTCTGGCCTCCTGGTCCTTCTCTAGACAGTCTGTAGCTGTGTTCTCAGTAACCAATCACCCTTCCTTAGCAAAGCTGAGAGGCAAGAGCTGCTGTCACTGTGCCGTCATGATCTGAGGCGGAGTTTTCCAATGCTTGGCTCGCCAAGTGGATGATAATAATAATAAATAGGGCGACAGCAGTTTTGATGGTTACTGTTTATTAAGTGCCTGTTACATGCCAAGTTCTGTTAGACACTGTACACATTATTTTCTGTTGATAGTCATGTTATTAGGAAGCGTTTTTTATCATTTTTGTTCATCAGTCAAGGGAGCCATGAACCTAGTCATTTCACAGCCAACATATTTTTGGCAATTAACGAATGAATGCCAAATTAAACAACCAAATGGATCAATGCTACGGTTTGGATATGAAATCGTCCCTTCGGGCTCATATGCTCGGCGCTGAGCTGTCAACGGATGAACCGCTGGGAGGTGACTGGATCGTGCCAGCTTTGACTTCAACAGATTCATCCATCCTTAGAGTCCTAGCGCAACGGTACTATCAGGAGGTGATGTAGGAGGTGAGCTAGTTAGGGGATGCAGGTCATGACAACATACCTTTCAAGGGCACATCTTGTCCCTGGAAGCCATGAGATGAAGAGGTGTTCAATCATCCTTTCCTCCAGATAGGCTGCCTCGCCACAGGTCCAGAAACTGAGGACCAGCTTACTAGGGACTAAAAATTCTGAAAACCATGTGTCCAAATAGACCTTTCCTTCTCAGGTATTTGTCATAGGGACAGGAAGCCTGACTAATACCACAGATGACACCCCTGCCAGAAAAGCACAGATCACTGTGTATGCTTCACACACTAAAAAGAGCAGTGTAAGCCCACTTTCCCTGGCACAGGAAACATGGATTCAAAAGATTCCAGCACAGGCCTGAGAAGGAATTCTCCATGCCTCTGTATTTGTTCTAAACCTTTTATAGTCTATCTTCTTGTAAAAATTATCTACATTGGTTGCTGTAAAAATTTATTCACATGTATAGTTCATCACAAACCAGGAGACACTATAATAGACTTAACAAAATTACTCAAATATAGAGGTGGCATGAATTCATAACTGGGAATAAGGTGTGGTAAAATCAAAGAAGTCTTACTAAAATAGTAAGTTGAGCCTTTAAAGACAGCCAGGTAGGTAAAATGAGGAGGGAGTGTGTGTGTGTCTCTGTGTGTGTGTTTGTGTGTGTCTGTGTGTGTGTATCTGTATGTATGTGTGTGTATGTGTGCCCACTGCCACCTCCCACATACTTGTGTACAGGACCTAAAATAGTCCCCCTACAAGGGAGTTCTCAATAGTTATTGGCGACCATGTCTGTGAAAAGAGTTCAATTCCCAGTGGGCTGTAGGACATAAGTCAACCTTAACCAAAGGTATTTATATGGAAATGGCCCATTTGCTAAGCGTCAAGATTCTGCCCTTTATGTGATAAGTTCTGAGATGCCATTTTAGAGGTTTTGCCAATAGCCAATCCTCTATCAACAATCTGCCTGTTTCTCCCTTGGCACAGTTCCAGTTCTGCTTGAGTGAGGCCTGCCTGGATCACGGAGTCGAATGATCAGTTCTGAAGAAGACAGGGCAGCTTTCCTTGTGCCGACCTCCTGGTGATGCCCCTTCTGCCCTGCATCCCTGTTATGCTGGCATATTCTGCCTCCTTCTCACAAGTCCAGCACTGACAACTACCTCTGTCCAGCTTCTTGTGTCCAGTGTCTCCTTCAGCACTCAACACAGCGATTGGCACATAGAGAGAAGTTTGTGAATGTGAGAATTAAACTAAAACGTGTTTCCTAACAGCCCACAATGGAGACCCATTCAGAAAAGCCAAAAAGAAGCTTTCCTAAAGCAGAGAAGCAGGTCTGCTCCTTTACTGGTCTCTCAGGCTGTGCAGTACACACCCAATGTTTGAAGGCTAGCACCCCATGCTGGAGGGCTAGCACCCTGTGATGGAAGGCTAGCCACTCTGTATTCTAGTACTTTTAAAGCTAAGTAATAGGAGCTCTGGAAAATGTTCTTTTATTTTCCTCCCATAGAAGGGCAGTATCCAAAAGCCACCCCCCCCCCACATCTGCCAACATTAGTTCTTAAAAAATAATTTCTTTTTCATGTGCATTGAAAGAGAGGGAGGCTGGGCCTTGAGATATGCATCTCCCTACCCCCTGTTCGGTTGCTCAAGGCTGTCTTTTTAGAGTGTTCAGACCCACACGCTTATGTCACTGTCGCCAGTCTCTAATTATGCTCCCCACCACTAGAAACGGAAGATAAGTGGCAGGGACACAGAGTCACATTTGTCAGAACTGATTTCCTCTTTTAATTGAGGGGTGTAATAGCTCAGGCTTTCCCAGCAACACAAATGTGTGTGCCCTGCTTACATCTACCTGTCTTTCTTGGATCGTGAAAGTCTCAAAGAGGAGAGAAACAGTGACAGAAAAACACTCCCCGTTGGCATCTTTTCACTTCCCTTAAATAGATGCAGGGTTTTTTTTCATGTGTAATTACAAGCTAAAAATAGCAATAATGTGAAGTACAATTTATGCTTTGACTGCCCTTTAAAAGCAAGCCTTTTCTTGTCTAATTCAGGTTGAAAATTTCTGCTTCTGGGTTTTTTTTCTAATTCATTCAGCCTCACGACTTTGGGTGAGGTTTTTTGCTTTCGCTGCTCCTTGGGAGAGTGGTCAGGACATTCATTTTAAAAATATGAGTCTCAGGTCCCCAAGCTGCTTGTGGAAAGTACCTCCTGGATGTTGACCATCAGTAGTGGTGAAAGAAACCCACAGCCCGTCTTGAGCCTCAGAGCGTAGCCTGAAAGTGGTTAGCAACGTGCTTCATCTTTCGGGAGCCTTACAAACCACTCTCAAAGTGACTGCCCAGCGAACGGAAGCAAGGAAGCCGCCTGCCTCGCATTAGCAAGTCATACCTGCAGCTTCCCACACCGACCTTGATAAACATGTGCGCTGAGGCGATGAAGCAGTTAGCCAACGAATGAGCACAACTAAGAGAAACACAGAACTGTCGTTTTCTCAACACCTCCCATATTGGAGGAAAGAGGGACTGTAAACGCGGAGACGTGAAGAAGGGAAGTCATGTCTCTAGGCCTACCTGTGGGTTAGCAGACGTGAGCCTGAGAATTTTCTTTCTGACCCTTCTCAAAATGCTGCACCATATTGCACTAATCAATGTCATGAGGAAGCATAGCGAGGCGCCCAAGACTTTGGTCGGGGAGGAGGCTAAGAGAGGACATGGAGGTGTTGGCTAGGGCATGAAGCTGTCTCTCACACCGGAACTGGGTGACAGAACTGCTCTCTGCATCTGTCTACGAGCACTTCCTACCCCTACAGTAACAAGGGTGCAGAGGCTGTCTTAGTTATGAGACCATTAGGTCAAGTGTTGGTCAGATAACCAAACTGAAGAACTGGGAGAAGTACAACTTGCTAAATGCCATGGCTCTTGGTGAACTGAGTCAGCTCTTCCCTATCTATAGCTGCACAAGGATATCATGGTCAACTTCAGGCAAGCTCTGAATAGAGGCTGAGCTGGATAACGACAGGGACCCCCTAATGTCAATCCCTGCACTGGAGATAACTCTCAGAATAGATCCCTAGATCCTGGCGTGTGTCGCTCAGCAGGAAGCATGCGGCAGGCAAGGAGAGCAGAGTTCAAGAGGACTGCCTGGCAGGTTGGAGGCGAGAACGGCTGCTTACTTGTGGAAGTCCTCGATGCAATGGATGAGGCCACAGGCGTCCACGGTAAACGGGATGCCATCCAGGCTGCGGTGGCACATCACGCAGGTGAAGCAGTGGGGGTGGTAGGCCTTCCCCGTGGCGCGGAGGATCCGCTCCATGATGGGCTTGTGGCACACGTTGCACTGCTCCAGAGTATTCTGAGGAGAGGAAGACAACTGGTCAACAGAGCACCGTGGCTCCGGGGTGTATCACAACACTCCAGGGAAGGCAGGTGGTACCATTGGAGTGAGAACGATGCACACAGACAGGTCGGAAGCAGCAAACCTACACTTTTTTTTTTTCTTACTTTTCAAGATGGGGCTTCTTTGTGAAACAGTCCTAGCTATCCTGGCACTTACTCTGTAGACCAGGCTGGCCTCAAACTCACAGACATCCACCTGCCTCTGCCTTCCAAGTACCAGAATTAAAGGCGTGCGCCACCCATCCCTGGCTTCTAAGGAATGTCTTTTTTTGAATGTGCATTCGTGTTTGGCCATAGGTGTCAGGTCCCCTGAAACTGGAGTTAGAGACAGTTGTGAGCTGTTATGTAGGTGCTGGGAATTGAACCAGGGTCCTCTGGAAGAGCAGTCAGTGCTCTTATCTGCTGAGCCATCTCTCCAGCCCTAAACCCATGTTTTACAATACCCACTGTTTGCCTCCTATGGCATTCCTTTCTACTTCACCAAGACTGAGGACACATTTTTCAATAAAGGCTCAGATAGTAAGGACCTGTGGTAACCACTCAGTTCACCCACATAGAGCAAAGACTGCCTCTGAGCGCACACGAGCAAAGGGTCTGTAGTTCAGTAAAGTTTTATTTATAAAAATAGGTGGTAGGCAGGATGTGTTCCCTGAGCTACATCTCCCAGGTTCTGTACTTAGAAAACTGCTATACTATTACAAGTAAAATTTGACTCAACATTAAAGACCTAGTCAGGTTGCTGAGGCCCCTAACATTTTAGCTATGTTATGACTGCAACAAGTGTACACCCCTCCATAGAGCCCAAATCAAAGCTCCCATTTAAAACCTCAAAATTCAGGCTAAATGAACTCCTGATAGAAATATTGAACATAAAGTGGTGGTCCAGTTGTAAAAAGTAAGCTAAGAAATTCGGTTTACCTGGATTTGAAAATACACTGAGCCTTAGGAATACCTGTGAACCTTAGGAGCTAATATTCAACAAGTCAGCATTCAAAAGGCCTTGCTGTTAACCCCACCCATGCCCAGACTATGTTCCCAAACAATAATCTTTTTCTTCCTGTGTGATACATGTTATTCTCTAAATGAAGTATCTGGAGTGACGCATTAGAATCTGGAATCAATGCAGAGTGTACATATTAACAGGAAGACACAGAAGCGGATGGAGCATGGAAATTGAGGAGAAACTGCCTTCTTACTGTGAGGTCTTCAAATGCCTTGAGGCGAGATGTGCTTGTATTGAGGTAATAAGTGTCCTGAAAACTACCTCAAGGCAACTCCTTGGCATTGGCTCTTTGTTTATCTCTCTCCAGAAATAACCCCCTTTGTCTCTCTAAGGATGCCCAATTTATTTCCTGAAATATGGATGTGACCAAGTATTTTTCCTGACAACAAACCTTCATGGCACCATAATACAGAGTGAATTCCCTCAATGACATTTGACCTCCCTCTCTGGCTAAACTCCTCATCACATCCAAGCAGGCTGCTCACTCTCATTCACCCCGGGAAATACCCAACTTATGTGTCTTGACTCATGACTACATGAATGAACTGTGGCAATTTGCCATCTGACCTTCCAGTACACAGCTCAGAAGGCTCTTTAATGACCCACCTGAACGCATTACTTCTTTCTCCCCCACTTCATTTATTCTTCTTACAGCACTTAACTGTATATACCTCCTTACTTTACAATACTTTCATTAAAGGAAGGGGTTCTCTTAAGAATATATTTTTCTGTCCCAGTATACTGTTTGGGATAAAAACAAGCTGGGGATGAATGCCTACAGAAAGAATGAATGAAGAAATATTATTTAACTCCACCATGGCAGCACAGCACTGGTCCAGTGTCCCCAACTCTGGAATCTATCCCAAAATGAACTGGTAAATTCATCATCATCTTCTCCTATGAGCTGCAGATGCCTGAGGTTCTGTTGCTGCCTTTGGTCATAGTCTAAACTCATGGAAACTATTAACCTACTTTCCCCCCATCCTGAAGTGGTGAAATTAAAATAGCAGAGGCTCACAGGGTGAAATTCCAGGGCTGGTGATGGTCTGGAGAATGATAACCTTGCTTCTCTACTCTGGTGATCTGAGTTAATGTGACTGTAAATCGTATTCCTGGGGCTTCTGTTTTGCTTCTCTGGGGGTTTTAGCTTTTTTTCTTCTTAAACCCAGTCTGCAATGGAGTTAAATAAACCAGAAAATGCTAGACCAGAGAACGTACTTGTTTGCACTGAGGCTTGGCTCTGAGCAACATACAAGGCTTAGTCAGTTTCTAAGGGAAAGCATTATGGTCTGAGTGCTCTATTCACAGGATGGGTAATCTGGACAGTTGTGCACTGAAAATAAGCTTTACATATGCCTAAAATTAGCCTCATGAAAAACGTCCCCAAGTCAGAAAAAAAATTTTTTCCAAGAAAGTAGCTGGCTTGGACACAGGCCATGAAGGGCACCTTAACCTTTATTAAACAATTCCCTTTACTGTACACCTCTGTCCCTCGTTCACATTGTCAGGGTGCAGGGGGCTAGCACTTCCTCTAGTCCAGGCTGTCATTTCTCAGGTGAGGTAACAGACTTAGAGCTGACTGGTTAACTGGGTCACTGAGCTCATGAGGGCACCTGAGGTTGGCACGTCTACCTTCCTGACTCCTGGCCATTTAGAAGGGTCGAGGAAACTCATATGTAGCCATAACAAGGAGAACACGCTACATAAATAGCATGTTACATTGTTCTGGCTTTGATAATACATACTGCATGATCTTAGGTACATAATTTCTTTGCTCTAGATTTCAGGTTTCTCAGCAGTAAAATGATTAATCCCAATTCTTTAGTTTTACAATTATTCACTAGTACTAACAACACAAGAAAAGGCCAATTTCCTGCTACCAGATATGTATTAGAAACAAATGGAAAAGCCTTTGACAGAGGTTTAAAAGTGGGTCTCACATGTTTACTCTGTCCCCCCGACTTAAAACGTTTAGAAATTTCTAATCATAAAATTTTAAGCACAACAATGGAACGCTTTATATCTTTTTATACATGGTTATTTTTAAACAAAAAGCTGGGCTCTTCATGTACATATTAAGCTTTTCTAAAGTAGGATAGAGTCAAATGTAAAATAGCAGTTTTGAAGAAAACAGACTTCAACAGAATCACTGGAAGAGAAATGCCTCTAAGTCTGTTCAGGTCCCATCTTATATGTGGACCAAGGCTCCGTGTCTGACAGGTTGGGTAGACAGTAGAAGAGGACACTACAGCTTGGGGACCCTTACCATCAGTGGTATGTTGTGTGACTTGGCTCCTCATCCCCATTAACCTCACATGTGGGCTTCATCTTTTAGCCGCCATACTGGGTTCGTCGTCCCATCTTTAAAAACAGTGTTCATGCCCAGGCCACCTTATACTTTTCTTTGCCTAGAAAACATCTACTTATTTTCGCAAATGAATCTCAAAGGCCACTTGTTCTGAAAAAGAAATCTTTCCTGAGCCTCCTTCTGTTACAGTAAAATAACTCACATTCTCTGATACCATAGTATCGCTTATGGGAGGCATTCCCTATGATATCTACATGGCCAAATAGTGATCTCTCTTCTCTCTCCCCATAAAACTCTAGTCTGAGGATGTGTTGCCTATGAAACAGGTTCTGAAACAACTTTGCACATAGGAAGTTATTGAGCAGTATCCTTGTGATTGGCATTTATAGGAGATTAAAGGAGTAACTAGGTGAGATCAACAATGTAGCTACTACCAAGACCTAGATGGGTTCATGGAGGACGTGACAGCTGGGATTGACATGCAGAATTGTCCTTCCATGAAGTTAGTGATGAGGGACTTTATAGCTGCACCTATCAGTCAGTGGACACAAGAAGATTCCCCAAGAAAGAAGGGTAACTTTGACGTGTGTTTTCCTTCAATTGATAATTAGCACAGAGGGATCTAGCTATGAGGCCTCACTAATCAACATTCCCAGCAGACAGAGCAACGAGAGCCTCAATCTTGAAGAGACACCTGGGCAGCATACTATATCATCCGCCTGCATAGTTCATGGTACCAGGAACTTGTGATATTGTGCACCCTAATAAACTTATCTGGGGTCAGAGAACAGAACAGCCACTAGATAGACACAGAGGCCAGAAAATGATGGCACACACACCTTTAACCCTAGCATTCAGGAGGCAGAGATCCAACCGGATCTCTGTGAGTTCAAGGTTGGATCTCTGTGAGTTCAAGGCCACAATGGAAATAGAGCCAGGCATGGTGGCACACACCTTTAATCCCAGGACTTGAGATCTCATGTCCTTGCTTGGGAAAGATACACACCTTTAATCCCAGGAAGTGATGGCAGGAAGTAGAAAGGTATATAAGGTGTGAGAACCAGGAACTAGGGGTTTTAAGCTATTAAGCTTTTAGGTTTTTAGCAGCAGTTCAGCTGAGATCCATTTGGGTGAGGACTCAGAAGCTTTCAGTCTGAGGAAACAGGATCAGCTGAGGAATTGGCGAGGCGATGTTGGCTGTGGTTTGTTCTGTTTCTCTGATCTTTGAGAATTTACCCGAATACCTGGCTCCAGTTATTTCCTTTATAAGACTGTTTAGCAATTCATCTATAGGAGCCGGTACCGTGCCATGGAAGACCTTGTCACTGAAGCTCACTGAAGGGTCTATATTTTATTAATTTCACAACAGACACTATTTTGGGCAGTTACTCCAATCAAAGTATGGTTAAAATGCAAAGATTTGAGAGTAGCAGAAAAGAAGCAGGGAATATGTAATTGAAAGGCACAGATTATGAACTTCTCTGAAACGACGATGATCCAGTTGTGATTAGAACCAAAAATTTAACCAAAGATTAAAGTAAAATCACAAACAAACTTGTACTCAAAACTCCCCAATGCAACTGTTTTTAAATCTGAGATACAAT
This sequence comes from Peromyscus eremicus, assembly GCF_949786415.1. NCBI lineage: Eukaryota > Metazoa > Chordata > Mammalia > Rodentia > Cricetidae > Peromyscus > Peromyscus eremicus. The sequence continues at coordinate 69,101,724 of NC_081428.1, forward strand.
CTGGTTGTAGTTTTTATATCCTTGGGTGTTATATAAATAACTTTTCTAATTCCCAAGCAGAAGAGCTGGAAGGAGCAGCTGAATATAAATGAAGCACCCAGGCAGCACAAACACGAACTGCTAGTGAGAGAAGCCGGAGTGTTAGTACAGCTAACACGTCAGCCAGGAATATACTGGTCAGCGTGCGCATTTTCAATCAAGAGACGAGTTGAGTTGGAAGACTGGAAAGTGAGTTTGTTAAAACTTTATAAAGTTAAAATGTGATCTTACAGTTTTGGCTAAATGAGCAATATCACGAAACAGGAAGGATTATACAATGATGGGGTGACAGCTTATGTTTTAGAGAAAGTTTTGGTCTTATTGTGATGAAAAGAAAAAGAAAAAAGTGAGAGTGAAAATATTAGAACCTGAATGTCTTTATAACTTCTCCAGTCCAGAGTTTACAACTTCCCTATCTACCTCCCTCAAAATGCCATGCTTAGAGAAATGATACCAAGGGGCACGTCTAAGAGCCCAAACTCACTCCTAGAAGAGGAGTGTGATAGGACAGAGGCTGTGAGATGCATACTACATTGTTTACAAATCACACCCCAAGTGGAATCAAGAAACCAAGGCCTGGATCATGAACGCAGCTAGAAGCAGATTCACGCCTCCATGTTCCCTGTGCAATAGGGAACAATTCCAATGTTCAGACTGTACTTAGTCTGTATTTTTGTAGACACACTTTACATTGCAAACAGAAGGCATTCAGGCTTACTACCTGCAAGTTACATGCAAAGAAATGAAATCAGGAAACATCGTGATCTCAAGACCATCTGTCCCCCAAACTCCTACACTACCAGACAGAAAACTCATTGTTGGATCCCAGCATTTACAATAGTGTTTCCGCACAAAAGTGATGCTTCATAAATTTTAATTAGACGATAAACCAACAAACTGTGGATCATTTGTTTAAAATTAAATTATTTTATATAACCACGTAAAAGCTGCCAGACAGGGAAGTTCAAGTGAGTTTCAGGTGTATCATACTTAAGAGTGTTGTGAGAGGCCAAAGGAGGCTTTCCAGTGTCCTTGAGTTATCAGTTGGGTCCGGAGATTACTTCAGTGTTCTGAACAAATGCCACCCTTTTCCACATGAATGGTGAGGTGAAAACTTGGGAAGGTACGTGACAAGTGTAAGTGTTACCAACAGAATGGCAATGTGGTTTAGCAGAAAGATTTGTCTGTGACTCAGGAAATTTCTCTTGAAGTGCCAATGTAATTACTTAAGTTCAAATAATTCTATTGTCTCACTCACTATGGATGGACTGTAAATCTGTTCTTGATCTGATGATCAAGAACACTTCAAGAGGATGTTTATGCTATAGGGAGTCCACAGGCAAAGATGTCATTCAACCTTGGGAGCGCCAAGGAGCCCCCTGTTGATACCCCAACGGCTCAGCCTCGATGAAAAGCATACATTTCCTACTCCAATCTTTTCTGCCCTCTGGCCTGCCTTCCACCTGTATCTACACCAAGATGTATATTTTATATTCGTATCTGTTTCAAAACAGACTGAAAATAATCACAGCAAATTTAGTGCTATCCCTAAACTGTGACTTTCTAATCAGAATCAAAATTCTTTTTTATAGTTGAAAATTATAATTTTCCCCCAAATGTTGCTAGATGATATCAAAACCCTAAAAACCTCTGTTTTTGTGATGTCATGACTTCCTTTCTTATAGACAGACATGCAAACACACACACACACACACACACACACACGATAGCTACAAAACACCTGAGGATTCTATAAAATAATTTCAACTTTCATTTTTTTTGTATGAAATCCTGGGTATAACTCTTTGCATTGCTGCCTATAATTCTTCAAATTTCTTACAACGTCTGTTTAAACCAACACTTCATGCGTCTCCTCTAATAAATTGTCTTCCCACCTACTCCAGCATTGCAGAAAGCCCAGGGAGCCAAGTGTTGAACATCCTGAGAGGGGCAGAGGGAAAGAAAAGTCTCAGATCCCACCCTTTCATCCACAACTTTCCACGACAATAGGAGAGGTAAACACATCTACAAACAACTGATCACAGGCAAAGAACACGGCACACTGTTCTCATGAGGAGATGAGCCACCTGTAGTGTGAACAGAGGGAGAGAGAGGGATTACTTGAGAATGGGGAAAACAGGCTGATTCCTGCAGTTGATGACTATACATCTCTTCTTGGTGGGGTGAAAACTGATTTTAATACTCTTTGACATTGATGTTAGGTTAGAACAAGAGTCTTTATCATTACCTAAGCCACCTTGAGAGATGTCTCAGTTAAGCTTGCCTTCAAATAAAACTCACTCTACAGGTAGAAGATTGGGACAAAAATCTGTGACCTGGTGTATTAAGGATTTTCAGGAATGAATGTGCATGTGAACAACTGCACATTGTATAAAGGGAACATAGAATTATTAGCATAGGATTATGACGTAGAAGGCAAGAATTTTTTTTACATTTGGACTATATAATTTGGTTTTAAAATGAAGAAACAGGAGAGCTGGGGAGATGCCTCATCTGGTAAGTGTCGTCAAGCAAGCACAGTGATCTAAGTTCCATCACCAGGACTCAGGTTAAAAAAAAAAAAAGCCAGTTGTGCAGCCCCAGAGAGATGGGTCATCGATAAACAGCATTGGCTGCTCTTCCAGAAGACCCAGGTCCAATTCCCAGAACCCACACTGCAGCTCACAACCTTATGCAACTCCAGTTCTAATAATCCAACACCCACTTCTGGGCTTTGGGGACACTGCTTGCATGTGGTGCACAAACATACGTAGAGCTCAAAACCCATATACATAAAATGAAATATAAAAAACAACAACAACAACTGAAAAAGCCATGTGTGGTGGTACATGCATGTAATCCCTAGTGCTGCTAAGAAAAAGAGAAGTGGATTCTGGGAGCTCACTGGACAGCAAGTCTAGCCTACTGGGCAAGTTGCAGGTTAATGAGAGACCTATCCAGACAAACAAATCAACAAACAGATGGCTTTAGTTAGAAGACATTTGTATAGCTGTTCCTTATGGCTCAGAGAGGTGATTTTGTACTTTAAAACATGTAAGCCATGTTGATTGGTACGCCTTCCAAAGTACTTTTCTTGGATGTATCAGAATCCTTGAGAAATGAGGGGCCATAATGCTGACATTTATGTGTCATGCCAGGGGCAAATTAAAAGATCACAGAACTCCAGTGCGACTATTGTGAGAGGGGAATAAAGAATAGGATTCCTTTCCTTCCAAGCCAAGTCCAATCAGATCTGTCTTTACCACCTCTTCAAGGCATAGTCTTGTTAGGACTTATTCATGTGAGAGCTAGGGCAGACCTGTCATACAGTCTAAGCATTCATTGGTGATGAATTCAGGAGGCTGGCTTGAAGTCTGAGAACTGACTTCTCTGGCTTTTGGTGTCCTCACCTACGAAGACTGAAAATGTCTGCACTGATGTGTTTTAATAGTTAAATAATATCCCACATATGAAAGGAAGAACTTAGTGCCCAGTATGTAATGTCAGCTTAAACATTAGTACTATATAACATTTCTTCCTAAAAATAATTTCATTCCTTTATCTACCCAAAACAAAATCTGGCACCTGGACATGTTCATTACGTGTGCATACACAAGACCTCAGACATCTCCACAGCAGCAAGAAATGGGGAGGTGGAATGTAGAGTTTCTATGTTGCTCATCTTAATGCGATCAGGGTTTGAATCTGCATCTTCCGAGTCAAAGGCAAACAAGCCTTTCTCTATTTCACGCTTTCTGCTACACAATTAAGTTTCCACTAGTTCCCTGTAATGGCAATCCCAAAAAATGCTCTTGTTCTTTTTAGCATTCTGCTGTCCCATAATACTTCATATCATTTGGGGCTTCCTGTCCCTTTTTGCCTTATGTATTAGGATACTATCTGCAGTGAGGTGGAATTTCCCAATATTATCCCTATTCAATGAAGACATCTTGTCTAGGACCCAAATGACATGGTTTCCTCTGAGCGCCCTAACTCCAGTCTCATCACTGGATCTTTCCGCAGCACCATGCATGCTTCTCATGGCAAACGGCTCAAGAATAAGACAGAATCCACACAGTTGCTTCTCCGAAGTGAAGAGTCACTACACAGGCACTTCTGCATTTGCAGCTCGCCACTGTTAGGAGAAGACTGTTACACACGGATGGAGGGGCTGGCCTGGAACTCAGAGACGCTGACCCTCGTGGCATGATGTCTAAGGTCCAGTTCTCGTTCTTGCCAGTGGCAGCCTGTATTATTATTTGTCACAAGGCTATTGAAGACTGCTACAATTGCAGCCTCTGTGGTAGTATGTATGTATTCCTGACAGGCCTGCAATAAGCATTTGCTGTGTGAAGAAAAAAACTGAATGACATTAAATGAAGCAACATCTGAGTGTGTTTTCGTCCTAGGATTTACTGTTTTCATCCTAGCAAGAGTGTATCTCTCAAAAAATAAAAATATTGCTCAAAACTTCCCTAAGACCATAAATGATCTGAAATTATTCACACACACAGTCGGTAGGGCAATGCCCTTCTACTTATTGCCATTTGATTATCAAGGGTAATTGACCCATCTAAGGGACACTCTAAACCATGAGTTTAAGCAAGGATCTTCCTAGCTTTGTGTATACACAGTAATGACCACCTACACGCACATTTCAGATCAGAATTAAACCACCCTGAATCATCCATTAGAATCCAGATCTGCAAGCAAAGACTAGAAATGTTCTTAGTACCATGCTGCGCATGTGTCTGCTTTCTGAAACTCAGCCCTGCCATGATGCTTATTTTCTACCTGACTTTATGGATTGCAATTACTTCTTACATTACAGCAAGCCACAAGTGGCCTGAGCCAAAAACCAGGGTCATGGAAGGTTTCTCCTTGTACTTATGCATTTGACAGGAAAGCTTCTTTGAACCAAACTTGATCTTCTTTCAAAAGAAAGGGAAAACTTTAAGCCTCTAACTCCTGGGAGGGGCAGTGAGAACAGCCAGAGGGCAGTGAGCTAGCTCTGAACTTCTGGAGATCACTTGAGCACATTTGGCAATCACTGGGCTTCTGTTGGAAACAAGGCCTTCTAATTACGCTTCTGCCAGTGGGAGACAAAAGACAGAACTATGGCTTAGAAAGGTCACGATGACATGCCAGTGTCATGGCAGTGATTGTGGTTTCTTCTGAGTACAGGCCTGCTGATGATTCTGCCACATACCCGCTGGGGAAGCCATTCCTGAGAACAGAATCTCAGGAAGACGGCAAAGGGATTTGCTCTTCTCTTAAACTGGATCTCGCCTGTAATATTTTCTGACACTAGAAATAAAATAATAACATGTTTTGGTTCTACTTTCTGTACCCTCCACCACACCAAAAGTGTTAGATGAAGTAAGTCTCAAAGGCACAATGGGTGCGGGGTTTTTCCATGCTACAGGGTTTTCCAACTGCCTCAAAGACAAAGGAGACAGAGCATACAGATGTTTGCGCCTTGCCACACAGAGTTGTGGACTAACTCCTTCAGTGTCTCTGGAATGCAAATTTTCTTTCACAGTTTAGCAGTCTTTTTTGGATTTCAGCACAGTGAACTAACACTTTCCTGGATTCCAAGACCTCCAGAGAACCAGATGGATGAGAGGAACTGGGAAAAAGAACCCACACTGTTTGAAAAAGGTATGAATTTCTCACTCTGCATTTAGCCAAAAAGCTCTGAAAACTAGAAGAGCGAAATCACTTTTGGTTTGTTCAAATGCATGCCATCCCAGTTGTTGGTGGGGTGTAAGAAGAAAAAAACTCCAAAGTGATTTGATGGTTCCGAGTCTGTGTTCAGTTTTAGCTAGGAAGCAAATTTTAATAGAGATGGTATGTTTACTATCATAGGCAGGAAAGAAAATCGAGAGGAGAGATTGTTAACTGATCATTCTGCGTGTCTGTGCTCTGAAGCCAGGGATGGCTTTTCCAAGGTCAGCTCTTCTAACTGGACATCCTGGTCCTTCTAAACACTGTGAGACCTTCCCTTTCCAGACATACATCCCACTCTCCACCTCCTCAGCTTGGTATTCATTCCTATTGACCCAAACATTTTACCACTCGGTGTTTTTGCTCTTCATTCACCGCATCCTCTGCCTTGAACATTTTTTTTTTTTCTTTTCCAAAAACCTTAGCTTCAGAGGTCCACAGCTTTGGATGTTAGCTCTGTTGTTGGTCTTTTTTCCTATTCTTCCCCTTCTCCCACAGTTCATGTATTCTTTATGATAGGGATCTGCGTAGAGTTACCTGTTTATAGGTAAGTGTGAATCCACAGCAAAGTGAAAGGAGGAACGCATCACAATGTACCCTGTCCTCCCAAGTGATAAAAGCAGCTAAGCAGCAGAGCTGGGCTCCTAGGAAGAGCTTAGTCAATAGAGTACTGCCATTTTGGATGACTCCATGTGCTACACACACAAAAATGACCAGATTTTTCTCCTGAAGCTCTGAATTGTCACAGGATATGTTCTATACCAACGTTGTCATGCTGGAGAGACCAGAGGGAGATGGACGAGAAGGCCTACTTGTTCCACACTAGCTGATCAGTAGTCTAGGCCTCAGGAAGACCTCAATTCACAACACTCAGAAGTGTCTCTGAGCTGGAGCTGGCTGAGAGACGGACAGATCCCTGAACCAACTAGATAGATGTGGAATATTAAAAAAAGGATTGTTTTATAACCCCCAATTTTTTTTATCAATTAGTATGGTGGTTGTCATATAAAAAAACACAACTTCCATATATTTAAAAGCTCTTCAAAGATAAGAAATTTAAACTTATTTTATGTTCATAGCACTATATATGTTTCATAAAACACAGTGGAAATTGTTTTGTAAGTACTTGAATGAATGATTGAATGAAAGAATGAATGAATAATACATTTCAGACAGTTTCTTGATCAGTGTACTGTAAATTGCAGAAGAGAGCTTTATTCAAAATGATTGGCCATGCTGAATGGAAATAATGACAAAACCAGAGAGTAAGAATACAGAATAGACTTTCCTTCTCCATAGCGTAGGTAACTTTCAAATAATGACTTTGCAAGTCATTATTTAGTCCTAGGTGCAACACGGATACACAGGAAGGCACAGGGTCATGCCTAAGCATGGACGATTCATCCTCTTCCTGAGTATCCAATGCTGTTCTTACCCTGTCTAAGTGAAAAGACAACTTTCTCTTGCATGGTTTTCGATTAACAGAAGCAATATATTTCTTTAAACTGTATAAGCAAAGGAATTTATAGCAGCTAAAGCTTCAGAGAGGCTCATGGAAAAAGTATTGATAGAGTAAGCTATCTGTCCCAGTCAGTACGGTGAGTAAATGCCCTGAACAGCGCCCCCAGCTGGTCAGGGCTTATCTAGCCTGGAACTATCATTTCCAGGGACAGTAGACTGACTCTCTTGGAAGGTATCCATTCTACTGGCCCACTTAATTGTTAGAAGATTATATTTAATCTTCCTTCTGTCCTCTATAGGCAAGTCTGCTGCCTTTTCTATGCAACAGCCCTAAAGAGACTGAAAATATTGTCCCTTCTGAGCCTTCTCTTGGGCTAACTACCTGGATTCTTTCCATCCTTTCTTACGGGCTATTTCTGTCTCTTCTCCCCCCACCACTATTCTCAGCACAAGTTCCAGTTTGTCCTGGTTCCCTTCAATGCATGGGGCCCAGAATAGAACACAGCACTGTAGGCTCCACAGCCAGTGTGTGTCCTGCATACCCCTTCCTAAAGCAGTGCGGTCAAGGATGCCATAACTTTTCTGCGATCTGATAGGTTGTTATTACGATCATTGATCTTCTGGTCAAACTTCTTCTCTTAAGGATTTAATTCTGTTTGTCTGTCTTTAGGTTTTTGCAAACATGTTGAAAGATGGTTGACATAGAGTCAGCACTGGCTGCCCTTCTCCTACCAAGTACCATTCATTTTGGTCAGAAAACATGTCATTTGCTGCCAGTGTCTACTATCTCGAGCACGCCACCCCACCATCTCCTCTTAGATAACCAGAGTAACATCTAACATGTCACTCAGCCTTTTCATAGTGCCACAAGAGCACACCAGGCGCACTGGGACGGCTCTGAAATCTGAAGACTTCTTTCGAAAAGCAATGACTTGTGGGCCTGTTTAGTCCTTACTCTGGGGTGAGGAGCTCAGGCACCCATAGCTTTAAAGCAGGTCTCTGATTGTTGGACAGACTAGAAAATCCTGCTATGGATTTCAGAAAGGCTAAGGGGCCGGTCTCCCTTTAACTTCCTTCAGAGAACGTCAGACTCTCCTGGGGTTGGAGGAAACTTAGAGGAGGAGGAGGAGGAGGAGAAGAAGGAAGGAAAAGGAGAGAGAGGTGCAGTCATGGATGCCTGCTCCATATTAGCAATGGGTGTGGCTTTTTGCCAAATTAACCCATTAAATCCTCAAAGGAACGCCAGGATCAAATACTGTTACAATTTTATACAAGAAAGCAAAACATAATTTCTTTTTTGTTATTATTATTTATATGTATCCAAAGTCTTAAGTTGGTGGACAGGAATTGAACACAGTCCTGCCTGACTAGTATCTTTATAGTTGGCAAAACAAATACTTCACAAAGGAAACACTGGAAAATGTGGACGCATATGATGACTCTGTACATAATAAAAGCGTTCCTAATTAAAGGCCACATCTCTGAGAGTAAAAGTCCACAAGAGAATAGGAGGAACCTTAGACTTAGGACAGGGATCCCAGTCCTAGAAGTGTTACCCATTTGCTGGATAGGGTATGTCTGGGTAAGCTCATTTTTCTTCAGAATATGGACTGTACTTAAATACACAGCTGCCTGGAATAACACCTACTTCCTGTTGCATTAAGGAGACTTGGGTAAGGGTGGAATGAAGCATCCTCAAAGGTAAGGGGCAGCAGGTCAGCACAGCAGGAGTCCAGAACCTGCCTGCAGTGCCCAGGGACATCTACTTCCCCACCAAGAGGGAAATGAACATCGCCAATTTGGTTTTCTGCTGATCCAGCTGAACCTGCTCTTCACAAACGAATGTACTTCATGGTTGGGTTCCACTTATCATGGAGAGGAGAAGGGACCAAAGGCGTTATCCTCAATAAGATGATACTTGGGATACTTCACCACAGAGATGCAGAAGTTGGACTGTAGTAACAACTGTGAAGGATGCGGTGTTCCTACCCCAGGAGGGAGTTAGAGGACAACTGGGTTCCAGAGATGAAAACCCTGAAGGAACACTCCAGTCCAGCCAGATGCGTTTATAGATGCAATAATACAACTGGTGACAGGTAGTCAGTTACACTGCAAAGTCAGGGCAGGTACCCAGGTCTCTCCATCCCCAGGTCTCTCCATCTCCAGGCCATGGTCTACCTACTTTTTCATAACACCAGTAAAGGAGTAAAACTGCAGGAGACAAAGGGTTAGGCGTCATCTCAGGGCCTCTTAGGCCCTTAGGAATACTGAGAGAAGATGCATTGATGCCCATATTCAGTACTCCAGTTCCCATGTTTTTCCTTAAGTAAATTCACGATATAATAAAAATGGAAAAAAGTGGAGAAGAATGGATAACCTAATTATAGCACAGTGTGGAATTTGGCATATTCATGGAATACTAGACAACAAAAAAGAAACAGATGGCTGATACAGCAACAGGGATGAATGAATCTCAAAACTGCACTCTGAATGAGAAAAGGCAGATTACACAGAGAGAAAGAGAAGGAAGGACACAGAGACACTGAGACTCATCGGGAAAAAAGAAATATAGGAAAAGAAGTCAGAAATAGGCTGCTTCTGAGGCTGAGAGGTGGGAGTGGAAAGGACATGGGAGAATTTTCTGGAATGATATATCCAACAGTCCATTCTCATCAAACTGAGTACTTAAGACCTAAGTAGTTTCTTTGTGTAAAATTATGCCTTAATAAAAACGAGAACATTGTAAAAAAAAAAAAGGGGGAAGTGATGCTAGAATTGGTAGCATTAATAAATATAATGTGAATATACAGAATGGAAGTAAATATATTCAAAATAAATAAGCCCGGGAAAAAGGCCCTCCAGAGCCCGTTCGACAAAGGTATATGGGCTAGCTAAGAAAAGGCTTAATGCCTTAAATGAAGACAAATGAAATTTTTGCCTTTTTTTTTTTAAAGGCATTGTTAGAAATGGATCAATTTCTCTGTCACTTTAAATAATTACTATTCGTAACAGCCTTTTAAAAAGCAATGTGGTATGTAGTTGTTCAGTTTGCTCCTGTACAGAGTAATCAAAAGGAGCACCGTCACTGAATACTGGAGGCGGAAGGGTCCTAGTTTCAGAGGCTGGTTTCCTAAGATACTTTACAAAGTTGTAACTTAATGTGCCCACAGTATAGCCACAGCCCTGACGCTCTTAGAGCTCTCCCGCCAGGGACATTCTGGCCACTCAGATAGCCACACAGAGGAATCAAAGCAAGTCCCAAACAGAGCAGTGTGTTCCCAAGCAGAGCAGGGATGGCTGCCACATCACATCGCTCCATCATTAGTGCGGAGGGAGCCCAAGCTTGCTTAGGAGACCAGAGCACAATGCAGGAGAAACTGCTTCATTGTAAGGCAGGGGAGGATACTAGCATTGCCTCATGGATTTTCATGTTACAGAAAAATTACTTTGCTGATCATCTCCTGACCACTAAAATAGGTGATGATGATGATGATGTACCTTTACAGGACATGGGGGAAGCTCAGGTCCTACCTGAAATAAGTGCACAAGATTCACTATTCTGAGGGCAGGCACTACACACACCCCAGTCCTGGACAATATGGCCTTCCTTTGCATTTTCAAGATTTGGTCTTCTAGATCTGAGCTGACAATGTAGATAATCCAGACCACACAAGTTCCAGTGAATCTCAATGAATAGATTCATTCCTGAATATGTAATGAGTATAACAAAGATTTGAAAAGCATCATTCTGTTTCTTCACCAATATCTGGATGAAGGAGGAAGGGAATCCTGGGGAAGAGAAGAACAGAGGCCATTGAAAAATACCTCTGAGGAATGTGGTAGTGCACATTTGTAACGCTGGCACTCAAAAGGCTGAGGCAGGGGATCAAGAGTTCCGAGCCAGCCCAGCCACCGCTTTCTGGTGATAAATCTGTCCTGAATATCTTGAGACTGGGATAACTCCATCTTCTATGAGAAGCTGTGATTTTTATGTCGTGATTTATAGATGTTATCAGTGAAGTTCCGAAAATGAAGTGACCAGCAGCGCTGTGCAGCTGAGCTTTGTGCTCCGTCTGGTCTGGCTCGGTCCTCTCCTCCCCAGAGTCAACTTGCTGTTTGAATGACCCCTTAGCGGATGTGTTGCTCAGCCTTGCAATGAGTGCCACATTTACGCTCATCTCAGAGTCAAGTGCAGAGTGTTTGTGGGAGAACGAACATCAGTTATCCCCGTTGACACAATAAGGGAGATGTAGCCCTGGGAATCTAGCCCAAAGTTACAATTGCTGCTTGTAGTGAGCTTTCAGATATTTAGATAAGATTCCAGTAAAGCACCAATGAAGACATTTTCTTGATTATGGTACTTTGGGGTTTAAAGTGGCTTAGCAAAGTAGCCACGCCTTTTGCTAGTTGTAGGCACAGTTAGGCTATCTTTCCAGAGAATTTTAATCTCAAGGAAAAATGTCCCTGATGAGTCTCCCCAACTTAAAAGACAGAATGTGAATGCCACTGAAAACTGTCACCTCCTGTTCTTACTTTCAACGTCCAGCACTTAGGAGAACTTAGATTTCTAATTTTTGAATGGAGGATGAGAACCACAGGTGAGGATGGAACTGCTTCCAATGTCAGGCTGTTTATTTTCAGGGACCAGTGCTGTTTCTAGATTATTTTGGAAGAGAAGGCAGTAATGGGTCAGAACTGGCTAAACCTTTCGGTAATGCCAATTGTGCTGGCTGACTAAGATCGCCATTGCCTTAGAGGAAAGACATGGTTCAGGAATGTCAGAATGTGTTTGTGGGTGGTGTTCCATAGAACCTAACCTATGCCATAAAGTCCTTTATCCCCCTAGTATCTCTTATTTCAGCTATAAAGTGAAATATATCCAGAAACTAGTAATAGAATAATAGAATACTGAAACAAGAAAAAAACTTTATCATCAGAATAAACAACTTAAAATAGTTATGATGATATGATAATATAAAAGTCTTTCACAAACCTTGTTTGCTAAAAATATCGGGCATCATTTGAAGCTGTTATTACCCGGAAGCTTTCTGACCAAACAAGATTTGGCATGGGCCACTAGAGATAGCACTTTTCATAAAAGTATTTGGCATATGAGGAGTCTGCATAGAACAGTCTGTGTCCCTAAGCTGTTCCCTTCCCGTTCCACACACAGCTCCCAGCGCTCCTGAACTGCCAGAGCTGTTTGGTTTGTTACATCCTGATTCCCTTTCTTAATTCTTAGGCAAGGATGGCTTTGCATTTCCTAACTCAGTCTTGTTTGGCTTCTTTTTCCCAAAGCACTTAAGTCTTCAGTGTGGAGTTTGCATAGGATTTAAATGATCAGGTTTAGGTAGGATCTCAATAACCAGTGACCAAGCAAGGCCACGAAATCTAGAAACAGACTCGTTTCTAGATTTGAACTCCATTCCATTTGTGTGAAGTTAATTAAAAAAATTATGATTCTAATTAGAAATAATTTAATTTTTGTTGACTTGGGTTCTGCTGAATGTATCAGAAAACATATTGCAGAATACTAAAAGGCAGAAGTAGGTACAATTAAAGCTTTTATGAAAACCTAGGTGATGCATATGATAGAACTAAGGTACTCATGTAGTCAAACCCGAAGATTCACCTATGCATTATTTCATGCACGGATCCCTGTGGTGGAGAGACCGTAACGATGCGCCCTGCAGGCGCGGAGTGAAGCTCCAGGCTGTGGATGTGGCCCCTGTCGGGTTACTCACACTGAAACAATGCATGAGAAAGTCGTACACCGTTGGAAGGGTGACCAAACTGAAAACTCATGGTCCACCAAATGCTTGTTATATAAGGCTAGGGCAAGCATGACAGACAGCTTTAAGACCACATCAATTATTGCCATAGAAATATGAATACCTAGGAATGTTTCATCACTGCCCTCCTCCAAGCCTGTAGACTAAAGATAATAATCTTTCATTTGATGCCTAAAGAGCAACATCAAAGACTGTACAGCTCAAGAGGTAAAGACGGCAAAGCTCACACAAAGAGAACTCCAAACGGCAGGCTGCCAGCGCATACTTCTTCCTCTACTCTCTTCTCCAAGAAAATGAAAACAAACATTTCCTGGAGGTTTGCAAAATCTAACTTGACCCGACAGGAGTAATTAATGGGATTTTGGTGAAATAAAAGGCAATGTTGCCTGAAAGTACTTATAGATCCCAGTAGACAAATGTTTATAATCGTATAAAGTCATGGACTCTTTATCAAAAAATAAAAAGGAATTACGTAGTAGTAAGATGTGCACGTGAAGCAATGAGAAAGGCTTGCTTTCTTTGCTGTGATGACAGGGCAGAAGGCTAGTGTAGTGCTTGAGGATCACCTGCTGCCTTACTGATGGACGCCGTCCTACGTCATGCTGTCTGTCCTTTCTCCGCTGGCATCACAGTGGCTCTTACCTTACTTTAACAGAGGGTCTTTTGAGTTGCCACTCCTGTGGTAACTCTGCCACAGGTACGGTGTACCCTATCCTGATTTCTCACTAATGTTTTATTCTGCAATGATGCTATGACCACACGAGCTATCATAGCTAATGCTGGATTCTGTCTGCCTCCTTGGGGGTAGTTTCGGCATGCAGACCACCTATCGGTACGTCTGTATTCAAATGAGAGGAGGAAGCATAGAAAATACACAGAAGTAGGGTGGCAATTAGCCTTGCCAGAAATTCTTCCTAGGATACTTGGCTCGACAGGTCTCTCAGGGCTCAGTTGCCTCATCTGCAAACTGGGAAGGGTAAATTAATCTGTCATACTCTATGAACTGTAGCGCGCCCATTCATCGGTGACTTAGGAGCTGCTGGCATGGAGTTTCACTGATTACACAAATCCTCTTACTGACAGCTGTGAGAAGAACTGGGCCTGTATTATCTGACTTCTGGGAAAATGGAACCTAAGTAGTCACTTGCTTTGGAAATCGGTAGCTAGAGAAGGTTCACTTTCCCTGAGATCTGTGCCATGACAATGGACAGAGCCAGAGGTCCCCTCTAGTTGGTAGACTGAAGTGCTAACCCAGGAAATCCTCAGTAGTGTGTTACCATCACTGTTCTGCGGGTCATCTCAAGATCACAGATGGGGATGCAAGAGACTTCTCTGATGGACAAGGCCGAGTGCCACATCCGAACTACTAGGGTATCTGGCCAAGGGATGTCCAAGGAACTATGTTCACATAGTGTACACATAAATTCAAGGTCAGATGTAGACTAGAGAACCAAAACACAACAAAACCTTAAATCCTCCAAAACTTAAAACCAACCCAGCTCAACCAAGAAAACAACCAAACAGTCCCTGGGAACCTTGGATTACAAACTTGGTTTGGTGAAGATGCAAATTATATTACCTGTTGCTACCAATTGCTAACACTAAGACATGTATCACACTGACGACAGGACAGGCTATGTACAAAGGGCAAAAGCCAGTCCAATGGCAGGGAAGCTTTAGATAGGAACAAATACTTGAGTCTACAGAAACAGCTGGATGGCTGTGAACATTTTTTAATGTATGTTTGTAGAAGATTTTGGTTTTAACAATGGGACATTGATATTGTCTCTTCCTGAAGGAAGTAACATAAACCTTCAGTGAAACAGAGAAACATTTAGTATTAATTGAAACAGTCCTTGGAAAACATACTCACAAGAACATACGTTTCTCTTTCCAATGAGCAGAATCAAAGCATCTGAGCAGCCTATGCTAAAAGGAGTAGGTAGTGTTGCAGGGGCATCCTTGCATGGGTATGTCGGACACCCTGCATCTTCTCATGCTCTTGGGAATTTAATTCTTTCTGGGTTGTGGTCATAGAAGAGACAAGAGAAAATGGATGAATTGGGGCTGATGGGGAGTACAGAGTGGCTGGATTTGCAAGTAAAGACATTTGGCTCAGTGGAATCGTTCATGAGAAAACTGCCAAGGCTCTAGCAACGCTTCAAGAGCATAGAAACATGTTCAAACGAGTTTTGCCTGCAGACAGAGGGACGTTAATTGCTTTCCCCAGATTCCCTTGAACCTTCTTGCATGCAGAAGCATAAAAATAGCCAAGCTGTGTACACTGCCTCTAGGATCCAGCCCTCCACCTGCAGAGAGGAATTCATGTTTCAACTCTTGTCTCTGCCACAGGTTTGCTTTGGAGCCTAATTACCAACGAAGTCTGATGACAAGGTAACTGGCTCCAGGGGCTTCTTGTTCCTACCAAACAAAACAAAACACAAATTCCTGAAGCCAGTCCTGCCAGTTCCACTGGGAACCCCGAGCCAGGGATGCGACTCCAAACTGGGGCTGCTTCCTTTTTTGTCTTCAGCAGATCCCTGGAGAGCTCGTCCCCATCAGAGCGGACCAGTTTCAACAAATATTTACTGACAAATGACTATTATTTTAATAATAATAATTTGCAATCATTTGTTGATTTACGGCCAACAAACATGCTCATAGATGCTATCTCACTGGATGGCCACAATTCCACGAGGAAAGTACACAAAACAGGGCTCATTAACTCACTTAAATAGATGAAAGTTTATATTGCTGGCAAGCAGTAAAACTGGATTATGAGATCTAGTGTTAGGGACCTGTCACATGCATTTTCCCAATCTTCCTTCCAAGAGGCAGCTCCCCCCTGGTAGAAAGGTACTTGGGACAGCCTCGAGACAAAAGAATGAGGAGCCCTTCACTAGCCTATCTGTAAATCCAGGGTAAAACATAGACTACTTCTGTGTTATCAGAGCAACTCTGGACAACATGCAGATCTGTTTAACACAGAAATGACTCTCCTGTGGTAGCACCCTGCAACTGGAGGTGGTTCAGCAGAACCTTGAAAGATACCCATACACTCTGCAGAAAATGATACAGGGAGTGCTTGGTCAGGTCAGTGGACATTCCCAACAGAATTTGTTTAGAAATGGTCAAGAGCATTGTATTAGCTTTTGATACCGGCCTAACCTTATCTCACTGGCTTAAGATAACGTGACTCTGTTATTTCATGACTTCCAAGGGTCTTTTGCTGTCTCACAGGTTCTGTCAAGGTGCTGGTGAGATGCATTTTTAAGATCTTCACACTACTGACACAATACATTTCCCTTCAAGTATACAACTCACAGCCGACACCTTTTGTTGGCTAAAGACTGAAGGCCATTTTTGGTTCAGAGCCCACTCACATCTTCTTGCCTGGTGGGTTTCTCTGTCTTCAGTCTGCTGAGGTGGACCCTTATGTAATGTAATGTGCTCATGATGAAATCACATCCCAACTTTTATGTTCTAGTCACTGGAAACAAACACAGGCTCACATTTAAGGAGAGTAGATATATAAAAGTCTAGTCATTAAGAAGCACAGACCACTGTGGATTGCCTTAGAGCAATCCTCTACAACAACCAATGTAGAAAACTTGGAGGAAAAGGTCCTTTCAAGTTGCAATTTCAGTCTCTCAGAATAAACACTATTCCTGTCCACTTACTGGAACCTCACCAAAATCTAGGAGATGACTATTTGGTACCATCTTTCTGAGATTCTCTTTAGATAACAAGCACTAGCAACATATATACATATGATGGAGGCTTATTAGCCCTCAAGGTCCCCAGGAGTCATCTTTATGATATATGGGAAGAAACATGTAGCTTGATCTATTACCCAGTAGAGGGAGGCATTACTAATTCATCACAGAGGAAGAGAATGTACTGAGAATCGGAAGGCATCAATTCTTACATGAACTTATTGTATGATCTTGGGTGAGTCATACCTAGAATGTTACAATTCCTAATTTCAATCTAGAAAAAGCCATAATAGTAGGGAATGTATCTGGCCTGGGTCACAATCCAATCTACATAGTGTGTATCTAACACCAAGAAGAGGAGTTAGGTCGTCTCCTGTGAGATTCTCTATGTGGGAATTACGCCCTTTGACAGATGACCAAGAAAGGGAATGTACCTATGTACCCAGAGACCAAAAGTGTTATTTTCAATCCTGACAGAGGAAACTGGTCAGTCCTGGCCTCCAGGCCTAAGGGATTCAGGAATCTCTGGCAGTGCTTGGTACAAAACTGTTAGTAGGGATCTCTTTCATCTGCTTAATACTCGGAGCACTGCTCCTTGAATTTATCCTCACATATGGCTGAGATCCTAGGAGTCTGTGCAGACCACTGTCCCATAGTGCTCCAGTGTCTGTGGGGACAGACTGTTTATGTCCCTCCGTCCATTCTCGCCAACTTAGGCGAAGCTCTGGCTTAGCATTGTCTTATGACAAATTCTTGTGCTTTCTGGGGAGCCTAACAGAACAATGGTGAAGCTCATGGGTCATTATTTTTGTGATATAACTTCCATAAGTCTAGTAAGCATTTATTATATTATATGAAACACCATAGGATTGACATTTCACAAAAATTCTGAATGATCTCATTATTTCCAATTACAAAAGGATAGTTAATTTGTAGAGCAACATCCAGTTCAGCAATAATTCAAGAAAACCATCAAATGTGACTAGGTTCCTGGAATATGTGATGCTCTTGGTCCATAATCCCAAGCTCCCTACCATTTAATAGGTAAGTTTACGGGGCACCCTTTAACATCCCTAAGCTGTGTAAGTGGATGCAGAGCTCTCTGGGATTGTCTCAGTATACTGGAAGTTTCTCAAAAAGAAAACCTATTTTCCTAGTATACTTCCTAGAAGCGACTACTGAAAATAATATTTAGATGACAGGAACTATAAATACGCCTAATTTTTAACTATTTAAAATTTAACTATTTATTTAAACCTATAGGTCTAAATAAAAATGAGTTCAGTTCTAGATTATCTGCAATCAATGTAACCATTATTCAGACCTAAAAATACTAAAGAGGTCTTGCTTTTGCAGCATGTGAGGAAACAGCAAACAGCCATGTCTATCCTCCAAGAGAAGGCTGCCGACTATTTTACTTTCACAGGCCTTATTCATACCCCATCACTTTACACACGTTTTGTACTTTCTGAAATTATTTAGCATGTCTTTTAGTCATGAAACTATCCTGGTGAACAAGGAGGGCAAGGGCTGCTGTATTTTACAGCTATGGGGGCCGAGCCTTGAAGGCCCCCCTTAATGTCATACGATGAGTGATCAGCACAGCTCGGTGGAGAATTCAGGTTACTGAACTCGGAGCAGGGACATTTTCTGAGCCTTTCCACCACTTCAGGGAACACGAACCATTTTTAACTACGTAGACTTGGACTTCCCACTTCACCTCTGAGCGTCTTTTCTGTGACAGCTTTATAGATCTAATTATCAGTGAAGTTTGTAACTGACATGGAGGCTCAAAGGATCAGAGGGGAGAGTGTAATACTGGGCTTCACTTCGGAAATGTTCACGTAAAAGGATACAATTGCTAGGGAATGTGCAGAGCTATGTAGAGAGGGGCACAGTTGATGATGTGTAAGCAGATCACAGCTACATAAACTAAGTGGATCTGCAGTGAATGATCCGAGACGCTCCCATGAAGGGGCAGAGGGGAGGGTGAGCCAGTGAGATAGGACGGCCATTCTCTCAGAGATGTGGGAGTCATGCTGAGTAGGAGGGAGGGAGAACAGGTAAAGGAAATGGAGCTTCTGTTTAGAGGTACCACAAGAATGCTGAGGTTTAGAAGAGGGCTCTCCAAACTGCCATGCATAGAGAATTCCTGTGCCTAGAAAAGAAATACTCCAGCATTTTCTGTGTGTACGCACTACGGAGGATACTGAGTCAAATGGGTTGTGGCTCTTGCCTTCAACAGTTCACAGTCCAGGAGAAAGAGACACAAAAAAACTTGTAGAAACTGTGAAAAATGGAAAACAGCAGACACAAGATTAGACGTTATACCTATAAACACACAACCATATAAATACAACCTTAGATGTAATTTAACAGGTTAATAATAAAAAGAAGCATTAAATACTCATTGAACATGTTATCACGTCATCTAATCTGCATAACAACTCAAGGAGACACCAGTGTCCCTTAGGATTCTCGATGTACAAATGAAAAAGATGAGGAGGGCAAGTGAGACGTGAGCCTTCCAGGCTGCTCGTGACTGGAAAGGATGGTGGCAGGATTTCAATTTTAGCAAAGACCCCCCAGCCCATTTTCCCCTACAGAATCGCCACATGAAAGAAATGCCCATGCACCCCTCTTAAGCTGACGTTATTTTGTCTGAACTATTTACATTAGCAGACAAATAACTCTATAGTGTCAAGTACTGTGCAGTGGGAGAATGCCCCCTGGGTTGTGTCTGGGCAATGGTATGTAAATGTCACATGATTGTGATCTTATTTCAAAAGAGCATACTGGGCTGGTGGCAGTTCTGTGGTACAAGTCAGCTCTATTAGGCACTCGTGATGTGATCCAGCATACTCATGTCTGAATCTTACTTGCAAACAAAGATGGTTTAGTTGAAGTACCTGATTTACTTTAAAGTTCATGCCGACTTTAATATTCAAATCTGTTAAAATTATTCAAATCCCCGAGATAATCAGACTCTTTTTATTAGTTCTCAGCCAAGGGATCTGCCTGCATCCACATTCTACATTTGGTTTCTGCCATTTGTTCATCCCCCCACCCAGTAAGTGCTCTTCAGACAGACGTAGTGTGTGAGGAACTGTCCCAAGTCCAACCACAAAGGGACAGGGCAGAAAAGACAACACTGTAAGATTAGGACAGAATTTTGACAGCCAGTATTAGATCTAAGACATCATCAACTACACAGCGAACAGCAAGGAGGTCAGGAAGTGATTGAGAATGACCTGAGAGGTAAAGAGAGTTGGGAGGAAGTTGACAAAAAGATTTCCTTTCAGCTGGGACAATCAAGGTACATCTTTTCAGAGGAAGAGGTGTTTAAGTTGGGTCATAGAGAAGAGTCCATGTTGACATTAGTGGTGGTGATGAGGAGTTCCAGTCAAAGACAACGCAATGAATGTCAACTGCTGACGTGAAGGGAGTTGGGGCAAGCAGTTAAAAGCCAGATCACAATGGGCCTGGTGTGCCAATCTAAGCTCTCTAGACAGGCCTTCTTAGATAAGAGCCTTCTCCATCATATACTAAGCCACATTCCTCTTTGTCCATACTCGTTCTGCCTATTAAAATTCTATCCTAAACATACTGAGAAGACCTTGAACTTGAGGGTGGCAGGATGTCTCTGTAAGTAAATCTTACCAGAGAGCATTGAATACTTTCTTATCTGTTCTCATTTAAAGAAAATTTAAACTGGATTCACTTTTGTAAGGGAAAACACAATACTAAACAAACACCCAAAAGACCTTTGGTGTTTAAGAGAGCATGAGTGGCGTGCTCTCTCTGGAGGCAGCCTGTCCACTGGAGCATCTGAGAGTGTCTGGAGTGGAGTGTTTTCTCCAGTCATTCCGCTGGCTGCTGCAGAGACAAAATAAATGACAGTCTATAGAGTACAAACTGTACACTACATAGAACAGCACATAAAGACCCACGGGAGGAGAGGGTGAGAGGAGAGCTGAGGGGGTGGGAAGAGGAAGAAAGGCTAGGTATGATTATGTCACCAGGTATCCTTGGCAACCAGAAAACATCTTGTACATTCTGTCTGAGAGATCAGCAGCACATGGAAGAAAAATGTGCCTGCTTCTGTCAACATCAATAGCGTGGGAACAGGACATCTCTGAGCCTGAGTCAAGGTAGGGACAGAGATACCCAAGGCCCTTAAATAGAAGGACCTGGCAAGAAAATAATCTAAGTTGGAGCGTGTGTGTGTGTGTGTGTGTGTGTGTGTGTGTGTGTGTGTGTGTGTGTGTTATGAATATCGAGAAGGGTATCGGTGGTGAAGAAGCCTTCCAGAGCACAGACGTTCAGTAAAAGTACTGTGAAGCACTGAGCCTTGATGGTCACTAGTTTTGAAGGACACATACATTGATGTTAACTAGTTCTGAAGGTTAACTCTATGGTTGGTGACCCACTTACAAGGGAAAGACTGAACCCAAGTGGCTCACGAAGACACCTTGTCATCATACTCAGTTTGGCAGTCCATAGGAGTCTGGGAGAAAGTATAATGGAGTTTGTATGACTTTGCTCATGAAGATGCAGGAGGCATCTATAAAAGATACCTACCGAGCCTTGAGTCCACAAAGGTTCAGCCAGCTGCCTCTTTTTGTTAGTTTTTGCTACACATATTCCTCACAAAGCACATAAAGGTTCCCTTCAGTTGCTGAAGAATTTGGGACACCTAATAACAACAACCATATTTAACTATTTGCTCCTCTGTCAGTGGCCAGTTACAGCTAACTTAAAATTAATACTTAAATAGCACCTATGATGTGCCAGAAACCTTTTCAAGTGACATATATGTATATGATCTACTATGTATTCATGTGTTCTCATATATAAATATATGCATGCATGCTCACTGGCATACATGCATATGTAAAAGTTTATATCCACACATACTAGAATTCCAATTTTATCCATATTCCAAGTCTGTTATAAGAATGCTTACTATTCTTTTTTTTAGGTAAGAGCACTAAAAAGTAATGAATGCCAAGACCACCCAACTCGTTTAAGGTAAGACTGCAATTTGAAAATAGCTGTCTGTGATGGAAAAAAAAAAAAAACAAAAAACAAACAAACCAGGAAATACTGCTGTGCAACAACAAAAAAAAAGTCCTTCCACCCACCTGTGAATAGGAAGTGTGTGCATGCACATGCCCAGGCTCCAAGAGAAAGACTGGGGCTTCTGCATTTATTTGGGGTGAAAAGCAAGCTACGAAGGTAGCATAACAGTCCTAATCTATGAGTGTGTCCTGTCACTAAAACCAGACATGGGATTCCCAGTCAATACTCTGGCATATGATGATGTCACTCATCAAAGACGTCTACATAGACTGATGGAGAGCACACCACAAGCAGAACTGAGGAGTATTTTCTGCTGAGGATGCAGCTGTTTCTGACCATGCAGGATGAATTTCTGCCAACCCATAATAGTTAACATCATTCTTACGTGTTCCTTCTGCTCCCCATTCTCAACACCACTATCCCATTCTACTTTTCTTCTAAAGCTTAGTATGTCATTATCATCTTTGCCTTTGACCGCTAATCTATGATGGCGACGTGAGGTTTCACTTTGGAACTTAGAAGAAGACAGATAAATGTTGTCAAAGATGACATTGGATATATGGTACTTAAAAATAATTGTAATGAAATTTAGAAAAACTATGTCCAGTGATTCCACATCTGTGGTGACATGCCTGCCATTTGGCAGAAAATAGGCCCCCTCTTCCTGCAGGTCCACAGTACTACACACGCCCAAAGGGAAGACAAGAGTCTTTGATCATGGTACTATTCCAGAAGCTCACTGCCTACCTCAAGGAGAAACCATCCAAACTCCAACCCCAGACCTCTGGAAGAGGGGTTGGTCTTCCAGGTCAGTACCAATTTGAGTTCAGTTCTCTCCAATGACGAGGCAGTTCTTCAGCAATTTCCACGGGGGCATCCAGCAGCAACATATTGTTATGCAGGCGAAATACAACTAAAGAGTTTAAGTTTAAATTTGATTTGCTTCTATTTGCCTTACAGTTCAATAAACCACAATGTGGCCAGTGGCCATTACCCAAGGAGGTCCATTTCAAGATCCTCATTTCACTCCCATTAGGAGTCATCACATTTAAACCGGTTACCAGGCAGATGCCTGCATTTTTAGAGAACAGGGGTGCTACAGGGGGAACCCCGCTGCTTAAAATCACTCAGCTAGTCCTACAGCATCCAGAATCACAATATGGCCTTCTTGGTTCTACTCCTTCCACTTACATGCACATTTCTGAGGTGACAGTGGGACACAAACAGACCCCTGAATCAAATCATGCCTGCTAACTTTCTATCGCAGGATACTGACAAGTCAAATAGCTTCAGAAATCCGCAACAGTGAGTCTCCCAGAGACCAGACAGGCAGGCACCGGGTGGGGCGGCAGAGTTTTAGGCCCAAAAAATAACAGGCAGATTGAAAACATAATTTAGAACCCCATGTTAAAAATTATTAACAGCTCATTTCTCAATTTTTTGGACTCATAAAAGTCATTCTAAAAAAAAATCCTATTGGAATCTTTAGCAAGCGACTACTACAATTCTACACCATGCTCCTGTGGCCCTTGGGACTTCTTTTACTTCATTTGTTCATTGTCTTTTTATACTAAAGTTGTTATAGATTGTCATAAAATCTAAAACTATTTTGGAGTCATGGGAATGCAAAAAAGCCTCAGCAAAACAAAACATTCTAATTTGTTTTACTTGGTCTTTTTTATTAACATTTACAACATAGTTGTTGTGTTTGTTTTTTCTTACCCACCCCCCCAATCTGTACCCAATAAAAAAATGTTTCCAAATTGGGATGCCAAGTTTCCATCCAAATACCATTTTGTTTAATATCCCTGGATGAACCCTCCCTAAAACAAAGATTCGCCTGCCGCTCAAGGGACTTCGGAGTTGAAAGAGTAAGCTGAATCACACTGTGGCCATTGGAGTCGGCCACATATACCCTTCTTTAGGAGGAGACCTCCCAAAGGATGAAGGCCTGCTCAGCACAGTCAGGGGTACCTTCTTGGGCACAAGGGGGAAGTTTCTTATTGATCCTGAAGCCATTTATTTTTAACCACATCTTCCAGGAGAGATGGCAAATCTCACTCTCTATGTCCAATGACCTTGATTGTTACCCTGGCTTGGTCTTCTGGGGTTTACAGACTGGCTGGGATTCCAAATAGGACTCATGCAAAGAAGTAATTGAATCTTAAAGGTGCAAACCAATGCCATCTAGCCTGTGCCCAGCTTTCTGCAAGGGATGGTCCCCTCCCCAAACAGCTATTCTATACTACAAAGTTTACTATTTTCTATATTTAAAAAAAGATAACAACAACAAAGGATGAAGGGACTTACTTTGGAGGATTTCATCCTGACATAGAAAGAATTTCTTGTACATATGGTACCCAATTTTAGATACAATGCATTCCTGGAAATTATATCATAAAGTAGATCACTAGACAGGGAAGCTGGGATGGTACATGTTTCTTTCACTCAATAAACATATACCAAGTGCCCACTGTGTCCTAGGCATAATGACAAGTCTGCCCTATTCAAACAGCCTAAAAAATAATCCAAACTAGTAAAACCATAGGAAGAGAAATAAATGTTTCAAAGGCTGTGCCAAATGAACAGGGCATCACCTGAGGAGAAAGCAGAGCACGTAATCACATTGCTCCCGAACCAAGACAGACAATCATTTCTGCCTTACTTTCTATGATTTGGATTTTAAATATCCCTTAACGACCCATGTAACAGAGGCTGAATGAAGGTGGTTCACTGGTAAAGAGCACTGTCTGCTCTTGTAGAGAACCTGGGATTTGGTTCTCAGAGCCCACACAGAAGTTCACAACTCCTTGTAACTTCAGTTCCAGGAGATCACAGACACTGGGCATACACATGGTGCACATACATGCAGGCACTCATGCATACACATAAAAGAAAGACAAATAAATATTAAGGCAAAAAAGACTCATGTAGTAAAAACTTAGCTCCCAGGGTGCACTGGAGAGGTTGTGGAACTTCTCTATTGCAGTCCACATATCACAGAAGATATGTCCCGAAGTGGATTATGGGGCCCTGCCCACATTTCACCCTCTTTTGCTTCATAAGATAATGGTTTTGTTTCATTGTATCATCTCACCATGACATATTAGAATGGGCTTTCTCTACCAAATCAAAAAGCAATGGCTCAAGTTAACATGGGCCGGAATTATCAAGCTTACACCCTTACATCTCTATTAAGTGATGATCTGGGGCATCTTGTTATAGTGACTAACCACGTCATCCTATCATGACATGTTGGGTGGGCCTTTCCCACCAGACCAAAAAGCAGTGGGCACAACTCCTTATAGACTTGACTTACCATCAATGTACAGGCCACAAGTAACCTTTCATCTCTATTAAGTGATTATCTTTGACATCTAGTTGTAGTGGTTAACCTTCCTTCCAAGCAAATTGTGTCTAGTAAAATCATGCCACCCTGGGATCAGGTAACCTACGTCCTCATGGGGTCTTAGAGCTACCATCCATGTGCTACTATCCTGCCACTCTTCCATCCTTTTCTCTCAGAGTTTGTGACAGATCTTGGTGACACTTCAAACATCTAAACCACGATTATTTCAAGTAGCCTAAGCAGACAGTTTCTACTTTTCATATGTGAGAAGAGAATGCTCATGTGTCATCCCAATGTTCCTCTACCCCAAGAAGTTCCTGTCAACATTTCATGACTTGTCTGCCTGTCTCAGAAGTGAAAATGGACCTGACCATTTCAGGAAAACTTGGTCAGTTAGTTGTGGCCCTCCCTGCCAGTGTACAGCTCTTTCTTACAAACTGGGGTTTCAGGAGCAGAGAAAAAAACCATTTCTTCACAGGTCAGGGGAAAGGGGACACCAGGAACACCGTAAGGGCGACTCTTTGCTTTGTGTGGACAAAATTCAGCCCACAGGGAAACTAAGAAATCACCACTTATTCTCAAGGGAAGACATAGACTATTGCCCCTAAAGTTGCCTAAGAGTGTTTTCAATATGTAGCAATCAAGGATAGGTTAACTAATGATGCCATCATGAGAAGAAATGTTACACTACTACTAAAATCCAGAAAATATGCCATACATAAATCTATAAATATATGGGTGAATATATAAATTTACATAATATATAAACAAATATATTTTGTATATGTGAATATATGACTGTAATTTTATTTTTAAAAAATAAAAAAGATAGGGCTGGAGAGATGGTTAAGTGGTTCAGAACACTTGCTACTCTTCCAGAGGACCCAAGTTCAGTTCCCAGGATCCATGTCAGGTGGCTTGTCACCTATAACTCCAACTCCAGGGAATTTAACATCCTCTTTCGGTCTCTAAGGGCACCCACCCAAACGTGGCATACACAGACACACACACAGACACAGACACTGACACACACACACATACACACACACACACAGAGACACAGACACAGACACAGACACACACACACACACACACACGCACGCACGCACGCACGCACGCACGCACGCACGCACGCACGCACGCACGGGAGCTACAGAGATCGCTCTTCTCTCGTGCCTGCACTGCTGAATGTATCACAGCCCCTCGGGACATTGTTTTCAGATTTTGTCTGTTTTTTAAACAGAAATTTAGACTTCTCATAAAAACTAATGGAAAAGTGTTAAATTTTAATTTTGTGAAAACATCTAGAGTGACCGGTTTAGTGGTCTAGGTTCATGCCAGGGGAAGCTAACTTTACTTATAATAATAATAATAATAATAATAATAATAATAATAATAATAAAAGGATCTTTCAAAAATATGGGAAATAAAAACAGTCTTTTTACTGAACGGCTATACACATGAAGGACAGAATTCAATTCAATCTTCAGGACTTTCTGATAGGGCAATTCTAGGGAAACCAGCTTGAGATGTGCTGGGGTGAGTGCATTAGTGAGGAAAGGCGAACACAAACAAAAAGTGTCATGGTTCACACTGGCAAGTGTGAACACAGGCTCCTCCGTTTATACCAGCCAGCACACGGCCTCACCCAGACACAAACACAAGATGTGGGCACTTTGCTTTTGCAAACTTCTAAAGTATATTTTATAAATATTTAACTTCAAATAATGTGATAACGTGGAATTTTCCATGTGTCCTCTGGCCTTTTATCTGTTGAATTCGAACACTTTATACACATGCACATGCAAATTTACCGGACAGCGAAGCGTCCCAGTCAGCATAATAATGAATTTCTAAGGGGAAATTTTTTGACCTTTAGCACATAAGCAATGATTCACTGCTGACAGCACTTAATGTGATGGATTTAGAAATGTGATTACCACACTTCCTTGGGAGAATCTGCTCAAAACAAAACTAACCCTGTTACACAAGAGTGAAAAGAAGTCCCACGTCTTGCGGAGTTGCACATGTAGCTGAAATCACAATGCGCAACCTTCTGAGACCTTTCATCCACTGCAGGCAGAACACAGAAGCTTCCTTTTCCGATAAAATCCCTGAAGATCCCCGCCGCCCAGTTTGATGTGCTCACAGCTTAGCTGCCTCTGGCAGACTTCTAGTCATGCTGCGGCAGTGCTCTCGAATCTTCCCATTGAACTGGAGGAGAGTCCGCCACTCAAAACCCACTGCTAGCCGGGCCTGATCGGCTTCCTGCGTGTGTCTTCCTTTCATGCTCTGCATTCATGTCTCACTGGTGGATTACTACTACCTACACGTCAATCTTCTCAACCTCCAAGTCTTCATTCAGGCTCCTTATCCTTATCTTTCGTTCTCACTAACACCATCTGCCAAAGGCCCTGATCAGTTTTAAGACATGGCTGCTTCCGCCACAAAGCATTGCCAGTTCCCTGGTTAGAACAAATACCTTCCTCGTGCAATTTCTATATCCACTATAATGCCCCCAAAACCAGCTTTTATTTTACAACTTTTAAAAATGGGTTTCCCTTTGATGAACTTTCAGAGGGCCAGGCATGCCACACAATAGGCTTTCAGGTACATTAGAAAAGTACATGGAATTCTAAGACCTTCCCAATCGAATGGTTAAAGAACACAGATGCAAACTCTCATGGGTTTTACACACACATACACAGAGAGAGAGAGAGAGAGAGAGACAGAGACAGAGACAGAGACAGAGATAGAGACACAGAGAGAGACAGAGAGACAGAGACTGAAACTCCTTAGTGATAAGAAGAAAGACATCTTAAAATTAACATCAGTTGAATTTTCATCAGTATCTGAACATGGCAAATTATTTTTTCCCCTTCCCAAAAGTCAACTGAACTGAATACAGACATAACCCTTTGGACTGGGAAGACAGCTGGCACGCAGTACTGGTCACGAGGAGTTGAGTGCTTCAAGGACAACATAGTAAGAATGTCTCTGCAAGGAAAGCTCTACCTTCACCTGTTGTCTGAAGAGAATAATTCTAAACAGAACAGTTTGCCCAAGGCACACTATTCCAAACAATGAAGTGGAGACAGATCCCAGGGCTGCAGGACACCTAACTCTTCCATCCCACTAACCTGCCTCTCACATAAACAAGGTTAACAATTTTGCTGCAGATAGTAACTGATTCATTCATATATATATATATATATATATATACACACACACACACACACACACACACACACACACACACACACACACACATGAATATATGTATATATATCAGGAACTCTGAAACTCTGACAGTTGTTGGGAGGTTCAAGGGACGAAATAACTAAAGGGAGAAAAGTAGCCATTGAAACTGTTATAGACACAGATGAAGACACATGGACCTGTAAGCTATTAAACAGTTTTCATATGCTATACCCATTATTATTCATTAGAAAACTATACTAAAAAAATTAAGGACCATTAGTTAAAAATCAGGAAATTAGATATTCAGTAGAGTAGGCAATGAATCAGCTATGGTATTTTCAGCCAGTCACTCTGCTTGCCTGGCTGTCATCTGTGTTTGCTCAATACAGGGTTTGACAGCACTGACATTCTAAGTGTGAGGCTAACTAGTAGACCCAGGGGACCTCACTGGTTATGAAGAGCGATCACTCATGCCTGCGATGTTACTTCATGTGCATCAAATCATGATCTGTATCACTTTCCTAGAAGTACCGATAGCTTACTGTAGAAAAAGACTTGTGAAATAGACAGGGGAGTTGATTCTCTTCCGGGCTTCCTGTCAAGTGAGTCTGGACACTGTCTCACACGATGGTAATGTTTCTTCACTTCAGATCAGGTTTTTGGAATTTTAGTTTTAAGACAAACACATGATCTGGTTTTCCATTTTTGTTCTGTATACACAGCAACACTGCAGTCTTTTCAGACTCAAGCAGAACGCCTCTTACCACAGCCCACAGGAATGCCAACAGGGCTGGGTGTTGTTTTGGGGTAGGGAGTGGCAGTAGCAGCACACATACTTGTAAAATGGAAGAAGGTGTGATATGCTTCAGTAGAAAGGATGCTCTGCCAGAGGCAGGAAGAAAGGGACACTTGGCATCTTAATGGGAATGGCTGCAGAAGCGGCTCCAGCATGCTCTATTCACTTGAACCTCTCTATCCTACAGAACTAAGTGCTCTAACAGCCCCTTAGGAATCTGGAGATGCATTTATGCATTCAAAGATAGGCATTGGCTCCAACTACGTCTTGCTCAGAAGGGTTATCTGGCAGGTCATTACCAACTGTGCTGTGTAGTCTGTATGAAAACTTGATAAGGCTGCATAACACCACACATGCTGCCAGGAAGCAGGAGAACTGCCCCAGTCTCCCTCCACTGTTCCTTCTTGGCTGCTGGTGCCCTTATCATATGCACTCCTGTTAGCCACAGTGAAGCGATGACCTGAAGAGGGCCCAGTGGCTCTAGAAATCCTGTGCTGATCCGTCTAGAAATTCCATGTTGAAAACATGCCTGCCTTTTGAAGGAGCCAGATTTCCCCTTCTCGACAATTTATAAACAAGTATTTCTACGCAAAAATCAAAAAGGGTTTCTTTCTTTTTTAAACAGGATACCAGGGTACCACTTCTTGCTACTTAATCTCGAGGAAAATAAAAAGAAAAAAATTAACCTTTGTTGATGTTTCCTTTAACAATTCTCATTGTTTTGTAAATAATTTAAATTGCAATATTTTTGTATTCCTATCAAATGCTTAGTGCTATGATCTGAAGAATCATACAAAATTTTTTTTTAAATAACAATCAGGAAAACAAATTAGTTATTTCATACAACTTGGTCTTCTTTCTCTCAACACTTCTAAGTTCTTTGTTCTACTTAGCAAGAAAATACAAACAATAATTTGTTTGGAACTCAGTCTGCATGGCAGAGGATTTCAGAAAAGATGAGAGGGGACGGGAACAAGAGGTATAAGGCCATGCTTCCCTAAGCAAATGGGCTTGACTGCAATGTATTTGGAAGGAGATATAAGCTCTGTCCTAATTTAGGGAATGGGATTAGGAGGACCTATCAGGAAAACTCCACAGAAGAACTCACGCAGGTATTTAACGTCAGGTGAGGGGATAAGGCATCAACAAGTATCCAGGCAGCCTCTCATAGCTTTCTGATTTCTCATCAATTATTTCATTTGGAAACAAGTTAACTGTGGCCAGCAATTTTACACAGGTTGAGAAGAAAGCATGAAACAAACAGAACGCACGAGCGTGATTTACTTTCATTTTTCCTCTCTAAAATCTGCATGTGGATTCTCCGGATAGAAGGAAAAGAAGACAAGCGACTTGACACCAACACCCTCAGTGAAGAAAACTGCTTCCTCACCGCCGGCAGGAGCCTGCCTGCAGCCCAGTGTTGGCTGAAGGGAGGGAAGCAGCTAGTCTACACTGAATAGTTGCCAGGGGAACAGCCAGCGCTTTATGACATTATGGTCAGATTAGAAGGAAATAGACTGACCCTGTAATAACGCCAGGAGAAGACCAGCTGCTTTGGAAAATTACAATGTTTATCCAGAAACTTCTTTGGAAACACATGCACCACAGCAGAAAGTCCAAATGGACACATATACCCATAAAACAATTGTTTTTAAATCAGCAAATCTTCCGTGTAGTTTCAGCCCATGTGTAAAAGTCAATTCCTGCTTCTTTTCTTAGACGTAATTAGAATCCCATTACTTCATCTCATGCAGATACAGTTCCAAGTTCAGGATTACATTATTTTAACCAACATCAAAAGGAAATGAGTCTAAGTTGAAGTGATTTAAAAACAAGCATACACCTGGTTTTATAGTACTCCAACCTCTCCCCACCCTCCCCATCTCTCTCATACTCTGGGGAATAAAAACACAATCTGGACCATCTAATCATGCCTATATCATATAAGTTTCTTCACTCCCATGCCAGGCAGTTATCCAGGTGGCCTAGGAGCTGGCTTTAATATAGGAGGATGAGGCCAGCTTTCAAACTAAATCCAAATGGCATAATAAAGCTTTCTTACCCACATGGCAAATAGCAGCACTGTATTGGGGTACTAAGTCCTAGTCAATTCCAATGGGTAAGTACCCACATCAGTGGTTATTAAGCTGCTGTTCCACGTTAGTCATGTGATGAGTGACATGAGCTTTCTCAGTTAATCACAATTACTCATTATTATTGTCTCCATTTTAGAGATAAGAGGACTGAGCCTTGGAAAGGGTGAAACAACTTGCCCAGGGATACCTAGTTTAGAGTAGGGCAATCTTCTGGACTCTGCCTCTAATTAATCAATATAGTATTTCTCAAGGCTGAGAAAGCAATGCATGGTTCATGTTCCTACGGTGGGCAAGAGATGAACCACACATTTGCTTGCACAGAGCTTATATTACAGGCTTCCTTAAGTGAATATATGTAAGTGTGAAAGAGAGAATGACAGGAAGTGACCTCATCCAAGTCTGAACGAGCACTGTAGTGCAAGAGAAGGAAGAATATTGTGTAGAACACCAACAGGAAGTTCTAACTCCACTTGACCCGGAAGAAACTGCTTAATGTACTTGAAGGAAAACACATGGGATCCACCTAAGGAAGCGTTTGGGTGGAATCTCAATTATTCAAACTGAACAGAAAAGCTTAAAACCCTCAGCTCCATTTCTATGTTAGAATGGACTGTAACAAGTTCAAAGGTATAAATAAGAGAAGGAGATTTTATTCTATTCTTGGGTACCAATTTTCTAACATCTCTTTGTGAATTGAGCTAGTGTCCTGTAAATACTGATAAAGTGAAGTTGTAAAATTTCTTCCAACTTGCTTCTTATGTTTCTTCTTCGTCTCAGATACTGTTCTTGTGTTTCTTTGGGGCAACCTTCTCATCTTCTAAATGAGAGAGGTAAACCAGATGACCCCTAGATAATTGCTCTTTAACATATCCTAACATGATATTGTGATTCACTGAGTAGGACAGATATTAAATGAATGTTCTGCCAACAAAATTCGCCTAGAAAAGAATTCTTCTATATAAGCTAGATTTGTTCAGGTAGGTACTGGAACTCCTCAATAGCATTCATGGTCTTTGTAAAGTATGGCAATTCCAAAAGGGCATGATAAGACGTTGTGTCGTATCTACTATTATTTAGCCAAGAACCAATAATGACCACAGGAAATATCTTAAAATTGACTGACACACAGTGTTTATCTATTAAGAGATTCATTAAGCATGAGTTAACGAATACATAAGTAATACAATTTTGTGCTTTGGATTTACTGGTGGTATAAAATTTTGTCATTACTAACTAGTTTTCTCATTCATGGTGACTAACTTTTAAAATATCAATTATATGGTAATAGTAATTGCCCTCATTTAACACATTATCAATTAAGATCATACATGCAATAGCTTCAGCACAATCTATGGTATAGAAGAGAGCATGCATTAAGTGCTTTCACTGAGTAATGCAGGCAGGCATGTGTCACCGGAAAAAAATGAATATTATTCTAGCTTAATAGCCTATGTACTTGCCAGTCTCCCTGGAGACTAACAGGTTTATGCACCTGAAAGTATCTGTAGGGTATAATTTCTATTATTCAAAGATCCTTTTTTTCCCCTTTTTGGTAGAGCCTCATGTACAGAGTACTCTGCCAATGGGCTACAACCTCAGCCCACAAAGGCCATTTTCGAATTCAATTAATAAATTCATATGAATCAGAATGGAATGAGTGTACAGCTATAAATGCTACCACATTCCTTGCGGGGACTGGCTTCAGAATACAGAACCCAAGAGAAAGCCTGTCACTGAGGCCCTGGTAGATTCAGAAGCCACCTTTGGTTCATAATTACCAGACTAGTTTCTATTTATTTGGGTCATTTCCCTTTCTCTTATTTAAGTGATCCTTTTAAAATAAGAAACAAAAGGACAGTAAAGAAGTATAACCTTTTTTTTTTTTTTGCTTCAGATCAAACTACACTCAGATCTGAAATGACATGGAGCAAGCATTTGGGGAAACGGACGACAGGGGCGGGGAGAAGGAAAACCTGAAAGTAGAATAAGATTGATTAGGAAAGAAGCTGAGGACTGAAGGGGAAGGAAGAGAGGGGAAGGCAGGAAGGCTGCGACCAGGGCACATTCTGTGTCTGGTGAAGATGGAGGAGGAAAACCCACTAACCTGTGCAATTAACATATGTTTATAATCCTAATGAAACAAGTGAAGTAAGATTTATTAGCTATTCCAGAAAGTTTCGATATTATAGTTAGCTCTTTGGTATGCAGTAGAAGTTTTAAAAATTATTTATGGATAAAGGGGAAAGTGCCACACTGGGATTAGTCCTTTTAATCATTTAATGTCCACATCTACAAAGATCACGCTGTTGCACTCCATCAGAGAGGATTTTGGAAAATATTTATTTGGTTTCAAAAGATAGTCTTTTGAAAATCTTCAATATGCACAAGAGAAGGGGAAAAGTAAACACAGATGTGAGAGAAACAAATGGAATTGTGCTTTTCTGGGTCCTCCTCGTCAGTTTTGCAAATTCCTTCCAAGCATGCATTTAGATCTTTTCATGTTTGGATTATGTTCATCACTAAAGCACTGGGTAAAGCCCACCAGTGCTATCATCATGGAATTGGAGGCCTGTGCTAGAAGTCCGCTTCTGGAATTCTCTGGTTGCATGAAGAATGCTGTCTGCCCACTGCTCCGCAAGCCAGAGGGAAAACAGTAACCAGGATGCCCCCGCTGTCAGCCTCCTCATCAGCACCTGTATTTTCATTTGTATAACAGCATTGGATTTTTAATTTGGAGTGAAAATTTCAGACACAGTGGTCCTTAAGGATGCGTGAGGGATGCTTAATGCATGGTTATTTATTCTAGGGCACAAGAACCAGATATCAGTAATCACTATAAAACACTAGACTTTTTGCATGAAGACACCGGTAGAGGCCAGAAGAGGGCATCAGATCCTTGGGACCTGGAGTTACTGACTGATAGGAGCCATCTGTTATGGGTTCTGGGAACTGAACTCCGGTCCTCTCCAAGAGCAACAAGTTTTCTTAACTGCTCAATCATTTCTCTAGCCTTTCCTACCCTTCACTCTTAAGAATGACTAAGTTCTATGAAATCTCTGTAATTTCTCTGAGACAAAATTGCTGTGCAATGATAACTGTGATGGTGATGCTAAATTAGCTAATGTTTACTGATCACTTAGAAGATGCATGGTGTTTGTAGTGTGTCACTGTGGTTGGTGTCACCGTTATACTTCTAAAGAAAGAAAAAGTGAGTTGTTTACTCAGCTGGGGAGCATTAGGTCAGACATCAAGAACACATTTCTAGATCCTAGTTCTTAGCTACCTTTCAGACAGCTGTACAGAATATTGAATAACACTATCAATGTGTGTTCATGAGCTTGTTTTTCTTTCTCTTCCTTCCTTGTTTTACTTTTTAGTGGCTGCATTCTCTCTTTTGAGCTTTTCAACAGACATAACTCTTTCACCTTTTGGTTCCTAAGTGCCTACTATAATAACAGATTCTCAGCTAATCTTTGGCAGGGGTTACAACACTATGGTGGGACAGCATATAAGATGCTCTACAGTCACGTGAGAAGGGTGTCCTTCCCTAGAAACTATATTTCACTTAAGTTTTGACATGAAATAATTTATCTTAGACTGGGAATACAGCTCTGTGTAGAGCTCACCTGCTTTGGATGTGTAAGCCACTAGGACCAATCTCTAGCAGTACGAAATAAATAAACACACACCAAAATTATACATACATAAGCCATATGTATTCTTCTACAGCTCACTGACTCTAGTCCATTATAACTTTGAGAAATATTTTCTGAGTGTGTATCAAAAGACACACACTTTTAGAAACATCCCTTGTAGCAATGGATCCAAGCCTACATACTTCAGCTATCCTTTTGTGAGGTGTGTGTGTGTGTGGGGGGGGGGGACAATGTTTGGGCTAGAATGACTGGCTAGTGAGCCTTTGAGATGTAGCTCTCCTCTTGCCTGTATTGAGGTTATAGAGGTCTGCAACCACACATACAAGCTTTATGTGGGTGCCGTGGATCTGAACTCGGGATCTCATGCTGGCACAGAATGAAAGTGAAATTACTCAACGAGTGATTTCCCCAGTTCTTATCACCTTCTTAACAAAATAAATGGAAATGTTATGGCATTTTTGTTTGAGATGGGGTCTGGCTGGCCTCAAATTTATTACGCTTCAGACTTCTTCTGATCCTCCTGTAATGTGCTAAAACATGATACTGGAGTGAAAATGAATGACGTCTACATAAGATGGAGAAAGATGAATGAACACAACTTATGCCAGACAGTTCGGAAACCCGCTACTTTATTGAAATCCTACGGAGAGCCAGGGCTGCACAGCTGAGTTTGAAGTAAAGACCAATACCTCTAAGGGGAGAAAGGATGTATCTGCTTACAAGAGACAAATGCCAGGCTATAGTAAAAAGAGAAAGTTAACGAACATTGACAGAAGTCAATTACAGAAGGCTGCCTTTGCACAACTCTGAGGAGACAGGACCCTTGCGCACTACAGATAAAACAGGCATTCAGTTCATACTCTTCATTAAAGTCCCTACCCAATGCAATCCAACGGTGCCTGGCAGAGGGCAGGAACCTTGACAAAGCCTCTGGTGCCGTGCGTGGTGAGAAGCTGGAAAGCAGCAGTCACAGGGAAGGCTTAGAGCCACACACAGACCCTTCTACATGTCCTTCCCTTAGAACAAGAGTTGTAAGTCACGGGAAAGAGACAGTTAATCCTTTGGCCCTAACACACCTGTGAGGTTCTCCTACAGTCAGAGAGAGGGAACAAAACTAATCTGGAGGCAGAGGTGGAGTCACTGAAGAATGGCCCCCAAACCGAGGGTAAGGAGGGACAGGAAACACCCCCTTCCCCACAGACATCAAGTATGCAGTAACAGCAGTGCACCATGGGCGAGAGATGAGAGGACTGTCAAGCATGGAGCACCTCAATTTTAGAGGGAGGCAGATGAGAACATTCTAGTGGCCGAGCATGCCCTACTGCAAGGAGAGGCAACACTGCAGGTGTCTGGGAAACATGCACAATGCATGCTACACTGAGGGCAACCTATCCATAGCACCTCTCCCTTTCAAGGTCCACTCTCACCAAGACAAGAACACCACCAGAAAGGGCTAACAGAGGAGAACACATGTCCAGTTCAAGGCATCAGAAATATTTGCCATGTACCAGTTTCCTAGATATCTGGCTTTTCCATGGAGATTACAAGACATATAGGAAAGCAAACAATATAACAAACAAGAAAAAAAAAAAGCAGACTTAGAAAGACCACAGATGTTGGGACCTCAGAATAATAAATCAAAATAAGTATGATTAATGTTACAAGTGTTATAGAAAAGGAAGAAAACACACATTATCATCAGAGACAGAGGCTCGGTCAAATCAGAGTATGTCTTATTATTGCTTTATGAGACTAAAATAGAAATGCTAGAAAAGAAAAGCAGAGTCATAAAAAGACTATTTTCAATAGCTACGCAAGTTCCCACCATTCCTTTTACTTTAGATATGTAAACACATGGCAATTTGTGGGTTTGTCAGATCACAGCTGCGGATGAGAACATGATGTAGACACTGCTCACCTCTGGTGAGGGCCTCATGGAAGACGGCATCATGAAAAAAAGAGACCATGAAGGAAGGTGACATGGCAAGAAAAGAAACAAGAAAAACTCAGGTGGTTTATTTGTTACTCTGTAAATCCGACATTCAGTCTATTGCCACATTCCTCCAGGTTGTAAAATCTCTTCTGATACTTCTACTACAGTCTGCTAGGAATGAATTCTGTCTTGGTTTTGTTGGCTTCAAGGGGCTCTAAATTCTCCTTCACTTTGGAAAATACTTCAAAAAATATCAAAGAGAAAAACAGAATGGATGGAAAAGTAGAAAGAGCTGGGAAGGTAGTGAATTTTATCAAGTTCTATCAATAATGACATCAAATGTAAATCATCTAAGTGAACAAAACAAATTGTCAGAATGAATACAAAAGTAAGGCCTTGCTATTTTCCATCACCAAATATCTCATTTCAAATACAAAAATAACAATAGAATAAAAACAAAAGATTGGGAGAAAATATCATGTTCACTAATCAAAGAAAACTAAATTAAGATCAGAGTCCAGTAAATGAGTATTTTTAGAGTTGAAATGAGTATAATGTAATGCTAGACACCAAGAAAGCATAACCCATCGAAATGTGTATTCGTTTAATAGCAAGGCTTCAAAAGTTATTAAAATAAACAAAAACCATATAACTAAAAGGCAAAGAATAATGAACTTACAGTTATGACCGAGGGTCAGCAATGTGTTCTCAATAACAGGCAGAAAAAGCAGACAGAATCCGTGAGGAGAGAGAATCTGTATAGTACTGGCACTGAATTAAGTTCCCTGACATTTACTGAATGTGTCTTTTTAAATAAATAAACAACACAACTTACATGCTCGGACATAACACAAACCTTAACAAATTTAATTTAACCAAAGTCACACAAAGTCTGTTTTCAGACCGCAAGGGAGTATGCTGGAAGTCAAGGCCACGAAGGTACCAAAAATGTGGCAATTAGCGTGGCAATTAATGATCCCTGGGACCAAAGAAGAATTAGACAATATTTAAAATAAAAGCCAAAATACAACATAAGAGTTTTGTGGGATGAAGCTTAAGGATCATTAACTAAATTTTTATATTACAATTATGAAAGATCTCAGGTCTCTAATTTAAGCATTAACCCTAATAACCAAGAACATGCTAAAGCAAAAGGAACAAAGCATAGAATGAAATCCACAAAACTGGGAACAGAACAATACAGAAAATCCAATGAGAAGGAAAGTTGACAAAATCGAAATCCATATTCAGATTTTGATTGAGAAGGGAGGGAAGGAAATAAGATTCAGAGCACCAAAACCATGAATGAGGTAAAACACCACTAGCACAGTTACATACATTAAATGACAATAAGGGGAATGCTGTAAGTTAGATGAAATCAACAATTGCTTGACAAACACCACCTCTCTGAGCTCTTAAGAACAAGCCGGTACACCTGTAACCCTAACTACCTCAGAGGGCAAATGCTCACAAATCCTGTCTGAAGCTCACAGTTACGGATGTAGCTCATTTGCTTAGTGTGTGTGAGGCCTTACATTCCCTCTCAAGTGCTGAACAAATTGAATCTACACACACAAAATAAAAGCCTCGTGATAAAGAAAATTCTAGATTCCGTTAACTTTGTCAGCAAATTTTACCAAACACTTGAGGAATAGTACTGATTAAACAGCAATGTTTCCAGAACAGCCGGAGAAGAACACTGCCAACTTCTTTTACAAGGCCAGCACTTCTCTAATACCAAATAAAGTTAAACATATTACAAAAAGAAAAAAGTCTACGGATCAGTGTCCCTCATGACACACGCCCAACTCCTTAAAAATGATTAACAAGTTAAATCCAACCATGGTTGAAACATCTGGCACATCACAGTCCAGTCAGCTCATCTTGGGAATGCAAGGTCCCTCCAGTACTAAAAATCCACATGTATATTCCTTCATATTAGAAGACCATAGAAGGAAAATGCCATTTGATCAACGACTGATACTGAAAAACATCTGATGAAATCCGATCCCCTTTCATGATTAAGATTCCTAGAAATAGGGATAAAAAAGGGACTTCCTCTCCACGATGAGAGTACCTACGACAACCCCACATCTAACATCACAGACAAATCCTCAGTGATTTTCCCGAGATCGTGAAGGAGACAAGGATGCCATTCATGCCTCTTCCGGTCTCCATCTCACTGGAGGTCCTGGCCAAGGCAAACGGAGCACAGAACAGAGATGGCTCGGATTTCAGAAGAGTAAGAAATAGGAAGGAAGTCTTATTTAGAGAAATAGTGTTCATAAACATCTTCCCATTTTTAAGTTAGAGCTTCTATGATTAATAAATTTAATAGGGTCACAGGACACTGGTATGTAAAAATTAAGATTAATTTTATATAGTAACAATTACTATTTTGGAACTGATTTTTTTTTTTTTACAGTTTTATTTACAAAATCCTTCCAATCATAAGACACTTACTAAAAACCTTACAAAATACGTACAAGATTTCCAACTGGAAAACTAAAAAACAGTGATTAAACAAATTGAAACCTAAGTAAATGGAGAAGTATAATATATTCAAGGATAGAAGAAAAAAATCAGTATTGTAAATATCTCATTTCTCCTTAGACTTATCCCTAGATTCGACACAATTCTAATCAAAATCCCAGCAGGATGTTTGTTAAAAGCTGACAAACTAATTAAAGGCAAAGTAATCAGAACACCCGATATAATTTCTTAAAAAGGGAAACACAATGTAGCACTTGATTTCAATATTTACTACACAGCTACAGTTAAGACAGTGTGGGGATTAGAGGATGGACAGATCCACACAGGCAGATGAAGACGGTGGGTGCCGAGACAGACAGACACGTGTCCTCCACACGACTGCTACTTTACAAACAGTGCTGGAACAAGTTGGGATCCGTAATGAGCAAAACAGACAATACCTGAACCTTGTTCACTTTATAAAGATTAACTTGACGTGAGAAGAACCTTCCAAAATCTAAAATTATAAAACTTCTCTGAAACAAAACAACAAAAACAAATTATGACTCAACTTCAAGTCTTATAAGGACCTAACAACACAGAATAACCAAAATAACAACCAACTGCATGAAGGCATATAGGACAATAGCCAACGCTAATGTGTGATAAGCATATGTAAAAGTAGCCAATGCTAATGTGTGGAAGCATATAGGAGAGTAGCTAACGCTAACGTGTGGTAAGCACATATACTAGTAGCCAGTGGTAACGTGTGGTAAGCATATACAATGGCAGCCAATGCTAACATGGGGTAAGCATATGCAACGTGTGGTATTGTAAGTCTGGGTGCTGGTCTTCAAGGTAAGGAAGAAAGATATGAAGTCAGAATAGCAGGAAGGTGACGCTGATGAATGAACAAATAACGACATCTTCTCTTCAGAGCTATTTCTAGAGCATGTAACAACTGGGCCAAGTACACACTGATACAGAAATTTATTTATATTATGCACTAAAATTTTAGATACTCACTGGGTATCATTTGATACTCATTTTTTTTTCCCCTATGACTCAGTCCTTTATAAATAAAATGAGGAGGTTCAACTACAACATCCTACTTGTCTTGACTGGAGTGGAGGCTTACTGAGCATTTAAGTGGAATTTCGTTGGTCAATGGCCATGAAGGGACTGGTAAATAGTTTGCATTTCAGTCACTGTAATCTGCCAGTTAGGACCAAAGTTCAACTTCACATAAACCACACACCCAAAGACTGTGGAAGCACTACTGAATGAATAATTAAAACTACTGAAATTAAAATATAATCATAGTTTTCCCTCTTCCGTTTTCTCCTTCCAACCTTCCCCATGAGCCATGTTTGTTCTCTCTCAAATCCACAGCCTCTATTTCTTTAATTTTTTGTCACACACACACACACACACACACACACACACACACACACACACACACTTCTAAATATATAAACACAACATGCTCAGTCCGTATAAAGTTACTTGTAGATATATTACTTCAGGGCTGACCACGTGGTATCAGATAACCAACTGGTGGACTCTTCTTTGGAGAAGACTATTTCTCACCCTCTCAGCCCCACCGGATACACCTACAACATAACTCCTGCACTCAAGGCTCGGGAGTCACAGCAGATGAGGGGATGTGGGAGGGAAGAGTGGAAGAACCAGCAGAATAAGAAGTCTGCCTGAATGAATCTACCTTAACTGAAAATTACAAGTTAACAGGAACTCACATTATGCTATGACAACCTACTATTACATTTCATTTTACAATAATCTACTGCTTTCCCATTTTTAAAACCTATTTTAGTAAGTCTTTGGCCTGCTCTATTATGTCTTATTTAATGATTGATCCAGTATTAGGAATTCTGTAGGTGGTTGCTGAAACCAGGTCCCCAAAGGAGGGAACACAGAAAGAAGCATTTGGCAAACTGCTCCCAGGTGACCACCTTGACCAGTTAGCCATTCCTTGGCTCTCTGCAGTCATGACTTTCCTTATTTCAGGGAAAGTGAAAGAATTAAACCTAGAGCTATTTTCAAGGATGATCTGAAACATAACACTGCAAAAAAGCAAGCCCACAAAGTAGAGGCTTAGAAATGAAGCATCCACACGGTTCTACATAATAATTTAATATGCTAAAATAAAAACATTAATTGCCGCAGTTAGGTTGAAAGTGATCCTACTGTTACTACTGCAACAAAGGGCTAAAGATATTCAGATAATCACTTTTTTTTTTTAAGATACTAAAGCTTATTCACAAAAGTAGGAACCATCATTATCTGCCAATCTCTAGCCCATTCAGGATGTCAACACATGCATTATTATTACAATTGAAAAAGAGAAGGAAAAACTGAAGCTTAAGTAAGATGACCAGCCCACCGTTGTCAGCAGCGAATGGCCGGGAGGGAACGTATACTGCCCTAGGAGTCAGGATACTATGGTTGTGTCAGTATCAGCTGCCTCGACGTTCACAAAAATTCACTCAACCGACAGAATTGAAAACTTGGCTCAAATAAGCTACATAGAACTGTAACAGATTTTGACTAGGCCCTGAGCAAGCAAAGTATCAAATAAATATATCAAATATGCACTAAGTAAAGTGGTAGATAATAAACATATATGTATGTACCATCATCACAATCATAAGCTCCAAGTATTGTTTATAGACATATGAGCACCTCATGGTTTCAAACACATGTGGAGGCTGTGGTATTAATCACAGATCTGTATTATAAGCATATCAACTTACATTAATTATAGTTTATGTTATATTGGTGCTTGTAATAAAACCGGAACTAAACTAAATCTTTAAAGGGTCCAACAATTTGCCAATACTAAGTTGTAGAGCCTGGGCTCTATAACATCTCTTTATGAAAAAACAGAGTTCTTTCCTAAAAAGCAATGTTTTCAGACTTCCTTTTTTAGGCTCAGAAACTTTTGTTTAAACTGAATTTTAAAGGCCATTAGGAATTAGAAAGAGAAAATGGGATACTCTGTTTGAGCAGGGTTTCTTAGTGGCTGCAGCAGAGAAAGGCGTTTGAGGCTGAACATAGCAGTCAAGCTGTTTCTCCCCACCCAGCTTGTTCTCCAAGGGACTCACAGCTCTGAAGAGTGGCTTCAAGATAACCATTAACAAAAAGCTAAACCTCATCTAACTTCCAATAGAGTCATTAGGGAGACACGACTAACCCAACCAGAAAATGGAAAGAGTGGTGGCAAGGGTCTACTAAACACTGAAAATGATACTTAGGACTACATTTACACACACACACACACACACACACACACACACACACACACATTATCATAGAAAATACAAATTCAACTTTGAGATCCCACTTTCAGATAACTTTGTTGGCAGGTGTTTTCCAAAGTGAAAGATGTTCAAGGTTACAGACAGTGGGGACTTACAAAGTCTCAGATACTCTTGAGAACAGTGAACTGAACTTCTTCTTGGGTGATACTACAGGAGGCATTGAAAAGGAAGTCCACACACGTTTTTTCGACTTAGCATGCTGACTCCAAAAATCAACCCCGAAGAAATCCCAATGTGCATAACTGCATAAATAAATTTACCTTTAGTGGCAAAACCAGAAACACAAATTCTTATCAGGAAGAAAAATGGCTAAGAGTGTTGTGGCCCAATGAGCCAACTGAATTACTTGACAGCATTAAAGGAAAATATTGCACTGCCTTCTGGACAAAGACACTAAGCATACATTGTAGGGATAAAAGCAAAAGCAAGATGTATAATAATATGCATATGCTGCAAGTATTTGATGTGAACATATATGGCTTTACAGTGTATAAAGAATTCAGGAAGGGAACACTTAAGCTGTCAACAGTGACTTTTTCTAGGGAGAGTTTTGGAAGGATTTTGCTCTTTATTTTCTATACTGTTGTGTAATTGGATTTTGGACAGGACAAAATACTTACATAATAAGAAAATTTAAGAAATCAAGACACTACTGTGTTACACGCTGTTGTGCATGGAAACTGCTCAAAGGACGGAAGTG
Organism: Peromyscus eremicus; assembly: GCF_949786415.1. Classification (NCBI taxonomy): domain Eukaryota; kingdom Metazoa; phylum Chordata; class Mammalia; order Rodentia; family Cricetidae; genus Peromyscus; species Peromyscus eremicus. The sequence goes on from NC_081428.1 coordinate 69,145,085, forward strand.
AAGCCCGAATTACAAATTTCATTTCAGACAGTGCTCTGATCTGCACTTACATACATTTCTTCTGGGAAAGCCTATAAAATTAGGACAGCCAGGAACACTTTATAGGCAGAAAGACACTGACGTAGTCCAAAGATTAAAAAACACGAAACACTTCTCATGGTGGAAAGAAGAATTATTTCAACCATAAAAAGGGATTTAGTGGCATTAATAAAGAACTTCCTTAAAACAGCAAGTCACTGTTAAAATAATTAATCGACCCAAGTACATGGAGATGGAAAGCAGTCAGTGGTAAAGCGGGGATGTGAGCAGAGACCTGTGTGTCATGCTTCACCAACTGCAAAAAAACCTCTGAAGAAATGGATCTGCATACCAGTCCATAAAAAGAGAGCTTTAAATTTTAAGTGGTTTTGCTATCCGCTGTGAATATAAAGGTTAAATGGATATTAAAAGAGCAATAACTCTTTCTGATTACATTTTTTTATTCAAGAATAGAGTGAAACGTTCTAACGGAAGTGCAGACATTGTTAGAGGTTGGTTACTGGAGATGCTGTGGGAGTCAAAAATCTAACTGGTGGAGTGGAAGGTTTTATATATTTATTTTTAAAACAAAAGGCGATGTTGTAAAATTGGAATCTTCTTGCTGTGGCAGGCTGAATGGAAACCTGGTACCAGAATATTGACTAAATCTGGATTATCTTTCATTATCGAGAAGACCCGGCTCACACCCGAGAAAAGAAAACCACCACACACACGTAGCCGAACTGGCAGTTAAATAGTTCTTCATCACAAATAGTTAACCACACTTTTAAGCCATCAACTGCAGCTGTATTTTAGGGCACTGAGCTAAAAAATTCCCCAGTGAGAGGCAGTTCATAAGATTCAACCATAAAACCTAGATGGGAACTTCTTGGTTTGGAATCTGCCTTCTCTCAGATGTTACTGGCTGTTTCTACTCAGCACTTGCCAGGATCTTATCTCACAGTTGCTATGCGTGCTTGACCAAGTTGACATGTGGTACATTCAGGCTCACTAACATGTTTCTCAACACTAGGAACTACACATTACTATTTCTCCCATCTCCCTACGTCCTATCTCCAAGAAACATATCCTATACTTTATGATGGACATAAAAGAACTGGACTCTGCCCAGGGCCAAGCCATGGAGATGCTCGTAGGCAGAGCTGTAAAGCTGACATGGAAGGAAAAGTGGAGCGGACTTGGATGTTGTGGAATGTTATTCTAAGATAGTGGTCTATTCGTTTATGCTGTGGAATATTTGTTTTAATGATGCAAAGATGTGTTGTATTCTTTTATGTTGCATTTGTTTAACTCTGCGAAGCCATGTTACTTTGCCTTGTGTAAAACACCTGATTGGTCTAGTAAAGAGCTGAATGGCAGGAGAAAGGACAGGTGGGGCTGGGAGGCAGAGAGAATATATAGGAGGAGAAATCTGGGAAAAGAAAGCAAGAGAAGAAGAGGGAGGATGCCAGCAGCCAGCCACCCAGCTACACAGCCAGCCATGGAGTAAGAAGGAAAGAAGGTACATAGAATAGAGAAAGGTAAAAGCCCAGAGGCAAAAGGTAGATGGGATAATTTAAGTTAAGAAAATCTGGAGAGAAACAAGCCAAGCTAAGGCTGGTCACTCATAGGAAAGAATAAGTCTCCGTGTGTATGATTTATTTGGGAGCTGGGTGGCGGGTCCCCCAAAGAGTCAAAGAACAAAGCACCAACAAGTAAACAACAACAACAACAACAACAACACTTGGATGCTTAGCCTGGAGAGCAAAGCAGCTTTCGGATGTTCAAATGTCTGGGAGAGTGAACAGACATGACTATCCTCCTGGAGAGTACAAGACTTACCATCTGCATTATCTCCTGAGCTGGGAAAACACCAGGAGGCATTAGTAAGTATGCAGGTCCCAGAGACTGGGGCCAAATTCAAGTTTGCTTAAAAACTATGTTAGGGGCTACAGAGATGGCTCAGGGGCTAAGAGCACTTGCTAATCTTGCAGAGGAATTGGACTTGGTTCCTAATGCCTATGTGGTGGCTCACAATTATCTGTAACTCCAGTTCCCAGGAATCTAATCTATTCTGGTCTCCGTGGCCATGTGTAATACATATGAGTGTAATACATGTGTAATACACGTGTGTGTATGTGTGTGTGTGTGTGTGTGTGTGTGTGTGTGTGTGTATAATTGCAGGCAAATACTCACAAAATAAAAATAAATTCAAGAAAAAATGTTAAATGGAAAAATGATCCATCTATCTAAGCCTTGGTTTTCCACTTTGTTAAGTAAGAGGATGCAATGTGGTATACGAGCCCTGTGTTCATGTCCTATTATAGTGACCACTGTTACTTACGTTTTATGTTATGTGAATAGGAAAGGCTAACCGCAGGGACACAGATGTATGAAGGATGTAGCATGCTATTTCTGAGTACTTTATGTTGAGTTCTCTGCAGCATATCCTCACTTAATTCATTACTAATGAGATATTCCCACTCTCTTGGTGAAGAATTTAGGGGGTTCAGGGAAGGTAACACATTTGTGCAAGTTTATAGGGAAGGTAATAGGTTTGTCTAAGTCCATAAACCAATGCTTCCATCAGAGTTCAACTTGAACTCAGTACTTCCTGACCTCGGAGCATTATTTTTCCCACCAGTAGGAACTCTAGGAAACAGACACAAAACAAGCTGCAGGTTCTTCCCTCAAAAGCTGTTCTTAGGGGGAATGTGCAACACAGACATAAATGTATGAAGTATGTACAATAAAATAATCTGTGTTAGCAGTACATTACCCGACTGCAGCCATACAGCTTCAGCAATAACCCGAAGGGACGACTCAGATCTCTCTTGTATCACCTGGCAACCACAGATGGACACTCTAGATTGAGGGGCTAGGAGTTAGACGGAGAGAAGGGCTATGACTAGTTAATAAAGATGGCAAAACTCTAAATGGCTTCTTCCTTACCCCCTTGACACAAAAGCCTGGGAACTTAAAACAAAGGGCTAGACAGCTGTTTCTCTTCCTCTAGTAGGAACCCCAGGACATGCTGATATGACAGTTGTGGGCCAGTCAGCCACCCTGTTTAAACCGACCAACCCTAAATTCAGGAGGACCCTTCAAAGACATAAAACACACCCAGCCCTGGAGAGGCTGGACCATCCAGGCTCTTGGGTTTCTGCTCTGTTTTAAGCAAGGGTCTTTCTCTTTTCTCCACATGCTTGCTTTGCATGTACACACACACACACACACACACACACACACACACACACACACACACACACGTGTTTCTTGACCCTTAAAGAAGTATTTCTCCATCATTTGATTCTACCGGCTGTGTTTGAGATTCTCCTAACGGTTATCTGTTGTCCTTGAGATTTCTCTGCCTTTTAATTCCTTAACTGGCAGAAGAGAATAAACCTGATCAAGACCCCTAGTCGGTAACAAGATGGTATCACTGTTGTTCATAGATATAATTAACTAGACATATGGATTCCCTTCCTTGGGCTGGAGCCATGGAATTCCTTTGTCTTTGCTCTTCTTTATATGCTTGTTTTTGTTTGTTTTGTTTTGTTTATTTGGCCTAAAAGCCTAGGCCACTTGTACTGCTATATCTATGCTAACCCATGAGAGTTGCGGAATCCACAGGGACGCATACCCTGGTGAGGAATGGGCTCATTTTATCATTAAACTGAGTTCAGGACAGGCAGAAAGATGGCTTCACTGTCATCTTTGCTGGTGACCCCATCAAGATGAAAACAATGATGTGACTTGGCCACCACCTTGGCTAGTGATACTATCAATGGGGGGATAGGTACATGAATTGGGATCTATCTTGGCTAGCGACATCATCAAAACGGCAGTAACTGCATGTTCTTGCTGCCATATTAAAGCAATCACATGGCATAAACCAATATTCAATCACGAATCCCAATCTCCTCTCATTTTTTTTCCTTTTTGGTATTTATGTATTCAGATGCATAATAGAATTGTGGAAATGAGGGATTCCAAGGACTCCATTGCCATGTGAGCAGGTCAGTGCATTCCTTTGTCAGACTAAGGAGGTAGTACCAGACCTCCATTGTTTTGAGAGTTTGATACATTGTTTTGCACAATATGTTTACTGGTTTCTAAAAGGAACTTAGTTGTCCTAGCCACGTGTAGCCAACATTAGCTAGTTACTAATGGAAGAAATTTCTTCTCTCTCTCCCTCTCTAGAAGCCATCTGGGAGGGGCTTCATGCTTCTGGGAGGGGCTTCACGCTGTCATTCATAGTGCCTGTAAACACCCTGGATCTGTCATTGTTGAATCCGGTCTTGGAGGGACCAGTGAGGAGTCTAACAGATGGATATTCTTGTGAACCCCTCAAGAAATTCTAGTGGGAGGCTGGAGAGATGGCTCAGCCATTTAGAACATGGGCTGCTCTTCCAGAGGACCTGAGTTCAATTCCCAGCACCAACATGGCAGCTCACAACCATGTGTAACTCTAGTCCCAGGAGACCCTATGCTTTTATCTATCCTTCATGGGCGCCAGGCACAAATGGTGTCTATAGACTTACACAGAATATTTATACATACAGAATAAATTAATTAAATTTAAAATTAAGAAGCTCTAATGAACTTTGATTTGGACATTTAAAAAAGCCTCTGTTGTCTTCTCCTAAGACTTGCAATGCCAATAATCCTGTTTTTACTCCCTCAAATCTCTTTCCAGGCACCGGTCAAATAAAACCACCAGTGGACTTTTAGGGTCTTTTTGATACTCCCTTTGAGGTGCACCCCAACCGCCACAGCCAGTGTCTCCATTCAGCTGGAAGAAGCCAGATCAGTTGCTCTCCCAATTCCATAACAGCAGTCAGGGTTACCTCTTCAGAGGGAGAATGGTGAGAACATGAGGTAGAAACTGGCTAGCTTAGGAGAAAGAGCCCTGGAAGAAAAAGAATCATTTTTTTCTCTTGGCTAAGCCAAAGATATCCTTGGGCCCCATGACACACTTATCGTAGCCAGAGGCCAGAGATGCCAACAGGGTTTGGGGGCACTGACTCTGAATCTGGTTCCTAAATGACTTTAGGGTTACCTCTTCTTAAAGGGCAATTTAGAATAGCAATAAAGGCCTGTTAAGAAAAAAATTAGGATCGTATGAATAGCATCTCTAGCCTGGATGGAGACCTAACATTCCCGTTGGGATGTGCCAATCATGTGGCCACGAGACCACCTTTTGAAAGGCAGCTCATCCATCACCACACTAAAGAGACAGGTGGAAAAACTAGCTCCCTAATGAGATGCTGTACCTTTGTTTCCCAGCCCCCTTTCTTAGTGGAGAACCTTACCCGGCCACAATCACAAACCTGACCGATTTTCTGAATCGTTCCGACAAGTGTAATCTCTGCCTTTCTTCTGCTTCAGCCTGTCTTCTCCAACATTTGGACTTCTTTACTCTTTCTCCAGAGCTCCTCACCCCACTGCATGGCTGCTCGTCCTCATGTGTCTGACCCCCATGCCTTTTCTCCTCCAGTCTCCCCCACCAGGTGGTTGTTGAGATTTAGAGCTTGCCTACCCTGAGGGGTTTTCTTTTAAACTCTAATAAAACTGTCTTTAAGCTTCATGGGGAAAAAAGAAGAAAAGGAAGGAAAAGGAGGAGAATAAGAAGAAGATATCTATGTTACAGAGCAAGCAGGATAGAAAACGATCACTTTGAACAATGGGAATCTTCAAGGACAAGATAACGCTGGAATTGGTCACATAACACTTAGACATGAAAATGTGATCAGGGTACTCCGATGCCAGGCATAGAATGAAAAAGGCAAGGTAAGACATGACTTCCTGGGGCATATAAAACAGGTCAGGATGGGTGTAGCACAGGACACATGTGGTCAGACAATCTCAGACAGTTTGGGTCAAACCCAAGCCTTCTAATTCACAGGATTTCTACATGTGGAGATTTAGATGCTTCTATGATTTTAATCTGTGAGCAACATATAATCTGTAGGAACAGTCACCCATGAGGCATCATGGGAAAGACAGATAGGGCTGACTTATATACCTTATAGCCACTTGAATCATCCCCCACCTCTATGGTATGTGGCAGTCTGGGGAAGAACATCCTGAGAGCTGGCTTTCTAGCAAATTATGACAAAGACAGACTTCATGCCTTGCCGGCTTCTGTCCTGCTGTGCTCTGCCAAGTCACTAAAGCCCACAACCCTCGGCTCAGAGCCCAGAGCTGTATCTGTGTTTCCAGGACAACTAACTAAAGACAATGCCTCTCAGAGCTACTCTATTCCTTGAGGAGAAAACACCATCAACAAATTTGTTGTCAGGGCAGATGTGTGAGGCTGGCAGTTTTGAGATCCAATTTTAAAGCCTGGCCAAAGTTTGGAGAGGAAACCTGCCATTTCAATGGGAAGAAAGGGAATGCAGATTAAAGAGATCTAGCTCAGTCAGGAGGGATACTTTTCAGATTATGAAAACAGGAGCACCAGCTCATCCTGTACCGAGAAGTGGAGAGTGTCCTGGCTTAAGCACCAGAAGGATTTACACTGGACCTGTTTCTAGAACCAGGCGCCAGAAAGTCATCTGTAATAAGAATTGGTTACCATATGAAAAGACAGAGATGCCTCCAAGTTCAAGGTGTCTCTCCTAAATTATGTGGTAGAAAATGCAGCTGTGCACACATCTGGGGCAGGAAACATGGTTTACTCTTTAGGTTATGTTTGAGCCGAGCTATGAGCTAATTTGAGCTCGTCTTCCTTTTAGCTTTAGAGAGTAAGGCAAATTGGAGAGATGTGGAATCCATGGTGTGTGGCTAGAAACCACAACACTTAGGGAGTCGATGACGCCCTGCTCACTCACTCACGGGGCTGCTTCTCCCTCACCCCTGCTGCCAAAGACCTTTCAGGAAAAGCTGGGAATGGATGAGTGTGTAAGAAATAATGAAATAGCCGAGCCGTCTTTTCCTTTTGGGAGAAAGGCCAAAATCCTCAGCAAGACCTCCATCCATCTCAAAACCCATCTTCCTTCATGCTGTTCGCTCGGTCTCTGACCACACTGGCTGGCCTCTTTCAGTTCCTCAAGTCAGCATGTTCCACTATCTGAGATGTCGAAGCTCTTGCTCAGAGCTCAGTAGGGGATCACTTCCTCAGGAATGTCTGCCTCAACCCTTCTGTCTAGGGCAGGATCCTTTGTCCTACATCTCTTAGGACGATGTCTGTTTGCTCTGAAAAAGCTCTGCGCATCTCCCTTATTAGAAAAGAAAACTCCCAGTCTCGAGGGCCTTTGTCACTGCCCAGTCAACATCCAGAGCTCATAAACAGCAGGCCTCCAGATGAGTTTTGTTAATAAGTAAATATGTATTTTCTTCCTCACAAGTAAGGCGAACCCCAATTTTCAAACAGAAATTAGAGGTTAAATTACCTAATTGGGCAAACCAAGTGTATGTTTTAGTCATTAATTCAAATCAGATCGTTATAAGAAACATATATAGGAACAGAAATAATTTGTACTTACATATACTTATTTTACTTAGAGAAGAAAGCTAAATAAACCACAAAGTTTTCTCTGGAGATACTGGAGAGGTTTACTATTTCAAACCCAAGTACAACAAGCATGGCCTTGTAATGATCACAGACAGCACAGCAAAGACTAGCTAGACATGCATCAAAGCAGCCTGATTTGGGGCACAGCTTAGGCACATTTCCAACCCTTTCTCATAATTACAGCCTGAGCCACGGACTATGGAATCTGAGCAGAAAGAACAGGACATTACTCTTCCGGGTTGACAATCAGCACCAGCTCCTCACAAAGGCCCTGGCCACCCTCTTTCCTCACGTGTCTGCGGCTGAGACTGCAGTGTGGACCGTAGGGTTCTAGAGAAATAGTGGAGCTAGCAGGTAAGTGGGTTCAGACCTGAACCCACAAGAGGAAAGCAGCAGGGGGTCATCTCTGAAAGAAATAAAGTAAACTATTGTGATAAAGCACTGAGTTTTTTCTTAAAATTGTAATTATGATTTAATATGGGGTTGGGCTACCTTTCCTAGTAATGCTAGGTGGGAATACAAGGGTAAATCTGATGAATAAATCTCACTTTTTTTTTTTTTTAAATAGATTCAAGTCGGGCAATGGTGGCACACACCTTTAATCCTAGGCCTGGCTGTCGTGGAACTAGTTCTGTAGTCAAGGCTGGCCTCAAACTCATAGAGATCGGCCCGTCTCTGCCTTGCAAGTGCAAAAATTAAAGGCCTGTATCCCCAACACCTGTCCCCAAACCCTACTTTTAACATAAGCTTTCCACCAAGTTCTCTGTCCCACTGCTGCTGTGATCACAAATATACAAGTCTTGGCAAAATCATCTTTAAAACCATTCATTTATTATGATTATGGGGGGGCTGGTGTGCATACAAGTGCCACAATGCTCCCAGATGGTCAGAAGATGGCTTTGTGGAATACATTCTCTCTTTTCACTGTTACACGGTTTTAGAGTTCAAATCCAGACCACCACATTTTGTAGCAAGTGCATTTACCTGTTGAGGTATCTTGCTGGCGCCATGACTTTTTCCTCTTCTTTTCTTCTTTTTCTTAGTTAATTTAAATTATTATTAGTGTGTTTATATATGTACACACACACACACACACACACACACACACACACATACCACCATGCGTGTGTGGAGGTCAGAGGACAACTTCTCGGGGTCTGTTCTCTTTTGCCATGGATCCCGGGCATGAGGTCATTAGCTTTGTGCAGCAAGCACTTTGACCTACTGAGCCTGGGGGCAGGACTTTGCTGGTTATCTAGTTCCTTTCTAATGTACAGGTCATGGCCAGAATATCAACAGCCTCAGGCTAAGGTCTCTTGTGGGGTAGCCCTGCCCTGCATAGATTAATTGCTGCCACATTTCTTCTTGGGCAGCGCCCCAAATTTCTTCTGTGGCTTTTTCTGATGATTTTTTTTTTTTAAATTGCACTTGGAAATGCATTTGGAAAAGGGTACTTTCTTTCATTTGCCCCTCCTTGCCCTATGACACGAGTCGAGCAGAATAGAAATTGGAAGCAAGATAGTGGTGGGAGACCGTAACAGAGTCACTAGAGAAAATGCCAGAAAATCTGAGCATCCACTTTAAACTAGTGATGACTGGGGACTGGGGAATTATGTTCTCACACACAGGCTGCTCAGAATTTCTGTGACACTGTTCCTGGTCCTTTACCCTGTCATCTCTGCCCTCTGCTGAAGCAGGAGAATTACATGTATTTTGAAGCTGTCTGGGCTACATCGTGAGTTTCTCAACTAGGGCTACACTGGGAGACCCTCAATCAACCTTCCCTCCCCCAAAATAATTCTTGTTAATAATTCTTGTTAATAATAAAATAATTTGATTGTTATGTGATTCAAAACAACAATAAACTGCCAATGTCCAGGCCTCACTTTGAGAGATTATTTTATCGTTCTCCAATACAGACCTGGACAACGGAGTTAAAAAATAAAAATTCTCCTGATGATTCTAATACACAGCTAGAGGACAGAAACACTGGAATACACATTCAAAGAACTATCAGTTATCCATATCAAGTATCCATGTGTGAGTAATGTAGAAGAGGATTGCCTTGTAAGGCAATACCGCTTACAAAGAGTATCCAAAACCCTTCTTAAAAACCAGGTGATTTCCTGAACGAAGCCCTCTTTTCCTGTGATTTCTGCCCATGATTCACATATTCTCAACTGGAGGCTCCTAAGAAGTCTCCAAGAAAAGCCTAGCTGGGTGTCAGTTAAGACAAGGACTCCCAGCTGGGTGTGGTAGTGCATACCTGTAATGTTAGCAACCAATGGGCTGAGGCAAGAGGATTCTCAGTTCTAGTCCAGCCTGTTTGAGACTCTGTCTCAAACAAAAACCAAAAACCAAAAACCAAAACCAAACAAAAAAACCCCAACCAAACATATAAATAAAAAAACCAAAATAACAACAACAAAAAATATCAAATACAACAATAAAAAGGGAGGGAGGGAGAGAGGAAAAGGGGGAATGAGGGAGGGAGGGAGGGAGGGAGGATGTGTTTCTTGTTCTGCAAAGGAAATTATACACTTTGCCACTTTCTCACACAGGACAAGAGTAAAGTCCCTAATGGGTAAAAGAATGTGAGTTCCTTGAAGGCTCCAGCTGTGCCCAGTAGCTACCATATTGTCCCTGCACCTGAGAGTGCAGCTTCACAAAGGTTCACGCCCTGATTGGATGGGAAGCTTACTGAAAGGGCACAGCCTCCAAGGGAGCCTGAATATCCCTTTGCTAATTAGGGCTGCACACAGCCACGTATGAATAGGCTTCAGTTGGGTAGACCGCTGGTCACCATTGCTGGCCTGGGGGCGGGGCTCTGTTTGTCTCTGTACAATGAAGGAGGCCTGATTTTTTAATTTGCTGTTCTGCTCCCTCAAAAGAAACATCAATGAACCTCCGTCAGCTACCCACTCCAAGGAAGCTAATGGCCACTCCAACTGGGCTGTTTGTGATGTGGACCTGTGCCCACCAGAGGGGCTACAGGCACATTTCACTAGCGGTCCCTTACTTTCCCTTCATGATTCAGGACTGTTGCTTCTATTCTTTAGTTCTGTTTTCTTTATGAGCAGCTAGCCTCACAACAAAAAGTGAAGAAGTCTAGAATGTCCTTTATGACTTAAATTTGTTCTTAAGAATTTACTAAATGCGTGCAGTGCCTCCTGATTACTCTTAGCCCGTCTTCCCTTCTCTCCCTCCTATCCCTATCAACCCCACCCCTCCTCCCTACAAACCAGTCAGTTCTGGTTAGACACTGATTTATTCTAGTCTACACAATGTGGGAGAGATGGGGAGAATGTAAAAGCAAACTGAAAATAATTTTGGCCACGTTTGTAGGAAATAACTAAGAGGCTCAGGAGCACAGGTTCATGTTGCAGGGTTGTGGAAGCCTTTAACAGGCACCCGGCAACTTAACCCAGCCAGCCACTCCATGGGATCCCGCGTGCGCGCGTGCGTGCGTGCGTGCGTGCGTGCGTGCGTGTGTGTGTGTGTGTGTGTGTGTGTGTGTTTGTGTGTGTGTGTGTGTGTGTGTGTGTGTGTGTGCGTGCGCGCGTGCGTGCGTGCGTGCGTGCGTGCGTGCGTGCGTGTGTGTGTGTGTGTGTGTGTGTTGTGTGTGTGTTGTGGTGTGTGTGTGTAAAGGGTGGGGGCTTCCTAGTTCGTAATCTCATATCCATTCAGAACTCTTCATGTTTTACCCTTTGGTAAACACAAACAAACAAAAACTCACTAAACTCAGGGGTAGAGTGCTGGTCTAGCATATAGAAAGAAGGTCCTGGGTTTGATCCCCACTGCTACCCAAAAAAAAACAAAACAAAACAAAAATTGAGTGCTTCTGCCCCGGGGGGAATTCATTACTGATTGGGTACTTGGCAAATAAATAGGTAATTTAAGTAAAGACTTCTAGCTACTTAGATGGGACCTGGGACAGTCACTAAGCTCCTCTCCATTTCTACAATGTCAGGTAAAGAATCAGCTAGTATGTAATCTCTCTGGAGGCTGGCCTTTCATTCAGCATCGTTTTCCTTGCTGCTTCTTTACGGCTGAACAGTACTCCAGGGTAAGGAGGTGGATATATTCACCTGCTGAAGAACATCTGGAATTGTTCCAGGCTGAGGCTGTTAGGAACAAAGCTGCTATGAACACGATGTTGGACAAATCCAAGCCTTTGCTCTCTTCTGGAACAAATGCTTAGGAGTACAGCTTCTGAGTGTGAGTATAGTTTCAGAAGAAACTCCTGACTGGTCTCTAAGGTATCATGCCATTTTGCATTCTACCTGCAAAGCGTGAATTATCCAGATTTTCACCATCCTTTCCAGCGCTGCTGTTTAACTATATTCACTACTAGACAGCTGCAAACTGAAACTCTAATGACACACTATCATATACCTATCAGAAACGCTGAGATAAATGTATAATACCATTAAGGCAGCTATTTGAAACATGTCAGTATTGATAGTATTTAAAAATTGGGAATGCAGCCAGGCCGTGGTGGCACATGCCTTTAATCCCAGCACTCAGGAGGCAGAGGCAGGCGGATCTCTGTGAGTTCAAAGCCAGCCTGTGAGTTCCAGGAAAGGTGCAAAGCTACACAGAGAAACCCTGTCTCAAAAAATCAAAGCAAAAAAACTGGGAAAGCAATAAGACTAAGGAGACAAATGGAGTAGATAAGGAATCTACAAAAATGGGTAACCCAGTCTATAAACCAGGAGAGGAAACCAAGAAGTGAAAATATAAAAACCAGGAGACTGAGAAGTGCCAAGGAAGTTGGGAGGAGATCTTGGGTGAAATGACCATCTATCACTAAGATATGTCATAGCAAATGAACACAAATGATTTAGATCTATATCTCAGCTACATGGGAGTCACAGATGTCCTCTCAGGCAATGTAATCATGTGGTCGTGATGGGGATGGGACTAGGCAGGAGGGAAGATATGGGGCAGATTTTTAACAACCTACTTTTAAACGTTAGCTGTGAAGGAGTGCAAAAATGTGTAGCCAAGAGGAAGCTATGAAATCAGTGAAGTACAATATAGGTCATAGTAGAACACGTCTGGACATCATTGAGAAGACTTCAACTGACAGAGAAGGAAGAAAATGCAGGGTAAAGAGTGGATAATTTGTGGAATAGAAGGCAGAAGAGGACAGGTTCAAAACATGATAATATAATGAGCAATAAGGGGCAAAAGTTTGATATCAGTGGCTGTGGTGGATTGAATGAGAATGGCCCCATAGGCTCATAGAGTTGAATGCTTAGTCACTAGGGAGTGGCACTGTTTGAGAGGATTAGGAGGTGTGGCCTTCTTGGAGGAAGTGTGTCATTGGGGGCGGGCTTTGAGGTTTCCAAAAGCCCATTGCAGGCCCAGAGTCTCTCTCTTCCTGTTGCCTGCAGATCCGGATGTAGAACTCTCAGCTACTTCTCCAGCACCACATGTGCATATGTGCTACCATGGTCCCCGTCATGGTCACGGACTAAACCTCTGAAACTGTCAGCAAGTCCAAATTAAATGCTTTCTTTGATAAGAACTGCCGTGGCCATGGTGTCTCTTCACAGCAATGGAACACCGACTAAGACAGGAGCTGAGGGAGTTTCTTCTGGAAGTTTCCATTTCACTGTGAAGAACGATGTAAAACCATCTCTTGAGAAAGGAGTAGGGATGGGACAGACTGAAACTGGGCAAGAATATAGAATTTATCAAATGCTTGGGGGCAGAAGGTAGGAATGCAGAGTGGACTGAGGCCCAGATCTCTGTTGGTCAGAATGTACAGTGACATCATCAAGCTTGGCTGTGTTCTGCCCTCACACTAGTCAGCTGCTTTGGCAAGCAAGAGACAAGTAGTGCATTCATCCAGACTGAAGTACTGCCAGGAAAGAGGAACAGGAGGGAAAAGCAAAGCGCTGAAGGAAGACGACAATACAAATGCTCACAGTATACTTACGTTCTACTTGCCAGAAAACGTACGTTGTCAGAGACGTTTTCAAAGATGATGAAAGTCAGCATTGACAGGGTATCAACCAGGAGGGTGACATTGTGCTAGGCACTTAACACAGATGAATCCATGTAGCGTTTCTGACTATCCCAACAAAATTAGACGCCCCCCCTTTTTTTTAATCAGCCTCCCTTAGTAGGCAGAAATACTTGCTTTAGAAAGCCAAAAGACCTTGATCCCTTATTGCTACATTTTATAAAGTAGAAAGTAGCAGAGTGATGTCTCTTCAATGTAAATGCTGAACTCTGGACACTACCAGGGAGTTTTAGGCTAGGGAAACTGATTCAAGTGCCAAGAATGATGCTAAGTATCATGAGATACTGACTTGGACTTTGCTATTGACTGATGGGAATTTCCAATTGCTGGGAAAGACAACCTCTCCCTAGCTGTGAGAGGCACAGGCTGGTTTGACTGTTCCATTTCTGCCCAGGATAAATTAATAACTAGGACCCTTTGCCCAAAATTCAGGATGAAACACTGGGGAAGGTATGCCATTTACAAAGAGGTCCTGTTTTTGTTTCGCTTTCAACTGGAAAGACCAGCCCTGGTCCCTTTATCCAGCCCCCCCCCCCCCAAAGCACTGTCCATAACATCTCTGAGGAGTATTTATCTAAGTTCTTCCTCTTTTTCCCACTGGCAGGATAGTGGGTATCTTAGTTAGGGTTTCTATTGCTGTGAAGAGACACCATGACCACGGCAACTCTTATAAAGGAGAACATTTAATTGAGGTGGTGGCTTACAGTTTCAGAGGTTTAGTCCATTATCATCATGATGGGGAGCATGGTGCCATGCGGGCAGCAGCCATGGTCCTGGAGAAGGAGCTGCTACATGGGGATATGCAGGCAACAGGAAGTAGACTGTGACACTGGGTGGCATCTTGAGTATAGGAGACCTCAAAGCCCACCTCCACAATGACACACTTTCTCTAACAAGGCTACACCTCCTAATAGTGCCACTCGTTATGAGATTATAGGGGCCAATGACATTCAAACTACCACAGTGGGTAACTCACAAACCCACCTTTCTTTTAACACAGCACAAATTGTAGGGAGCTGATGAGCTTACACTATTGCCATGCGCCATTATCCCAAGTGGAAGTTCATTTGATATCCAGATCAGGTTTGTAAGTACACTGCTACAGATAATATACATCATGAAGAAACTGAGAACCCTACTTAGTTCTCCCAGTAGTACTGACAATAGATAACTGCAAGATCCCTCTAATTTGCCCTTTTACTCCAAGGCTCTCCAGTGCTTACACTCAGAGCCCACCCTTTAACATCCAGATTAATGCTCTACATATGACTTGATAGGATTCTTCTCTGAAAGTGGCTCACTCCCAACCGAACTTGCAGCCTCCATTATTGGAACCAGCTGCCTATACTGAGATGGCTACAAAGAGCTGTTATTGGACAACTGATTAAATATGTAAGGGATATTGCTTCATATGAAAACAGGAGCTTTAAAAATGGGATGTGTAACGGCGAGTCGGGAGGCAACTTGATATGGGAGAGATGTGGTTAGACCGTCGTCGCTGGTGGAGTCAGGAAGGTGGAGAAGAGGAGGCTGTTTTTGTGGCTACTTAGCCTCCTACTTACATTTGCACAGCTGGAAGGTGATTTTGTGGGACTCCCTGTTCTACCTGGATGGAGCACACTTGTAAAAGGGAAAGACAAAGGGGCACTGGACTGATCCCATTAAGCCTAGAGTAAGCATCTGCTGGGGCTGAAGGAGCTGGCAGAGATGAGGAGCCACTGAGCATTGGGAACCTACAGCTGGACTATGAGCAGAGTGAGACACTCTGGAGCACTCTGTCCTAAATGGGATGGATGTCTTCATCATACTCCTCCCTGAATTAAAGGCTCAGCGATCTACCCAGAAGAGGAGGCTGTAAGAGTCAGATGAGGTGACTGACGCAAGGAATGGATGTCTTCTAACATAACAGGACTGATACACATACAAACTCACAGAAGACCTGTACAGGTTCAAACTGGGGGTGGGGGCAGGGGGAGATAGAGATAGAGATAGAAATAGAGATAGATAGATAGATAGATAGAGAGAGAGAGAGAGAGAGAGAGAGAGAGAGAGAGAGAGAGAGAAGGGGGAGATAGGTGGGTAGAATCTGAGGAGTTAGTAGAGGAGAAATAGTATCAAAATAAAATGCATGAAAACATTTTAATTAAAAAAAATCTTTCCCTCAATCTATGAGATTCATTTAGGAACATCACACTTAGAAGAATCCCATTTCTCCCATTCATGCTGACAGGATTTGGTAGAGGCATCCTCCTACAGGGAGCCCTCCAAGGATTCCCACTCGCAGCCTCAGTTCCTTCCTCCTAGAATACTCTTCACCATGTGTCACTGCAGATCTGCACTGTTGATCAGGGAGACTGCAAAGGCCCACAGAAATGCACCCGTGCAGCTTCTAGAAACCCAAGGGTTTGATTTCAAAGGTACCCCAGTCTCCTTGGATCTGAGTAACACCTCTTTCGGGGGCACTGAATCAGAACCATGTCTCCTATGCCATTTACAGGTGTGCTCTATCCAGGTAGAGCAGGAGTCACACCGAATCGCCTTACAGATGTGCAAATGTAAATGGGCAGCTTGGCAGCCACAAAGCCTTGTCCTTTCCTGAGTCTGCACACTAGCCCTGTAGTCACAGGCAAAGTCCTTCAAAGCTGCTCAGCCTCTGTTTCCCCATATTCTATTACTGACTGAAAATGGTTCCACCTGCTCACCTGCCTCAAGGGCAGGTTGGAACGAACTGAAGTCATACTGTTCTTTAACCCGAGAACTAATGAACGCCACCTGTATCAAAGTGGAAAAGGTAAAGAATGAGTAAGGTGCTGCTGGCAGGCGACAAAACATACACTTCAATTAGGTGATAAATGCCATCCCCTTTCATTTCAGTTCTGCTTAAAAGCGATTAGAGAGAACACGGCCAATTGCACAACCTCGTTTTTTTCCACCTGAATGAGGAGACGAGTTGTAAGAGCTTCATTGAGCTCACTATGTAGCTGAAGATGACCTGGAATGTCTCATCCCTCTGCCTGCACCTCCCAAGTACTGGGATTATAGGATTATACACCACCACAGTGCTGGAAATCAAAACCGGGCTTCACATCTGGCTGGGCAAGCACTCCCCCAACTGAGAGCTACTTCAGCAGCAGAAAGGGGTCAAGATCATGTGAAATCCTGACAGGCAAGAAGTGAGAACAGAGCTTAGACAGAACAGGTGAGGATTCAGATGGATTCAAGAACTTCAGAAGGTCCAGTGGAAGATGACTGTCTTCTCTGAGGACAACAAGGACTCGGGAAGAGGTCGAAGGGCATAGATTTCTGTCCCCCAAAAGAAGTGGCTATAACTTTCAGAGAGTCCAATGAAGCAAAATGGCGGTTTATAAGCCACGGTGGGATGGCTGCCATCCCAGCACTTTGGGAAAGGGGTGTGGTCATGAGCGGTAGAGATCAGCTGTAATTGGCTCTGTTACTCCGGCATTATGTAAAACAGTGGCTTCCTTTCCCTGGGCGATTCCATTTTTCCAGAGCAGCTCTTGGCTCGTTTTGTTTGCAAATGTCCAGGAAGATGATCCTGCACCGTGCTGTGCATGTAAACATCACAAGTCCAGCACCACCCATGAGGCCCAAGCTGACTAAATAACTTACTCCTACAAGTCTGAAGGTAACACATAAACTTACCAAAGTACACTGTGAGCATATGAACACATGGGCACAGGCCTGAGAATTTACTGAATACTGCAGGCTAAGGAAGGGAAAGTAGAGAGTGTCACAACAGCTTCACTCACTGACTTGTCACTGGACCACCCAGCATGTGCCCCAGGGATGCACATGTTTAGGTGGAAGCCCTGCAGCCGACTATACATACCCAGAAAGGTTGGGATGTTGGGGATCTCCAGCAAGGGACCCCCATTCCACACTCTGGTCTCACTCCTCCATTCCAAACCCTGCCCCTGAGAAAGCCAGCCAAAAGCCAGGCCCTCCCTGGGGCTGCTCAAGACCACGCCTACCTACAGGCTTTATAAGACCCCATAGCCATATTTGCCATGCGACTCTTCCCCTGCCTTTCCAAGGGCCACCCGGGGATTGTTGTTGTTTGTCTTCACTCATTTGCTCTTCTGGGGGGCCCACCACCCAGCTCCCACATAAATCATACATGGAGGGTTATTATTAATTGTGAATGCCAGGCTTTTGCTTGGCTTAGGTCTAGCCAGCTTTTCTTGACTTTAAGTTATTCTGTCTACCTTTTTGCCTTTGGGCTTCTCCTTTTCTCTTACTTCTGTAAATCTTACTCTGTGGCCTGCTGGTTGTGTAGCTGGGTGGCTGGGAGGAGTCCTCCTCCTTCTCTGGCTGCTCGATCTTTCCTCCCAGTTTTCTCCTATATATTCTCCCTGCCTGTCAGCCCCACCTATCCTTTCTCCTGCCTTGCTGTTGGCCATTCAGTTCTTTATTCGACCATCAGGTGTTTTAGACAGGCACAGTCACACAGCTTCACAGAGTTAAAACAAATGCAACATACACAAAAGTAACACACCTTAAAATAATATTATGCTACACAAGATTGCTTTGCTTTGTTCATTAAACCTGGATTTATTAATTAAGTTTGATTTGGCTTATTGCATCAGCAACTGGGGATGGAAAACTTATCACCACAGACTGAGAGCTGCTGACTGGGGGCGGGTGGAAGTTTCAGCTCCTCAGGGTCCAAACCACTTGACCAGGGCCGTTAGAACTGTCATTGTAAGTTCATCCATTTGTCCTTCTTGGCTCAGTTCTTTGCTTTGCCAAGAGAGCCATGCACACCTGTGGGGAACTGCCCCCCAGCAGCTCTGACACTGCTGCCCAGCTCCAAACCTTCAACACCTCCCAACTCCCAGTAGTTCATCTAACCACCTGCAGTGATTCGCTTTGCATCTGTATCAGCCCTCCACCTCTGCTCCCAACAAGACATCTTTGAACTCAGCAGCCTCTTTTAACCTTTTAGTAGTCATTCTGTAACCTACAAATATACATATAATTACTGGAGAAGTCTAATGTGTGATCTGGGAGTTAATATTAGTAATTATGATTGGAATAAAAGAACAGTGTTGGCCAACTGCTAGCTATCACGGGGAAATTGGGACTACTTTGTAAATTGCAGCCCAGGAAATTGATGTTGTTTGTAAATTCAATAGATTTTAACAGTGTGGAAAGGAAGGAATGTTTTCCTCTATATTTCTGGTAGAGAGTGCTCTCAACACAAGTTCAAGGCCAATTTGAGCTACTGGGCTACAGCAGTGAGTTCCAGGCCAGCCTGAGCTACAAATTGAGAGCCTGTCTCAAAAACCCAAGACCCAGACAACAAAAGAACTAGCATATTTCCTATTTTCAGAATTACAATTATTCTTTTTTAAAGTGTAATAGCAAATTTACTGCCCCAAACAAGCAAACAAACCACCCTAACTTATGAAAAATGGGGAAGTATCCCTCTTCCCTTTGTATAGTTTCCATTGGTAACAGGCAAATGATGGAAGGTGACCCACCCATACAAAATTTGGAGGAACCTTTTCATGCTGACTCCCTGCTACCTGACATTAATTCACACTGGTCATGAGCACTATATCCCTCCCCAGTTTTCTGTTGTGAATTTGACTAAATGAAGTAAGTCTTTGTCCGTAAAGTCTGCTTTACAATCCATTTTTTCCTCCTCAACGGTGCGTCTGCAGCATGGCACGTCTCGAACACCCCCGTCTCTTGAACACTTATCATCAGGTACTTGCTCAGAAGGGGCGGTGGCAATTACTTCAAACTGTATGAATCTCTACAAGTGCAATAACATTCTTCGGTTTTTAAAGGGCATCCATTTTTAAAAAATTGTCATTTGAAACTCTTTGGAAAACATGCATAATAATCTTAATGATCCCATTGAGTAGTTTAAATTCAAATTGTGGAGCATTTGAAATACCATGGTAGCAGCACTTTCCATAAATTACTCTCAAATTCAATACATCCCTACACACACATACACGCACACATACACACACACACACTCTCACAAGTACCATACTAAAAAAATTTAAATTACAGTTTCCTTTTTTCTCATCCCACTTAAACTGTTGCTTGGTTGATAAATTAGTGCTGTAGTGTCTGTTTATAAATTTGCATTACTTTTTCTAAAAAAAAAATGTTTTGTGAGAAACTAATTTTTAGAGCCCCTTAAGGAGGATATAACTTTGTTTCCCAGTGGGCTTGGCTTCATCATGTATGTGCTCTTGTGTCTGTCATGTGCACATGGATGTGTGCCCTGGCAGTTGGTAATGCAACCTATTTTACTCACTTACCCTTCACTTTTATCATGCACATTTGCACAAATGCTTGGACTGAGTTTAATGGGTGACTTCCGCTAGACAATGCTTCAATGATCTCTAATGTAAAGCAGAATCGATCCATCATACTTTGCAATCTCTTCAGATGCAAAGACCTTCACCTTGCCATTAATACTTCTGAGAATTATTTGTTCAAGAAGACTGGTAGAAAGAGTCCAGAAAATGGAAAAGTATAGAAATGAGCTATGGACCATCCTAATGGTTCTAGATGACCAAAATAAAATAACCTAGAATGTGGGCTTCCGGCAGGAGAATTGCAACCTTGTGTACTTGACAAAATCAATCAAATTTCCCTTAAGGAAAGATTTTGCCCTAAAGTAGGTGACAGACATGTTCTTAGCCACTAAATCCTGTTGAAATCCATTCTTTCAGGTGGAGCCTTGGAATATATGACTCTACTCACAGTATCAATGAAACAGTAATGATGAGATCCTTGGCAACAATTATGCCGTTTAGGCTGATTAAAGGGTATTGTGATTTGTTAACTGTACCCAGTTGTGGTAACAATTCACTGACTTAAAGAGTCTCTGAGAAGTACAATCCTTCAAACTGTAGAACATCTTTGGGTGTTGGCTGGTTAAAACAGAGTTAACAGTGTATTGAGTAAGTTAGTATTTACAAACTATCAAAGTTACTTATTTTCCTTATAAGTGATCTTAGAGCACTAACCAGAAGTCCTAAATTAAACTCTGCTAGGCCTGAGGGGCAAGAGAAAATTTCTAGAGTGATGTGAAAGTCTGAGTAGGAAAGGCAACAGCATCATCAACGGATGGGAATGGAATGCCAGCAGAGGTTAAGGCCTGTGCAAGCATCCCCAGGCAACATGGAGACAAGCCATGGCAACAGAGGTTCCCGTGGCAGACTGGTCCTGCTAAGATAAACTGAAAAACTCATCCCCTCAATCTTCCATACCCCTGCCCACTGGCCAGCTCTGAAGACAGTTTATACTCACATGGCATTGAATTTAAAGTTCAACTATCCATTTGAGTGCCTATAAACATTTCTCAAGGACTGCTGTTTCTTTTAAAATTTCCATTGAAAATCTGAAGTACAGAGGATGCTTAGTGAGTACACATTATAGACTTAAGGGTTTGGGCCACTTGGGCAGGCAACTGGGCTACAAAGATAGGAAAAGTGGCCTCATAGACAGACAATGAACATCAAAGCCCCACTCTCAGGGATTGGCTATCTGGGGTCCTTTCTTGAAGCCTTAGTTCTTAGAACTCATCTATCCTAGAAAACATCTGCCTTATGGGATTTCTGTGCATATCAAATGAAAAACAACTACAAAAGTCCTTTGTGCACACGCATTTGAGTATAAGATGTTATTATGCAAGCAACTGGTACAGGTGTTATGGGTTAAAGGGTATGTAATTAACATAAATAGAGAACAAATGGCCAGGGTTGGGGTTCAGAGAATGATGCCTCAGATGCTGGTGCTTTGATATGGTGCGTACTTGGGAGCTGAAAAAGACTGTACGCTTCCAGACCACAGTGTCCTTCTCTTTTCCTCCTCTCTAAAGCACAGGTCAGTCTTTTTCTGGTTTATTTATTTTAGTAAACTCAAAAGGAAGACAACTGTCATGAGTTGCTTCCCTGGGAATCTCATTAACCAGAGAACATAAACAATATCAAAGGAACAGAGAGACTGGAGGTCAACAGAGCCCCACAGACAATCACAGGCTAGCCCCTATTCTTCTCAGAGTTCATTTTTTCCCTCTAGAACAGACCAGATCTCCTACATCCTCTAAGAGCAGGGGATGGCAATGTCTTTGGGTAGTCATTCCTCTGTCCTGTGATATTCCCACATGGTTAATAAACTTGACTTTCTCCTGTTCATCTGTCAACGGTCAGTTTCTGTCCTAGACACAATTATCAATCATTCAGAGGGTAAGAAGCAACTTTTCTCCTCTGTACTTAATACTATCCAACAGTAATTGGGAAACAAGTTATTATTTTCTAAAAATATTGGATAATAAGCTGGAATTCTAGGCCCAGGTCAAACGGTCAAAAGCAGTCTATTCTGGGAGGTCTTTGATGCTAGTCAGCTTGCCCCCTGGCCTCAGGGCAGGGTGTGAACTTTTCTCTGATCAAGTAGCAGGGCCTGGGTCTCTCAAGCCTAAATCAGGTGGCTTTGCCTTACATTGTGTTTGTCTGACCCATCTCAGTGTCCAAGTGCTCCGCTGGAGCACAGCCAAGTCTGCTGTGCTCTGCATTCTCAAAGCACGAGCTGTCCTGGGCTCATCCTATGTCTCTCACAGCTGGTGCCCAGTTCACTCCTTAGTTAAGAACTTGCAATGGAAATTCACTTGCTGCTTCCCCTCCAAGTAGTAGAGACAGTCATCCCCATCTTGTAAGAACTGTAACATCCTTGAGAAAACTCCAGTAGTACGAGTCACAAAACAACCTTCATTCTATTGTACTTTGAACCTAATAGTAATGCTTCATCTGCTAACCCTTAATTACATTGGCAAATGGATGAGGTTTATTGATCCATGCATGAGGAGTTAATTCCATAAGACTCGTTGGCAAGAAGCACTTTATGGGTGAACACATCATTATTCCAGCAATGTTGCTGAAATGGCTAGCAGGCACTGTCCAGCCCAACTCAGGCCAGTTTGGCTCCCTGGTGACAGTGCCAACTTCTCAACAATTTAATAGCACCCTGAAATAATTCTCTAACAGTGTCTTCCTTGTTTTCTTCAAAATATGGTAAGATCTAGCAAGTGAAAATACATCGGGAAAGGAAAATGTAGCAGCAACACAATATGTTATGTATCAACAGTATTCCCATGGTGTGTTTAAAGTCAAGGCAAGAGGGTGCTCCGTACTTGTTAAGTGATTACTCTTATTGCTAGGAAGGTAGGGTTCTTATTTCTACCCCATCACAGTACGGATAAAGCATCCGTCAACCTATGGTCAAGAGGCTCAGTTAACAGCTTTGCAGTCGATGTTCCCGTGGATGAGTTATTTCCTCTTGTGCCTATGACCAGCACACCTCCCAGCGGCAACTGGACGAACGGGAAGTTTCTTCTGGGCCATGGTTTTTCAGTCCATTATAGCAGCAGGGAACGCCTGGTGAGGGCTGGTTCTGTCTTGTGGCCGGAATGTGTGCCAGTGGGTGTTCACACGGCAGCACCCCAGGGAGCATATAGAACTAGTTCATTTAAACTAGTGGGTTTCTCTACAGAGCTTGCTCAACAGCCCTTGCCCCACATGAGGCACACAAAGCTGGGAGAGAGAGCTCACCAACCCCTTCATCCGGGTTCCCAGTCTCCGGCCTCCAGAACTATGAGCAATGATGCTTCCTGCTGTTGAAGCTCCCCAGTCATGACATTCTGTTACTGTTAGTTAGTCTAGTTGCTGTACTTTTGTTTGTTTTGTTATGGCTGTCAAAAATCAACGTATGAAGGACTCCCTAGGATGGGAGGTACTGCTTTGAGAATTCTGGATACTAGAAGAAAGGTTTAGGGTTTCATAGAGAAGAGAGACACAGAGAAAACAGAAAGCAAGCTTGTTCCTATGTAGCTCTTGTCTACGTGTGAGGGAATGATAGCTTTCCACCAATATGGAGAGTAGCCACCGGTAAAGGATTAAGAGAGAAATAACGGCACAGACAGCCACTCCTGAGACACTGAGGGAGCGCGTGCGTGCACACATCCATCTAGAGGCCAGTCAGGAGGATGGAGAATGGGAAAGCTGATACAGGAGCCTTGCTGACTAAGAAAAGGTCTTATCTAATTAATGCCCAGTGATCTGTTTACAGGAGGTGATTTAAAGCAAGGGACGGGGAGGATTTAGACTCTGGGACCTCTGCTCTAATTCCAAAATGGGCATCATTTTATGCCTGATAGTGTTACTTGTTAAAAAAGAGTAAGAATAGTTTCCATTTTCTCCAGAGGTGAAAAGAAAGAAGAAAATAAGAGGCCACCTGACCCACCCTCCAGGCGGCTCCCTCCAGGAAGATCTGTTGGCTGAATTCCCCTCACAGGACACCTGCACTTCCTTCCTTCTTCCCTTGGAGCCAAATACATTCAATATCTATGCTTGGTGGAAAACTATTTGAATATGTTATGTTTTATAATGGATTTTTTTTTTTAGGTCATTTCGCTAAATTAGAAGAAATATAAAGATTTACTTTTAAATATTTATCTTCTACAATAAACATATCTTAGGGTTCAGTTGCATTAAATCTGATATGTCCACAGGCTGTATTCCTCTGAATCACTTCAACCACCCCTGAACAGGGTTAAGGGGTTCAGAAAGTAGGATCATTGTTACGTAAGGCATTTACTATTTACTTAAAAAGATAGTGAAAAAGGAACCAGCTTCGCAGTAATGATGGCATCAGCCTGGGCTGCCACGCCCTCCTCATCAGGGAAGTATGCTAAAGAGGTCCTCTTAACTAATGATGAGGTTTTTTTTTTTATTATTGTTTATCTATTTGAACCTGGCGGTGGGAGAGAATCAGCCTGTCACATTCCGAACAGAGGAGAACTTCTGATCAAACTCCCTGGCAACTCTCCGGTGTGGGATAAATCTGTGAGCTTGACCTTGAGAGCTGCAGACTAGACAGCTGGCTTCCCTCTCACATCCTTCCTCTAAATCTTTTATGTGTATGTTTCAGTGGCGACGCTGCTCAGAGGCTCCTGTTGCCAAGCTTTCCTGCTCCCTGAAATTTCACTGAGAGTCTCAAGTCCAAGTGCACCAAAGGGCAAGGAAACAACAGAGAAGCCAAACCCTGTGAGGAGACCCTGGCATGAAGCGGCCATCTTCCAACCTCCCTCCCTCTCATAGGCTCGGGGGCTATGATAAACACTGCAACAGACCAACAAAACGAGAGAGACGTGTCACACGTGACCTCGCTGCCTTTATATACTCCACAAGAGTTCACATCATCAAAGAATACGCCAAGAAGCCAGAACTTTTTTATACCAGTTGTAGCAAGGTTCAGCCTTATGGAATTGGTAGGAAAAAGATATTGTATGTTTAAGAAAAGCTGCACCTAGTTGAAGAACTTCCAAAGAAGTTTTTCTTTAATTTTTTTTATCTAATTTTTTTCATATAATGTATTTTGAGCTATTCTGTCCCCCCTTCCCAATTCCTCCCAGATCCTTCCTACCTCCCTGCCCACCCAATTGTATGTTCACATTCTCTCTCTCTCTCTCTCTCTCTCTCCTCTCTCTCTCTCTCTCTCTCTCTCTCTCTCTCTCTCTCTCTCAAAAGAAAAACAAAACCAAAACAAACAAACAAAAAACCCCAGGAAAAACAACACAAACCTGAAAATCTTGTCTACGAAAGTTTTTGAAGGCTGGTTACTTCGGCTATTTGAAGGACTAAGATGAGAAGAAGCCCAAGGAAGCCAGCAGCCTGCACCAGGGCAGAGGGGCTTTAAAGAGGCCATTGGGAGCAAGTGTTATCAAAGATGCGGGGAGAAGAGAAGGAGAAGATTTGGGGAGTCGCCTCTCATTCAGGTGGAGGAATGGACCTCAGACCTTCATGTGCATTCCAACTGCAGGCCATCCCCACCCCTCAGCCTTAGAAAAGGCGCCAAGTCCTGCTCCGTGCAGGAACCTCGAGGGTCTAGAAGTGCGTGTTTAACGAGGATTGCCAGCGACTGAAACCAGGTGACACTTGCTGAGGACACCAAGCTTTTGGAACCTCAGGGTCTGCTACCCTCCAGATTCCCTGAGCTTTGAGACCAGCACAGTCCAGTCGTGTTCCCGAGGCTGAAAGGCTCTGAGCTGCAGAGTCCCAGTTGGGGAAAATCCCTTCTGAAGGCTCTGCGTATGTGCCTTGGGCTCTGGCCTGGTGCGATTACCCAATACTCCAAAACCCCTTACTGATTGGAGCTCAGACCCCTCCTCTCTGAATGCTCACTTAACCACGTGATCATGTGAGGTAAGAAGAAACTTTCCTTCCGTATGTTCAGAAACCAAAGCTAAAGAAACCAAGTAGATACTGAATGGCGGCTGGCTGGGCTGGCTGTGATTTGATTTTCCAAATTTTGTCTTTAAAATCACTTGCTAGTGTATCCCTCCTCCCCCAGTGAAAGACCGTATTACTGAGGACCCTGGAACTTCTTTTCAGGTTTAATTTCAAGATAGAATTTTATAGCACAGTCCCTCCCACCTCCAAGCCCGCCCCTTTCTTTTTCTTCTTATAGGAAATTTAAAGCTATGGACGATTTTTTTCTGGTGGTACACAGCAGTTCAGAGGACTTCCGAAGCACAGACATTATGCTGTAGATGACTAATTGTTGTTCTTTTATCCATTAAGAGCCATAAGATAAATAGGAAAGAAAATAAGGAATAAATGGGCCCCTTTCCTATTCTCTTTCCATCCTTTATCTTTAAAGTAGGAAGTTTACTGAACCACAGCCAACAATTCACTCAGCCTAATGAAGTGTATAAGTAATGGGATTAAATAATCTTAAACCATTATTGCAGTGGCCTGATGCTGACATTCATCCAAACTCTGCCCAACACTGGGTGGTGAGTTCATGCTTCATTTAAAAGTAAACAAAGTGGGGCAGCAGGAAGATTCCAGCATAAGGTTTCAGAGGCACTGAACCTGGAAATACGAGACCCTTCATTCTGGTCAGAGCTAAAGCAAACGCTGTCCTGGATCACTGTGCTACCTAAGTCGGCCAAGCCCTGCTTTTCCCAGGGATCTCTCTGCACCCACAGTCACACACATTCAGTTCTTTCAAGTCTCTCCCAGACAGAAAAGTTCTCTGAAGGCACCACCATGGCTCGTGGCTTCTATTCTTGCTTCCGCCATTAACAAACCCTGTAAACTCAGGCCAATCAGCAAACTTTCTCTAGCTTTTAGCTTTTTCCGCCATTAAACAACATTACCGAATTAAGGTTCCTTCCGGCCCTTAAACATTCCAATTCCATGACAACAGAAGTCAGATGTGTTGGGATAGGAGTTGGCAGGAATATGTAATATTCAACTAAGACTTCCTGCTGCTCTGGGCCATCAACTAAGAGGTCTGCACCTCAGCTTCCTTGACAGTAGAGTGTTGCCTCAGAAGCTGTGGGGATGTGTGAATGTGAGCAGGAACCAAGATCCTCTGGGGGACAGAACTATATGTCATGAGCAAAGGACAGTGTCACAGCCACAGAGTGGGCACGCTGCCACTGGTTAAGAATAGGGGTAGTATACAAATGACAGGTGTGCTCCAAAGCACCTTCAATTCCTTCCCACAGATTTATAGCATTCCTCCCTGACATAACTTCCCATGTTCTCCAGGTGCTCAGTTTTCCTTATGGCTTCTGTGTAAGGGTTATTTCTCACGTTGTATTCTTCATGTCTAGCCTTGAAACTTTGTCATCTTTCTAAGCTTTACTCTACTACTTTAGATAGAATCATGGTTTATAGGCTAACATTGTAACTACTTATGCTCAGTATCTGAAATTATGAAACACAGCATGTAAACAACACTACATATTGTCAGAGATGTGTATTAGAAACCCATGGAGATGATTAAAGGAAGTTTAAAACAGCAGCTACTTTTATAAGGTAGTTTGGGGAATGTGATTAGAAGGAAGAATCCAATGCATTTCAAATATTTTTATTTCTTCAATTTGGTAACAGGTATGTGGACCTTTATATTATTCATTATATATGTGTCAGAAATACTATATATAATACTATATAATAACTAAATATATATGCACACAAGTATGCATTTAGCTTTTTCTTTGTTTTCTAATTGCCACTTCAAAAGTTGGCATGTTAAAAAACGATGTGAAGATAAGGGATGATCCTGCACATTCCTAGATCCAGGGGCAGGAAGGCTGGCCATGGTAAGCCTTATCAACTACCAAATTTCCTCATTCTACCTAGCGCTTGCTTTGTGTTGGGGTGGTTGCTTTGGTTTGAAAAAAAAAAAAAGTGTGACAGGCTGGAGAGATGGCCCAGCTGTTGAGAGTGTTTGCTGTTCCTGCACAGGACTTGGGTTTGATCCCCAGCATCCACAACCACCTATAAGTCCAATTCCAGGGCATCTGATGCCTTCTTTTGGAATCCGTGAGCACTGTATACCCATGGTATACACACACACACACACACACACACACACACACACACACACACACGAATAAGTAAATCTTAAACAAAAAGAACTTGTAACAAATTTTATGAAGTATCATTTCAGGAAAAAGTATCTATTGATATAACTACAGTCATATTCCCTTTCTACCCAATTTGCTATATGAGTTTGAGAAAGTGTTTTAAAGGCCCCTAATATTGTCCAAACATTGCACTCATCAAATAAATTGGAATATTTTATTATGTGGCATTCAATTTACTATTCCAGTAATGTAGTATTCAGCTGCAAATGTCTAGGATTTCCATACATGGGCAGTTAGATTGGCATGGTGCTAGTCCTTGGGGCAGCTAAGTTAGCTTCTGCCATCAGCACCACGCTGGTCTTATGCGACTTCATAAAGGGATTTGAGAAATTCTTTTCTTGGAAGGCTCTAAGGGTGGAAACACTGCAGGCATTATTTGTTCTTTGAAGATAGGAAAAATCCTGTTAGTGACATTTCCTTGCTTTTTTCTCAGGTAGCAGCTCTGACTTTCATCCACATTGGTGGGGTTATTTGAGTTTCTTCTTGCATATTTTAGATTTTCAGAGAAGGGATATCTTCCATGAAAAGTATAATTTCTTGAGGGTCAGGGTCTCCTGCATCCTAGGCTGGCCTTGAACTCCTGGTTCCCTGTCTTCACCTCCCCAGTTGGGATTACAGATGTGTGTTAACACACCTGGTTTACATGATACTGGTATTGAACTCAGAGTTTTGTGCATGTTAGGCAAGGACCCTACCAACAGAGACAGACCTCTAGCCAAAGGTCCTGGGTTCAAGGGAGAGAGAGAAAGGCTGTGTCTATACTTAGATCGACAGTTTCTTTTTCATTCCCACATTTTGTAACTTTCGTCTTTTTTTTCCCCTCTGTCTTGATTTATTTCTACTATACTCATTAATTCTGCCCCCCCACCCCACCTCATCCTTCCTCTCTCTTAGACAGGGTCTCTTCTAGCCTGGGCAGGCCTTGAAATCACTGTTAGAGAGTATGCTTAAAGCTACCATACCTGACCTAATTTTTTACCCTTTTCAAAAGCAAGCCACTAAAATTCTAAAAATCCTAGTATTCTTTTCAATTACCAACAACTGTTCATGAATGCTGAATGCCCCTTCTTTAGACAGCTTCTCCTATCAGCATCAAGTTCTTGTTCTGTACTCTTTGCTTACAGTTGATCATGTTGTGCCGTAGCCTTCAATCCATGTCCCTCTGCCCCTGACATGCATCATCACCTTCATGACATACTCTGAGGAGTCTGCCCCACAAAGATGCCATCAGTGCAGAGGACCTGGTGCAGACCCATGAAGGCCTTGTAGATGGTGCTTCAGTCTCTGTGAGTTCACAGGAGCTTTTGGGCCTCAGTTTCTTGCTACTAGAAATGATAATTTCTTGGAACTAGAGCTAGCTCCAAGGCTCCCTTGAGGATAGTAGACGAAATAAAAATATTCAAAAGCAAATTAACCATTGGGCAGATGCTCTATGTCATCATGACTAAATTTAACTCTAGACATAAAATCATTTTTTATATTGAGATTCCAGGCATTATGAGCAGAGATTTGTCAAAGACTAGGGATCATAGCTTTGTACCTGTGATCTGTAATACTGGATGGTACAACTGAGGCCAATGGTTATCGATGAAAACCTTGAGAACAGAAGGCATTCATGACTTTAAAGTGGGTAGCCAGTGTCTGGCAGTATTCTTGTGTTTTCAGGAAGGTGAATGTTAGTTTTCAGGGTGGTAGCATGGACCTTGCAAATAAAGACTAGGTCGGAAGACGTTTTCTGGTCTTCACTCTGTTCTTTACTTTAATTCCATCAAAGCCTTATTTGTCACAGGGTCTAATAATCTTCCCTTGCCTGTCACAGTTCCAAAAGGCATAATATGCCACAATAGAATGGGAGAGAGAACACTTAGGGTGTGTGTGGTCCTATGAGAGTGTTTTTAAAAACATTTCTCGTTCTTGAACCATTCTTCTTATTATTGAGAGAGTGCTAGTGGGGTGACAGGAAGACACCAGGGAAGAATGTGTTTAAGTGTGTAGGTGGTATGTGCAGTCAGAGATGAAGGGAGGCAGAAGGAGATGCTTCATGGTGAGGATAGCAGAGGTGGGCGATTAGGGAAGAGGGATGTTCGGGTAGATTTTTCAGATTCCATCCTAACTCTTCGGTTCCTTTTCCAACGCCCACAGAAGGCCCTGGTTCTAACTGCATTTAAAACATTCCATTAGGAGGAACTTGAGTACATAAAAGGACAGCTTTCCTGCAGAGGTACAAAAACTACCTCTTAATGGAGTTGAAAATTTACACTGCTTTAACTTAGCCCATTTAGTGGCAAAGAAGAGCAAAAGGCTGCTAATGTGGAGGTCATTAATGGGCCAGGTTCTGGTACCTTCAAGTTAGTCTCCCAGGAGACTGGCCTGCTAATTCCAGAGGTCTTGCTAGCCACTAGGATTTCAACTCTAATAAAAAATGCCTATCTTACCTTTCCAGACACTCTGCCCCAAAGCCCTGACCCAGTGGAGAATCCTGGATCACCATTTCATAAACAGACTTTGGCTGAGAATTTCTAGTGTGTGTATCCCTAAACACAGTTTCCTTTGCAAAACTAAGAAGAAAGCAACTGTTCCTTTGTTAGATTTATGCTCAGGAGTAAGCTTGTCTCAGTAAGAGCAGAAGGTCAAACAAGCAGGAGGCCTTGTTGATGCCCTTCATACGTAAAGACACAAATGGCTGTAAGCAAAGCACCGATCTCCTCATGTGCCCTTATGTTCCTCTTATGAAGCCAATTACTTTCAACATTTCTATAGCAACAGCAGCTAAGACATGCCCCATTGTGTGCTACAGCTTCTCTATCACATCACAATGATATGGTCACTCACCAGATCTATCCCTTATATATCCAACAGTTTCATGATACAAAAAAGTAACACACCTGCTCATTCCTTATCTAATACATTAAGGAATTATCTAAATATCTAACTTTATAAAACGGAGCACTCTGGTACTTCGAAGGTAAGTGATGTACTCAATGCCATAATCCGAGAGCTAGGACCAAGATAGATAGATTCTATTTAAATCGTTTTACTTCCCAGTAAAGTTTTAGTGCTCTTAATTTTAATCTGTTTATTTATTCAAAACTATAAGAATAACCAAAACTGATCATTTACAAGATCTATTGACTTTACTATTAACAATACAAGCATCAATTAAAATAACTAGGACATAGTGTACTTATCACACTGACTCTAATGGATAAATCTATCTAACAGGAAATAGCACGTAGTTTAATATATGAACTCATTGTTTGTAATAGTCTTGTCAACCAGAAACAGTTTTCTAAAGAAACACTTCAAGGTGCTAGGGGTGGTGGCATATCCCAGCACCTACAAAGCCAAGGCAGTACAGCTCTGTGTCATGAGTTCTGGGTCAAAACCCAGAACTCAAGGAAGGCAAAGCCAATGCCTTCAGTACTACATCATGTCTGAGTTGATAAATCTAAATTAAAAACATATGCTAAGTAATTTGAATGATATAAATATTTCACTCAATGTTCTCTAAGCATATTGCAACGACAAAAGACTGGGAAATGTATTTTGCATGAATATGTGGTTCACAAACATAATGTAAACCTAAACAGGTTAGAGGCTAAAAGTTAAGATTACCACCAAGGCACATTGTACACATATTCATATCGGGTTACTACATAGAAAACAAGTGAAATACATGTGAAGAGTGCTACAATACCACACCGAATCAAATCTGTCCAGCCACAGATGCCGGTGCACACAGAGTTAAGAATCCAAGAGACCTTAGGACTACACTAATATGATAAACTAAGTCTGAAGATATTACTGGGCATTTAATGTCAGAGTATACAAATATTAAATTTAAATGTGATTATAGGCTTATCAATAACCAATTAGGAAGAAATTTAATTTTTGTTTTACAGGCCTCACTCCTGGATCAAGATTCAGACATGAGTGGCTGGTCCTTACATAGAAATAATTAACTAAGCCCCTGCCTTCGATGTTTCTAGTCCATCAATTAAGTAAAAACGCTAACAATAAACAAAACAAAAAGAAAAGAAAATCCCACTAACTGGTACCCAGGGGACTTAATTTTCTTGGCTTTGTTCATGATTTCATTGGGACACCTGTGTCCAGCAGTGTGACAAGAGGCTCTTTGGCTGGATCAGAGGGACAGTATCTCTGATTCTAGAACTTTAGCTCCTGGAGAGAGATGCACAGCCCTTATGCTGTCCTTTTTACTAAGTCTACCTTTAATGTAAGCATGTTCTAACGCTTCCTCTTTCTCTATTCGCTCTGTATGCTCAGCATGCAGTTTATTAGAACCATGAAAGTTTAGTAGAAGTTGAAGTGCTAATATTTTCGAGGGCACAAGGCCTGTGTTGAACTCTGGAATCAATTCTGGACAGGAGGTCTTTGAGAAAAGTGGAAGTGAATTCTGATAAGACTTCAATTATCTTTCCGAGTAGCTATGGAAAGATGTCATTAAAGGACCCCGATTACAGGTTCTTATGATGGGGAGAAATCACGGAAGAGATGGTAAGGTTCTTCATTATCTGTATTCACACAGCTCCTCCAAGTGTATGATTAAATATCTCCCAGATAGTCTTCCTTGCTGTGAGTGCAGGAACTCCTATGCAACAAGAACAGAGAGTTCCAGCATCCTAAAGAATCTCAGATATCCTTGCAACAGAGTCTGCATTCTGAGCCGCCACACTATAGAAAACGATGAAAAATATGAAATTGGAGTCTTGTTACTCACCCCGGAAAGCAAACATTAAGGGAAAAAAAAAGAAGATAGGCATATCCAAGAAGCAAAATGGCTTCCTAGAGCAAAGTGAGTCTGAGTCTGACTGCACACATCAGCAATGGCAAGTAGGTCCCCAAATCTAATTATAATTAAGCTCAAATGTTTTTCAATAAATTAAGTTCAATAACTTTTCCTGAGTAGACCAAGGGTGCTTACAAAGATTGCCTCATCACATCTTTAGGAGTCTTATGGAAAGATAGTGCCATCATTTCCATTATACAGATGAGAAAAACCGAGGCTCAGAAAGATCAAGTAACTTGCCCAAGACGGAAAGCTTTGACCGAACCCATTTCAAACTCATGTTCTTTGCATACTGTTACACAGTTTCTCAGTATTGTAAGACTTTTGCTGACAAAGCATGGCAATAAACAGCTGGAGAAGGCTTCCACAAAAGCATTGTTAGAATAGCAACAGTCAGACTCACAGTTAAAAAGGGATCAAACAGGAGCTATAAAAAAGTAACTGCTCCGTGTAAGAAGACGGCTAGATGACTCTACAGGGTTTGCTGGTGTTGCTGCTAAAACTTGCAGCAATAAAAATGATTTCACAATGGTGGCCTGAGTCATTAGAAAGTGCAGCCCACTTAAAAGAGGTCAGACTTATAAGAGGCCTTTCTCTTTTCAACCAAGATTTCAAAGGGTGGAATTGAACTGAATGAACTAAGAGGTGAGATTTTTGCGGAGTGGACTTTATCTTATGTGGACGATGCTGCTTCCAGAACAACAGGGAATTTACAGTCTGAATAACTAAATACAATCAGTATTCCCCAAATCACAGGACCAGGAGGACACGTGACTCGTGCAGTCCTGGCTCTGTGTCCGATGCTAAGAAGGAAGCTACCTTTTTCCTGTATCTCTAGTCTTACTTCCAACATTAGCAGCTAGGCAAGGGACCTTAAAATGGTTTCTTCTCTTTTTTTTTCTCCCAGGTCTATTAGCTGATGACATTATAATGATATTACATGTGTTTAAGTTGCTCCTGGAGAGAAAACAAAATAAAATCGAACCTAAAAGATACAACGCAATATTATATGATTATATAAAATTGCAGTTGTGGAAAACTGAGCTCTGTGCTACATGCCCCTGTGTTTCAATAAGCTAAATTTTTCAGAATATTGTTACCAACTGTGCTGGATAGTTTTATGTCAACTTGATACAAGCTAGAGTGACGGAAGAGGAGAGGATCTCAATTAAGAAACTGTCTCTATAAGACTGGGCTGTAGGCAAGCCTGTGGGGTATTTTCTTACTTAGTGATTAACAGGGGAGGGCCTAGCCCATTGTGGGTGGGGCCATCCTGAGCTGGTGGTCCCAGGTTCCATAAGAAAGCAGGCTGAGTGAGCCTTGGGGAGCAAGCCAGTAAGCAGCATGGCCTTTGTATCAGCTCCTGCTTCCACGTTCCTGCCCTGACTTCCCTCAGTGTTGGAAATATAAGCTGAAATAAACCCTTTTCTCCCCAAGTTGCGTTTAGTCATGTTGTTTTGTCATGGCAAGAGTAACCCTAATTAAGACACCAACTAAGGCAGAAATGACAATAACTGAACTCCAGGGAGATGCAAATTTCTAAGTCCCAGTACCTTCTCCCTAAGGTTGGAATGCCTTGGCAAAGGAGCCAACCATGACTATTTCAAAGGTTTGCAAAAGGTACTACTTTTCCCATGAATATGTTCTGCAGATAGATCAAAACCAGAAAGAGAGAGTAAAAAAAAAATTTACTTTGGACAGGAAATAGGTTTCTTATTCATCAAACTATAGTATCAGAAGGTAGCTTAGTAGATTAAGGAACCATGTAAAATACTGATAAATGTGGCTTATTTTCTAAGTTATGCTACTCAAAAATAGCTTTATTCTTTTAAAACAGAAAACCATTTATATACTTCAAGGCAATCTATAGCAAAGAGCTTCTCTACATCATAGACAACCTGGGGGGTTGGGGAGGTAAAAATGATTCTGTAGAGATATTTAGTCCAGAAGTTTGGAAGACCACTGACAAATTCAGCCATCTGCTAAGTCTTCCCCAAAGTCCTGGGACTTCAAATGCTGAATGAGACTGTGTAACAGGAGCTAGGACTCTGCCAATGAGGAACCCTTCGTATACACCACAGAGAATATATTGTTTCTACATACAAGTGTGAAAACCACAGGCCAGAAAACCTTTCCGGCAGACCTCAAATTGAAAGGCAGCATTCTCCCAACACAATTTTCTAACCTCATATGATGCTAACTATATAGAAAAAAAGATACAGGATGACAATTTACATATGTACACATCTTTTCAAGTTCAAAGAACTGATGGCGACATTTATATGGAGCGACCGGTATTTGGTCAAAGACAGAGCAGATGAAGACCCAATGTGAGGACTTACAATGTAGCAGGGCTCACAGTAGGCCTTCTTCTCCACAGCATAGAAAGGCTGTCCTCGGAGCTTGTTGTTACAGACGATGCAGGTGAAGCAGTCCACGTGGAAGACCTGATCCATGGCCGTGCATCCTGTCCCTTCTCCAACC
The DNA here is from genome assembly GCF_949786415.1 of Peromyscus eremicus. NCBI lineage: Eukaryota > Metazoa > Chordata > Mammalia > Rodentia > Cricetidae > Peromyscus > Peromyscus eremicus. The sequence continues at coordinate 69,180,438 of NC_081428.1, forward strand.
ACGTTTTCCCCACAGCGAGCACAGCGGCCTGGAAGATAAAGGGTTGCCTGTTACAAAGGAATTCTGAGATCCTCCCAAGGAAACCGAGATGAGAGAGACAGCAGGTTCAACCTGTAGCCGCTGGAGACACCGCACTATTGGCATTACTACACTAACCAGCAAGCTCACCGCGGTCTCCACTGCCATCACCACACTAACTAGCAAGCCCAACACAGTCTCCTCTGGAATAGCAGGAGTCTACCTGAGTCAACTGGGCAGACAGCTAAGGCTCCTGAGAGAGTGATGGAGGAAAACACATGCTTGATGCTGAGTCCAGGGCACAGCCTCTAATCACATACATGTAAGTGCAGGATTCAGGATGTTGGGACTGAAAGGACAATCTACTGAACAGAACACTTCCGGCAAGCCTTTGTCCCTGGAGAGTCTGCACATCAGTCAGCGTGTGCGCTTCATTTATTTTTCTAGTCCTGGTTGTCAATTCTCTGTAGTTGGCCCTCAGTGATGGATGGGCAGATCACGTGGTAGGTACACACCTCCATTTCCGGAGCACTGAGGCTGTTAGAAAGTTTTCTTCTGTGGAGTCACTAATGTAGCCCCACTCTGACTGCTGCCCATGATCCTAGTTCTGATCTCCAGGGTTCAGGAAGCGAGGCCCATCTCATGCACTCATGCACCATCTAAGATCCTAGACTCCAGTCAGCACCACCTCTCAGTCTTAGCTTGAACATCATGTAATGGTTCCACTTAATGTATAGGGTTGGGAGTTTCTTAGGCCCTAGATCTCACTGTCTGTCCATTGTTCTGTGAAGCTACAGCATTCTTAAACTGCTTAAGAAAGCTGACACAGCTGTATGTCCATCAGGTTATATTTTAAAGAACATATTAGCATTCAAACAGTCATAGAATATAATTTAGGATAAAATTTTTAGGACTAGGTGTACTTCAGTGATAGAGCATTTGCTTAGTATGTCTAGGATCATGAATTAAAACTACAGGACCAGAAAGAAGAAAAATTAATAAAGAAGGGGGTGGATAGGATTAGCTCGAGTGAGAGGCTCTGTATCTCAATACCCTGGGATTGTGAGGGCCACAGCCACCTTGACCCCTTCAGTCCATGTCTACTAGGCAGAAACAAGACCCAACTAGGTAACCATAGGCAACTGGGAACATCAATAAATACCTGTAGGCTTTTGTGCATAAATTTCATAGACCTAGCTTTGTGGATGGCTGACATTTTCTCGAAGCTCTTCTATCAGCTCATTTCTTATTCATGACACTCTATGTGGACATATTACTATTATTCTTACTCTAAAGATGAGGAAAGTTAAGTCACAGAAAATATTTGAATAACTTCATGCCCAAGCAACCTTGCTTGAGTATTGCCTACTCCAATCCCGTGGCTCCATTGCCCGTTCTGAGCTCTGTATGAACATCAGTGCGGATCTGGCATTACGGAGCATTATGGAATGACTTCGCACTGGAGAAGGCTTTCAGCACCCCATCACACTGGACTGACAAGCCACTTCACACTCAGAACTGGGAGGGGTAAATGTTTCAGTAAGAAGAGGCAAATATATTTCTCTCTGATTGCACTTGGTCCTGGAAATATTCCTTTGTATTCTGTTGCAGGATTGGAGCACATCTTTAAAAAATTAAACAAACAAACTTGAAGTATCATCAATCAAACACTGGGAAGAGTTCAAGTTTTAAAAAATAGACTGCCTCTGCTACAGTTGTATTATTGTGAAATTTCAATATTGTGAAATTTCAATATTGTGAAATTTCAGCATTGTATTTTTTACATTTAATACAATTATGATATTTGTTATATGGTTTGTAGTTGTTTTCAAATAAACTTCTATCCAAGAGTTACATTACACTTATTTTTTAGTATTAGACACAGAATCAGAAATGTTCCTTTAAATTCATGTACCTTTTCTGCTAATAGTAAGAAAATTAATTTCATTTGGTACCATTTTTGTGGTTATGCTGAAAACAACAATACCCCTTCTCCAAACCTTACTGGTTTACTATAAAACTGAGTATGCTCTGTTTGAAAATTGATAATATACATCTGAGAATTTCTTGCTAACAAATGACAGTTGATTGTAGAAAACATATGGAGGGGTGGGGCAAAGAGATCAATCCATGTAAATATTATTAAGAACCCACTGAATTCCCATGAGAAGTATAATTTTATAATATAAATTAAATATAAGTATAAATATATAATATAAATAACACACTTATTTTTCTATATTAACTTTTCCTTTCTGTAAGTCAAAAGGATCACTTAATAGAATGCTGAGAAGCACATAGGATCTAAGAAGTATACTTTGCCAAAATAAGGATGGGATCATGTGATGGCCGTGGTGGCTGGCTCGGCAGCAGAAGTAGCTGATTGGGTTTTGACCATGAATGTTCAAACTGCAGTTTATGAAATAAAGAGCCCGAGCCTACAAGGCATCGGCAGGCAGAGCTGGACATATCCTTGGTCTGGAACAACTTTAATCACTAGCTCACAGGAAAAGCCTGCTCTAGAAAGGAAAGTTTCAGTTTTCAATCTACTGAGCAGACACTCCAAGGTCTGCTCTTTGTCCAGTACGACAGTCTGCTTTTGTGTGACAGGAAGAAGTGGACTAGTCACCATCCGTGCTTCTTACTGCGACTATGAAACCTCATATGTCCAACAATCCATGACAACATGTGTGGCATGCTGTAGGAAAAAAGTGCTATAGAAATATGCAAGGGAAATCACCTCCAAGAATACTCTGTAAGAGGTTCCTGAGGTAATAGGCAATTGAATTCGACCTTAAAGAACGGAATGTTGACAGGTAGAGGTTGAAGGCAGAAAAACACTGCAGCTTTTTCCACAGAAAGGATGAATATCTGTGGCTTACTGGAAGCAAAACACTGTAGTGCTTGGTGATGGCACAAGGTTTTGTCTGCTCGCCACAAAGCAGATGGCCTGCATTCCCAGAAACAATTCCTTCTTTATGTCTGGGGAATATTCTTCCAGAGTAGGTCAGGCTAATGTGCTGGACCCAGACATGACCAGTTCTGTTACCCCCTGTATTTTTCCTGTTCTTGGGATAAATTAGGGACACCAGCCTCAAGGGCAGCCAGTCTGGCACCTTACGATTCACAGGCACGGTAAAAAAACAGCAAAGAACAAAAGTTAAAAATAGCTCTACAAACCAGCAACAGAGAAAAGGTGCCCAAATGTTCCCCCTTTACATTAACAAAAATGTACAAACTGTTCCTTGGAGAGGGTATTGAGAGTGCAAGGCGAGTGACTGAAGCCGAGGGTATCCTTGCTCCTCGTGGGACTTAGGCTATACCTTAGTGAAAGCACACTACAACCTTGACGCTCATCTTTTAGACAAAAGTCTCAGTGCTTTTAATAGGTAAGGCCAGAGGAATGTTGACAGGCTTCAAGGCATCAGGGCATGAAGGAAGCACAGTTGACTAGGCCACAGGAAGCAGGGGCTGTGACCCCCGGCCAGCACACAGGGCTTCTAAGCAATGCTTAGGAAATCAAATCAACCAAGGGCGGAGGACCAAGAGCCTACACACATACCGAAAGTTTTTATGTATTATTAATGCCTGTGGCCAGCTTCGGGTCCTGTGCACCCTTCTCCTCTTTCCCATGTGCAGCGACTTCCTTAATGGTGATGAAACCAACTATGTAAATCAGGTTTCCTTATCCTGGGAAGTCACTACAAGGGCTTCCTCATTGTTCTGAAACCCGTGGTTGTCTTACTACTACAAACAGAAAGGCCTTACGGGAGTCTTAATAATTGGGCTAAACTTGGATGGTCAGATTGGATTTCAAATGGATAATAGGCAAGATGTCAGTAGAGAGTGGAAGTCTAGGAAGACCAACAGGCTGAGCAAGTACAGGTTACGAGTATCCAGAATTACTTTCATGCTTGGAGTTTGTGTTTACTTTATAACTTGCAAACAGAATTTTACGTAAAAACACTTTCCTAATAATCACTGCATGCAAAGGGCATTTTCCAGAAAGTGTGTAAGGACTCTGCTCTGTTCCTCACACTCTGCTACCCTCCCCTTTCCGGCCCTTATTCCCTCTTGTTAGTCCCTTTGTTATTGGGCTGGCTAGTTTTATGTCAGCTTGACATAAGGCATGGTCTGAGCAGAAGGAACCTTGATTGAGAAAATTCCTTCACTGGATCATGCTGTGGTGGAGCATTTTCTCAATTAGTGATTGATGAAGGAGGGCCCATCCCACTGTGGGTGTTGCTGCCCCTGCGCTGGTGGTCCTGGGTTTTATAACAAAGCAGGTTGAGTAAGCTACAAAGAACACGCCAGTATGCAGCAACCTTCCATGGCCTCTGCATCAGCTGCTGCCTCCAGGTTCCTGCCCTGCTTCAGTTCCTGTCCTGACTTCCTTCAGTGAGGAACTCTGATGCAGAAGTGTGAGCAAAATAAACCTTTTCCTCCCCAACTTGTTTTTGGTCATGAGGTTTTATCAAAGCTATAGTAACCCAAAGAAAGCTATCCCAGACAGTCTTATTTCTATTTTGCCTGTGTATATGTATGTGTACATGTATGTATGTATGTATGTATGTATGTATGTAAAACCTAGGAACCAAAAGTAAAAAAAACAAAAAACATGAAATGTCTTTCAGAGAATTAATTAGCTTGATAAAATTATCTCCAGTTGTATTGATTTTCCTACAAATCATTACTTCATTCTTGTTTTTTTTTTTTTTGTGAAACATGGGCCATAGAGGAATGCTGCTTACTAGCTTGCTCCCCATAGCCTGCTTTCTTTTTCATTTTTAAAAACATTAATTAATTAATTGTACATTTTAATTAAAATATAATTATTCCACTTCCCCATCCCTTTTCTGCCTCCAGTCCCTCCCTTGCCTACCCCACTCTCAAACTGATATCCTCTTTTTCTCTTTTATTGTTTTATACACACACACACACACACACTCTCTCTCTCTCTCTCAAGCCTGTGCATGTCATCTTGTGTCCATCTTTGTTTGTGTGTATGTGGTTTCAGGGCTGACCACTTGGTACTGGATAACCAATCAGGGGCCCATCCTGGGAGAGGCTGGCAGTTGCCCGACTCCCAGCATTCACTAGCTGCCCATAGTTCTTTGTGTAGTGGTGGGGCGCTGTGAGAGTGAGATTCTTCACTCTTCTGCATTGGCAATTCTATTGATAGCCATTGTTCAAGTCATATTCGTTTTTTAATTCACTTATTTATTTTTTATGTACATAGGTGTTTAGTCTGCATGGATGTCTGTGCATCATCACGTGGTGTGCCTGGTGTCTGAGGAGACCAGAAGAGGGTGTATCCCCTAGAACTGGAGTTGCGGGCTATCGGTTGTGAGTCACCACTTGGATGCTGGAAATCAAACCAGGGTCCCTTGGATTAGCAGTCACTGCTCTTAGCCCCGGAGCCATCTCTCTAGCCCCAACTTCATTCCTCCTCTATTGACAGACACTTAGGTTCATTTCATAAATTCTCTATTGTCAATAGTGCTACCATAACCATCAATATGCATGTGATACGCTGCCTTACAGTCCTTGAGGTAAACTGTGAATATCACTACAGTGTTATTATCCATAAATATGCAAGGATCTCTGTGATATCCTTGGATCACAGTCTTTGAGGTGAGTACCCCACAGGTGGCAGAGCTGTGTCATATGGTAGACATATTGTTATCTGAGAAACTGCGGTACTCATTTTCAGAATGGCTGAAACAGGTTACATTCTCGATAGCATTGTAGGACGTCTCCTTGTTCACATCTTCTCTAGCAGTCATTGTGATTTGTTTTCTTAATGACTGCCACTGTGATGGAGGTAAAATGGAATCCCACTGGAGTTTTAATTTGAATTTCTATGATGACTAGTGAGGCTGAAGATTTTCCACATTCATTGTACATTTACATTTAACTTTTGAGGACTGTCTGCTCCTTGCATTAGCCTACTGATTGTGTCATTTGATTTCTTATTATTTAGCTTTTTGAGTTGGCTGTATATTCTAGATACTAATCCTCTGTCAGATGTATAGCTCTACCCTTATGATGAAGAAAAAGTGTTATAGACAGATTGTGTATTCTCAGCCCGAGAGATCGGTATTGAAAGTTCAATCCGAGCCTAGGTAGTATAGAGTCTAGTTAGAGTCCGCCCACCTACTAACTTTGGAAATATAAATCCCTAAACACAAGTGGCCTGGCAGAATATTCATGAAGCACAGAACACACTTAATAAAAAGATTAGCCTGTCTTTTAGCCAATGCAAGTTTCTTCTCGAGTTAATTTCTACACATAGGTATGATGTAGTCCCACTTTTAATTCTGAAGCCATCCTCTTTAGCATCAATTTCATCGTTGATCTGTTAACAGAAAAATTGACACTAACACCTATAGTATCAACCACTACTGGAACATTTTTATTTTTGAGGTCTGGTTGAATTTATTCCCTGGTTTCTATCATGAAACTCTAAATTACCCTTAGCTCCATTCAAAAGTTAAATCAGTCCTCTTACTTTTAGATTTTGTGGTAGAAAATATTCTAGTTTAACACTGAGGTGACCTATGGGATGTTTCTTTGCAGGTAGTGTGTGTCAGCACCTTGTAACATGATCTGCCCAGGACATCAACAAGTGTTCCTTACATTAATATAGTGCCTTACAGCCTTCAGAAACTTTCTTATACATCAATGCAGTGGAACCTTCAATAATCTTTTAAGGCAAAATTCCAAGAGTCACCTTCATCCCAACAAAGAAAGAACAGACATGCCAGAAAGTTTAGTGACCTATGGAAGGAGCTGGCTAAGTGTTCAAGGTGGGATTTAGGACTATTTGAATTCATGTCTCAAAATCAGCTCCAGCAAAAGAATATACTACAAATGAGGTGGACCCTGTGTATGTGACCTATAATAAACACGTAGACATGGACAGATGAAAGGAAGCATTCTTTACAGATGGAAAACTGAGACTCGTCTTGTTAAGGAGAATTGGGTTCTCTAAAATGTCTTTTTTACATTCCATTTCACAAAAGTAAGCACTGAACATACACACACACACACACACACACACACACACACACACACACACCACACACTTTGTGAAATTATCTTACTGGTTGATTTCCTTCAAGGTTGCCTTATTAGCACTTTTTTTTATCTTAGATATATTTTATTATTTATTGACTATGTCCTCTCCAATACTCAGGTTTAGCCAATGTGATCATATTAAATCATATTAAAAGGTCAAAGGGTATCTCCCTCAAGGCCCTTTAAGGGGATTTTATGCAGCATGCCACAGTATAATGACACACTAACTGGGTACCATCCGGGAAGGACACAGGGGCCTTGACAAGTCAACAGAACCTTGCCAGTGTCTTGATGTTGGAAACCCCATCCTCTAGAGCTATAAAGAAATCTCTGTTCTTTACAAATTACATAGTTTCAGTTATTATATCATAGCAGCATAAAACAGACTATAACAATGTGTGGCTACTAAAAGATCTCTGCCTTAGTGTACCTGCTCCAAGGGGAGATACAAACTTAAAAATCATAAAAAAAGACAAAAATGCAAGTTTTAAGTATAATCTTTTGAATTTCTGATTCATGTGGAATTTTACATAAGACAATGAGTTATCCAATGAGTTGGCACGGAACAAGCTCTTGAATGGTTGGGAAGTAGATAGCAAAGCTGACCTTTGAGTGATCAAACAGTGATCTATGAGTCAGCTAATATGACCCTTACATGCAAGGCTAGGACCAGTGGCAGGTGACAGTCTCAACTGGCACTCTCTCTGTAGGAAGCCAATTAGTCTTCTTGTCTATTTAGAGACCAAATGTCCAGAACGTGCTACTGAGAGGATTCAGATAGGCCCAGAATGTGTAGAGCATTGACTGTCTCATTCAATTTGCTTATTTATAATACAGAATAAAGGTTAAGAGAGAGGTCGTGACTTGAGTAAGATTCCATAGCAATCAATGGCAGAGCCAGGATTGAAATCCAGGCCCTTGGGTGCTCTTGCAGGCTGTGCACACCCCTCCCAAATATGCTACATCCCGTATTGGTGCCTTTGTACGACCAGGTACAATTACCTGAGCATGCGTACTTTCTCCCGCTCTATGATGAAAATGTTTCTTTGTAAAAATAAATATTACCCGGAACACTGCTGAGTCTACAGGGAAGATTCCAGAACAAGTTAAGCTCTTGCACCATCAGAGCCAGCACGATCGTTTCACTTTTCTCAGAAACAGTTTGGAACGCTGCAGACTTATCTGCTGTGTTCTGAAAACTGGCGAGATGGTGGCAGGCTGGGAGGGAGTTCTGAGTCAAGAGCACAGGTTCCAGGCCCTGTTTGGCCACAGCTGCTGTGAACTAACTGTTTCGCACAATGTTGTTGAGTGTTCACTTGATGGAACGGTTCCCATTTTGCGCTTTCCTTTAAATGAACATAAAGTACACGGAGTAATTGCAAGGTTCTGGGTAGAAGAATTGGGTTTGGGTCTAGATATAGCATACATATGACCTGTGACCTTAGGCAAGTTACTTCACCTACTGGAGCCCCATATAATACAAGAATATCAGCCTTAGTCTGAGAGATCTGAAGGTAGTATGGAGAAGAGTCTCTCTCTCTCTCTCTCTCTCTCTCTCTCTCTCTCTCTCTCTCTCTCCTTCCCTCTCTTTTTCTTTCTATACAATATACACACACACTTACGTGTATTATAAAATATGAATTCCTCTAAGATACATTGTTATAAATATGGAGATGGAACATATACACAAGAGTAAAATGTACATATATATATCTAGGGCTTCCATTAGGGGACCACATTGTAGGAATCTCTATGGGAAAACTGAGTGAAATGGAGGGGTGATTTTGAGGAGGCCTTCACAACACTGGTGGTGCCATTTGTATTCACAGTGGAGTGGGTAAAATCACGCCACGCAGAGCTGACCTAAGACGACCGTGTCAGAACTCACAGGCATGGAGTCTCCGGACCTCAGCCTTTCCACTCATGCGTCTCTGTAAAATCCTCTCTGCTGCACTGCCATCTGTATCTGATTCCATCTCCGGCACTTGCTTAGCAACACTGAGCTCTCCAAGTGCTGAAGTGACGTCTAGGGAACAGTTATTAATATCTGTATGTATGCACACAGTATGTGAAAATATGCAGGATTCAAAGTGATTAGTGTATTACTTGGAGGTAATACTTCCCACCGGGACCGCGCTCCTGGAAAACGCTCTCCCAACCGCGACTGCTTGCCATCACCCGCAATCACTCACCGGAACATTTGGGATAAAAATGGTGTCGATTTTAAGGAAACACACTTCTCAATTTCTTTGTTAACATTTGAATAAAACATGAGAAGGTTTCTATTTCCCCCTTCGCTTTCATTCAGAGAATAAGTCCCTTCACGATCTTGCTTTGTATGTGAGAGAAAATAGTTGTCCTTCTTTGCCACCTTCCGACTGGCAGAATCACTTGGTTGTAAATATAAAAGTTTAAAACTATTCTAATGAACTCTGCAGGCACTCATATTTTCCGAGCTGCATACAAATGCTTTGTAGAAGAAAACAGAAAGAAATCACCAGGGCTGATCAATCTGAATGAATATCAGAGAGAGAGAGAGAGACCTGCAGAAGAAAGGCATCGAAATTCTATAGGAAGGACCTGGTTGGGCCAGAAGGAACACTTTATGAACCCATGTCAGACCTTGGGATAAGGAACATTTCCTAGGAGTCACAGACCTGTGCTGATAACATCCTCTTCTCCAGCTTTCTGTTGCTATGGTAAACAATGTGACCAAGAGCAGTCTGGGGAGGAAAGGGCTTACTGCACCTTACAGTGTACAGGAAGCCAGGGCAGAAACTCAAGACAGGAACTTAAAGCCGGAACTACAGAAGAGTTCTGGCTTCCGGATCACCCTCAGCTGCCTCTCTGTAACCGTTTTTGCCATCTTGGCACAAACGTACACACACATATCTGAGAAGAGGAAGTCCCTGTTGAGGAACTACCTCCGTCAGACTTGCCTGTGGGCACACCTATGGGGCCTTTTCTTGAGTAATGATTGATGGAAGAGGACCCAGCCCACTGTGGGCGGTGCCAGCCCTGGGGAGGTGGGCCTGGGCTATATGAGAAAAGTAACTGAGCGGACCAATGGCGGAGCAAGCCAGTGAGCAGCACTCCTCTCCGGCTGTGGCTTCAGACTCTGGCCTGGGCTTTTCTCAGCGATGGACTGTAATCTGTAAGGCAAACAAGCACTGCCCCCGGGCCCCCCAAGTTGGTTTGGTTTTGGTCGGCAACAGAGCAACAAAATAGCAGTTTCCAGTTTTTCTTTCCTTTCTTTAGACGGGGTCTTACTATGTAGCCCTGGCTGGCTTGGAACTCATTACATAGACAATGCTGGCCTGGAAGTCACAGTGATCTGCCGGCTGATGCTTCCTGTGTACTGTGATGGCATGAACTGGAATACCTGGCCAGCTACCTTCTTATATAGCCCAGGCTACCCCCCTCAATGAAGGAACATCCCACAGTAAGCAATGCCCCCAAACCAGCCCCATCACCGACAAAATAGATACATGAATCAAGAGTTGTTTTAAGGACTTCTTTCTACTTCAGCTTTTCATTCCAACATACATTTTGTAAGATAAGCACATAAACTGAATTATATCAAGACTGACTCAAGGTACAGAGAAAATCACTCAGTGGCAATGTCTGCATAGCCTTTCAGGACTCCACATTTTCATGACATTGTGAAAGTTATGAAATTAAACAAACAAACAAGAAAACCTGGAAATGGCTATGTTCTACGGATGCTAGTGAATTACTTCTGAGCAATCCCTCTCGTGTGAAAGTCGCTCCTATATTTAGGCTATCATGTTCAGTAAACACAGCTAATTTTACAAGATGACTAATACCCATGTGCCTAATAACTAGAGAGCCAAATCAAAGGTCCTCCCTTATTGAGCTTACATGAAGCTCAGAAACCATGTGATCGCTTACAGAGAAACTAGTAATGTTTTCTTGTATCACTATGTGATATTATTTGAAGTTCATCTTGGGCAAGAGTTACACTGGGAGTGCAAAGGTGAAGGTCTTTAGTGACTATTTGGACCGTCAACACAGCTTGGCATTGTCAACATTCAACGGAGTTCAAAGTGGAGATAGTTACAACAAATACAGCTTGCTTTATTTCTGAAACAAACTGTGCACATATTTGTGGCCGTCCTACTAATTAACCTGTAGACTGTTCCTTTCATCTCCTCAGTGTGTTATTCTCCCCCTAGTTACAACATGTTGGGGTTATTTTTTGCCATCTGGAATATATTCAAACTGTTCTCTTATAGGCAGCGGAGAGAGAATGGTACAAATGATTAAGAGTCTGAAGAGTCTGACTTTGTAGAAAGATTAAAAGAGCTCTATATCTGTAACACAACGAGGCAGGAGGATGACTAAGGAGTGCCATGATGACGGTCTATAAATACTCGGAAGGTGTAAACACCGAGGAATAATTTAGCTGGCTGCAGGTGGTACAACTGGGAGAGATGGTGTCTCAGAGGAGAGAGATGATGGTTAGTAAGGCAAACTTTAAGAGCCTCAGATGCTATCCATGGGATGTGGGAAACTGAAACATGAAGGGCAGCTACAAGAGCAATGTGATGGGAATCCCAAGACATGGCTTGGCTTTCTCATCCACAGAAAGGTGGTCATTTGGCCAGCACGGGCCAGAGTCTCACTTTTATAGGCTAGTATGTGACCAAGGAAGATTGAGGTTTCCCAGTGTTGCTAAAATGATGGATGAATCCCAAGAACCCGGGAAGTCCTACTATGTGGTACAGGGACAAGGACAGAATGCATGAAAGAGTGGTGAGCCCCTCCATCTACCTTGTTTATACCATTGTTTTCCTTAGAATAATTTTCGAGGAACTTACCACCTCCAAAAGTTTGTGTAAGAGATTTACTGAGTTAGAAAGCTTGAACAATGTACTTTAACTAATTCTTATTCAAAAGATCCTAGACTATTTAGAATAGCTATGAAAGTTATACTTGCATGAAATATTTACTGACCTATTTATGTGGCAGCCTAACAGAGACAGCAGTAACCGCCTTGCATGGCTTGGTAAAGTGGGTGAAATACTTCCCTCGTTTTCCACATATACTGAAGTTTCAAAGCCCACGTCTCCATGCTAACCCCTACTTGATCAGCTTCCTGTGCACAACTCAAGCCCAGTTTTTGAGAGAATTTCATTCTTACCTGACTCTTGCAGTCTTTCTACATAGCTCCCTAATCATGTTCCACAAGTTCCATTTTGCTACCCTCCTAGAAACTGCATTCAAAATACAACTTTGAACACAGGATTGCTAAAGATGCATAGAAGAATAGAGGAATACTCGTTCAATCTCCAGGAAGACTGAAAATATTTCAACAGAACAGTTATTGTGCATGTAGCAAACCCTCTTAAACACATGGAGACAGGATAGATAACATAGAATATACACACTCAAATGGACAACTGTTAAGTGATTAGTATACAGATCAGGCACTGGAAGTCACTAGGAAGATAAAGATGAATGGGGCCTGGCATCTGCCTTCCCTATGGAACCAATCAGATAAGGCTTAGAAGGGAGAGAGTGGACTCCCGTTGAAAACTAAGTCGGAACTTTAGTATAAGGGGAAAAGATGGAAGGCACAAAGGACTTTAACAAATTGTGCAGCCAGTGAGAGCACCTAGTGGTCAGGACCTACTGGTGTGGGAGACGAGAGGGACTGGGCTGCAGCCATGGACCCAAGGCAGGCCAAGGAGAGTTTTCTACAGAAGACTAAGCAATACCAAAATTACCAAATGGATAGAAGTGGCTTTAAGCCACAACCATACATGATTATATACACGTTCTAATAACATCTCCAGATATGAAGTGGAGGAAGAACTACGGAGGAGGAAAGAGGTTGAGAAATGAGTTTATAAGCCACTGTGATAGTTCTGCAAACGGAGGAAATCGGAGTGGAAGAGAAATAATGCTTTCTGCCTTTTATCTGCCCACCTACCAGCTAAACCTTATCTTCTTTAATCTGCAGACTAAGACAAAGAGGCCCCGAAAAGTTAAATCTCATTTACTAACACACAACCAACACAAGCAGTGCCAACCCCTGCCCATTAGTTTCTCGATGCTAAAAACCATGCTGCTATGACGCCTAGTTATACAGGCTGGTACCAGCAGCTGGCAGTGTGGTTGGGGAAGAGGGAAGTCATTTAAAAAGTGTTTCAAAATGTAAAGGACAAGGGCACAGACTGAATGGACAAAGAAGCAAAGTGGGGGGCAGCTTCCACATTCCCACTGTGGACATAGTTTTGTGGGTGACCAGAGAGGTGAGTATAACTAAGGGCCCCTCACTTGTGCATCTGTTTATGTGCCTTTGCCTGAGAGAGAATGGGTGCGCATGTAGGCAGGCACACTTCTGAATATTCATGACTGTGATCTTGTGTGTATGGTGGCAGTTCGAAAATTGGAAGTAAAATATTAAAACACACCATGAAGAATGGTATTGGAGAGAGAAAGCAAGCTTTATATCATCGAGTTCCTAATAGTGTACAAATGCCTTCTCATTACTCCAATAGTTGAGTTGGCAAAGAGAGAGAAACACACACACACACACACACACACACACACACACACACACACACACAAAAGACTGACCTGACCAGATTCAAATACAAATCTGGTCCTCAAAACAGCTTAGGTACCTAAATGAGGCTACAAGCAGAATGGGAAACTGGTCACTTAAATTCGTCTACTCAGTGCATTTCTGTGTGTGACTGGCTTTCCTTTTGCCCCTTTCCTCAGAAGGAAGGCTAGACAGGCCTTTGGAGATGTTGAGAGAGTGCCTGGGAATCTTACAGGTGGGATGCTGCCTCAAGGGAAGTTATAGGGAATCCCATTAATTAAGAGTCTTCTCCTCCAGCTTTGGAATTTCCATGACAACCCCCTCCTACTGTGCTTTAGTGGCTGATTCTCAGGGAGAAACAAGTGAGGTGCACTGTGCCCTTTACCTAGCAGATTCACCTGTATCACACAGACTAGGTGGCAGGCCAATATTCTACTTGCTAGTACGTCTTCATACTTTCCCCTTCACAGACCCACTCAAATCAACTTTAAACAGGAAAAACCTCTTTAGCCACATGCCTTTGACAGGGCATAACCAACCAATCCCCACGTCCTCCTTCCTGCCCCACGAGTCACCAGAATCCCTCCATTTGATCCCAACTCTGTTCATGACAGCTGAAGTTACGCTTGCAATTCTCATGAAAAGAGTGAACTCATCCAGAGGAAAGGTCTCAATCCCAAGCACTGGGAGAAAAAAAAAAAAAGAGAGAGAGAGAATGAGTTGGGTTCTTAAACCCCACGTAGAATGGACTGGAACAGTTTCATCAAGATATTTCACTTAGGTAACCAAGGTGAACTGTTCAGTTAGGTTTGTGCAAGCAAACCTTAAAACATTCGAGGGAAACACAAAAACATTTCAAAGCAGGCCATGCGCACAACATCTTCATGAATGTCATTAAGTTCTTATTCGTTTCTAAAGAAGGCCCAAATGGTGTGTGCACATGAAGAAATGATGCAGTATGGTTCACACTGACACAAAACTGATAACCCTCACTTAAATACGCTTCTGCCTTCTGTAAAATACACCACAAAAATAGACTTCATGCTATTTATTTAAATAAACTAAAAACATACAATTTATTTTATTTGTGTGTGTGTGTGTGTGTGTGTGTGTGTGTCTTCTTGCATGTGTGTGCATCATGTGTGTGCAAGTGCCCCCATAAGCCAGAAGAGGGCATTAGATCCCCTGGAACTGCAATTAGGAGGCTGTGAACATCTCACTGTGTGAGTTAGGAACCACAGCTGGGTCCTCTGTAAGAGTAGAAAGTCATCTTAATTCCTATACAACACTTTTGAGTATGTTATACATATAACACCTGAGCCCATTTTAAGTGAGCATTTTGATTATTTTTAATAAATGTCTAAGGCTATAGCTATCACCATGCCCAAGCCAGAACACGTTTCTATGGCCTTATATCTTTCTACTGTCACTGCTCCATACCCTCAGCAAGCCTCTGTTCTTTTGCACATTACCATCTTCTTTCCTATCAGAGATGTGTCCTGTTTTACTGTGTAAATATGATGCAGTTCGTCCCTTCACCTACAGATGGAGGTGTAGGTGAGAGGACTCTGCCAGCTTTTCTCCATCACAAACAAAGCTGCTGTCAACTGTTGTGTGCAGGTCTGTGTGGAAAGGGGTTCGGTTTGCTTTAGGCCAACACTTAGGAAAAAATCTGGGTCGTGTTGAATGCGTGTTTAATTTTTAAAGATACTACAGAGGTGTTTATAAAGTATCCATTGTACTGTGCCCTCCCAGCAGTGCACGGGAATCCCAGCTGTTTCGTGTCTCAGTTCACCCGTGGGACTGTGAACTGCTTCAAATCTCCTCCCCTTGAATTTGTTCCTAACCCACGTGCGGGGACTTCGTAGGAATTTGCTCCTGGAAGACCACAGATATGGAGCATATTTTCAGTTGATTATTAGTTTCTCCAAAAAAGTATCTGTCTCAACCTTTTGCCCACTTTTACATTGTGCCTCTTTGGTTTGTATGGAGTCATAAAAACACTTTCTGTAGTTTAGACACATACATCTTTTTAGATGCATGCATGTGTATCTAGATACATGGCTTGGTATTTCATTTTTCAATGGTTTCTCCTGGAAAACAGACTTTAGAATTTTCTGCTTTTCCCTTTTTTGAGGACAGAGTATTCTTACAGAGTCCAGGCTGATAGGGATGCAATTTCTGGTCCTCTTGTCTTAGCCTCCCATGTCCCGGGACTATAGGCTTAAAATGCCATGCCTACTTTCTAGAATGTTGATGAAATGGAATTTATCCTTTTTCTTTTGTGGACTTTTTAGTATATCATACATTAAATCTTTTACTGCCCTGAATTCTTAAGAACTTTCTGGGAGTTTGTATTTCATAAAATTTCATAAAAACTTTATAATTTTGGCTTTTATATCCAGTTTTTGATCCAAAATACACATAAGACTTCTATAATTTAAAGTAAAAAAAACATCACCAGCAAAATAAAAGAACACTTACATCAAGGGAGAGATATTTCATGTTCATGTTTGGAAGTCTTTTTAAGGTGTCAATTCTTCTCATTTGATTTATATAAGTAATCCTATGTGTTTTATCCATATGAATTGACAAGTCACTTCTAGAATGTAAAAGGATACAAACATTCCAACCAATTTTGACAAGAATAACAGTTGGAGGATGTTTTGTAGTCAGCCTATACCTCCACTAAAAGGAAAGTGGGACAAGGAGATGCTATGTTGTTCAGGCTGGTGGTATTGAACTTGTAACATTGTTGCCTTAGCCTCAAAAGTAAGGGAAACACGTATCCCCATGTCCAGCATGCTAGAGGATGTAAACTGCCTGAAACCAAGATTTCCTGTAAGGCACAGACAACTGAGGCAGAGAGTATTGATTTGCACAGACAGGTAAAAGTTTCAAACTTGGCAGGTGGTGGTCACAAATGCCTTTAATCCCAGCACTTGGGAAGCAAAGGCAGGTGTTTCTCTTGAGTTCCAGGTCAGCCTGACTTTCATAATGAGTTCCGTACAGGTAAGAGCTACAACAGCAAGACCCTGGCTTAAACAAATAAAAACCAAAAAAAACCAAAAAAAACAAAAAAACAAAAACAACATATTGGGGCTGGAGAGACGTCTCAGTAATTAATCGCCCTTGTCGCTCTTCCAAGAGGACCCGTGTTCTGTTCCTAGTATGGCAGCTGACGACTGTCTGCAACCTTGGTTACAGGAGACCTGATGTCTCCTTCTGGCCTCTGTAGGCACTAGGCACACACATGGTGCACGTGTCCCTTTAGGCACATATAAATAGTATAAAACAAAAAAATTAATCTTTTGTAAAAGTTTCGAATTTAATTATGTAATACTTCTCTCCAGAAGGGCATCTGTCAGTGTATCCTTATGAGATTGTTTTTTTTCAAATCTGTTTCTTTCCTAAATATAATTGTGTATGGTCAAAGGATCAGCAACAGATTTTATAATTTATCAGTAGATAAGAATTAGTGCTTCATTTTTATATTAAACAAACATAAAAACCCCCACACTATTTTCTTTAGCTTAAGTTTTTTTCATACAATATATTTTGATCATATTCCTCCTATCCTCAACTCTTTCAAGATCCTCCCCACATCCCTACCCACTCAACTTACCAAACCAAACCAAACCAAACCAAACCAAACCAAACCAAAAAAAGCACATAAAAGATTCAAAGGTGATTTTGTGTTGTCCAACTACTCCCAAGCATGCATCCTGCCTTGGATGCTGGTTGATGTACCCCGTGACACTTAATTGGACTGATTTTCCTCTCCTAGCTGGTATCAATTACAAATAGTTTCTTGGTTGGGGAGGGACTGTGTGTCCACTTTCGGTCTTTGTGCTGGGACTCTGTATGGTTTGAACTTCTGTAAGTCTCGTGTGTGCTGCCACGGTCTCTGTGAATTCATATGTGCATCAGGCCTATTGGGCCTGGGAGAAACTGCTACCTAAGAATAGTCCACTGCCTCTGGCTTTAACAATCCTTCTGCCTTTTCTTCTGCATACATTCCTGTGACTTGAGGGAAAGGGTTTGATAAAGACATCCCACTTAGGACTGAGTGATTAAGAAATTCATTTTCTGCACACTCTCAAGTCGTTGTTGGTCTGTATGTCAATTACCATTTATTGCAAGAAGACAGGTCTCTGATTAAGACCGAGTGATGTGCAGCGCAGTGGTGGTACACGCCTGTAATCCCAGCATTTGGGAGGCAGAGGCAAGTGGATCTCTGTGAGTTTGAGGGCAGCCTGGTATACAGAGTAAGTACCAGGAGAGCCAGGACTGTTTCACAGAGAAACCCTGTCTCAAAAAACAAAAAGAAAAAAAAAAGATTGATATGCCGATCCATGAGTATAGCAAAATATAATCAGAAGTCATTAGACTGCTATGTTCCTTTGGCAGAATATAGTTGTCTTTTCCGAGGGCCTGTGACCTATCCAGTCTCAGGTTCTTGGCCACTTTAGCAGTGTCAGGTTCGACCTCATGGAGTGGGCCTTAAATTCAATGAGAAAGTTGTTGGTTACCCCATAACATCTGTGCCACTATGGCACCTTACATCTTGCAGGCAGGTCACTGGTATAGGTCACAGGGTTTGTAGTTGGCTGACACTGATGATTACTTCTCTTCCGGTAGCATGTAAAGTACCTTCCAGCACCAGAACACTAGTCAGGAGGGGCAAAACTTCGAGTTGGCCATCAGCTTTACATCTCCATGTTCAATGACATAAGTAGATGTGTTCAGTAATACCATACTATTTTTCTAGTGGTGGGAAATGCCGAATCAGTTTGTAACTTACACTCACTAAAACTGAAAAGCATTTTGTTATGATGATGTCATCTTTCATGGGTCACCCCAGAAAGCTATGAATCCCACATCCTGCTGAGTACATTATGCACGTTTAACTGTCTAATGACAACTAGAAGAAAAAGATTTGAAATGGGTCCCCATCATATGAGCTCTGCCTTACTTTTCATTCTTATTATTAACTGTGCCTGAAATATTTTAAGTAAGTTATGTGGTCTTAAATTATAAGTACTCTTTTTATAATGATGTTCTTTATTAATAAGGAAATATACCTTCTCTAATGCAGTGAAAAAAATTTTCATAGTGGATTAATGTGGAAGAATAGACACACAATTAAATGTATTTTTTTTTGTTAAAACTGATATAGGGTATTTGATTTGAATCATTATGCTTTAATGGAAAATATGAATGTAGCAGAGCACAAGATATAGTATTTTCTTAATGGCCTCTCAACTGAGAAAATGCCTCCATCACCTTGGCCTGCGGACAACTCTGTATCATTTCTTGATAAGTGACCAATGTAGGAGGGCCCACCCTCTGTGGGTGGTGCCTTCCTTGTACAGGTGGTCTTGAGCTGTCTAAAAAAGCAGGGCTGAGCAAAGCACAGGGATTAAGCCAGTAAGCAGCATCCTTCCAGGGCCTCTGTTTTGGTGTCTGCCTCCAGGTTCTTGTCCTGCCTGAGTTCCTGCCCTGACTTCCCTCAGTGGAACTTTATGATCAAAAAAACTCTCCCTTCCCCATGTAGCTTTTGGTCATGGTCACGGTCTTTATCAGAGCAACAGGAAGCAAAGCAGGGCACCTGTTTACAGCTTTGGTCATTCTTCATTGGGTTGTTCATGAAGCCCTTCTTCCTATCCCCAAAGCATATATAACTTCTCCCTTCATCAAATTACTATAGACATTTTAACAGGCAATCAAGTTAATTCAGTGTGTGCTAAAGATAAACATGTAGCTGGCTAATATCAACCACTAGCTTTGGAGTTATAAGCTTACAATACAAACTGTTCATTTACTTATGTACTTCATGGGGATCTCAGTCAATGCCTGGTATCACAAAGAATTCAAATCAATATGCACAGGGGAAAGTCATCATTTCTGAAAGGTATTTAAAAATAACAAGACAGCAATTTTTAAGAAAGGAGTTTGACATTTCTACCAGATAATGTTTTCAATAGCAAGAGTTGCAAGGTACATTATTACTTGATTTATAGGAAGTAAGCCTTACTGATGTCAGGGCAAGAAGTAAATTGAATACAACTTCATAAGAAAAAAAATATGGGGACTGGAAAGATGGCTCACTGGTTAAGAGTGCTTTATTGCTCTTCCAGACAACTGAAGTTTGGTCCCCAATACCCACATCAGACAACTCACAACTGCCTATAAGTTCAGCCTCAAGGTATTTGATGCCCTCTTCTGACCTCTGTGGGCACTTGTGCCATGTGACACACACACACACACACACACACACACACACACACACACTCAGACACATACACACATATGCATAAACAAAAGAATAAATCATTTTTTTAAAAAATCAAGTATAGATTTTATATATATATATGGACATATTTTAGGGAGCTTCTACAGTAGTAGGTTTTCATATACTTTTAGAAGTGATCTTTAGTGTACTTTAGTGTAAGTTGTCCCTCCTCACAGTACCCCCTTTATCCTTCTTACCCATTCTCTTTCTTAATCCTCCGATTCTAGTTTCTCCTTTCTCTCTCCATAACACTATATTCTATTTTCCCTTCCTTGGGAGATCTTCTCTAAGAAATGGAAACACATCCCATGTTCATTGATTAAAGAATCATATTTCCATTTTGTCCATACTGTGTATTCAGTGCAGTTCCTATCGGTACATCATCTTGAAAATAAAAGTAGTCCCAACTTTTCAT
Source organism: Peromyscus eremicus (assembly GCF_949786415.1). Taxonomy (NCBI): domain Eukaryota; kingdom Metazoa; phylum Chordata; class Mammalia; order Rodentia; family Cricetidae; genus Peromyscus; species Peromyscus eremicus. The sequence goes on from NC_081428.1 coordinate 69,200,820, forward strand.
GGAGTCACAAAAATAATCCAAGTTATCAAGCAATCTTGAGAGGAAGAAGGAAGAAATTCTACATGCTGACTGCAAAGTTTTAATGAAAAAAAAAAGAAAAGAAAATCATACCAGTGACATCGAAAGAGACGGAGAGGGCAGGAGAGTAGACTAGAAAGGTCTAGAAGGAAGCCCACGCAGCCATCTTCCCTGAGGATGCTTGCTATTAAAACTCCCCTGGACAAATGCTTCTTTGCTGTTTGAGAAGTTCCCCAGGGAAGGAGTTTCCAGAGGTTCTCACAATAATTAACTTCTACAGCTCCCCATCACCCCGAGGACTCTGACTCCCAAGAATCACAGGTGGCGAAGAGGCAACTCATTGTTTCTCCCTCCGGAATTGGAAGTTGTCCAAATTAGCCACGGGGCAACTGCCAAAGTGTACAGGAACCCCAAAGCTGCTCTGAGCTTTAAAAATACCCAGTTAAGTAGAGGTATTCAGTGTTCCGAGTTTACAAAATACCAAAGTCAGCAATGGACTGGACCGGTTTTTCTCAATGCCCTGTCAAGAATTTGTATGTTGATAATAAATTTCAAGTGGCAAGTTTAAAAGATTTAAAAATACATATAAAACATAACCAAAAAGTTAAAAATAACCTGGAAACAAATTTCTAAAAAATTCTCAGATGGAAAAATGAATCAAAAAACATTTCAATCAGTAAAATAATATTAAAACCCATGGGTCACATAGAAAACCAGAGGGGTGTGCTCTAATATAAATGTAATTAAACTAAAACAATTGAACTAACTCCCAGACTATGATGTTGCAAAACTGAACGAGGAATTAAATCAAAGCACTAAGCTGCAGGAATTAAGACTAATATTAAAAGTTGTGAGTTGGGAAAGTATCACACTTCCTAAACACACATAAATGCACACATGCGCATACACACAAACATCTCTCATGAAAATTTAACTCAGAAGGCAAATGGAAAAGCCGTCAAAGTAAATTAGACAGACAAGAAAGATTTTAAAACTGTAAAAGACAAACATGCTAATAGAGTTGAAAACTTTGATACACTGTATGTTAAATAAAACAAGCCCCACCCCCCAACACAGCAAAAATGGAAACTTTCAATACTCTCATAATCAATGAAGGCGTCAAAGAGTTGGTCGTTGACGCAGTTCAGTAGGTGTTTGGATGCAGGAGCAGGGGAGGTCACACTGATCCTGTCACACTACCGATGACCACTGAGAAATGGAAGCAAATGTAGGCTGTACAACAGCAATCAAGGTATCAAAAAAGAAGAACAATAACAATAAAAGTTATAAATTCAATGAAAGAAAGAAATGCTATTTTAAGAGAGCAAGGTTAATTTGAAAATTGATTTCAGGGACTGTGGAAGTAGCTCAATGGGAAAGAAGGCTTGCTCTTTAAAAGCCAGGCTTGACCATGTGTGCCTATCACCTGAGCACTGGGAGGCAGAGACAGGGGACTCTGACAGCTCATTGGGAAGTCATCTCATCCAAAACGTGAGCTTGTAGTTAAGTGAGATAGAAGCCTGAGATAGAAGAAGTCACCCCTCTAAGACCTGCACCCCCACATGCATGTGCCCATCCTCATGGCACACCAGTAAAAGAAGAAAAGAGAAACTCTTTTCCATACAGACTTATGGGGCAATATGCAGACTGCACATTATTATTCAGAAATGTCACAGATTCCTTCTGAGGTTTTACTGAAACATGGAAACATTTACACATATATGTAAGTATTTAGAACATATAAACACACACACACACACACACACACACACACACACACACACACACACCATGAACATGCTTGTCTTTTTTGTGAAAGAAAAAATTTCATAAATTAGACTGTGGACTCTTGACTCCAAACCCATTTTCCAACACAACAACAAAGGAATGGTCCCTCATAGATCATACCCACTCATGGGTCAGAAATGAGCTTGAGATGCAGAGTTGGGCTATGGCCCAGGAAATCAGCCAAAGTGTAGCATTGGGTGACCAAAAACTCAGACCTAGCCACTTACAGCCCATTCCCAAAGTGATGCTCGCCTAGCTCTTCTCTCACCTAAGCAAGGGGAAAACTTTATCTTTAATGCAAAATACAAAGTGAAAAGGAGCAGAATGTAGAGTGCCCACAACCCTGGGATCTCAATTTAAAGAATATTTTCACTCATTTTCTCCAGCTTGATTGATCTGTATGGTGCTTCAGCTGTGGAAAACAGCATTGTAACTTAAGATGAAGGCCCCGACACAGACCAAATTGATGCTTCCAAGTAAAGTGGATCCAACATTCTGGAGGATGCACTGTCTCCTTACTTTTTGACAACGTAATTGGATTCAGGCACCTTAGAGAAGTTTGTTTCCACCACCACCCCCCCCCCCCCCCCCACACACACACTTAGGATTTTGTTAATGACCAATCTTGCTTGATATAATGTCGTGTCTGACTGGCCTTAAAGTGGTAATGAAATCACTGTAGCTCATGGGAGAGTGGCTTCTGAAACGTAAATTCAAGCTCATCTTTAAGCATGACGCACTCCTCTCTTATCTCCTTCCTACATCTTGAAACAACTTCATTGATTTCTGAACTCCATCTGACCCAGTTTCCATTGCTGGAGAGAAACACTTCAACCAGGGAGCCATGTTTGTTTTCTCATCTGAAGGAAGCGGAGCTGTGACGCACACGCCCTTTCTGAGTATCAGTCATACATCCCTACATTCCCTGAGGTCTTCCACCAGATTAGAGCCTTCTATGGTTCACTTCTAGAACCCGACTTAAAGGTTCTCAGAACATAAAACTGTCTGCTAAGATGGGATGAGGGCAGGCGGGCCATCTTTCATCCTAACTACTTTTCATTACTTGTTCATACTTTAACACATTCACCTTCTCTACATCTTCATTCCCTCAATTCTTCCCCAGACCCAGTACTTCTTTGTTAATAAAGAAGAGTAGTGGTTGGCGTAGGGGTGAGAATAATGTAGGAACAGAGGAAAGGAGGAGGAAGCCTGGACCATTTAGTGAGGAACTGGAGGAGAATGGGAAATGCTAAGGAACAAGTATGGCAAGGGTTTCATCGTTTCTAACGCTCTGCTACAAGGATCCACTTTACTTGGAAGCATCAATTTGGTCTGTGTTGGGCCTTCATCTTAAGTTACAATGCTGTTTTCCACAGCTGAAGCACCAGTAAAACTTGTCATCAACTCTGAAGTTTTCCTTTATTGCAAGATTAGTGTTTACAGCAATAATTCAGCCCTTTTAACAAACAAGACTTACTGGGACTCTTGCATGTCTCCAAGGACCAAGCTGGCCTTGCTATCTCTAGGTCACTGAGGTATTTACTGGAAGGCCACAGCAGAAGCATAAATCCCCTAAGAGATGACCTTGTCTTAATGCTTGACGCCTAGGTTATATTCCTAGGGACTGGGCAGATCTCAACGGGGAGTGTAACTGAGGTGATCCAGATGGGCCCAATCTCATTCCACAGTGCCTTCGAAACTGCAGTCTTCCCAAGATGTTGCCAAAGGAAAGTGTGACTAGGGGAAAATGATCAGAAATGCCATGCTGGGGGTTTTAAGAAGCCTCCAGGGAGAAGAAAGGACAAACAGGATTACCCCCTCAGACTGAAGAAAAGCATGCAGTTTCCTAATAATACCTTGAGTTCTGACCCACAGAGTAGTGAGATAACAAATACATGTTGCTCTAGGCCCCACATCTGTATCAATTTACTACACGGATAGGAAACTTACATAGGCACCATAGTCGAACACCGATACAATCGTCATCCTCTATAACCTTCCCCTTCCATTTATCAAGCCAACTGAAGAAGGGAGAAGGCCTAAGATACGCTACTGTGACGTACTCCCCTTCCAATGTCCCTGTCGAAAGGAGATCTGGAGATCATGTAGCCCATCTTTCTCCAGGCTCCCTGCCATACCTACCAGCTACTGGTCTTTATGGAAGACATAGATGCTGGTAGGTTTCTCATACTGCAAAAAATGGTCCCCACATCTGTGCATATATGGCAGCACTGACGAGAGAGAGAGAGAGAGAGAGAGAGAGAGAGAGAGAGAGAGAGAGAGAGAGAGACAGAGACAGAGACAGAGAGAGACAGAGAGAGAGACAGAGAGAGACAGAGAGACAGAGACAGAGAGAGACAGAGACAGAGAGAGACAGAGAGAGAGAGGAAGTTGGAAGGGAGCTTGATAGTGAAGTAGGAGTGTATACAAGGATTTGGAGGAGGGAAATGGGGGGTAGAAATGATCATATTGCATTGTATACATGTGTGGAATTCTCAAAAATAAAGAAGAAAGTTTTTTAAAAAGTGGGAACCAAGGTTACATATGAAAAGTTCAATCACGTTCTTATCAATTATTTAGGTATCATCTTTCATGTTTCTCTGGTCCATGCCCCTTTTCACCTTGGGAAATACATTCCACGTGTCCCATTGGACGCCCCTTAACCACAGATAGTACAGAATTATGTAATTTAGTGGGTTGTTACTCACTGTGATCATACCTTGTGCAACTTAAGGTCAGGCAGAAAAACTAGCATGAATTCTTTTCTTCACATTTTCATGGATACTAAGATTTGTTTTTCTGCAGAGTTTAGCAGCCTCAGCATTTGGGTTTTTCCCCTTCCGCCTATTAACAAGAGCAGTTTCGCCTTGCACTTAAAGGAAGCACCTGGCAGCCTGTTTGGCATGTCTGAATTAGCAGCACCTCTGTTTTGTTCAGGGGCCACTACTAAGTGGAATAAGGGTTACTGAACATATGTTCTCTAACAGTGCGGCAGTCTGTCTGGTGTCAGACACGCTACCAAGTGGTTAAGCGACAGGTGTCATGTGAGGTGTGGGACAAAGGCCCAAGGAAGGGTTCATGTCCCGATCGTGAGGAAGAAGGACAGCATCAGGCTTCATCACATTCCCCAGAATGACATGTAACTCAAAACTTACGATTTGTTTAATTTCTAGAATTTTCCACTTCACATATGTAGGCCACGGTATATTCTAGGTAACTGAAACTGTATTAAATAAAACTGTGAATAAACAGGGACTGTGGCATCAAGGTATCTCTTGGGATAATTTACTCAAATCATGACTACTAAGCACTTGATAAATAAGCAATACAAAAAGGAAGCAAGGATTCCACAGGAAGTGAAAGGGTCACATTTTAGCTGGGTGCTTCCGCGCTGCAGCTGTGGCTGAAGCTATTACTTTTCTTTAGCATCCTTTTATTTCAGACAAACACACACATTTGGAGACGGCTTCCCAGGTCCTTTCCACTGTATAAACACAGACAAACGCTTTAGTGGGCAGCAGGACAGAAACAAAGAAAAGCAAGCAGGAGACAGAAGGAAGAAAACACACGCAAGGGTTTTCCGACAGCTTGCCTCACTGTTCCAACTTGGAAGTAACATTGACATCTAGATGTGTACACATTTACACTTCTGAAGATTAGGGGACCCTCTTTCTGCTGAAGTTGGTGGAATCTTCACACAATGGTATCCCTCTAGCTCTGCTGACATGCAAAAATCCAAGGGCAGGTAAAGCATGGCTGACTTGATTTGAAATGCTGTACCTAGGCACTTCCTGTTTTGAAGTATGCAAACAAGACAGCATTATCATCTTCTTCCCTCCTGGCAAGTCTCTGCTCTCCCCCAGGAGGTGCTTTATGAAGTCACTCCGACCTGACCCTTAGCAGTGAGTGCTATGTGGCGGCAACAGACAAGGTTGTTTCCTCCTGGGACCACTGGCCCCAGACTGGCTCTCCTTTCACTGCGTTAGTGCCAGGGCTTTCTGCTACCACCACTGGAACAGAGTGACGCTGTTCCCCACCATCTACGCTTGCCGGACTGTCTACCGGTCCTTCACTATGTCATGCCTTTCTTTACCTTTCTATTGGGGACGTTCATCTTTCCTTAATTAGCTCAGGTATCACCCATTAGCCTATCAATATTTTCCATGTCCCAATACATTCTTTAGCCATATATCTAGTTACTTTATCATGCTTATCTGTCTCACAGGGGAAGAATTATTACACATTTTTTTGTTGTGTAACCTGTGATAGTCTGTAAGACTTCCGAATTTATTTATTTTCTCTCCACCCTAGATACTCTATGTAACAACTCTCACTCACTCCCCACAAACTGATGGACAAAATAGTGGGTTTTTCCATAAACATCCACTGAAGCACACCACGTACTCTTCTAATCTCCTCATTACCGAACATACTGACTCACCAAAAAAGAGAAACGACAGTCTAGGAGATTAATTCTGTTAGGTTTCACCATCTCTGCTACTTGTTCAGTTATCAAAGGAAGAGAAATTGAAAACAGACGCACAAAAAGCTGTGCAGCCCACAGACCTACCACTATGAGGATGTGCTGAAGAGCTGCGGCTAGTGAACAGGTGAGTATCAGCATAAAACTGTGAGCACGTCCTTCCTTCCCTACTGATCTGCCACGGGATCCCAGGTAAATCCAACACCCCTGCCTGCTGGCTTATGGTCCACCACAACCGTGACGCAAGACAGCATGCATGCCAGAAATAAAGTTTTGTGAAATAAAAGTGAAAATGGACAAGCGGTGAAAGTCAGAGAACCAGGGTTCCTTCTGCAGACGTGTCACAGAGGACCTTCTGAAAGCCATCACCGACCTGTTTCTCTTTTTAGGTCTATGACAAGGCAAGACTCAACTCCATCAGTAATTCTCAACCCAGTTTTTAATTCCATTATACATAAGAATATGCCACAGTCAGTTGAATTTTAGATCCAGGGTATGGATCTAAAGATGTATGTATGCACACAGTTTTGTCTCATGGAAGTTGTTCCCTTGGGTGACACCAAGAAACTCAGAACGCTTCCCGTTCCAATACTCTTGGTTTTATATTCCTTATATAACTAGTGTCACAGAAAGTATAGTAGTATAAGGGGGTTTGTTCAAGGTCACTGTGGCAGAGGAGAGACTCAATCCTTGACCCAGAACTTTGGGTCTCTCTGATATGCTGCATGAGGAGGGACCCCACACAAGCTTCAAGATGCCTCAGGATTAGACATGTCTTGGAAACAATGACTTCCTCACTGCTCTTGGATTTCTCTGTCATCCTACTAGAAACTGTGCCCCCTGGGCCACACATGCCCAGAAGAGCCTCAAAAGCAGCCCAACACATTTGGAGATGACACAGGCACTTTGTCATGCCAAACTGGCCACCCTTGGAAGGGATCTGGATTAAACCTTGGGTTCTTTTGTGTGACTTTTTAATCAAAACTCTAGCTTTTAGAATAATGAGGATTAGTGTGTGAGGGATTTTCTTCTCCTTCTCTCTTTTTTTTTTTTCCTGGCATATATTATATTGGCAACATAGATTACTACACAGAGATAAATGGAATTGTAAATGTTTACATTGCCTATTTTCCTGTTTTAGGGGAAGCAAACAATTGATGAAATAACAACAAAAGAGAAACAATATTGGACCTAGAAGATCTCACCATAGAGACCTCAAGGCTACAGTGGCCCCACCACCCCGACTCACCCTCATCTGTTCTGTGTACCGTCATCCTTTTCCTGCTTGCTTTCTGTAAGACTACAACAGTGGCTCTCAACCTATGGGTCGCGACCCCTCTCACAGGGGTCGCCTAAGACCATTAGGAAACACAGATATTTACATTACGGTTCATAACAGCAGCAAAATGACAGTTAGGAAGTAGCAGCTGAAATCTTTTTATGGCTGTAGGTCACCACAACATGGAGAACTGTATTAAAGGGTCAGAGCATCATGGAGGTTGAGAACCAGGGCTCTAGTCTGTCCTTCTCAATGTTTATTTGTTCACCTACTATCTTTCTTCCCTCACTAGAATGTGAGTCTCACAGCAGAAGCATTCTGTCTGCTTTACACCTCGCTGTCGCAACAATGCATGATGATGTGTGGGTGCATACAGCAGGTGCTCAATAAGTACAGATGAAGGGAAGTTACACTATTTCCCAACAGGGAAGATCTTAGTGGGCTCACGGCAGGACCCCTACTAAACTTGTTTTCTCACCTTACTTAATGACTTCATTTCCTACCTGAGACAGAAGCTTGGGGATAAGCCTTAACCTGTCCCTTCTCCTTGCCCGGATGTCTTCTCTGGTCCCTCAACATTATTAACATGTGACTGCCTTGGCTCAGCCTCTTGTTTCTTTTGGATTAGTGCAAATGAAGCACAGTCCTATCTCCAAGCACCCGCTGTCTCCTGACAGCTCTCCCCACAACAGGATCCAGAATGACCCCCTAATCAATATCCCGGCCTTCCCTTATTCAAACCCTTCATCGGTGCTCAGGACTGTAAATGGCAGCAGGAAACGAACAAACAAACACAAAGGCCTTTGGATTAGATGCTGGTCAGTCTTCTCATCTCAGCTCTCTTTTCCAGACACCTTTCTCTATTCCTACTGCACTTTCGGTAACTCCCCCTTGGTCCCTTCCCTTCCTCCTACTCAACTGCTGGCAATGTCCTTGACTTCATGGGTTACTGGACAATTCAGTTATTACTTAGTTCCACCATCATCTAGAGCAGCTAAATCTTTCCTGCTCTTTCAATCCCAGAAAACAGTTTTCTTCCCATAGTCTCAGCCATCTCTAGTAATGTATTTGTCATACAAGGTTTGTTTTTTTCTTTTTTTGTAGGCATTTCTGTCCTCAGTTTTTAGACCCAAGGTTAGTGAAAATGCTTGGCACACATTAGGTCTACAAAAACCATTCAATGAATAAATAAACGGACAAGGGATACTTAGACCTCTGAACTAGACATCATCGTCCTTCTTTCCTACTTAAAGCACACTTAAATATAAAATCAGACTCCAGTTTCTTACCAGCAGAGTCTAGAATTTTCCTAGTCTTCTCTGTATACATCCTGTGGTCTGAATAGGGTTTCTCTTCCCTTCAAAATTACTTCAGTGCTGAGGCCATTTCTTTCATGGGCATCTTCTGATGTAATCTCCAAGAGAAAGTCCACCCTGAGCCCAGGGCACCAGCGAGAATGCAGGCAGTTTGAATGGCCACTGGCAGTACATACCTGATACTTTCTAGAAATGCCAGGATCCAGAAGCAACTGTATCCCCATGGCATCTGTCACCAGAGATGCAGAGAATCCAGGAGAGTAGGATGTGGGGTAAACTGTTCCCAGAACTGCTTTAGAGGCACAAGCAAAGTTTTCTTTAGAAGCAGAGTGTCACAACAGCTGCCTGAAGACACCACACATCCAAAATTAGGAGTGGGAACCAAGTTGAATAATCAGTTAATCAGTGTCTGGCTTCCTGAACCACCTTAATGAAACAAAATGCCAAAATTCACAGATACATTGACACTCCTGCTGATGACCTAAAATAGCATCCACTTCCGACTGAGCGAGCCAATTGCTAGCTATTGCATTGAACTCCTTTGCCTAAGGACATGTCAACAGGGTAACCTTATTTTCAAGATGAATTCCTTTCCCTTCTTCTCTCTTTTCCAGGTTGCCAGCGAAGTGAAGTAGCTTTTCCAAGGCTCCCAAGCCTAGAAAATGTCACTGTGATGGACTGCTAAAAAATCAAGTTATGGCCACTTGTGAAAAAGGGTAGCTCTGGACTGAGACAGTATGTGGAGTTCCTGAACATGGAAACTGCTAAAGCCACAGATAACCAGACTCAGTCAAGCCTAAGATGAGGAAAGGAATGGGGACCACATCTCAGGTGCCACTCACAAGAAGAATCCTAACATTGCATATTTATTTGGTGTTCATGTAGTCCAGCTGAGCACTATTAGAGGTGAGCTAACTCTTTGTCTCTGCAGACATTTGGTATATTGCAAAAGAGTAATGGCACGTCTGGATTCCCACCTACTGCTTGGTCACTGGTGGGACCATTCAATAAAAGGAGGCAAAAGCATTCTAAGAAATGTCCTCCAGAAGAAACAGAGGGAGACTCAGGCTAGGGTGTTAGCACAGATGTCGTGGTTTACTATGCCTTGCCTCCCTTCTGCCAACTGTAGTCATAGTCTCAGTATATGCAGGGGTCAATAGTCAGGCTGTGGGTTCAAATTGAATGATAATTGCTACACCTTAGGAAACTTCTTTAACTTTCTTATGCCTCCATTTTAGCATCTATAAAAGGAGAGCATCAAAGGTTCACAGTAAAGATACATGAGCTACACATATTAAGTTGCCAAATAGAGTACACACTTACTGTAGGATAGTCACATTTTAACCAGAACCAATAGTGTGAACTTTTGGAATCAAACTACTCCAGAGAACCGGTACTGCAAGCAAAAGACCCAATGGAGTGGCATAGGGACTTCTTAAACAAAACAAAACGAAACAAAACAAAACAAAAACAACCCCTCCCCCCAAAACCACAGTCCCAGGCCTTATTTTGCTCCTTGAAGAAGGAAAGAAACAGCAACATAAGGATTTGTCATCTTCACTGGGGAATCTTACAATACGGTAGGGAGCACACACAAGCATAAAGACAGACACACACACACACACACACACATACACAGACACACAAACACACAGGACTGTGATGAGACTCACAACAATTGTAAATGAAAAAGAACAATTAGAAAAAAGTGGAAGTTTTTCAAGTGCTTCTTAATTCATAAAGAATAATTTCATAAATTACATCCACAGGCTAATTGATTAGATCATAAATCTGGATTCTAGAATAAAGAAGGACAAAGTCCGTTTTACTTTGAATAGTCCCCTCAATAAGCCCAAGAAAGCTACGCCTCAGGAAGCAGGTTCTGATGATCTACTCCCTGTCCTGACCTCCTGGCAAGCTGATATGGGGACCATACATAGAGTACACAGCCAACTATCTGTACCCTAATCGCTCAGTTGAGATCAAAGATGGATTTCTGAATGGTTTAGGCAACATTTGCTGATGGAACAGAACCCTATGATTGGCATGCTTGAACCAAAGACATAAAAGACCCTTTCATCAGAGTATTGACCAAGAAAAAAATTAACTAGGTTTTTGTACTACCTGCAATTCTCAGCTTGGTAGAAATGTACTCTGTGTTCTGCTGAAAAACAGGCTGTATTGATTATGCTGACACCGGCAGTCAGGCCGTGTGGCACTGCATTGGCTGTATTTTTTTCTTTACATCTTAGATAAGAAAGGAGGTTATGATTCATCTTGCACCATCTGAGTCAAAAATTCATTTTGTCTTTTTTGTTCAATTAGTTTTCTGCATTCCACATTAAAAAGCAAGAGTAGTTTGCTCAGCAAATGAGAACATTGTGGTGTGTCTTGGGGTGTTGCTTTCTCACACAGAATGACTAAACCCCATGTCTTAGATCCTCTAATGATATTCCAATAACAAGATAACACTACACAAAATCACAAAGCATTAATTCATGAAAATATCAGAGAGATTATCATATGCTAATCACAAATGACATCTATCAAACCAGCCCTGGGAGACAGTGCTAACATCTCTTGAGTTTTTGAGTCTTCTACTAATGGTTCAGAACACATTTACACATTTGCTTATTTAATTTGATTCTGGAAATAAGCAGGCAAAATAGATTAGAGGTAATGATCTCCTTTTAAATAGGTGAAATAACTGAAGCTCAGGAAAATGAAAAACTCCTATGACAGAGCCTCTCCCCTTACTCTTTCTCTCTGTGCTGATTGGGAGACCGAGCCCAGAGCCTCATGTATCCTAGCCACATGCCCAGGCCTGGTTACCTCCCTCTGTCTGTCCCATGATAAGCTAGTTCTCCTGGCAAACTAACTAATCTGAAGACTGCTGACACAATGGTTCTCAGTGACACATAAGAAAGTGTTCTAAGAATAGCACAAAAGCCAAATGGTGGCAGTGTCACCGAGAAAAAAGACACAGACTTAGGCTGCATTTCTTAACTCCAACTCAAGTATTCATTCCCCTGTGTCGTCCATCAAACGATGACTTGCTCTTCTTTATGACTGTGCTGTATCATCTACATTAAATACCAATGTCACATTGATGGTCAGCAATATTAGTATCTCTTATTTATGCCAAGTACCATTAGTAACACTGACCCCAGAAACCCTTAAGCAGAGTAAGTGTATGGCATCAATGCTATGCTTTGTCATAGTCTACAATCCTATTTTAATCTGATTACTTGGCACTTGAACTTTCAATGCAGTGAACTTCCTTATAAACCCCAGGGAATTGGGTTAGCACCAAATAGAGCATAAATGGCCTTGGAAATTGACTTGTGTTACCCTTGGACTCTGAAACAAGCACTGTTGTAACTTTATACAGATGGCCATTTTCTAAGCCATCTACATTTTAGTAGCATACAGAGAACAAACTACAAAAAGTGTTTGAAGCAAAGGCATCATGAAGTTCTAAAGATGTCAACAGATCATGTGGCTTAACCTCCTAACAGTGCAGATAAAACCTGTAGAAAAGAAACTGGCCTACCATGTTGTCATAGATCAGTTGGGCAGCAGGACAGTCTGGCACCCTGAAGGACTTAAAACACTGGATGCCAAGACCAGTACCACATTCTACTGCCTATAACAAAGATAATGAGTTTGTCTTCATTTTTTTAAAAAAATATATCAAATTTTATTTAAAGTTCAGAGTCAGAGAAACAAATGAGGACTGAGGTCAGAGCTGTACAGAACTGAAGTGAATGAACCTTGAAGAGTTTAAGGCATCATGGCTGCTGCTATTAGCCAGCATTTAGGAGCGTACTGGGATAAGGTCAATTACAGATATTAATGACATGTATGAATACTGAAGTAGATTAAACGTTCATTGATATAAGTAAAAACACATGGCAATGGATAGCTTAGAAATATGACAAAAATTACGAATATACCGTATACAGAATGAGTAATGGGAAGTTCACAAGCTCTACGCTTTCTGGGCTCCAGTCTCCCTTTGCCAAGGTCATAAGGCCAACCAGCAGAGGCTTAAAACCTGTTCCCATGATTCCTGCCTACTGCATCCTCATTGTTTGCTTCAGCAAGACATTCCTGGACAATACTTCTGTGAGCTCGTACTGAAGTCTAACGAAAGATGTTCATTGCCAGGTAAGAACGGAGCTAGGAACAGGGTGCATACAAATGAAAGGCTCGACAGAGACCCCAGTGAGGGCTGAGATCAGCGCTGTGCAGGATGAAGCAACTGTAGAAGAATTTAAAGCAACATGCCTGACATCATTCCGTGTTAGGGACAGAACTGAGACAATGTCATCAACTTAGACCTGTCTGTGGGACTTTGTGTCTAGTGGGGCATTGGGTACTGTCTGCTTGTTCTTGATAGGCAGTCAGCTGTGTCTTCTGCCAACACATCACACCTCAGCACACCATTTTCTACCCTGGTAATAAGTATTTCTTCCCATGAACTTCATTAGAATTTTATGTAGTATAGGTTATTCAGTGCTGCGGCAAAATTTCATGAATTTGGTGGAAAAGAGTGGCTTTTCCCTAGTCAGTTGTAACTCTGTTCTACATCAAAGCCTTTGGCAGCAGAGGATTTAACAAATGGCTCTCCTTTTTGGTCACTAATGTACCTAATTTCCATTATCTCCCACGGTACACAGTACAATGATTGGTGTTTAGTAGGCACTCAATAAATATTTGTAGATGAATGAACCTGCTAAATAAAAAGCACAACGGATGCCTACTAAGTCTAACTCTACAGATGTTCAAACATTGGCTTTGCTGATGGTAAATTAATTATGTCTTCCAGCAAAGCTGATGTCACTTCCAAGTCTGCAAGGAGATAACCATCAGTGTGCTTTTAGAGAAAGTCAAGGGGAAATTTCAGGTTGTCGGGAGGAAGGGCAGAGTGCAGGGGAAAGGCAGCTGTGCTCTCTGTGAAGCATGGCTGGGAGGTAAGGTCAGAAAACGCATAATTAGCACTTGTGGCTCTAGGACTCAGTCCTATCCTTGTCTCAGTACAAAAGAGTGCATGATCTAGGAAGCAAGACTTTCTTATGCCCGCACACAATGTGCGGCCCACCAGTACTTTCTCTCTGTAATTCAAGTTTGCTTCCACAGTTTATGGTCAAAGGATGTTGAATTTACGAAGTAGGAGCATCTTTTCTACTTTCTTTGTGTTTCTGATAAAGTGGATGCTGGTAAAAGTAATCGCATGAGCAGGTGTCTGCTGATTGGATCAATTCCGTATAAAATGGCACTTGTGGACGGTGGTTCCAGGCATTGGGGGGGGGGGGGACTACTTAAGGATGTCCTTTCTAGAACAGTTGCTACAGACAGCTTATGTATACATGGGCACCTGATAGTTCTTTCAATTTGACAGCCTGTCTTCTGACCCAATTCTTTTAGAGCAGGAGGAAATTACAGAGGCAAGAATCTCTCCTGGGAACCAAAGGTTACAGAGGAAACACAGCGTAAAGTAAAATATGATATAGTATTTCTAAAATAAAATTTCAACTACGTAACCTTTCTTTCTACCAATTTAGCCCTGAATTTCACAGAAGACATACAGAAAGGAGATCAAGTCCAAGGGTGTCAGTCCAACTTTAAGCTCACTGAATGCAGCAACGACACCTTACTCTACTCATACGTTCTCCAGTGTCCTTACATGATTAACAAGAAAGGAATGGAAAAGCTAGGTTATAATTCATGGCTCTGTCACTAAATGACTTGTGACCCCGGGGAACTAATTTCATCTTCTCCCCAAATGAGGCAGGTTCCTAGGCTTAGATCCCTTCCGTGGTTAACATTTTACGGTTCTAAAGGTGACAAATAAATACGTGAATGGCATATTCCCATTCTAGTGACTGTTGGCTTATCACTCTCATTTATGAGTTGCCAATCCTTTAAGCACAGGAGCAGAGGTGGGGGTACCACTGAGATCTAACCACACCATCCTCACTCATGTCTATACATTAGTGAGGAGGATGGACGAAATATGTAAAAGAATGTATATTTAAATAGAATCAGAAAAACTTTTTTTGTATTTGAAAATTAGGGCACTCAGGAAAAATATATATACATATATATGTATATATACACATACATACATTCATTACTTTTAAGGGTAAATACATTCTTACCTAAGTATAACAAAGGTGTATATCCAGATCTTAGTTTGTAAAAATATCTAGTCCAGTTTACTTCTTTACCTTTACCTTTGTAACAGCTCCATTCCCCTTTCTACCATCAAATGTTTTTAGGGTTTTTTTTTTTTTTGGTGTGTGTGTGTTTGCGTGTGTGTGTGTGTGTGTGTGTGTGTATGTGTGTGTGTGTACATGAATGTGCAGGTGCACACATGAAGGCCAGAAGCAGATGTTTAATGACTACCTTTATCTCTCTCTGTCTTACTCTCTTGGAATAAGATCTTTCACTGAAACTGGAACTTGCTATTTTGGAGTAGGCTGGAGGGCAGCAAACCCCAGCAATTCTCCTGCCTCTTCCTTCACATCCCCACCCAGCACTGGGCTTACAGGCATATGAAGCTAGGCACAGAATTTCACTTGAATGCTTGGGATCCAAACTTAGATCCTCATGTTTACATGGCAGGTATTGGTACCAACCTAGTTGTCTCCCTAGCTAGCCTTCATTTCTACTCTTTAATCAGAAAACAAATTATATCTACAGTTTTCAAAACTCTCAGTTGTATGACCGTGAATGAATCATTTGGGCTTTAATTTTCTAGAAAATGAAAAATTATCTCACATAACTTCTATGGCCACATTCTTTGTAAAACTATAAATCTTGGGTTCCAAATCAATGTTTAACAGCACACTGACTGAATTTACAGAAAAATAACATGTGCTAAGATGGAAGACATAAAGCCCTGGGAGTTACTTATTTAGTGTTGTCAACACTCACTGCTCTGAGCAAATACTTTACAAGAAGTTACCACCATAAAGGAAATACATCTAATATATCTAACTGAGAAAACACTGCACTCCCATGACCCACAGCTACCTTCAAAAGGGAAAAAAGAAAGAAAGCCCAAAAGCCCCAACTTTCCCCGCTAATCAATACCACCTTTTCTCTAAACTACCCATTTTCTACTTTTCCTCCGATGCTGTGGTTTTGAGGTTTTTACTTACTTAGGTTATGTGTGTGTGTGAAAACAAGATCCCCAAAGCCTGAGGCTCCAGCTTCACTACAGGAAGCTGCCCACCCGGAGTCGGTCCACATTCTCTCATCAACAGGGATACTTTGGAAATCACTTTCTTGTCACACAACAATAAAGGGTATCAAGTTCAAATCACCCCGCACCTTAGTTAGGACCCACTAAGCCATTTCCAAAGCAATCGCATGGCCCTGTACAGATCTGAAAGTTCAGACACAGTACGTTAACTGATCTAACTGGTCCATGACCAGCTTGGTAATGTGGTCAGAGGGCATAAAGTGCAAAGGAGAGACTCAGGAGTGGGGAGGTCTGCACTAGGGCCATCCTGGTTGGCTCTCTGTCTAGTGAAGGCAGCATAGTGTCCTGGAGAGCATGGAGGCTCATTATCATCTGGTTTTCTCATCTATGGATGGAAATGAATTTACTGTTCCCTTACCTGGACTGCTGTCTAGCTCAGATGATAAAAGAAGCATGAAAGTGTTTTAAAACTAACATTAAAAACTTTAATTTGACTCATTAAATTTATAGACACACACACACTTTGTTTTTCCTGAGACAGAGTGTCCCTGTGTAGACCTGGCTGTCCTGGAACTCACCCTGTAGACCAGGCTGGCCTCGAACTCAGATCTGCCTGCCTCTGGCTCCCAAGGGCTGGGATTAAAAGCAGATGTGATGGACTCATTTTGGAGGTGCATCTACTAAGGGTGACTTTAGATAACTCAGTCACATGATGTCAGAGTTGGACATTGGAGGAAAGACATAGTGACCACACACAGCATATGGGTGCATCACCAGCTTCAACATCAGAGAGAGGATTTTCACCTATATTTCTCAAGGGTTTTGTTTTGTCTGTTCAAAAAGCTGGTTCTCCATACATAAATGGGAATTTCCAACTCTCCCACCCCATGCCTGTGCTTCTGTTGGCCAAGTCCATTTCACACGTGACTATCTATCAGTGGTTGTCAGGCTAGACCCGGGGTTTCTTTCCTCCAAAATTTCAAATGCACCTAAATCACGTTCCCAGTGTCCTAAGCATCTCAGGTGAGTTTGTGGATATGCTCACTCCCCGAGTGACCCAGCTAGCACAGGGAGGAACCGATCCTCTGTTCTAGAGCTGTTTCGGTCCATGGACGTCATCGGGCCTCCAATTTGAGCTCAGTAGAGGAGGTGTTTAGCACTAAGCGTGGTGAGCAGGTGACGTCAGGAATGACAGTTCATTCCCATCATTCTTCCTTTGGGGTTAACAAGGGCCTCATACTGCCGCTGCTCATGTCTTCTAAGCTGTCCCAGCATCCTTTGGAAGGAAAAGAAAAGCCTAGCTCCAATCACAATCCCATTTCCATGCAAAAGTTCTCACTATCTTCTACTAACAATCCTCAGAGTTAAGTACAAGATTCCCTCAGAAAGAGTTTACCTTGTACTGCTCTGAAGGCATAGCAATTCTTTGAATAGCCTCGGAAACAACTTTGAAATTCACACACATTAGTTTTTTGTTTTTTTTTTTAAATTAAGACAACAGCATATAAACAATGCCAAGACAATTATATTGCATGCTTAAACATACACTGTCAGATATTTTCAGGCTCCTCTCAGATCCAGTACAACATCCACTTTCAGAGATTGGGCACCCAACAGTTTTGTCTGCAGTCCTAGGAGCAGCTCAGTCAGAAGACTGCAATTGGAATTGTGCTGTAGACTCTCGCTCATGGACTGTCTCATAGGCAATTACGTTTCCTTTCTTTTTTTTATTATAAAGAAATGTTCTATTCATTTTACACACCAACTACAGATTCCGCCTGCCTGCCCCCAGCCTTCTTCCCCAACCCACCCCCCCATTCCTACCTCCTGCAAGTCAAGGTCTCCCATGGGGAGTCATCAGAGCCTGGCACATTCAGTTGAGGCAGGTCCAAGTCCCTGCCCGCTGCACCACAGCTGCACAAGTTGTCACACCTTAGGCACTGGGTTCCAAAAAGCCCACTAATGCACCAGAGACGGATCCCGATGCCCCCGCCTTCAAACTGGATGGAAATGGAAATCTTGGAGTCTGTGATCTCAGTCAACACAGAAAACTCTCAGATATCTTCAAAGAGCCATTCCAAGATGGTCTACAGTTCAACTTTTCCTTTATATTTTCCTTGGAAATGACTTGGAAAGGGTAAGGCCTGAGCTGCTCAGTAGTCATGCTAGCCGCTCAGTTTTCTAGAGATTTGCCCTCCGTCATTTTATATCTAATTTTAAAGTTCTCTTTGAGTTTTGAATTCTTTGTAAGTTAGAAGATTTCTAGTTCTTTACCCCTTGGTCACTCTAAGCATCTGCCACCAGAGCTAAGGCTCCCTTCAAATGTAAAGGCACCCTTCTAGTTTTCCACCAAACAGGTAATTCTAAGGGATAAGACCTTGAGCCAAAGCTCAGGTAATACAATAGTTAGTAAAATTTTTTCCAATCTCCAAATGCCTTCTGGTCCTCTCAACTCTTTCTGGATAGAGAGTAAGTGAGAATTTTATCTACTTCCGATGGCCAAACAGTGCTATTTCACTTTTCCTCTTGGTCTTCAGGCGAGCATATGGACCTTCTCTTCTTTCCCTCACACAGGACCATTGTCCGTCCGGACATCCGTATTGAAATCCCCAGGCTGCTCCTGTCTGTGCCCATTGATGGCACAGCTTCTCTGCAGCCGAGAAGGTGATGGGACATGTTTAAATGATGTTAAATGATGGTCAAGGCAGGCCTGTAACAAGTACTTTCGCTCCTGACTTTATGTTGCTAAGCAACATAAGCCAAGATGGCATTCCAACTAGGCTCTGAGGCTGTGCTTGTGAGCACTTTCCATGGAACCATCTCCTTGACACTAGATCTCAACAGGCAACTCATTAGAGAAGGTGAAGTTCAAAGGCCTCAGCCAGAGCTTAGAAACCTTTTAAAGACTTGTCTCAACTGACCCCTCCAACCCATTGCCTAATATTTGCCAATTCCACATGGGGGCTTCAATTCCATTTTTCCCTTTTCATGTCAAAAATTTCCTCATCAGAAATCTTCCCACTTCTCTAGGATCTTCCTATTTCCAAAGTTTAATTAAACTAAGTGTAAAGACTCACCCAAAGCTTAATGACTACATAATTACTTTTCTATTGCTGCCTCTAGATATTCCTTCTTTTCCTGAAATTTCTCAGAATGGTGGCTGCATGTAGATTAAATCACATATCACTTTGTGTTCTGGCTGCAATAACACATCGTAATTTTTCATTGGCCCCTCTGGGACATAAGCACTTTCAGAGGGAAAACCCAATGCCTGTGGAAACACCACCAGATTAGCCTGGACAGATCCAGGCTTTCTACATAAAGTCCATTATTGTTCAACAATCTTGGCACCATTTACAGTTTGTTTACTTTATCTATTTAGGAGAGAATCCTCATCCCTCATTGCCCATCTCTCCAAAGGCAATCTCCCCACTAAACCCCTTCCCTGAGTTTATGATCTAATTCCCTCCATCTGAGGGTCTGGTGTTCAAGGGCATAGGCTTGGTGTACAGCTTGAAACCCAGTTCTACAGCCCATTATTTGTTGATATTGGGCAAAACACTTAACATTCCTGGACCTTAATTCTCTAAGGGGGAACATGATAGTGACATCTACTTTGCAGGATTACATTCTTGCATAAGGATAAAATAAGCTAATTTCTGAAGTTCATAAACTAGAACTGCCATATCATAAACACGCAGTAAAACCAAGACCTTCCCCAGTTCTCTCTGAAGGGTAGAAACCTCCACTTGGCAGTGATTACATTGACTGTTGGTGACACACCTTTTACTGTTGCTAGAATCTAAATTTAAATCAAGTGTTATTGATGGATTTTTAATAGGGATATCTTACTTTCTTAAATAAGCTGCATGTCTCTGGAGCTTTGGTGAACTCTGATTATCGAACATATTCTACATGCCAAGAACTTGGCTGAGTGTGCTCTATAAATATTTCATGCATTGCTCACAATCACAGTATAAGGTAGCTATTGTCTCCACACAGTAGATGAAACAGCACCAGATAAGGCTGAGGGAACAGTTTGTGCAAGTCTTCTAAGCTAGTATGTAGTAGAGCTGAGATAGTTCTAAGATCATGTGTATCTGTTTTCTGAGTGTGTAACATTTACACATTGTTGCTCAGTTTACTTTATCACTGCATACACTGTTGCACAATATCTAAAGCACACACACTCAGAATTTAGCTTTTCACTTTTAATATATCTTAATTATAGACAGCTTACTTTTAATCATTAACATATTTTCAGTGTATCGTGGGTTCTGATATACACCCTCCTCCTATTATACTGAGGATAGTGCAATAAACTTTTACTATACTCCGATATAAGCAGACACCTCTGCCTGTTTCTGTCTTCCTATTTTCCATGCCTTTGTGCCAATTCCCATAATCTTATGTTTAGCCTCACCGTTTGATTTCACTGGCTTGATGCCGTTTCCACAGTGAATTTGCTGGTGTTGACAGAAATGCGAGGGACCATTTGCTCCACATCTTTAATCACCAAGGTGGGAAACTCGGCTTAGGCAATGGAGGGACCTGCTAGTAATACTTAGCTGGTCAGGGGCACAGCAGGGACCAAAATAAGACTTATTTAAAAAATTATTTTTTAACATGTAGTTGCTTATTTAGTGTGTGCAGAGGTGCAGAGAATGGGCCTGGGAGATGTGTGAGTCACAGTAAGCTTGTGTGTGTGTGGGGCGTGGGGGTCAGACAGAGGACAACTTGCAACAGTCAGTTCTGTTCCATGATGTGGGGTTTAGGGATTAAATGGTCACCAGGCTTGGTGGCATAT
Organism: Peromyscus eremicus; assembly: GCF_949786415.1. Classification (NCBI taxonomy): domain Eukaryota; kingdom Metazoa; phylum Chordata; class Mammalia; order Rodentia; family Cricetidae; genus Peromyscus; species Peromyscus eremicus. Next base: position 69,221,724 of record NC_081428.1, read on the forward strand.
ACCTTTAACCTGTTGTCATCTTGTCAACTTGATGTACCAGGGAAGAAGGAACCATCATTGAAGAATTGCCCTCCCATCAGATTGGCCTGTGTGCCCGCCCATCTGTGGCCAGGGTGTCACAGTGGGTAATTTTCTTGGCTGCTAGTTGACCAATAGACCCTATTGGTGATGCCATCTCTAGGCAGATAGGCTTGGGTTGTGTAACAAAGGTGGCCGCAAGCCCGGGAGCAAGCCAATAAGCAGCATTCCTCCATGGTCTCTGCCTTGAGTTCTTGCCCTGACTTCCCTCAATGATGGCCTGTAATGGAGCACAAGGAAACAAACCATTTCCTCCCCAAGTTGCTTTTGGTCATGCTTCTTACCACAGTAACAGAAAAGCAAACCAGAACATTAGCTGAGCCATCTCCCTGGCTCCAGAATCAGAGCTCTTTATTCCCACCTCATAGCCTTTGAGCTAAATTACAGTGATATCTGTGTACAGGAGGTGTATGCCTTTCATACAGCAGTAACACCAACTCCACACACTCTCAGCTTTGGGTCAGTGGCCTCAGTTTGCCTTTCACTGTGTATCAGAGAAGTCACGAAGATAGGAAATACATGAGCATGCAAAAGCCTGTTCAGTTCTCAAGCCTGGAGCCTTTACTCATTACTGTGACCCACGTGACCGTTCTCTACACATCTTTCAAGAACCAACTCAGAAAGCATGTGATGAGACCAACACACAGTAGAGAAAGAATGTTCAGAAACTATTATACCAACTCAAATGGGGTAACTTAGTATCTCTTAAATGTAATGAGAAAACTATCTCCTATTTCACAGTTTTTAATATGTTGCAGTTTGAAATTTATTTTCCCAGAATTAATCTATTTCCATGCTACAAAAATAACAGTTTTTAAAAACAATGAGATCGGCTGGCCAACAATCTCTACATTTCAGATTGATTTTGAGGGTTTGGGTTCAAGGGTGACTTCCGGTTCTTCACAGCGTTCACAGGAGTTCCTAGGACTCCGCCTTTTCCTCTACACACTCACAATCGTCCATGTGTTTGTCTCATCCCTTCTGCATTATAGCTCCCTTGACAAGCTGTGTCCACAGTAGCTCACAAATAACACAGACCTTCGACTTATACTAACGGACTGGGAAGAATAACATTAACTGTTCACAGTTACTCATAGTTTTAAAGAGGGAAGAAGCGACAAACAGAAAAGCATTTTTTCCTCCTGAATTCAGTCATGATAAGACTCGAGAAAACAGTTAAGTCATATCAGATTCCAGGTTTTATTCATAAATATTTAGAGTTACATGCACAAAGATGATCTATCTTTGCCTCATGCAAAGGTAATAAACTGTCCAAAGTGTGTCTTGTTTTTTCATATCAAATAACTCTAAAACACCCTGAGGTTTTAGCACAAGCTCACTGTATTCCTATCCATGGTGGTCTAGTCAGAAATGCAGAGTACTGCATGCATACACACTACCTCTCCTACAATGGATGCAAACACTGCACCAGGGTAGCTGATAATAACCTCCATTCCTCAGTAGGGAAAATGGAACACACCATTTAATTTGAAAGTCAGCTTCAGCCCCACTCACCAAAGTACTCATCAGAAGGGGGATTTTCCATGTCATACAGCATCTTCTTGGTCAGGTGCTCCAGCTCATCTTCTGGCCGGAATGATGGGGGAACAGAAGGAGCCCCCATAGGCCCAGGGTGTCCAGCCTGGAAGAAAACACATAACCATTTAAACTTGGCCTAAACATACACTACAGCAATCTGCTTAACTGGGAAGGAAGCAGCATAGGTCCATCCATTTGTAGACCTGTGTTGGGCACTAAGATTTACTACTTATCCAGTGTCTGACCTTTGACCTTCCACTTAATTTACTTGCCTTTTCTAGATGAGTCTCTCATACTTTAGAATCTGTGTTTCCAGTAGCAGTAATCTAATTTTTCAATAACTGCTAAGTAGTTGCCATGCCATTGTTATTGTAGTAATCAGGAAGATGACCAATAAAGACTACACAGCCTAGAGAAAAGTCTACAGGTACATCAATAAAGATAGCTCCTCTGGAGAGCACGCACTGTCAGGGTTAAAGGAAGCTCTCTCGGAGAGGATTCAGAGAAAAGAGAAAAAATAGATAAGACTTCTTATACCTAGGTGAAGAAACCTCAGGTACCATAAAAAGCTCCTAGCCATTGTGTTTTCCTGTTCAAATAAATGTACATGCTACAGCTTTCACCATGCCCAAGCCAGAACACACTTCTATCACGTCCCAGTTAAGGAAGCTTAGCAACGTTTTCGTGCCATCGACACGAAAGGGAGCTCACTAGATTTCCCTTTCCTACATTTCAACTTACCATTGTCAACAGCACCTCGTATCTTTAACCAGGAAATTATAAAGATAAAAATGCTGTTATTAACAGTTTAGACACGAGGATAGCACTGGCCACTGTCAAGGGGAAGAGAGACGGATAGAGTGTGTGCTTGCTTGGTGTGGACGCACTCTTGCAACGGTTGCATGAGAGTTTCTGTCTTCAGAATCATTTAAGAGTAAATCTTACAAAGCTGAAAGCTGGGTATTCATTCCCCCAACATCTTCACTTGACCTAAGGACTTATCAGGCGCAAAATCCTGTAACACACACATCTCTTTATAGACATTATCATGCCTAACACAGTTTTGCTTAGTTGAGTGATGTCTAAGGCATAGAAGCATTCTCGACACAAATAAGACTTCACTGATAGTGTTTTACTCTTTTCTCTGTTTTTTACTATTTTCCCAGTTTGGAGAACCACTGTTCTATAATCATTTATCCTCTACACTGTGATCAGCTGTGAATTTTGTGTTAACTACTATCCACTGCCCAAATAAATGTCACTGTCAATGTCTGAGAACTGTAGCAATCTATGAGTAGAGAGAGGTAGCTTTAGAGGAAAGTTTAATATTACGGCCATTGAGTAAAATAATAATATTATTTTACTGGCCAGATTTACAGTACTGGCCATTGTTTTGTACTGTGCAGAGGAAACTTAAATTCAACCAAAAGCACTTGTTCACCCCTGTAACATTAATGCCATGGATGTATCTTACCACACCAGTCATTTCTGAAGTTCAGGGTGCATGGCGGGGTAAGAAAGCTGGTGACTTTATTTTATGTTATGTAAATGCTACTTTTGAAATTCATGAAATGGGACTTTTTTTTTAAACCACAATAACTTCAAATAATAAAGATATGCTGTTTACTCCTAAACCCCTGGAGTAAGTTTCTATATAATCCACGCCAAGTGGAGGATTCCAAGAGTAAGAAAATGTCAGAGCTGAGAAGTAACTTTGTGTGAGAGAGTAGGAACAACTACAAATGGCCCTATGAGTGAAGCGGACAGACAGGGAGCTTCAACTGAGTGCTGTCTTGTGACACTGAGGTATCTGGGGCTTACCCAAAGTTCAAATCCCCTCAGTCATTACGAGACGCACAGCGAGACAATCGGCACCTCGGGTACATGGGACTGAACAGTTTCAGAGCACTGTGAAGAAGGGCTCTCTATTTCAGGTGGCAACATAGACAGCAGAGATGGAACGGGAGGAACTGCTTCCCTTCAGGTGTGCAATAAAAGGAGACGTGAGTCCAGATGATGCTGGCATCTAAGCCCAAATTGTACCCACGCACCTTTTCCCCCAAGCACGTGTTGCACATGGCTTCCAACAGAGAGGTACTGGAGAATCCCCAACTGTCACTGCTACCAGCACTAATGCTAGCTGTTTTAATTCACTCAACAGTTACTAAAGAGCACATGATTATCTTGCTTCCAAAAAACACAATTCATTATTGCCTCTGCCTATGTATCTGATTTTTTTAAAAAAATAAACAAGAGGTAAGAAACTAAATCCATCTCCCACAAAACTAAGGCAGAAATGTCTACTCTTAGCACTTACTTTTCAAAATGACTAATTTCAAAGTACTCTGTCAGTATTTCACAGATGTTTTTCAAAAGTATCACCCTTTCCACTCTTCAAATATCCTTGCCTATTTTGCTTGCCGAGTTTAGAAGGGCTCTTTTCCATTTAAATTCTACTTTTTGTATATTGATGTTATTAGATTTATCATGCTCATATGTCCCTATAAACTCACTGTAAGTTGAAAACATTATAAGCCAAAGGAGCCCGTGATGCACCTCACATACTGGTCATCGCAACATAACAAGGCGCTATAAGCACTGTTCTGTCATGTGACATGTGGCCCCATGGGAGGTGTAGCCCAGTGCCACTGCTCAGCATCTTGAGAGGACATTATACTAAATATCATCATTAGCTTGGGAGTATAACAAAACAATAACAACAAAAAAACAGAACAACAAAAAACAATAAAAAAAATCCACCTCACATTTGTGTGCTTTCTACGGAATGGAGACCACTTTCACAAAACATAAAGCTGACAAGTCTCGAGGGGAACCACAGTTAAGCTGGGGACCACACTGTACTGTTAATTGAGAGTTATGTCTCATGAGGAAGGACCTAGATGATCTCACAGTATTTTGAATTTTGTCTCCATGACTCTCCTACCCACCTCTCTCCCAGGGTATAATACGGAACACGTCTGGGATGAATGCTGGGAAACCACAGATTGTTTAGGTAAGAGTTGGTTCTCATCCCAGGGAAGGTAGCCTAGGACACTGAGTTCAATCCATAAGAAATTTGTATTTTACCTTCACTCTGATAGACAATTATCTCTATAATTTCCCCTTTGCGATACAGATTAGGGCTCATGATCTCTTAAGGAAAATGAACAGCCATGTCCAACTTACTTATTTTCAAATGAGCAATTCATAGCACAGTTTAGGGTAGAAACAATTTACAATGTGTGAAGGGTCACTGGGATGGGATGATTTCCACTGTTTTCTGGGTTCTTCATTCAGAACTGTGAACATCAGTGGTATAATATTCACCATGATCCAATGATTCCTTGATTGCACGACCCTTTCCCAGGTGCCTGCTTCACATATAAGTAATCTCAAATGCTTAGAGGATGGCCCTGTATGACGTGTGAACATGCTTTATGGACAAGAAAACTGACGTCAAGTGGGTAAGTGAGCAACCCTGTGGTGGACAGGAGAACTCTGTGGAGAAACAGCAGAACTTGGACTCCCTGGTGAACTGAGTTGTGTGTATATTTGCTACACAGCAATGCCTCTCAGGGTTCCCCACTAATGTCTTCAAGCCCTTCTAGCTATGTTATTAGATAGTGATTTAGATTTACATCAATTTACTCTTATATAAGCCAAGATTTTTATATATGTGAGTGAAAGATTACTGTTCAGCGCAAAAGAAATCAAAACAAAGACGTTCTGTTGAATGTGCACATTAATCACCAATATGTATGTTCTTTGAAATGTCTGAATCACTTAGTGAAGGCACAAGAGCATCATAAGCCACACTGGTGAGTTGTCACAGGGTCAGACTTCAGACAACTCCAACTTTTCTTAATCTAAAGCGCCAAGGACTGCAAAGATCATGTCAAATTATTAAGAGTTTCTACCTCTGACAACTTAGGAGTTGTAGAAGAAAAAGACCCAAAGTAGACAATCACAAAAATGTGTAAAGAGTAAGATACAGGTGTGAGTCCAGTGTTCTAGCATGCCAGGAGAAGGCTGCTGGGAGATCTGAGCCTTTGTCCTTGGGGGATACATCAGATTTCATAAGAGCAATGAGGAAGGAAGAAGAAAGGGACGGAGTCCAAGAACAATGTACACGGAATACATGGGAAAAAAACTTAGAGGGGAAACGCGCTGAAATGAATAAGGCAGCCAACGCCGAGTCTTCATTGTAGGTAAGGGGAAATGATTAGGAGATTTTCAAGCGGTGGTTACCTTTGCTAAAGTTATGAATACAGCAGAATATTTTTTAGATCCCAAAGTTTATTTTAAAATGCAATCAGGGCTGGAGTAATGGCTCAACTTGATTTCCAACCACAAGGATTTTAATTCAGTCCATAGGATCTTGTTTAAAAAGGTCATTATTGTATGATGCTTGTAATTGCAGGGCTGGGTAGGCGGAGCCAGGCCTACTTGGTGAGCTACAACAACAACAACAACAACAAACCAACCAACCAAACCAAACAAAGACACAGACAAGGTGGGGCTCAGGGGATAAAGGCACTTGCTACAAATTCTAATAACCCTAAATTCCATCCCTAAGACCCACATGACAGAGGGAGAAAAGGACACCGACAAGTTACTCTCTGACCTCCACAGGAGCACCACGGCACCCTCCTCCAAAGAAATACATGTACAATAAGACAAAACCCAAAATGCCCACTCCGCAGCAAGGTGGCTGAGAGGGTAAAGGTACCCATTCCCAAGCTCCTCTCTTAGAGTGTATCCCTGGCACCCACATGGAGCGGGGAGAACCCACTTCAGTAGTTGTCCATTGACCTCACCCACGTGTGCTGTGGTAATGGAATTAAAATAATAAAAAAAGAACAAACGCAAAACAAGGGGGGGATGACTCTTCAGTAAGGGCATCCAAGGTGGCACTCTGGCCTCTACACCCATATGCATGCACATACTTGAATATGCACAGATGCACACACTAGTACACACACACACACACACACACACACACACACACACACACACACCACATACACAAAATTCACCCAGACATGAGGGTATTTCTAGGCAATTTAGTAAGTAATACAATTTTAAAGCTCTGATATTTACTTGTGTGGCTAACTCTCAATTTCTTTCTTGTCTCTGGGCACACAGGAAGCATTGCTGATTCCCTCTTTCAGTTAGAAGTTGCCATGAGCCGGGTGGCAGTGGCACACACCTTTAATCCCAGAACTTGGGAGGCAGAGGCAGGCGGATCTCTGTGAGTTCGAGGCCAGCCTGGTCTACAGAGTGAGATCCAGGACAGGCACCAGAACTACACAGAGAAACCCTGTCTCAAAAACAAAACAAAACAAAAACCCAATAATAATAATAATAATAATAATAATAATAATAATAATAATATAATAAAGAAGTTGCCACTAGAGGCACAAGAAGGTGGAGGCTTAGTCCTTCAGTTACTGGACAAAGAGGAGGCCTCTGCCCCTCAGGCTGAGCGAGCTGCTTCACACTATTACACCAGGGAAAATGGAAACCGATACCTTCAAAAGCCAATGCTGAAAGTCATGGGAAACTGAGTGCTGTTACTCTATGCAAGCACTTGTCTATTGCCCTTAATTTAAATACATTTTCCTCAGATCAAAGATCCAACTATCTGCACGTTCTGGTCCACATTACTAAACCGTTGCCCAGATAAGTGTCATTAGAAAAGACATATTATGACGCCAAATGTGCATATATAAGTCTAGGTTTTTCCTTGTATTACTAGTGGTGCTGTGTAGTAATGAGGAGTGGTTTCTGCAAAGGAAATACAAATGGACAGAATCCTTGCTCAACAAGAACATTTCACCATATTAATAATAAGGCAAACAGCAGCTTCTACCCAGCACAGTCACATTTCATTATGCTCCGAGTGGTTTGTATATTCATTCTTACATAGGATATAACTATGTTATTACATGGTTAAAAACTATCTGACCATTTGGAGCCTTTTTAATATTTTTTTTCTGTCTATAATGACTGAAGAACTTTATGGAATTATTTTCATTTCCTGGGCCTCGGTTTCTTCACTTATAAAATAATACTCTCAAAGAGTCCTTGATTTTATTTCATCATGCAAGTTTGTGACCGTAACATAGCAAGTGTCATTGTCGGCTCTGAGAGTGAAATCACATATTTCTCTGTTTAGAGATATTCTGTAGTCTGTAAAAATAAATGCACACTGAGTCAGTGGAAACCTCCCTAATACAGAGGTTTCCATTGTAAGAGGACGTGAACCGCTTTGTCAGCATCCTCTGAAGCATCCGCGCTTCATTCAGTGTTCTGAATCTGAGTAAGCAGCGGGCACCTCACAGGGCTTCTGCAGCCTACTGAACTTTCACTACTCTTGGGTTACGAAATCAAGAGGCTCTGAAAGTTAACCACTTTATCCCCCATGCCCTTTCCTTGGGTCGAGAAGGAAACTTTCCACCAACACCCACTTTTGGGGGTTGGTAGGGGTGGTAGCGGCAGAGTTTGGTTGCTATGTAGACAAACTGACCTGAACCTTTCTATGCACCCCAAACTGACCTCAAAACCATTGCCCTCCGGCCTTGGCCTCAAAAGTGGTAGATTATAGGTACAGGCAACCACAGCCCCAGTGTCTTTTCTGAGGAAAGAGGATGCATGAAAAGGAGCCCTCACTAAGACACAAACAGTGGGGGGTCTCAGGCCAGTGCCCACTCCCTGCAATGGTTCCTTCCAGCAATGCAGCTCCATGTGGTAAGGATCCGTGTTGTGAAGTAGTCACTCAATAACCCTCACTGCAGCAGCTTATCGCGTTACTGACGATGACCTTGCTTGGGGTCATTTTCCTCCTGTACCCTTACCTGCTGCTGATTTCTTACCTGCAAGGTACCATCTACTTCAACTTACTGCGAGTCTGAATCTCACCAGAAACGCACTCCTAGGCAAATACAACACCGGGAAAAAGCAGCCAAAATCTTCTGGAAGATTCCATGATAATGAATACTCTATCATTTCGGGTAGCAGAGACGCTCTTTTTTTCTTGTCCATTTGTAATGATGTACAAGAGGTTCCTCCTCTTAGAAGGAAAATGACTTCAATTATGTGTTCTTGTGAAAAGAAACATTGAAATTATCTTCTTTTCAAAAGGTAGAATTAGCCCCATTTTAGAGCTGAAAGGCTGCCAGAAAAAATACATATATTTCTGATAGCACCCCCCATCACCATTTAGCTGTGTCAAGTTCGTACTCTGCAATTTCCTGTGGCTGCTTTTACTTCTGGATTCTTCCTGAATGTCCCACTCCACTCAATGCCTCACTGTGTAAAAGGATGAAGTACCTTGTCTGGCCAAGGACAGAAGGTATGCTGGGATACCTGCTGTGTTTCAGGCTACAGCAGCGGACAGCAAGGGGCCATGGAGAAGTCACGTGGCAGGAGAGAGAGACCTGCCTGCCCCCTCCTAATGAGAACCCACGACTTCTCCATTGTCACAGTTCTGTTCTCATGCCATGGGTTGCTATCTCTAAAGCACGGTTCTTAAGCTAAAGTCTTCACAGGAGAGGATGGATGGACCTGTATTTCAGCAAGATGGGCTTGTTGAAAAGCTACTGTAACCAAGAGAAGGGCCGGGCATCCGCGAGGAACCTGCAGCGCCACCACACTAAGGTTTTAGGATGCTCTACCAGAGCCCAAATGGCTCTCATTCCCCATAGTTAGCACTCTTCGTCTCCATGTCAAGAGTGTCTAGGCTTGCTGACTTTGAGTTCCGATATCTTTTAACTTCCCCTAGGATTTTGCTTTTCTATTACTGATTTTCTCAGCTATAAGCTGAAGAGTAATTTATCTAATTCATAAAAGAAGCATTGTACACCACTAAATATTGCTGTTACAGTTACTAGGGAAGAAATGTAGAGCTTAAAGGAGATATTCTTAACAAAGGAAGTGGAATGCTTGTTTACTGATCTTTCCAGTAACCCACCACCTATCGGTGTGGTGTTCCTGATTTCCACAGACTGTTTTAGCAATTTCCATAATAACCACAAGTACTTTTACCCATAAGTCTCCCAAACTGATGTTGGTAAATGCACATTTTGTTGATCCTCCAAACTGTTGACACTAACAAAAAAACAGTGACGTGAGGCTCATGTTAGATGGAAAATGGACTAGTCCTTCCTCTCACTTTCCTGCCTGGAGGAATTCCAGGCACATGAGCCACAAATAGTGATGCCACACTGCCCCGTAGACAAGAGCCAGGGAAAAGTAGTAGATGCCTCAGTGGTCAGTGGGAAAGTGAAGCCACAGCCCTGTAGCAAATCTAATCACAGTAATGACTCTATAGTTCCTTTTTTTAGCCCTCCCAGAGCTATTCCCAAGGAGAAAGCAGACTGACCCTGGAGTGAGAGGACCCCTCTCAATTTGCTTTACAGGAGGCTAACAGAAGCTATTTCTAGCATACCATGATGACAAAAATCTACCTGCTATATTGGGCCTATCAATTAGGCTTTACGCATTATATGAATAATAGATTTGTCATTAGCAGAGGCAGAGAAATGCAGGACACTTCTTCCTTTTCTTCCTTTGTTTGTTTTTTTTTTCCTCACAAAGATGGATGACACAGAAGTTTGATGAATGGAATAAACTGTTTGTGGTTGTATTCCCAAATTAAACTATATCTTTGCTATGCCTCATCTAGGTAGCAGTGGCTTCCTGGAGGAAAAGTTTCCTCTTAATTTGGTTGCCTAGTAAAATGCAGTAGCTATTTGCTCCTTTGCTGGGAAGAAAGGTTTCATGATGTGTTGTTCCACTGTGGTGGGGTAGGGTGGGGAGGGTGGGTAGGGGAGAAAGTTTATTGACTAGAAGGTATACCCCATTTCTCTATTTATTCATTTACTTATGGAGATAGGGTCTCATATAATCTAGGCTGGCACTGAACTTGTCATGCAGTGAGGCTGGCCTTGAACTCCTGATCCTCCTCCCTCCATCTCCCAAGAGCAGCCATGACAGGTGTGCACCACTGGGCCTGGCGAGAAACCCCACTTTTAATAGTCACCTTAGTGTGCTGTCTCTTCCTGGCCTGTAGCTTTGACCTTGTTTCTAACTGACTGTCTGTTCAAAATGAGGTTTCCCCAGTCATTTGTTATTAATTAATTACTTAGATGTTGTCTCTGACTATTATAATCTTCAGAGCGTAGTAAAACAGTGTGGAGCAGAGATGCCAAACTGACTGTGAACATAAAATGAAAAACAGATACTAGATGAAGTCCAGCAAAGTCGGCAGGATGGCCTGCAAGCAGTTTACTTAAAAATACTTTTAAAGTGTCTAAATAGAATAAAGCAAAAATGAGCGACTTTTAGAAAATAACAAATACGCTTTTCAAAACATGAGGTTCTAGTCTCTTCTTCAGGATTTTCAGTTTGAAACCAGAGAGCAGGGGGAATCCGGAGTGTGGACAGGTTGGAAGAAACGAAAGGCCCGAGCTTCCCAGTCTTCTACGCACAGAAACACTTTCTCACTGCACAAGCTGTTTCTAGCTAGTAGGATTGACAGATGCCTGAACGTGACACACACGCCACTGAAATATCATGCAAATCCGTTTTCAGTTTTAATATGCAAATGTGGTGCTTGGCACATCACTTTCCACGGCTGAGGTGAATTTCTGTTTTTGAGTTTTTCGTGGGAAATGCAAACCAGCAAACAAATGGTTAACTCCCCACATTTCACCTAACAGGCTGTAGTTTTCATCTGAGTCAGAGGACTGTCTTGCTCAGCAATCCAAGGCACCTGGGAGACAAAGGGAGGGCCAGTGCTTTTCTCTGGGAAAATGCCACCCTCCACAAACAAGTTTGCCCCCGGAGAGACGATTACATTGGATGTCCGGGACTGCAGGATCGTAGGCAAGGCACTTAAGAGTGAATAACAGTAAAAAAAAAAAAATATATGTTTGACCCCTGAAAAGCAAATCAAAGAAGCTCACCATGTTGGGAGACAGACATCTGGACAGACGAAATGAGCAACTAGTCCCAAGTCCTTATTTCTAGGTAGCCAGGCAGTAAACTGCAGCCTGTAGTTAAATCTATATTCAATTACCCACAACTATTAGTGACTAATTCCATATTAAGGCAATCATCACAATGGCTGTGAGGCATCTAGTTGAACAGCTTATAATTCAGTAAGGAAATCAAGACATACGAAGGGAAAAAACAACGGATCCAAGACAAAGTTGGCTCCAATCGCTGTGGCAGAGATGCTTAATGTTTCAATTCCAGGCTCTGTCTGTGTTTTAATTCCATACCCACTCACCAACAATTAGTATCCAGAGCAAAGTATTTATTTCATCAAATAGATGTTAGTTGCTTAAAATATAAATGGGTGCTCACAGAACTCACCCCATGAGTTAAGTAAAATGGTCCCCAAAAGCCATTGGTGGTGGTTTAGAACTTAATGTCACAGTTCATTGAACATCTGCATGACTGGTATGCAAACACATAATTGGATAATATGGAATCAAGAGGACAGAAACTGTCCTTATAGCCAAAACATCACAAGACTATGAGAGGCTCACATCAGGACTTGGAGCAATAGAATTCAGGGGCGATAAACCACTGTAAGATTAAATTTCCTTTGGATTCCTTCGCTCCTTCACAGTCCACGAGCAACCTAGTACAACACAAACACCAGAGTCTTCCTGTCACAGGATCAGCCTGGGGTTTCCCTTTCCTTTCCATTCTCTTTCCCACCCCCACCTCTCTTTATTCACTATGAAGAAATAAATCAAATCAGTGGTTTCTTAACTGACTTATGGGGGAGTGATTTGGATAGAACCACACCCCTGAGTGGCGGAGCCATGAGTTAAATATGAGCCCTGCTGTTCTTAGCTCAGTGTTTTTCCACTGATTTACAGCTATCTTTATATATTCATTTAGAAATATGAAACTTACATGATCTATCATAAAGGTTAATCAAGACAGTCAACCTTGCTGATTAAAGCATGATGCTAATTAGACCAGAGTTGGAGACTAATGTGGCCCCTTTTACTTTCGGAAACACTGATTGTGGTGTGATGGAGAAAGTGTAGGCTTTGGAGGCAGAGCAACAGAAGCATTCGACTTACTCTAGACACTTCACAAGGTTTTCTTTTTTTTTTTTGGTTTTTCGAGACAGGGTTTCTCTGTGTAGCTTTGCGCCTCTCCTGGAACTCACTTGGTAGCCCAGGCTGGCCTCGAACTCACAGAGATCCGCCTGGCTCTGCCTCCCGAGTGCTGGGATTAAAGGCGTGCGCCACCACCGCCCGGCTTTCTTTTCTTTTTTAAATTTATTTTTTTCTTTTTGGTTAAACTTAGCATTAGCTTCTTCATGTATAAATGACATGAAGGGCGGGCAGGGAAAGGGGATAGTTACTTATTCCAGAGCCAGCATGAGTAGTACGCAGATGATACATGGCATGTGCTAGTATTTAACAGTGGCTCATGATTATTTGTGTTAAGTGTTCACACAACCTGTCAACTCTGAGCTATGGATGTCTTTCAAATGTGGCAGGAAAGTGGATGAGAGAACATGAATGACTTAGTGTCATTCACCAACACTGGAGCAGTGGGAAGAAAGATCATGCTCTGATCCTGAACCTAAAAGCAAAGGGCATTGCCATTTATGATCAATCAGCCATGCAATGGAATGCCAGTCCTACCAAAGGAATGTTTTCATGAGTTCTCAGACGTAGAACTGCATTGGTGTTTCGTTTACATATTTATTGATTTATAACTTGGAAGACTGAATGTAATTAAGGTGTACTATGTAGCAGGTGCCAGATAATGTCAAACAATATTTCAGATTAAATAATTCATTTATTCGCCAAGCAAGTTCAATAGGCAGTCATACTGATTTGCCAAGGCAGGGGTGGGGTGGTAGTGGGGTGGTTGGGGTTTGAGGCCCAAGTACCTTGATAGTAAATGAAGAACCTGGTATGTAACTCAAGCTGGGCATCCTAAAGACTGAAGCTCACCACACAAAGTGCCCAGCTTCTCAACCCACCTACAATGCCCCCACAGCTACCCTTCATTCTTAAGGATTTAATACACATAACAAAGTAGGATCAATGGAAACTTTCTTTAGGAGAAAGTACTACTACCTCTGCATAGAGATGACAGCCAAGAGATGAAGAGTACCCATACAGGTTCAGTACCGAAGGAAAGCTCCCAAGCCTGAGAAACAAGACCAGTTTTAATGTCTTCATTCACAATTGAGCACAATCAAACTGAGTTTCAAAAGCCACTTCCTTTATCAATGTCTGATACAAGGGTCAATGCTAAACCTCAGAACAGAAGAAAATAAGAACCGTAAAATATCTTCTATATTACAAGCTCAAGTTCAGGGCCATCTCCTGATGACCAGTATAATAAGATTTCCTGCTGGGTTCTGGCCGAATGATGGATAAAATAAAATATGGCAGTAACCAACTCTCCATAAGAAGCAAGGCCTTTCTAAAATTCAGGAGACAAGTCTAGATTGGCCATACCTTGTGGTTTTTTAGAATAAAAGCACACTGGAGATCACCTGCTGGTTGATGAGTCCTCTAATTAATTAATTTTAATTAATTTGAAGGAGAGAGAGGTGAGGAGTGAAGCTGTGTGTTCAAGGTTATCTGAAAATAGAGGGTAAAACTGAGAGGAAGATTCAGATCAGAAAAGTAGGTCTAACTGAAAACTAGTTTATTCCTCTTTCCACCCCAGAAGGCTCCCTCCGAACAGTGGCACACTCTGGATGCTCTGTAAAGCGTGCCCATTCTTGGCAAAGATCTTGGGAGCCCTAATCTACACTGATGCATTTTTCTGAGATCCTGAGATGGAAGTTGCTATAAAGTGAAAATCATTGCTGTTATTCTTGGCAAGTGTACACAGACTGGCAACAGCTGGCACAGACAGATGTGGTCTACAGTGAATTCCACGTCTGGCTGTGCTGATGCTATTCCCTGTAGTTTTCTTTTTCTGCATCAGTGAGGGACATTCCTCCTCAGTCCATGTACCCCATGAGCTGAATGCCATCGAGGTGAGGTTAAAACCCCAATAAGCCAGCACCAATGCCTCCTTCTGTTTCCATTGCAATTTCCCAATGACTTGACTTTCTAAGAAAAACACTACTGTTTTATGGAAAGAATTTTCTTCATCTGGGACCTTGTATGCCTGGGAATTGCAACAGTAATATTTATAAAATCAACTACTTTTGTATGAATTCTTTTGTGTACAAGTTCTTCCTTTAATCTTGGAAATAAGTTCGTGAAGGAAATATATTTGAAGTTTTATTTATATTTCTTTTTGTGGCCTTTCAAAAGTACATTTTAAGTTAGCATGCAAATAAATTTCATTACAGCATCTTCACATACACACACACATCATTATATTTTACCTTTATTAGTTTCTTCCCTCCATCTGGTTTACTTCCTCCATATGTATGTATGTATGTATGTATGTATGTATGTATGTAAGAATGTATGTATGTATTTATGTGTGTGGATGCATGTGAGTGCAAGTGTCTGTAGATACCAGCAGTACCAGGTCCCTGCAGAGCAGTGGTTTTCAACCTGTAGATCAAGACCCCTTGGGGGTCACATATCAGGTATTTATGTTACGGATTCATAACAGTAGCAAAATTACAGTGATGAAGTGGCAATAAAATAATTTTACGGTTGGGGTCATCACAACATGAGGAACTGTATTAAAGGGTCGCAGCATTGGGAAGGTTGAGAAGCACTGCTCTAGAGCCTGAGTTACAGGTAGCTGTGAGCTGTTATTTGTGGGTGCTGGGAACTGAACTCAGGCTCTCCATAAAGGCAGTATGTGTCCTCAACTGCTGAGCTACATCTCTCCCCTCTGCTTTCCCACTCCCTGCATTCCATTTCCCATGAGAAGGAGGTTGATATCTCACTTCACAAATGAGGAAACCGAGAAAGAATGAAGTGAAATAAATTGTTCACGACCACAGAGCTGGGAGAACGAGGAGACAGGATTTATAATAAACCACACTGACTCCAGAAACTTCTTCACTTCTAGAGATCGAGATGGTGATCCTGGGTGTCAGTATAATAAGAACGAAATGTATTTGATGCAAGTGAGTCCAACAAATCCAGGTGTGGTATTCTATCACAATCAAGAATATCACAGAATTCTGGATGCTTTACCAACTCCATCATTCCACTCTGAGTACTAGGGAGAAGCCATGTTATTACAGGCTCTATTGTACTGAATTGCAAATGCAGTTCAGCTGACCCAGGTCTTTCAGCCCTACTGAGCATGCTTCATGTCCAGTCCTCAGTTTTTGATGCTTCTGGACTATTCATGGAGGTTCTTGGAAGAGAGCAAGAAGCATGAAGTGTGGACATCACACTGTTTCAACTTGGCACCGTTCTAATTACAGCGAGATGACTGTAAACAACATAATCATTGTTAAGAGTATTAACCACATGCCTATTGGTGTTTTTCTAAAGAAACTAATGAGATATGGGCTCTGTCCTCTTAGACAGAAGGGGAAAAAAGTTAAAGGAATGTCTACAGATCCAAAGAAAAATGTTGTAATAACATGCTATTCTCCTCCTCCACAGAAAAAAAAGGAGCAGGGGTGCAGTTGGTGTGAGTGAGAGACACTCATAGAGAGAAAGTGACATCTGAACTATGTCTTGGGTGGAGGCGGAATCTGGACATCTAGAGATGTAGAAAAATGGTGTTTTAAGTGAGGACCAGAGCAGGAAGAATGAGTGCATCAGACTGGCAGCATCCTTCCTATAGGTCACCATAGGGTCAGGCTCCTGACTGTCGCTCTGTTCCTCATCTGCTTTATTGTCCGTGCTGAGTAGGAAGATGGCAGTGTATTTTAGTGAAGGGGTGGAAATTGTCTGCTGGCAGCCTCAACCCACACACGAGGCTGCTGAGCGAGCTGTCTGTCGATCACCTCAGGACTGTGGCCCAGCGGGCCAGCTGTTCCAGACGAGGCCAAACATTACTCACTGCAATGCACGCTCTTGCTGCTGATTTTTAAAAGTGATTACTTTAATGAGAGGCTGGAGTAAATGAGCCCGAAAGCGGCTGTGGTGATGTCTGATACCAACAACTCAGCACGCAGAGGGAGGCTGAGGTGGAGAGATCTGAGTGCCTGGGGACTTCACTGACATGGCCAAGCTTCCACATAAGAGAAAGAGAGTCAAAACAGAAGCTGGGTTGCTTTTGGTTTTTTCCTTTGGCACTTTCCATAGATTTGTAGAAGTCTTTATGTGCTGACTTTACAGAGGAGCTTAGCTGAAGCGCTCCCCATCTAACGCACAGGCACCCACACTCCAGCAGGTGAGGCCCCTTCATACAACAATGACACTGCCATGTAGGACAGTTTGAAAAGGTTCAGTGTCAAATGATGCTACAACTGGATCTACACTTACAGGTAATAACCAGGATACAGGGATTTCTTTTATTTTAACAAGCAAAGTACAGAAATACAGAAAGTAAGGACACAGCAGACTGGCCAGTAAGAAGTCTAGATTCTTCTTTGCTATATATAAATCTTTCAAATCCTATTAGACAGTCATTTTGCCTATTGAGGTACCATTTCCCTAACTGTGTTTAATCTTCGTCCTCTTCACACGTATTTTGTTTTACTTTTGAAACAAACTCTGGAGCAGAAGCAATGGCATGCAAACATATAAGAGGCAGAACAACTCCCTAGCATCCTTCAACATGACAGTGAAATGTTTTAAGATTGATTTATTTTATGTGTACGAGTGTCTTGTCTGCATGTGTGTATGTGCACCATGTTCATGCCTGGTGCCTGTGGGTATAAGAATAAGGTATGAGGTCTCCTGATACTGGAGTTTTGGATGGTTGTAAGTCACCCTGTGGGTGCTGGAAACTGAACGGAGGTCCTCTGCAAGAGCAGTAAATGCTCCTAACTGCTCAGCTGTCTCCCCAGAACCATGGCCGTAAGATTTGGGAAGGCAAGCTCTACTCTGAATACTTGCAATGCACCCTTTTTCCCTGCTTAGGTATTTCCCTTTTGCCCTCATTCAGCAATGAGAATGGAAGGCACCAAGGTGTAAGGCTCCAGAGCACTCTAGCTAGCTACCATAGGCAAGTGCAAGGCTAGCCTCAGTCCCAGGCCTTAGCACAATGTGGAATACTTTAAGTGTGTCATGGCTGTTGGCATCTGTCTTCCCTTCTCTATTTCCAAACTTTGGGTCATGTTGTTATATTGCATTCATAACTAAAGGTGAAACTTCATTAGTCCAAATGGCAGGAACTGAGCAGAGAGGTGGCAGCACTTGAATGGAGAGGCGAGACTATGGTGTACTCTAGAACACTCATGGTTCTACCGTTTAAACTGCTAGTAAGGTGCGGTTGACACTGTTTCTCAATGGCAAACTATGCAGATTCAAGAGTTTTAAATGGAGATAAAGATGGGACTGAAATGAAGAAACAGAGGCCAAGGCCCACAAGCAGCCAGCTGAAGTCTACCTAGTCATGCAGGAAGAACAGGACTCTCCTCCTGGTCTGTCTGGCTCTGGCCTTCATGTTCTTAACAACCAAAGTAGGTCTGGAAAGAGGAGAAAGATGCAGCATGCAAGGTCACAGAGGCAGTCCTCTCCTGTACATGATTTTGACTACTGAGATTTGGGTAATATTTATAGAACCCATCTACGTTTCCGACAAGCTATTTATCATCCTTTAGAATGTGTTATTACTTGTGATAGAAGGGAATGCAGAATTAGGCCAACTTCTCTATTTCAATTTGTAGATGGAAGAAACACTGAATAGATTTTTTTTTTTGGGGGGGGGGGAAGAAATTAGAGGTAAACCCTGCTAATACATTTCTTTAAACAAATGGAACAGATCCTTTGAATAATGTGATTTTTTTTTTCTTTACATGAACAGATACTTCACGTTACTTCACTCAGACTCCAGGCTACCAGGTTCTAATTCTCAAACAGCAGACAGCAGGGAGATCAGGTCTTGAGATTGAGATACTCTGTAGTACAAAAAAATTGAACTCAGAAACCAAAGGCTAGAAGTTAAGCCCCCAGCTGGCACATTCTAACCTCCTTACATCTCATCTTCCTATTCTGGACTACGCTGGTTCTATTTTGGACAGAATAGGTTTGGACATGGCCACTGGGAGCACTATGTAACTACTTAAGAGCATGTTAAACATAAATATTGACAAGACTGAACGAAAGACAACGCTCATGACAGACAAGGTTTACCTTATCAAAGTCACAGGAATAGACGACAGTATTTCATAAGCCGAAGAAGCAATCTTGAATACCCTGCTCTGACTTTTCTAAACAACAAGCCAAAACAGAAGCTCAGGGCTCTCAATGTGTTAGCCAGACAAAAATGAGTAGCACTTCTCTCACTTGGTTCCTCTGAGCCATTAGCAGAGCATCCATGAACAGAAGCACAATGAGCTATAGAACTTGAGGCTAGTCACCAACTTCTCTGGGCCTTAGTCATGCCTCATGAGCCAGTGACTATTGCGAAGGCCAACAACTCCTACCACAGAAACTTCAGAGACTTTATTTGTAATGAGTGAGTAATGAATTGTAAAAAAATGCTCTGAAAAATAAGATTTCAAGCGCAGACTAGAGGTAGTCAACACCTCCCCTTTAAGACACTTATGAGAATGACTGTCCCTTGCAAATACAACAGGTTACATAAGTACAATCAAATCAACTTCTCATGCCAAGAAACTTGTCCTTGTTGAAATAATAGCATTTTGGCCAGAGAGTGAATTTCATCATTTTCTTTTGACTTTGGTTCTGACTTTTGCAAGGTACATGCTTGAGATTCAGAGCCCAGAGCCCAAGTCTGGCCCGGGCTCTTTGCTTATAGCCTAGAGCATATGAGTTGACCAAGCAGGGAATGGATCTGCTGCCAACCAAAACTAGGTGTCAGAGATATCTCAGCCTTAACTCCTCCCAACCTCGAGGCACCAAGGGCTGAGCCAGGCAGCAGCAGATCACTGAGCACCAACAGTAAGGGGCAGAAAAACGTTGTCAACCTGTTTCTTTTCCTTGTCTCGTTCAATCTTTGCATATTACATTCTCCAAACGAGATCACATAGCTGGAATGATTCTGACAAAAGCAACAGGGCAATGACGGCAATTGAAGCTTAATTCTGCATCGTATCCACCGTTTCAGATGAATACAAGTGCCTGCCCTCCAGGAGCTCATAATCTAGTGGGAGAATCAGAAAGGCAACTCAATAGACTGTGAGCTCCTTGAGGGTAGGGACCGTCTTTATTCTTCCTTGTTTCTTCACTAAGCACTATGTCTGCCCTGAAGGGAGGCTGTCACTAAGTTCTCACTGAAGAGATGAGCCATATGAACCCGTTTTCTTCTCCAGCTTTCTCCTCTCTTCTTTAACACACTGACGACTACTTAGTAAGTGCACGACAATCCAGCCTTCACAGCCTCCTCCTCCACACAATGTGCACACGCCCTCCCTCCTCCTCATCCCGGCACGTAGGTGCTGTTCAACAGATGACGGTGTGAACAAGCAACTGTGAGAAAGGACACACCTGCACCATATCTGAGTCATGAATGGAACACCTTAGAAATTTCAGGGGCAGCTCAATCCAGCTGAGGGCATCTGTAAGGCCTAAAGAAGACAATGATTGATTTGGGCCACTTAACTCTAAAATCTCAAAGGCTAAATGACATTGCATAGGAAAAAAATTCAATCCTCTTTTACATTAATTAGGCAGATGACATCAGAACAAAACATTTTTCTTTAAACTGGAATATGAGTTATGCCAAATTCTACCTTCTAGAGGATATGGGTTTCAGCCAAAAGCCCATCATATAGATTATTGTTTTTCTCCTCTCAAGTACTTAGAGGAAATTAAGTCTTCTTTGGCATGCAGCAGATCTCAGCAAGGTCATGGGTCCTTCTCCAGTGGTGTCAGGGGCAGTTAAGGTAAGAGCTTTGTCAACAAAAAGGAGATGTCAATTATTTTTGAAGATAAAAAGCCAGTTAACCGGGATGGTATGGGGCCATTCTAAGCTTTGCTGGAGAGCTCAAAGGCTCAGTAAGAAAGCTGAGGACATTCCAAAGTTGGTCTTTATGGCTCTGAACTTATCATTAGACTATGGTACAGCAGACAGGCAACAAGGAGATTGGTCTCTACTGAGGTGAGAACTTGGCATCACAATTTGCTCATCTGTAAGATGGACAAGGTGGAAATGGTACTAGAATATTCATTTCCCGTAACTTAGAAAACTAGAGATTATCAGGAAGCATGGTGAGGAGAGGGTAAGCATAACAAAGTATGTCTATTTGTTTGTTTGAGATTAACCAGGGCTATTTGTATGACCACGGCTTTGGAATCATCCTGTGGCCCGGTGGGTTCAGGAGTTGTGTACCACACAGATAAAGACAAGCAAAGCTAAGAGAGGGCTTTTTGGAGAGCCCGATAGCAAGGCCTGTGTTTCTTCAATCAGCACCCATGTCTCTCCTAACCACACATAAGCCGGCTTCCTTTGGTTTTCCCCCTTAAGTCTTCATGCCTAATACCTGCTTGAATAAGGCAACTTTCACATCCTCGATGCTGTGGTTCCCCCTTCCTTTGTTTTGTCTCAAGCTTCCTGCAAATACCACACAGATAAGAAACCCAGCTGAAGCCAAGACCCAACTAGCTGCACTCTCCTTCAGTGCTCGCTACATGAAGACTGTGTGTTCACCACCATAACCACTTTCCCACGCTTTCCAGCCTTGTCTACCTACTCCCCAAGTTCTTCATGCTACCGGCTTATCAGAATCAGTCGGGGCTGAAGTCACAGCAATACTTGCCCCAAAACAATCACCTCTATCTCTAGGTGAGGACCAGGAAGTTAACAGTATTAGAAGGCTTCCAAACTAGTTCTCAAGGGTAACTAAGGACAAGAACAGCTGCTACTTAAACACCAGAAGGCATGAGCTATGTCAACTTTTCTTTCCTCATTATGGATTGCCATTCTCATGGGTATCACCCTGTGATGTGGATGAGGATATTGAGATTACATAGGTCATAAATGATGTTTTTTGGTTCAAGGATATCTGACCCCAGTCCTGGGCATACTAGGGTGAAGGGATATTGCCCTGACTGTATCAAAATACTCTATGGTATTCATTCTAATCCTCCCAAGAAAGATCTTTCATAGATTAGCCTGCAAAATAAGGCATGGTGATGCATCAGTTCCACCTTAAGGGAGCCTAGAATTTTCCGTGCCTCCTAGTGTTATCATTGGTAAATGCTGTGGTAGCCACAGAAAGCCAGGCACAGGAAGAATAAGGTTCTTTGTCAAGATTCATTATCAGTGTTTCATGCTATTAATCATAATCATAAAGGCTACATTTATTGGCACTTCTGTGCAGGGCACTGGGCCAAATATTTTAAGTAGATTATTTTATTTAATAATCAAAACTTCCTGTGAGGCAAATACAGTTACTATCCCCACAATATGGATTAGGAAATTGAGCATTACATAGGACGTGAATGATAACATTTTGGTTCAAGGCTATCTGACCCTAGTCCTGAATATACTAGGCCAAGGAATATGGCTTTGACTATATCAAAATCATCACCACATAGAATGTGGTGCATGGATATAAGGTCATAGGAAGTGATAAACCAGGATTTATTTACAAAAAAGCCAAGAAAACTTCCTAAGAGGGGATGGAGGACATAGGTAACCTGAGTCCACTGCCTGCTAAGGCACACGAGGCTAATGCAAAGGGCTGATTGGTGGAGAATCAGTCCAGCTGACGTGGGTTTGCACACTGGGCATTCTCTTGGGATAACATGCTTAAGCAGTTGCTTTCTGACCTCAAATTGAGTTCTGTTGTAGATATAAGCCATAATCTTTCTGCTATGCTGCTTGTACAGCCCAGCTTGTCTAGTGGTGTCCCTTAGACACACTAGGTGAGGTGGATGGAGGCTTTGCTGGCCTGACTCTCAGAGGCTCTCATATTCCACCGCGAAGCTTTGTTTACATTTCATTTATTACCTACTCTCCCTGTTTCAGACCAGCTCATTTCATGCTCTCTACACTATCTCAGACACCATTTTTGACCTCAAGGCTACCCATTCCTCATGTAATACCTATTATTATATATACCAAGAGTCAGGCATTCCAAATCTACCCCCCCCCCACACACACACCCAAAGCAGGATTTGTCCATTAGTCTTCAGGTTCTATTAGGAAAATCTTGTCTCTTAACCCATCAAACCCAATATAGGGTTTTTTTTTTTTTGTTGTTGTTGTTGTTGTTGTTTTTTAATTTCATCTTGTTTTCAGAGGGTAAAAGAAGAGGACATAGCCTAGAACTTACTGCTTGGGCAATTATTATTGACTTGGACAAATAACTTACCTTCTCTATGGTTCAGCTTCCTGTAAAAATGGAGAGAATATTAGCAGCCACACATGCAAGGGCTGTTTTAGGGATGATGTGGGTAACAAGACAGATGAACGAGGCTTGACATATAAACAATAAGAATTCTGTCTCTCTGAGGCACCAATCACTGACTAGCCCATAGTATTCACACTAAGGCAGGCACTTGAAGGCCTGTTTCCCTAAGGGTACCTGCGTTTCCCACACTGGAGCCCCAGCACCTCTGCTAACCCCAGAGTCTACTGAACTGCATTGTGTGAGCTGACTAATGACCAGCATGATGACATTACTGATTCTGCAGTATGAATACCTCAGAAGGAGTCTTTAGCCAAGTTTGAGCGTCTTCATCATCCTATAGCGTGTTCCCAACAACACATTAAAGAGGACTAGTCAAAAGAAAGGAAACTGTGTTTTGCTTTCAGTGCCGTATAATTTTGATTTCATATTAACATGCCTCGGGGAATAAAATATGCATTTACATAAAAATTCTGGTAATGGCATTTTGAAAAGTAATTAAATGAAACACCAGATTCTATTTGCTGAGGGCTCCATCTCTAACATAAGGGATGAGACAATGTCCTGACACAAGACCTAGGCTGCTCTTTTTTTCCAAATATTCTTTCTTCAGGAGCTTCCGGTGAGAGGCCCGGCTCACCCGAATCTTCTGGAATACCAACCATGTCTGTGCTACAGCATCTTAGCATTTGGACTGGCCAGCCTGACTACAGGGCGAGGCTGGTGTGTTCATAATGTTGAAACCTTCTCCTTTTCTGCTAGTCTTTGACCTCCAACAATGATCAAGGGTGAATGTAGCAACTAGGATCCAAAGTCTTAGAAGACAGACAGATTCATTTTTCATAACCTGCGGTCCATAGTAAGTGTACTGGATGGAAATTTAGGAGTCAATTTCAAAACTTTCAAAAACTTGAAAACGATATACATACATTTCTCTTGGAGGAGACAGTTCATTGACATAAAAATCAAACCAGCATAGGATATTCGTTAGGTTACTCTACACTATTTGCTTTTGGGTATATGGTCTTGTTTTGTAGCTCAGGCTGGTCTTGACCTCTAGATTCTTCTGCCTGGGATTACAGACATTCACCACGATGTCCCAAACTACAATTCTGATGGTTCAATACCTATGCACCTGGGAGTATAAAAGCCAAAAAATGAAATGTGTAATTACCTAATAAGTCAGTTTAGTCACAGAAACTCCAGCACAACGCATCAAAATTCCCTGGGCAATGAGAGGATGGACCTCTCATAGATGAGAAGATCCAGCCTGAAGTTAAACAATTCATAACATAAACAGGTCACGACTTCAAGTTTAGGGTCCCTTCAGCTACGTTACAGTTGATTGGGAATGTTGTGCAGGAAGGCTTCCAGGTCCATGATCACACTCTAAGTGTAACAGATTTATAGATTAAGAGTTCTTGACATACATCCTAACTATGCACTTACACTAGCAGCTTTAGCCCAGTGGCTGTAATGCAGAGACAGGTAGAATCACACATACATGTGCCATGCTCCACACTCTCATGCACAACTCTGTAAGTGCTCGCTTATCATCACAAACTTACTTTCAACACACTGCAAGGGTTTCCCCTCCATTTGCAGCCCGGGGCTTCTTTTCCCGATTAGGAAATAATCAGGGTATATAGTCAAAAACCCAGGCAGGCGAGGCAGATGGACACAGCAGCCTGTATAAACCGTTTCCCTAGGAAACCAGGCAGAAACAGGATCTTAACCAAATATGGAACTGGCAGCCAGAATCTGGAAGCAGAAACTGAACGGTGGACTGGAGGGAAACCCCAATAATCCATCTCTACAAACCATGTACGGGAGGTGACGTCAGAGTAGGGGCACGTTTCCTCAGGGAGAGACCAGTAAGTCTTAGAGAAGCATTTCCTCAAATGATAATTCCAGGAAAAGAAGCACACACAGCCTCCAGTGAGGCTCCTCAGTCATTTATGAGAAAGGAAAAGGGAAAGAAAGAAGTCTACATGGAGAAACCATGGCCAAGGCCTGACTCATGGTCAAATGCAGAACCAGACTTGTGAATTTGCATAGACTAGACATCCCATTACCTTATTACCATCTGTCTAAGTGAGTATAAAAATAGTCTTTACAGAGTTCCTGGGCTACTCACTGGCATTGCTACAGACTCTGCAACATCCTACAGAACTCAAGATCTCTTTTGTACAATTTTCAGTGACTCACCCCTACCCACATGCTCTTTACATTAAAAGTTAATGCTACTTCTCTTGTATTTTCTCATTCTGTATTTAAGAGTCAGAGAGAGATGGGGCGGGGTGGAGTGAGGAACAGAAGAGAGAGGGGCACGTGCGTGGGTGTAGGTCCTCACAGACTCCAGAAGGAGGTAGCAGCTTCCCCTCAAAATGCAGTTACAGGCATCTGTGAGCCACCAGACGAGGGTACTAGGAACCAAACTCAGGTCTACTTCAAGAGCAGTGAGCTCTTAACTGCTGAGCCACCAAAGCCAACTCTTCACCCCTCAAATCTTTATAAAGATTTTTAAATTATGTGCGTGTGCGTGTGTGTGTGTGTGTGTGTGTGTGTGTGTGTGTGTGTGTGTGTGTGAATATGCATACCTGAGTGCAGTTCCCTTGCATTTTACTTTGTGATCTCAGGGCACTGTATACCTTATGCTCACTCACAAACATGCTTTAAGTGAAAGAAAATGAGAGTTTCCTGAGCAGAGAAAGTGGCTCTACTCTGATGCTTTCAGCTGAAGAGTTTGTATGTTCTAGGTGGCAGGGCTAACAGACTCCCCTTTCCTGGCTACAGTGTTTACATCATATCTCTCCAGTGTACCGTGGCTTCCATTTCAATAAAAAGGGTATTCCATCCAGGATCTTGCTGTGATTACTGACACTCTGGAATATTCAATTCAACTTAGTCAGTGGTGCATGTGTTTACCCTGCTTGCCTGCATGAGCTACAGTTAGGATGAATACAAACTTCCACAATCACCTGCCTGGCCCTCATTCTGCACTAGAAGGGCCAGCTTTTCCTCTTCCCCTAGCTTTCTATACTCGATGACATCCCTATAACAAATGCTATGTGGGCCCCTTAGAAGGTCCCCGGCCTAGCAGAAGCTATGAAAGATACCTAGAAGGTCAGAGCATGGAGAATCTGCGGAGGCATTAACAAGACCCTGGAAAATTACGAAGTGTGGGATGTTACAGTGTGCACGCGTGTGCACTGAGACATGCCAATATGGCGAGAGAACAGAAAAGCAAGCCCTCCCCCTGAAAATCACATACTCTGCATTACCATTGGATTGAAAAGTCAGTCATTTCTTGTGTATGCATCATGAATTTAAATTTGGAAGCAATTTTTCCCTGTGAGAGATTTCATGCTTTGCTATTAATACAGACAATTCCCAGAAGCCGGCAAAGAAAGAATAAGGAAATAGAAAGCTGGAATTCAAGTTTTCATTTGGTCAGTATCTAACTTCACGACCTTGAGCAGGTCCCCAGAACTCAGTTTTTCAACCTGAAGAAACGGAAGATACAATATTGACACTTCAGGCACTTGAGGTGACTGTGATGAAGAATCATCAGCTAACAACTCTTCACTGAGCTTTTTCTTCTTGTCAAGGGCTGCGGCTCATGAAGCAAGGCTACAGCAGTCAGCTTGGCACTTTCTCCCTTACAGAACTCAGTTTGTATATGAAAGTGCGAGTTTGTTCAATGTAAGCAACACACAGACACAAAATGGACACACACACACACACACACACACACTACACACTGCTGTACACAGTATCACCATAGTGCTGAGTGACACAGAAATACATATAAAAGAACTTTGTAAGCAACAAAAGGGTATTCAAGTTAAAAGTGTCTATGCAGCTCCACATAGTAGGAAAGGCTTCCATTCTAGGATTTGAGAGGTGGAGGTTCAAGAATTATGAATTCAAGGCCAGCCTGGAATATTTGTAAAAATTGTTATATTAGGGCTTGCAATACATTTTTTCCCAGTAGTAATCGATCCTTTCGCCCCACTTTTGTGTTTCCATAAATATTAATTACTTTTTTGGAAACTACATTAGTTGCAGACCCACAAAAGTGAAGCAGATACATCGAAGCAGATCCGGCCTTCGGAGGGTTTTGAGATGGCACGAAGACAAGTCCCTCAAGAAATTCCCATTGCCTATGATGTAGCACCAACACAAGGAAAGCCATCTCAGGGCAGAGCATTCAAACGCATGGACATTCTTGGACACAGAAGAGACTTCCAGAGAGAAAGTGCAGAACTGGAGGCTGGGAAGACTGTCCTAGGCATGAAAGAAGGAGCGCTGGGGACCCTGGGTGGCCCTCAGTGTACAACAGAGAAATGCAGATGTCATGATGGTATCACATTCCTGGTTCAGCTGTCTTTACCCTAGCAGGAAGTCTTGGCCAATGCAGAAAACCTCCTTGTTCCAGCCTGCAAGTTCTAGCCTTAACTAATAAGGAACAAGGTGTGTGTGTGTGTTTGTGTGTGTGTGTGTGTGTGTGTGTGTGTGTGTGTGTGTGTGTTTGAGATATCTGCTCCAATTTCAAAGAAGTTTCTGGTAACTATTACAGAGGCTCCTTTGTGGCTATCAACAGCATGACCACACTTACAAAGATAGAAGAGGCTAAAATGAAAAAACAAAAAGGACCTTCCTCCATTGGGTATCTGCTCCAGTTACTTCCTAAAAATAGAATTTTGAGAAAACTGAAGCCTTCCTATAAAGTAAGCGAAGTATTGGATTTGTTTGTTTTGTTTTTTTTTCCTGGACTATGAGTACATTACTGTCATTTTTCTACCACAGAATTAGGGATATGCTGGGGTAAGTAAGGAAAGAGTTTCCAATTCCTACAAGCATCTGAAATATGAAGTTTGGGAAGTATGCTTTTTGGCTTCACTTCAAATACCCTTCTTATTATGAAGGGTGTGAACTGGAAATAAAGATGTCTTCGCTCATCAGAAAGACTGTGAGCATTCTTGCCTGATAGTCCAAATAAATGGCT
Organism: Peromyscus eremicus; assembly: GCF_949786415.1. Lineage (NCBI taxonomy): Eukaryota > Metazoa > Chordata > Mammalia > Rodentia > Cricetidae > Peromyscus > Peromyscus eremicus. The sequence goes on from NC_081428.1 coordinate 69,249,764, forward strand.
GGAAGCTGCCAACCGTATGCGGCTTCACATCAGTGTGTTCTGAAAGTCACAGAGAACGGAGACAGTCTAAAAGGATCTGGTTTAGAGGCGGCCCTCTAGTTGTTAGGATGGCAGAGCGCAATCCCAGCCGACGGATGGTAAGAGTATGCAGTTATAGCCCACATTTGCAGACTCCTAGAGAGCTGGGAAGAGAAGGAAAAGAAAATGAAGATGGAGAAGGGGGAGGCTACAGTGAGGGTGAAGCAGCAAGGCACAGCCTCAGCAGCTCTATTTGTGAAACAGTCAAGAGAAAGCCTTCCTCTCTGAGGGATGCTCTGCCGGGCTTCCCGTTACGCTTACTGGCTCCTGTTCACCAAGGAGTCTAATGCCAATTTTGTTATTTCTTTCTCGTGCCAGAGGATATTGGAACCAATAAACATCTGAAGGTGGTGGGAAAGACTGCAAGAGGCCGCTTAGTCACAGCAGAGATGACAGCTGACAGCCTGGGGGGAAATGAGAGAAGAACGCATTTCAGTGGAGCATATTAATAGATGGTCATGGTGATGACCTTGAGTTAGCAAGGGCTGCAGAGGCTCAGGACGTCCCTGTTGAGAGTGTAATTCATCTAACAAGAGGCTCATCCAAAGCTGTTACTATTATTATTAATTTATGTCTGGTGGAGGAGACAGCTTGAGCATCGTGGTACAAAATGACCATATGGAGTACAATGCAACACATTTACAGTCATATGCAAAATCATCAGCTCCTCGGAGTGGCTAAATATTTTCAAAATTACTTACACACACACACACACACACACACACACACACACACACACACAAAAAAAAAAAAAAAAAATTCTGGGCTAAAGATAGAAGTCAGCACTTCATACATTTTTCTACTCTTTTCTCCCAAGCCATGACATTACTAGCACCCATGTTTCCTGTGAGGAAAAGTTAAGTTACCTCCCTCCATCAGCAGACTCACAAATTAATCTCTCTCATTTGGTTCTAGTCTTCTTTTAAGCATCTTTTTCTTCCTATAAGATTCAGGGTCTAGCTTACTCTTTTTCCCCATGAGTCCAGATTCTAGTCTCTATGGTTTGCATGTCCTTCACAATATTTATCATAATACTTATGACATAGTGGTACATAGACCATATCCACAGCTAACTAGATGTATAATATACAATGGAAAGGGAATGAAGTTTAGAATCATAGATACTGGGATTCTATTCTTTTCCTGGCATTTCTGGGCTGAGCCCGTAGATAAATCTTTGTGACTTTCTCAAGTTCTCTGCTTATTACTAAGGCAGAAGTCTGTGGCATACTCTGGGCCTATGCAATAATCATTATTTTCCTGGTTAAGTTACATTCCAATTGATTTCCCCACATTCTCTGGGTGACCCTTTCTAAAAATGTTTTAGACATAGGAAAATAACGTAGAAACCTTAAGTACATATATTAGAGCGAACACTAAATTTTCAGAGGGAAGAAGAAATTCATTTGCCATACTAATGAATAAACCATCATCTCAGTCACTCCTTCCTTCTATCCTTCCTTCATTCAAAGTGGGAGAAAGCCTGTTATTGCAAGGCAACTATGTGGTAGGAATACAAGCTTGGAAGAAGATGCCCTGGGCTGATCCTGGATCTGAAACATAGAACAGTATCTAGAAACTCTAATGTGAAGTATGAATGGATGTTTCTGGGGATTTTTCAAGTAGCTCTTCATGTTCCAGTTGTTTGAATGACAATAGCTCACAGTTTAGCTGTAATGTGTTACAGCACAGGAGAGTCCTCCAATCCCCAAACAGAACCCGGTCTCACAATAAATCACCCTAGAATCTTACCCAGACCTCCAAGAAGTGGAAGAGGCCTATCTGACCCAATCATCTTGAAAACTCAACCGTGATCAACTTGAATACTAATTTTTATGTGTGTCTTCTACTTCATAAAATACCCAAGAAATGGAAGCAAACAGCAGGAGATTGAATGTTCTTGACGTTTGGTATAACCTTCCTCTCATTTGGGTGTCCCAAGCTACCTAAATAACATGTAGCTGTTTCAATAACTGTAGTTCCCTCTCAGTAATTATAAAATAGGATTTTGACTTTGAGTAGGTATCTTCAAGAGCTGGATTCCACCAGAATATGGTAGTCACCGCCACCTTTTCTCCCAGACATTCTGCCTTTTTTGTTATTGTTGTTTAGAGACAGGACCTCCCTATGCAGCCCTGGCTGTCCTGGAACTCTCTATATAGACCACATTAGCCTCAAACTCATAGAGATCTACCGGCCTCTGTCGCTAGAGTGCTGGGATTAAAGGCGTGTGCCACCACACCTGGCTATTTTCTGCCTATTCTAAGGCCGTTTCCTTAAAATTATTTTCTATTCATCCACGTAACCCAATAGAAATTCCAGCCTAGAGGCTGGTAGGCCTGTCTCCTCGTACTCTTCTTCCATGATCAAAAACCAATGACAAGGACTAGAACTTGTACCTGGCTCTGAGTATAGAGAGAGCAATGTAGCAATGGACATAAAATGCACAGAGGAGGAAAACCTGAAGCCAAAGATTGCAATCTATGATTCAGGGAGTTTATACAACAAGGTGAGGCTTCCACACCTTGCTGAGAAGTGCCTTTTGGCTACCATATTCTTATGGAATGCAAACAGACAAAGCTTACTAAGAACTGTAGAATCCTTACATGCTACAGAGTACCCTGAACATGTACTCCAGTCCCTACAAGTCCAGAAGGGCATGTTGCAGCACATTAATGCAGTGGTAGATGCGGGACTCCATTTATGGTATATTGGCTTCTAAGCTTGACATAGTTACCACAGCACCTCTGAACAGACGGTACACGACACAGACCTGAAGCATTTCCACAGTGCGCTGGGGCCATTCCAGGTCAGTTTGTCTTTCTTACTCTTTTCCAAATCCCGGTTTCACTGTTCTTCCCATTTAAAAGGTAGTGTTGAGAACTTCACAGTTAAGCACTACAGCTACATTACTCCAATCCCTCCCAACCCCCCACCCCGGCCAGGTCCATTTCTTGACACTTACTTTTTAAGCAGGAAAGTTGGCTGACTTGATGAAACTCTAGATACAGGCTACCTGTCCACATGTAGCCCACTCACGCTACCCCATCAGCAGGGCATGCTCTGTGTACCACAGCCAACAGTACCACAGTTTGAAGTGGTAGTTTCAATTCTTCCATTTTTTTTTAAAGTAACACAGAGCAGGTGACTCCTTTTCTTTCATAATAAACGAGTTACTCATCTATGACCCTAAACCTTGACATACCTTGGAAGAGGTAACCTAAACTGAGGAAATGCCTCCATCACTTAGACCTGTTGGTTGTGTCTGTGAGGGGATTTCCATGATTATTAATTGGTAGAGAAGGGCCCAGAGCAGTGCAGCCAGTCGAAGCCTAGGCTCTAGGGAAAAGGTAGCTGAAAGAGAGCCGGGGAGCAAGTCAATAGCAGCATTCCTCTGTGGTTTCTGTTTCAAGCTCCTGCCTTTCTTCCCTTGGTGGGGGACTGTAATTTCTAAGATGAAATCAACCCCTTCCTCTCCAAGTTGCTTTGGGTCATGGTGCTTATCACAGCAGCAGAAAGCAAAAGAGCATACTTGTCTGCCATGCTGGAATGGAGACGCTGCTTTACAATACTTCTCGATTATATTCCCAAGTCCATAAAGCATAACTGCTCTAGCCATTAGTATCAGAGGGCACCTAACACTCATTTTGCCAGCAACTTCCATAAGAGTGTTCCACTCAGGCTTGCCATTTCTGAGTTAGCATACATGTTTGAGGATCACAAAGACTGAAGTAATAAACACATGGCAGCCTCTGGAAGGCCCACTGCTCGGCTTTCTCATGAGGAGAAAGAACATAGACCTTGCAATCAGTGACACTCAGAGTTCAAAGCTTAGGTTTACTACCCACATGGACAAACGTGTTGAATATTTCTGGTTTCGGATTTGACATTACAAAATGAGATGGCACTCCACTTAGTGAATAAATCGAAATTTGTACACGAAGAAAGCTTACCCAGCATTTGATGTGAAACAGCTGCTCATTTTGTTACTTTTCCGTGTTATTTTTTACTAATAGCCCAAGATTTAGTTAATTCAGCTGGAGTTTGGGTACCTCAGCATTACCAAAACCAACTGAGGTTTCGAAATGAAAAGCTTCCTGAAGTAAATTATACTGCAGACTGTGGTATGTTAAATGATGTAAATGCATGACTTGACCCAGGGCAGGCAGCAAGATGGAAAGCCAGGCCATTTTTCTATGAATAAAAAGTGAGAGGATAAAAGGGACCAAAATTATTCATGAAATGCTGAAATGTGGGGCTGTGGATGTAGCTCAGAGGTAGAATGTGTGGCCTCATGAGTAAATAAACGGTCTTGAATTGGATCCCCAACCACTTCAAAAATCAAAGAGCAACAACAACTACCAAAAATTAGTGAACATTTACCTTAAGTGTTCACAAAACTGAAGTGAGGAAACACGGTGTTTGAGAATAGGAGGAAAGATTATTAGGGGACTCAAGGGCAGGGGACCCTTTGGGGAACAATTGGGGGACACCGTTCCCAATGGCATACTCTGTAAAACCATTGCACCTCCTGTGTCCCGGAGGGCACTGCAGTACACTAACCAAGGATCACGGCTCATATATGGGATAGTACAATTGCTATGAGAGCTTGTAGGTAAATTTGGCAAGTCAAGGGCACCTTAATATGTCCCAGGAAGCTACTGTGTCTGTTATGGCATGCCTAGTGAATACTATACATCTATAGTGACTGTGAACGTTGTTCTCTACAATAGACAGAGACAATATGCAAGGGCCTATTTTATTAGTCATCTCCAAGCAAGACAATATGACTCAATCTTCAGTGCAAGCAAGATTAAAAAAAAATACAATAACTAAATAGTAAGAGTTTCTGCCTTTGCTCAGGACATTCCACAGGAGTCTTGGGCTGTGCTCCAGTCCACCTCTGCTTCAGCAAAGGCACACCTCCCTTCTACTCCTCATCCTCAACGCAGAGGAGAGCAATCGGCCCATTTCCTCTCCGCCAACAGAACAGGAAGGGTCACAGAATACAGAACTACAGATTCAAGGCAGGAAAGAATGAGCAGAATCCATGGTCTCAAAGAGCAGCTGCCCAGGAAATCCTGCCAAATGGCCCCCAACACCACAGTGCTTTCAAAACCACGGAGAGACCGAAAACAGAAGTCTCATTATTTTTAATATAAGTTTAAGAAGGGGAATATAAAGTTGAATGCCAATTATCGAGACTGCAGAATATTGAGCAGTTTTGTAACTATTCAGCAACATGGCTACTGCTGAAGTGGGTGAACGGTGTCTTCACCTTTTGCTCACATTACGGTATAAGGCCCCAGTCACTTATGGGACTGCGTAGCCCATCGAAGGCACACAGGGCTTTGGAACTACAAAAAAAAAAAAAAAAAAAAAAAAAAAAGACAATTCTTCAGAATTTGCCCACCCCACATGATATTTCTCCTGGCTAGACATATACATCCTTCCACTTAGAAAAACAAACACAAAAACAAATCAAAAACCCATGGTAGCTTGGAACATGCTCATCATTCATAGGAAAGTTACTTACAAGTTACTTCTTTATTTGAACAGACAGGCCATGCTATATCCATATCATATCAGATATTAGGGATTCTGAGCAAATAAGTACTGAATGGATAGGGAGCAAAATTATGAATTAATTAAAGAAGTGAATTTAGAATTTTTTTAAAAATTATTTATTTCAAAAATGTAAATTCAATAAATAAACTTAGTTTTTTTAAATATAATTTATTTATTTATTTTATATCCTGACCACAGATGCCCTTCTCTCCTCTCCTCCCATCCCCTCACCACATCTCCCTTCTACCTCACCCCTCCAATCTACTCCTCCATTACTGTTCAGAAAAAAGCAGGTCTCTCATGAACTCTGTTTCATCTACAAGTACAGAAGCTAGGATGTAGATTTCACATTATGAAGCAGGAAGCAACTCCTACTATGTTGACTTAGTTGCTATAGCTCCATTCTTTCCAGATCCAGATCTCCAGAAAACTGTTGTTTTAGCAGCAGCTCAAGTGTAGCACAAAGTTTAATCATTCTTAATAATAAAAATGTGGCACCAGATATCAGGGTAAATGCTGAAAGATCAGAGAGACAAAAGAGCCGGCCACAGCCACCTCTTACCTTGCTAGCTCCTCAGCCTGAAAAAGGTGAGCTCCTGTCTCCTCCCACCTTATATTCCTCTTTCCACCCAGCCATAACAATTCCTGTCTCCACCTCCCTGGTGTTGAGATTGAAGGCATGTGTCTCTCAGGTACAGGGGTCAAAGGCATGAGGTCCCAAGTACTGGGATGATAGGTCTGTGCCACTCCTGCCTGGCCTCTAGTGGCTAATTCCGCACTCTGATCTCCAGGCAAGCTTTATTTGTTAGAGCACAGACAAAATCTCACCCCACTCTAAAAGTAACTTTAGACTGTGCTGTCCAAGCCGCAGAGCAGAGAACAAACTTGGGGAAATAGCAAGAACTTTGAGAGCCCTGGGATCCCCAAAGGCAGAGTGAGAGGCACAGATAACCCACTGCTGCCCGCGGGGGCCATCTCTGCCTGGGACAAAGAGCAGGAGAGAGCTGCCATTGGGAACAATTGGTAGACACAAAATACCCCTCTGTCCCTCCACACACGAGGAGGGAAAGGTAAAAAGCACCTTTACTCATGTCCTTTAACTCCACATCTGGATAAGAGCATCAAGAATTCTAAAAACTAATAATATCATTGCATACTTAAAATCAATCTAGAGCCGAGAAGACAATGTCCCAAACCGAGGAGGCTGAGTCTTGAAGGATAAATGTAGATATGGACATGCTTCCAGTTTCTCTCTATATGTGCTATCTGGTGATTTTAAATAATAACATCTGTAACAATTGAAAAATTAAAGACAAACGCTACAACCAATGGCACTGGGAAAACTGTCTCTTATTAGCACCATGAAAGATTCTAAACCTGAATTCTGCCTTCCAGGAATGCAAATAGCTGCCTCATTTCCTCTCCTCTCAGTCCCTAGTGAAATTCTTGTACAGATAGTTCAGACTGGTTCAGTCCCTTGACACCCAAAGTATGAGCAGCAAAGCATTTAAAATGCAAAGATGAAGATGAACGGAGGCTTTTTGTGTACATGTATTTGAACAACTGGTAAAAAATATCTTCTCAGCCTCTTGTGGCAGCGTTAAATAAGACCACCGAAGACCATTTATTTCTTAATTAGATGCAGTAAACAATGCAAAAACAGTACAATATTCAGAGCTGTCATTTGCTATGAAATGATCAGTCTGTGTCATATTCAAGTGCTACCCCAAGTATTCCAGCCAATTCGGGCTGGAAGTTTATTATACATCCATGAACACTGGGGCCTATCTCATCAATATATCAAAAAAGACCTGTGGCTATCCATGCAACATGAACCAGTGGCTACACAATTGTCACACTTCAGTATACAGTAAGAGAAATGGGAAGAAGAGAGGTTGGCTTTCCCCAAAGACTGTGTCTCAGAATTTATGACTTCATAACGGGGGGGGGGGGACCCGGGGAGGCGGGAATGGGACAGATTCTGAAATTAACAAAAGATGCTCTCTTATCATGTCAAGATATAAATTTCCTGTTGCAGGATCAGAAGGCATTAATCAATTGCATTTATGTTTTTCATAAAGAGTGTGGCTGCATTTGGAGGGAGGAAAAGAAAGGCAGAAATGATGTAATTACACTGTAATCTCAAAAACAAATGAAATAAAAATGTCAATGAATATTGAAACCTTATACACTGAAGGAAACACTCACTCATTTATTGTCAACTTTTTTAAAATAACAGATTTCAATGTGAGTGCCAAAGTACTCAAGAAACTTGTTAAGGGATGAGAAACATGAAGCTAAAGTAACTTGTTCCTTACAGACTTATTAAGCAAAAGAGATAATTTCAAGGTAAATATGGACACCTTCCCAAGCTGTCAAGGTAGTGTTGAGATAGGATCAGAGGTCAAGGCAAAGCTCAGGAAGTACCACAAGGAAGGCAGGCAGAAGCTTTGTTTCAGTTGTGTGGTACTTGACTCAACACTGGAAAACTGGAATGACTTAAGGCAGAGAAGAAACAATCCAGGAAGAGCTAAATTGCATAAGTAAGTATGTGGGAAAAGCAGGATTTATGTGGACTATGTGGGAGGAATTGCAACGGACCCATTAGGTTAGAAAACCACAACTGTCAAGAGGCAGCAGTGACAGCCAAGGCCAAAGAGGCCCGGAAGAAAATAACAGGGACTTAGGATCACAAACAGGGACAGTGTAAATCAGGACACTGACCGGGACAAAACGCTGCTGTCAGAAGATGAGGCAGTTTACAGTCTCAACTACATATTGTTACCCCAAATTTCTGGTCATCTAAGTTGTGATGAACTACATTCAAAAGTAAGTGGAATCTTCAACCAGGCTTGTGGGGAAAGCTGCAGCCCTGACCACATGTGTTAAATCCAACAGTGAGATTCTAAAGGGAAGGAGGAAGTAGCGCCTGTGCCGACTCAGAGGCGAGTCTGTTCAACACGAGATCCCTGTCTCAAAACGGCCCTTGTCTGGAACGGTTGCAGGCCCCAAATACCAGCCTGAAGTAGCCTTGGCTAACAGGGACCATAGATGTAAAAGCAAAAGAGCATACACGTTTCTTAGATGGAGAAATGAGGAGTCTCTGAGACCACAGGTGCGGCCTTCCTTGTGTGGACTTTTTATCTTCTCTGTCTGAGAAGAAGGGCTGTGACCCTAGAAGAGCGGAGGCATGTCTCACATCTTCGCCTCTGTCTTCTGATGCTCTGAGTAAATGAGATTCTCTCTCAGTCTCAGGGCAGATGTGAATGTGGAAGGTCTCAGTGCCATGTTCTTACTGCTGTGGCTCAGAGTCGGAAGACAGGTCCTCCATATCCTGCCTTTTGCTTCTCCTCAGACTGCACAAGTAGCTGTGTACCAGCTACTTGAAGGCTCTGCTGGACTCATGTTTGCATTTCTGCAGAGCTCACAGCCCAAATTTTACAAAACAGTAGTCAGCTAATAAATAATGGTGGGATAGAATAATAACTGAAACATCAGTTTTTGAGCAGGCTCCTAGGTTACATTTACCAAAAAAAAATACTAGAAAAATCTTGGAGAAGCAGTAACACCACATCTCAAGAAGGATCATGCACTGTTGTTCTGTTTTACTTTTGGTTATTTCTAGCATTTCAGCAGGAAAGCAAGAAGTGACTGATGCATGGAAACAACAGCAAATTGCTCAGTGACCCTGCCCTGCTGTGCCAGGCTCTAACTCCCAGCTAAAGAAGCTATTCACAGATTCATGCGGCATAGAAGGAAGCATGAGGCACATGGATCTAAAGCCCAGTCTTGCCTCTTATGCTCAAATACCCACTAAGAAAGCAGATTATCGCTTGGCTGCTTTGATGCCACTAGAAAGCCTGGAATTAGAGTCCTTAAGCTCCGAATGCACTTGTTCGGAAGCAATTATACATACTATACTTCCCAAATCTTTCTCTAATACCTGAAAATTTAAGGCCGCCACACTATGTGGGGTAGCTTGGAACTCTTTTCTATGTACAAGTCCCAGCACCAATTCTGCATGTCACGTGACAGAAATAAACCAAACAATCTCTTCTTGCACATTGTTCATGTCACAGGCATAAAATCATGAGAACTCTAGTCTTCAGAGTAAATAAAAAAAGAAAAAAGAAGAATTCAAATACAATCCCAACCCAACAACCCTGGCAATTGGGGAAAAAAAAATAAAAGAAAGAAAAGAAAAGAGCCCTAATTTAATACATCATCTTTAAGAATAAATGAGGTTACAAATCCACATTTGGAAGAACAGAATCTAGTCCATATGTACCAGATACCATTTTTTTTTTCAAACTCAAATTCCGGATTCCAAAATGTATACTCTCTCTCTATACTGAGGTAACAGCTTGTCAGAGAAACGTGGCAAGCAGCAGCAGCAGGCCCTAGCAGAGCAGATGGGGTGTATTTTTATACCGGCTTTAAGTGATAATGTGAGTTTACATAGGGTCATCCTAAATATTGTTTAAGTGCATGAAATGCCTCCAGTCACTGTCTAACCCTGAGGGGGCTGTTTTGCTTTCAGTTCGTCTCAATTGGCTGCCGTCAAGACTTCCTCAAGACAAGGCTCTCTCTTCTTTGGAACAGGAACCGCACCAATTTTTAAGATCCTCTTTTCAGATTCAGGCGTGGATTTTACTCATTCAATCTCTGTCAATGGGTCAGAGGTGATATGTGCGCCAGTAGTTTAAAAAAAAAAACCCGGAAGTGTGAGGTGGTGTGGGTACGGGTCCTACTGCTAACCTTAGCTGTTCTACTCATTGGGTCCGGGAAATCCTGGAGTCACGGACTCCAGACCTGGAAGACATGCCTCCTAATGACTATTACAACGGTTGGCATGGCAGGTGTAAAAAAAAAGGGTCTATGTAAACATTTACCAAAGAGGTCAGGGTTTACAACCTTTCCCTCTGACGCCAGAGCATACTCTACCTGCTGATGTAGATGGAAAGGGCTTGAGGACTTCTAACTCTGATTTTTTATAAATTCGTGGATTTTAAATACATTCTACACAACCACTGCAAAATTTTCTGTGTCCATTCACAGAAAGAGCACGTCCACTAATTTCAAAGAAAGGTTAGGGGAGTTTAGGGGTTGACAGCTTGTACGGAAGCCTTCTCTGTGCACACACGCACTCCTAAGCCATAAAACATCTCTCATGGCTTCCGCGTAGGTAAGGCTTCTGACATGTGGAGGGATGGGCTAGACGCGGGCTGGAGAGATGTCATCAAGGTGTTAGGCACTATTTCCCCCTCCACCCTCCAATGGGTTAGCACGTGAGTATCCAGAGAGCAGGGATATTTATTATAGTGTTCAATCTTTGGCCTCAGGTACTGGAAGAGCGACTGGTTCACAGGGGGCTCTCAGAAACATATGCAGGACAACTGATGGCTAATTACAGGCCCATCTGAGCACAACCCTTTCCCCTTTCCTTAATCAGAAATCACTATGCTCAGGTGCCCGGTGCAACACACACTACTTCCCAACCAAGGAACTACGAGTGTGTTTGAATTCAGTGTCCTAGCTTAGCTTGCACAGCCAGAGAATGCCTATGGCAGGTGGATTCTCCACTAACCCAAGCTGCTGTAATGCACCTTCTAAGTCCAGAGGGATAGGTCATCTTATTTGATTATGAATAAAGTTGTGCAAGACTTTCTGGTTCTTCGAGAGTCCCTCCTGCAAGGAAAGAGGCAATGTAATAAAATACCCAACCAGTGACTGGACTGAATGAGATAAGTCAGGCTAGAGAAGTAAGAATCTGATCTTAAATCTTGAGAGTAGGAGATACAGACATGCTATTTGTTTAGTAAATTAGAAGATATTACAGGAATAGTAACAATTACTAGCATTATGATTAGTTTATAAGCCTCTTGGGCTAGCCCACCCACACTTACCATATAGTTATGGATGGATTGGCTAACACTGGACAGAAGCTGACAGAGTTGGTTGACATTCTGGGATAGATGGATGAATAAAATGATAAAGAAGTCTTGAGGAAGATAAATGCAAATGACTGAACTTCTGCTAAAACATTAATTTCAGTCAGGTTGGGTCAGGTCCTGCCAACTAATTTACAGGAGATGATGTAATTATGCTCTAAACGCAAAATTTCCCTAAAATGCAAAATTCATAATTTCCCCACTTCTTAAAAAATTAGATCATGTTATTAAGTTAAATTGGACTCAAGACTTCTTTGTAAGTATACTTAGTAATAAAAAGATGTTAATAATGTCTAGCAAGAAACCCACAATTTTCTAATAAGACAAAAATTACAGGAAAACAATAAAATTAAGTGATTTATCAGAACTCCTCTGTTCTCTTACGCTAAAACTCTATTCTTTAGATTGTCTGGAAATTTTACATTTTCTAGAAAGTAACACTGTTTTGTGTACTATGAAATACCAAATGTTTGTGGTCCTCTTGGCACAGAAAAGGGCTTATACAAATAACAACACTCACTGATGCTCAACTGCAGCATCAAATGAAAGTAATGCAGGTCAAAGAATACACCTGAAGTAACCACCACCCACCCCGTCAAACCAAACAAACAAAAAACCCACAATCCATCTCAGTTTATTACAAATCTAAACAGCGGTTCTCAGAAGACAACAGGACTGAGGACTCCGTTCCTTCCCAGGGCTTAAAGCATCGGAGACTGGGGGTGCACTGGCACCGTGAGGTGGAAACCAGGCAAGAGTCATGGGGCATCTCCTCTCAGTGAGGAACTCTCTAGCCTGAGATGCCAAAGTATGAAGTTTTAGCATAAGTTGGAAAGCCGCAAACTAGATCCTAACTTACTTATCAGTTTTCTCTATTTTGAGCTCTGCTAATGTGTATATAGCCAGTGACAAGAAGAAGTCATCTTTTGACACAAAGACCACTTGCCCAGAATCTAAAACAGAAGATCCCGACAGCCTCAGAAATAGTTCACCATTTTTACCGCTCCACACAGCTAGAGACTGAACCAATCACGGAACGCTTTCTCATGTTTCTCTCCCCGAATCCCTCCTTACTATCTCCTTTCTCTTTCTCTCTCCTGTCTAAGGACTAATGACAACATTCAGTCAAATGATAAATGTAACTATTACTTTTTTTAAAATACGGCCACTGAGTTAATTAAAAAATACATAAGACTTTTAAGTTTACAGCTGTTTCAATAAATGTAGATGTGTTCTAATAGTATCCTCATCAAAAACAAAACCAAGAAACAAACAAACAAAATTAGGTAAAACTGAAACATCACATGTGACTCTTTTCATTCAGAAAAGGTTTTACGCATTTAGCTGCATACCAAAGCAAGGCTGTAGTAACCACACCTCACAAAGAGGGGTGCTGACATGGAAAATCATATTATGTGAAGGAGAAGATTTCCATTCACAGTTACGATAAAGAGACAACAGGAATTCAGAGAGGGGGCGATCATCTCACTCAAGGATCTGAAAAGGCTCACAGACAAGGTAATGCCTAACACCAAGCCTACCACCCCTTTGGCTTTGCCCAGTTATCCCTGCATATATGGCTAGTAACAATTTGGTGTGCATTCCACGGTCTGTCTAATAATACAAATGCTCTATCAGTTTCCTTCTACAATCAATATGCCCCAGTTGTGGTCCTGAGAATATCCTGACAACAACATAAATGGCAAGATTTTGCAAATTCCCACTTCCTATTTTCCTTATCGTGCCAGAAAATGGCATTAGCTGTGCTTTGGAAAAACCCACGTACTGTACATGTGTACATATACCAAATGGAGGAAGTCATACTGCAATGTCAATGTACTGAAGAAAAGGGAGGTGGGGAATCTGGTAGTGGACTTTATTTAAAAGAGTTTATCTTTAGTTTATTGGGTACAAGAAGATTTTTAAGCCCAAAAATAGAGCCGTCTGTGAAGTACTCCAGTTCCCTAACTACTTGCAACCTTTACTGTGGATTATCTTTTACAAGAGACTCCCCTGTTTGGTCTTGAGTTTGTATCTACAAGAAAAGGAAAGGCCACAGATCGGGGCCATCACTCAGACCTAAGACTCCGGGCAGGAACCTCTAGCACTGGCGTCCATATACAGACATGCATTTCTGGGATTTCCTTGTGCACCCCAACCCTGCCCTGTCCGGTGAACTATGGCATTCTTTTCTGTTCTTCCTGCTGTCTTGTTTGTCCCTTCCTTTGTGTTTTCAGGGGATTTGTACTCTCGTCTGTTCTGTTTGATGACACTTTGTCAATTAGATGCATCCCATTCAGTACAGAAGTTCATTAAATTCAGATAACACACCATTCTCGCAGGCTGACTGATGTTTATTAATGTAAAATGTGACAGGAATAATCCAGCAGGGAACTGGAGCTTTTTGTTGCATCACTCAGACATTAGAATAATGCAGTTCATCTGCAATTCATCAGAGGCTTATAATATTATTTACATATTTAAAGATTTCTTCAAGTCACATGCCTTTGAGAAATTCAGTACAGTGTGTATTGCAGGAAGATAAATCATATATAGGCAATATGCTGATTCACACATCCTTAAATAGCTTTAAATTTTGTGCTCTTTATGCAATTAAGTTTAGGCTCATAATATGATATTTGTGGTTGTTTTAAACAGCTACAACAGTATTAACCTTTACATTTAAATAGTTAAGTGCAATTTTCAAAGTATTTTCTTCCATTTGTTATCTCATTAGGCAGAATTTTTTCCCCCCCAATGGAACTTTAGAGAAGAACGAAAACAAACACATAGGAAACAAATACTAATTAATCAGACCTCCGTCATGTCACTCATGTGGCCTCCCCAGCAGGGTAAGGTTCCAAGTGCATGCTCTGAAAGAACTGAAACCCCAAAACTGCAGAGTACGTAGGACCGAACCTATTAAAGATAAGGAGCCCACGGATGCTGGGTCACTTCAGGATAAACAAGGCTGGGCAGTTCCATTCAGGGAGCACTGCATAAGTGCCTACCACCTGTGGAGCACTCCTAGATCCCATGACATGAATCTCTTTTACAGGGTTTTCAGGTTAGGAAGAAATAAATTAGAAATGTTCTGTATAATGGAGGGAATTTATTCAAATATTTCTATTGATATATTTAGAAGATTGAGCCAATGGTTTTCTTTTTGGCTCTCCTTTCTGTCTTCTCTAATTTTGACACTAATTTTGACATGTCCATGTCAAAATTTTTACTTGAGTTTTGAAAACATATGCTTTAATATTCATGAATGACCAGAATACTATTTTTAAAAGATTAGTTTATTTTTATTGATGTGTATGAGTGAGTGTCTTGGTTAAATGTATGTAAGCACATTCCATGAGAGCCTGGTGCCTGTAGAGGCCCGAAGAAGGTGCTAGATTCCCTTGAAACTGGGATTATGGATAGTAGAAAGCCACAAGGTGGGTGCTGAGAACAAAAATCTAGGTTGTCTCCAAGAGTAGCAAGTACTCCTAACCACTGAGTTATCACTCAAGCCCTCAGTACGCTATGTTTAAGACCTCAGTTGCTATCTACAGTATGAAAGAACGAAAAGGAATAGAATGCTCTCAACTAAAAAAAAAAGAACAAAAAACGCAGGTATTGTATCTGTGTGAGATGTACGTAGGTATGTATACATGAACAGCTCGAGTGCGGAGGTGAGAAGACAACTTTGTGGATTGGTTCTCTAACTCCACCTGTGCATGGAATCCAGGAATTGGGAGTTGAATTTAGGTCCTCAGGCTTGTACAAGAAGTACGTTATCATCTGAAATATCTTGCTAGCCTAAGCCTTCAACTTTTAAAGTTGTATGAGGAGACACTGTAGCAGAGGAATGCGTCAGTGAGGCAAATATGCTTAGCTAAAAACACATTTTTGTCAAGGAAATGGGAAGATAAGCAATGCATTTGTATAAAATATTTGCAAAAATATATCTAATAAGGAACTGCTACTCAAAATAAGCAAGGAAATTTTAACAATAAAAGAAAATACATGTAGACTGGACCATGAAGTAAGCAGACACTTCACTGAAGAATGAATATGTAGCTGTCCAGTAGTGTGAAAAAGATGCTCAATAATAACATCATATGCCACCAGGGTACCATGACTGAGAACAGAAGCAATGTATCGTTAACATGTATTTGGCCAAGTTAAAAACAAATGCTCATCAGGATATGACGCAGATATCAGGATATGATATGTCACTCACTGGAGGGGGTAATGCACAGTGGTGCAGCCACTTTAGAATCCAGTCACGCAGCTTCCTGAAAACCAACCACACTCTCTCATATGACCCAACAGCGGCATTCTTGGTGAATGAATGGAAAACATTGTACACACACGCACACATGTCAGAAAGGACATTCTAGGACGTTTATTATTGGGACCTGAGACAACTAAAAGAAAAGTCTTACAGAAATGTTGGATTTGATTATTTTGCTTTGGTTTTAGCTGTTTAACAATTACTACAGCCTTCAGCTGTTTAACAATTCCTACCATCATCATAGACATCTATAGAATAGCACTAAATATTTAATAGGAGATTTGTGAGCAAGAGAATTAAATAATACACACACACACATGTTCCATACACTTGAAAGCATGTGCACATTAGCATGTGAGTGATACTGATTTGGACAGGATGGGAAGCTTTCTTAAAGAACTGTGAGAAGTGTCTCAGGTTCTCTCTTTTCATATACAAACACAAAACAAATATGCTCTTGGGGAAATCATCTGGGTAAGAAATGATAACCCTAACCAGAGGACTGTACACCATACTTCATGAGCAGGTGAGGATGTCGAGAATGCAAAATGAAGGAACGTCAACCATGCAGACAGATGCCTAGACATTAGACGTGTTTTTTTCACTTCCTTATCCTCAAACCTTTATGTTTTAAAACACTACCAATACAGCCCATAATAATCTTGTTCCTATAATAGGAAAAGAGGAAAATAAACTGAGATGCAATGAAGAAAGCTGTGGGGTGGGTGGGTGAGGGTGGGGGGTGGGGTGGGGTGGGTGCTGAACAATAAAGTTGAAAAGACTCTTCCAGCTTTCCAATCCTGTGGCTGTGCACAAGAGAATGTGTTTGTGTGGCACAGGACCTCAACCACAAGAAAGACCCTTCACATAAAATGAAAATGAAAATAAACCCATCAAACATTGATCTGTGTAATGAGTTTCTGTGGAAAGTCTTGCCAGGGAACAGGGATTTGCAGGAATCTGGGGGAACTGAAGAGGAAGACCCATTGGGCTGTGTTGTTCTTCTACTGGGGCTTAGCCCCAATCAATCAGTTTGCCTGCTTGCCTGCTATACTTTTACTCTACAAACCTACTTTGGGATATACCCAAAGAAATCTTTCTTAAATCAATGAATGGCACAGGACTATACTAAAGTGATCCAGTTCCTTTGCTAGCAAACACATAAGCTATATAACTATACAGATAGCTGTGTATAACACTAGAGAGCCTATCTTACAGTTGCACGACTTCAAAAAAGACAATGTGCAACGGTTGTCCTGCTAGAAAGCATTGCTGCCTATCTGGTTCCTGGCTGTGGTCGTATGCTCCACCCTATAGCACATTGCAGTCGATGCTCCATAATCATGAAGCCCCTCGTGAAAAAGAGACATACGGCATATATGCTCCAGGAAGAAGTACAACTAATAACAAATATGTTACTTTAGACCACAAACAGTCCATTAGGAGATACTGCTACTGGTAAACATTAAACATCTAGATTATATTTGGAAATACAAAGCAGAAATGCAGGGTGGCTGCCAGCTCTGTGGTTACTAAGAACACCTCGTATTTCCTGAAAGGACAATACAAATCTCCAAATTGCTCCATCATTATTTCACTAAATCCTCTTGCAACTTTCAAACCTAAGTGCTTTGTAGAAATGGGGCTCCAGGGGATTATCAAGTGACTCTTTTGTCTTCAGGGTAACATAGGTAACCTCAAACACCAGTTCAGCTGACCTGCAATAGAACCAGCAGAAAGGACCAGAGTGTCACAGCGTCTTGCAGCATCAGAACTTGAAGATGACAGTCTTGTGAATACTGAGTTTCCTGTATTGGGAGAGGGCAGGGGTTTGAATAAGAAGTGCCCTTCATAGGCTCTTGTGTTGGAACTCTTGGAGCCCAGCTGGTGCCATTGTTTGGGGATGTTACTGAACTCCAGAAGAGTCCTAGCTGATGAAAGTATCTCAATGGGGGATGGGCTCTGCAGGGTTTTGTCTTCTCTCCCTGCTTCACTTGTACTGAGGATCTGTGACCAACCAGCTCCTTGCTACTACCACTGTGCCATGCTATTCCCTTCATGAAGGACATTATCACTCTGGAAAACTAAGCCGAAACAAACCTACTCTTCTTTAAGTTGCTTTCGGCATGGGTATTCTATGACAGAAACAGAAGAGTAACTGATATAGCGAGGGATGGATAAACGTTCCCCAAGGTAGGAGGCTCTCAAAAGGCAACGATACACATGGATCTCATTTCCACGATCTACAGATATTGTTTCCAATTCAGGAATGCAAAGACAGTACCTATGCATTTTTAGTTTTATCAGAACATGGAGCTGTGCATATCCTTGGATTTGCAACTAACAGTGTCCTTCATGAACGAGGACGTTGTGAGTAGTGCAGGAATGGTACGGGAGGGGTAATCTTTCTTCTGTACTATTTACTTCTATTAGCCTTATAAGATAGAAGCACACATTACTTTAATTAGGAAATAACTGGAGAAATACAGAACACATATGATGGTTAAGTGACAAGACCATTGGTTCCTCATTCCTCACTACTGTCACTGTGCTGATTAACAAACAAGTACTTCAGACACCCCTAGGCCCTCCAAGGTTAATAAGGATACCGAGACTGCATATATCTGGGCTTGCCTGGTACTATTGCCCACTTGAAGAACCATTCCCATGATGTCAATGTGGCAGAAAAATAGAGTGCTGTGAGCATGCAAGGCAGACACAGTCCTTTCCATCTACAGGAGCCTGGGAAAGGCTTATACACTGGATTTTTTGGATTAGTAAACTTAAAATTTTTTAAAAGGCATTTTATTGTGCAATGGGATAAAGGACTTGGAGACAGGCTCTTCATTTGGAATGGCTGAACTCTGCAAATTGTGAACAAATATTAGAACATTCTGCAAAGGTGTTAACACCCTCTGGAAAAGACTTGATTCTACAGGCAAAGGAAGCTATTAAAAGATAAACTAAGGCATAGCAAAGTGGCAAAAACAAAACAAAACCAAATATAAAATGCAAGAAACTGGTGGTAAAGTCAGCTGACAGCCATCACTGATCACTGATTTGTAGCAGTGAGGAAATCCAAGTGTAACAGGAATCAGGCTGAATCTACAGCTGTCATGACAGCCGTGTGGTTCCCTGCCTTTCATCCAGATCAAAGGACAACAGCTGTGATAAGCACCCTGCACTCCCTGCCTCTGAAGATCCAGACTTTGGTCGTTTTGGGGATCTTTGCCATTGCTACAATATTAGCAAGAACATGTACCTGGAAGAGAAAGGGGAGAAAACCCTGAATGGAGGAAATAGTTGATGTGACAGCCTCAACCAATTTAAAATCCTTCAAACAATTCAGGAGTTAACACAATACCAGAAGACTTGCAAAATATTCATGGAAAAAAAAATGGGGCAGTGTATACTTTATTTGGAAAGCCCTGTGAGAAAGGAGGGATCAAGTATTACCTTCAAAGCATAAGACATAATCCCTGTTTCAAGAACTACTGAGTGGTTAGCAAGAAACAGGATCATGTGGTCGAGACAGGGCACGCTACTGGAAAGCTTGGATTTGGATTCTCGCTTCACAATTGCCTGGTCTTGTGATGAGGAGTTCTTTTCTGGGATCCTGTTTCCTCTTTCATTTCCCTGAGCTGTTGTGAACCTCTAACCCCAGCATGCTGCACAGGGATGTAGTGCTCTTGTGAGGTGCTATGCACTGCTATTTGCTTAAGCAGGTAGCTTTCATTGGCTCATCATTCCACTTGGAGCAAACGAGGCTGATTTGCTCAGCATTATGGGTCTAGACAGTGGGAAAGCCACATCAAGAGTGAGAACTCCAGAGCCCCTCTGGATTTAGTCAGAAGAAATAATTCACCTGTCAGCAGTTTAAGAACACTGCCTGGCATCATTTGCTTGTAATTTGGCAAAACTGACAGCTTTGTCTCAAGGCCTTGGCAGGTAGGCAAAATGGTTGTTGCTGTTTTGTTTTTTTTCCCCCACAACTGTGTTTTAAATTTAATTGTTTGCTTTTCTCTGTCTGTGTCTACACAACCTGATCTCTGATTTGGGATCTCAGTTTGCAATTACTGCAAGGCTTGGAAATCTGCTTTACAGACACATCACCAAGACAGTCAGTATCTAAAGGTAGAATGTAGAAGTTCCGTGGACCTGTCTGCAGGACTTAGTTTTTGAAGCCTGAGCATTCCTGAGCCTTCTTAAAATCTAAGAGTTCTCGAGATAGAAGAATTTCATTGTTTGCTATTAATACCAGGATAAAGCCATTGTTCAAAGATTAATATAACAGATGTAATGCTACCGAAAAATTTAAAACATTACATTATCTCACTTAAAACTTGTGGATAGACTAGTTCTCCCTACTACCCAATAGGTATATCCTCTCCTCTGTGAAGCACTAATGTGCATTATGACAATTTTAGAATTTTAAGGGTGAAACAACCTCCATGGTGATGTATTCAACCAACAAGTACAGTGTGTTTCCTAACGGAGTCCTCGCTGCAACGTTCCAGCCTCTTCTGGAAGGTGACCCCACTGCTTTCAAAGCAATGGAGTCGTTCAGAGAAGTGCATTTCGAGTCTCCTATCCATGAGCTGCTGCTCACTTCCTGATGCACTCTGTCTATGCCATCGTTATCCCACGATTCTTAGCAGCCATCTGCAAAACCATGTGCAATTTTTAAAACAAGTTTTTAAGTTTTTGAAATTATAATAAAATCACATCACTTCCCCTTTTGGTCTTCCTAGGTCTCACCACCATCTTACTGTCTTTCAAATTCACGGCCTCATGTTTTAAAATTGTGTGCATGTATGTATAACCAAGCACCTTATGCTTTATTTAGTCCTCAAAGTTAGTGAGGGTCATTCCCTACTTTTGGGGTCCCATCTGTATTTTAAATGCAACAGCATCTTTGAAGCAAACTCTGGGCATTTTCCACGTGTTGCTAGGTGAGGGTCTAGATTCTGAAGCTGATAACAGAATGGGGGTGGATGAAGACCCACATTGATATTCAGGGGCATGGAAGGTGTGTGTGGCCCAGGAACTAAAGGAGTAGACCACCACAGTCTTCACTCAGAGGAAGTAGAGAGCCTAAGAGTTAGGCATTATGTATCCTCCAGTTGGCTTCTCAATGATATGGCTGCCATTATGTGATTAACAGTTACTACCATTCTGTTTTTAAGTATGTAAAGATTTTGTTCTACATAAATTATGGACTTTTATTGCAATTATTCTTCCCATGTAATTATGAGACTTAGCTCATGTAATTATGAGACTAAATTCTTTCGTCTCTGAGCATGACTAGAAAGAACAGTGAGAACTGCTGTCTCTCTGCTGGGTCTAACCAAGCCGGGGCTCTCTTCTAATCCCTGACTGACCACATAGGGTATAGGCTGCAGCGACAGAAGAGTTATTCCTGAAGGGATCCACACACGTGGAGAAGCAGAGTCCGCAGTCTCCAACAACACATCCCCGAAGTGACTGGCTCTCCTCCTGACCCTGATGCAGAAACTCAGCAGGACCGAGAGATATTGACGGACTCCATCATTTTGCTGAGTGCAGAGCAGAAGCGCACAGTTATCTGTGGAAAACTGTGGGAAATTGCTCCATTTGGCATTGCCATTGATTTGTGAAGACATGTGGGGTGTATGTGTACACACATACACACAACTCAGCCAGAGAGAGTTTAATCATCTGAATTTTAAGGTTTTTGTTGATTTTCACCAGAAAGTATGTGGGAATCTTGAAGTAAAATATGGCTAAATTAGTAACATACACCACTTTAAGGCATTCTAACAAACAAACAGAAGAAATCTCCAGAACTCCCCCACTCCCTATCTTCTCATGCTCTTCCCTCTGTCATGAACGGTCCCTCTGAATCCTGTTAGGAGTCCGGCTGCCTAAGCTCAGGTAGCAAGACCCGACGGCAACACTGCCCTTCAGAAGCCCTCTCAGATCCTAAATGGCATTGTTCTTTTTTCACAGGTCTTAGTGATCTCTGCTTTCCACACCCATTTGTAAATAGCGTTGCACACCAGAGCCAATACATTTCGGATTGACCTTTACATCAACTAGGGTACTTTTCTTCTTCCACATATGATGAGGTCAACAGAAAAGTCTCCCATGACTTTTACTTACAAGTTGAAAACTGGGGTCATGGACATGAAAGCAAATAGTAACATTGCTACATGGAAGTCAAGCTCGCCAGGATCACTGGAGCCTGGCATGGTAATCCCTCTTACAGAACCAGGCAATGGGGAAGGTGGACAGCCATTGATATCACACAGCCAATTAAATACTGGTCAGTTTTACTCGTGAACAGATAAGGTCAAATATAAGAAAGCAAAATCAAGCAAATAAATTGACAACATAAATTAAGTGAATGAAGCTTGTATACAACAAAATACTTGGGGCAGACTCATTAGATAAGCCTATGAATGTTCTGAGCCAGTATTATAAGGTTTAAGATAGTGTGACTTACCTAGTAATTCCAGGTCAGCCTGTGCTACAGAGCAAAAAAGACTAAACACATCTCAAGACAAAAGAAATGCCCATAGATGCAAATGCCAGAGTATAATGAATTTACATTCAAATGGGGCTAGTGGCATAACTTAACTGTTCAACACTTGCCCAGCATGTATGAAGCCCCCAGGTTTAATCCCTAGCACCACAGAAAGAGATGAAATATTATCAGAGTAAAAAAGAGTCTTCTAGATATGACAGGACCACCTCATTCGTGAATGCAGGGGTGTTTTTTGTTTGCCTGTACAAAATAGGTAATAAGATCAAGCCAGTTAAGCCTGGAATATGGAGTGGTGAGGGCTTCACAGCCCCACCCTAAATGAGGAGCCATCAACAGTTTGGCTTCTGGGGGAGAAGAGACAGTTTTCTTTAAGGACGTGGCAACTGACAGGTTGACCATGCTCCATGGATGGTCTGACACCTAAAAGTAAATGGACAGCACAAATTGGAGTGGGATGAGGTTATTAAAAATAAAGAGGACGTAAAGTTGAGGGGTAAGGAGGTGAGGATAGATCTTGGAGAAATCAGGGTCAATACGATCAAATATTATACCATATTGTAGGAAACTATAAAATTATCAATTAAAACAAAATATATATGGCAGATGTTCAGTTCCCTTTCATCATCAGGCTCCTCATCAACTTAGACGATCTCCAAGACATTCCTTAAAACTCATCTGCCTGGAATGAATTTGGGAATTTATCCTCTCATAAAAACAGTACTATAATTGAATGTTGGGTTCACAAGCTAATCCAAAAATTCTATTAAACCCATAATTATGTTAACCATGTTTTTGGAACCAAAAATAGAGACATGGTATGACAAGTTCAATCACAAGAGGAAAATGATAATAATGATAATAACTAAAATTTACAGTTAGAAATGGTTCTGAGAGCTTGAACATGTGCCCCTTTAATCCTTCCAACAGCCCAGTGAGGAAAGTCCATGCATAATTCCTGCCAGAGTCGATGCCCACAGAGGTTAGGAGAGGTGATCAAGGTTCAGGAAAGAATGAAGCCACATGAACAGAAGTCTGAGTGTAGACTCTCTGACAAGACATCATCTCACACCATTTACGTTCTTATGTCTTACTAAGAAAGAGCGGAAAGCCCCACCTGACTTTCTCTAGACCACATTCAGTGCTACAAGATGACAGGCAGCACAATCAGTCCTGATTCTAGCTGTGTGTGTGTGTGTGTGTGTGTGTGTGTGTGTGCGCGCGCGCGTGTGTGTCTGTGTCTGTGTGTGTGTGTGTGTTAAGATGGTGCACTTCCAAGCCACCATCGGAAGTTTCTGTGACCCACCACAGAGAAGAGGTAAGGCAAAACAGAGGCTGGGGGGGGGGGCGGTAAAGAGTCTTATCTTTGGGGGCTAGGGATTTAGAGAGAAGACAGCAAAAGGGTAATGAGCAGGCAAGGTGGAGACCTCCGCACTGCAAACTGTGGGACTCTGGATGGTGGCCTTGGACCCTGTTTCTTCCTTTTGCTCCCAAATTAGAAAATGTTGACACTGAACACTCCTCCCCGCTCACCTAAGTTCTGCTATGCAAGAAAAATGGCAATGAGGAGGTAGAGCCAGCTGCTGAGGGTCCATGGCTGTTATAACAACAAAGAGAAGAGAAGGGGAGGTAGAGAAATCAGCAAAGACAGCTATAACAAGAGTCTTATGAGCCGGGCGGTGGTGGCGCACGCCTTTAATCCCAGCACTCAGGAGGCAGAGGCAGGTGGATCTCTGTGAGTTCGAGGCCAGCCTGGTCTACAGAGCGAGTTCCAGGAAAGGCGCAAAGCTACACACAGAAACCCTGTCTTGAAAAACCAAAAAAAAAAAAGAAAAAAAAGAAACAAAGAAAGAAAAAAAAGTCTTATGACATTGAATGGGGGCGGTGAAGAAGTGAGGAAGCTGATGGCATCCAGACTGGTGTTAACTCAGCCAGAAGAAAGCATGGGCAGGTAAAAACATAAAAACATAAATGAATGAATGAATGAATGAATAAATAAAGAAATAAATAAACTTCAGATGCTGTGATCAATTATTTCATGTCAAATTATTTAAATAGAGACATGAAGTGTCTTGAAATAAAACATTTGTTTCTAATCTTTCCCAGCTACAGAGGCTCACTGCACTTTTCCGTGGGTTCTTTCTGAAAACTCAGTTGGTCCATTGGGTGCCCAGCCTCTCCTCTAGTTCTTTATTTCATGTCCTAGCACAGGAGGGAGCAGTCTTCCTGGGTGTGCAGTCCACCTTTACTAGAGGGAGGAGCTTCTGGATGTACATCGTGTTGCCTTCTGTCACTAGCCCTGCCTGCATCTTATGGAATTATCTCGGCACAGGACAGCTGTATAAAAAAGTACCTGATGAAGAGGGAAAGGGTACACACTCTTTTTCACCATCTCTTAGCTAAGGTACTGTGTATATGTGTCTTCTGTTCTTTTTTGAGTTTTCTAAATTTCATTGAGAGATTCAGAACTACGTGTCATATAGATTGGAAATATGACTGACAACATAATTTTCCTTTGCTTTCCACTGATTAGTATCTATTTCAAAGTATTAGTATTAGATTTCAAAGACCAGGAGAAATTTTGAAATATAGAGATAAACAGTTAATACTATAGAAGTTGTAGGCCATTTAACCCATTACAACTACTCAACTTTGAATGTAGAAAGATCAACTATAGACAAACCATAAAAGAAGGAGCACGACTACTCTCCAGTAGAGCCACGTCCATAGTCACTGTCATAGGCTGGACTTAGCCCATGGGCCATTGTCTTCTAATCTCATTGGACAGTTTTAGATTATTTGTTGGATGATTATGATGACGAAAGCAATAATGATTATTGTGCAGAAGATGCCAGCCAAGCAAATTACAACTGAGATGTATCCCAGGACGCCCGTTCTCCTATTTCTAATACTTTCAAGATAAGGTGAAAACACTAAGCATCAGTTTTCCCGATGACTAATCAGAAGTTGCAATTAACATTTCAGACCTTTGAAAATACTTAAGCATCCTGATTTTTAATCTCTCATTTGATGAATACATCAGACACACATCCATTGAAACCCATCCACAAGAAGAGAGAATAATAGAAAGGCAGGCATTAGGAGCCATTATGTACATACTTTATCCATGACAGGGACAAGTCTACTCACATAAAGAAGCACCCAGCATCAGAAAACAATGTCTCCTAACAGGAGGAGTATGTCCTTCTTTATATTAGTACAGAATAAATGCATAGTAAACACCCACAGAGTAAACACCCATTAAATAGTAGAGGGTACAGAAATGTGATTCCAGTTGCCAGGCACCATTCTCAGTGTGGACTAAGATTATGATGACATCATAGTGACTTAGCACACAGCACTATTTCTTTAACTCCCCTATAGATCCATAACATTTTATTGGTTGCTTTCTTTGTTGTTAAATTGTATGTTACTAGCTAATTGAAATCTACATTGAGGTTGCAGCAATTCTCATGTAGGCATAATTATTTATTGTATAATGACTGAATGGATGGATGGAGGACTAGAAATACTGTAGTACCAAGTGAGAAATCTAATCTCTTCTTTGGCATAGCATGAGGCGGAAAATATACAAAGATAGAGACATAAGTATTAAGTAGCCTAAGCAATGTAGCAGGGCAAGATGGAAGTAAAGGAAAACAGTATGACACAAGGCTGAGGCCAGATCCTTCAGAAACGTTTCACCAAAGCCTTCTATGCATTTCATTGGCACCTAGTTCTTACGAAAATTGCCACGAGGCATTGGAATTAGGTCTTACACATCTGTCTCCATTTCTTCATTACGAACATTTAAAGACAGGAATCATAGTTGATTTCTCTGATTCTCCTCTTTCCCCTGTCTTGTTTCAGCCCATCTCCTCTTCTCTCCTCTTTCCTGACCCCTCTCTCCTTCCTCCATTTTTGAGGAGTAACTGGAGGGCTTACTAAAGTAGAAACTTCATTAACTACTTGAAGACTGCAGAGTTGGAAGCCAGACAAGGAATTATTAAATGTTTTGCTTTCACCTCAGTACTGAAAAGATGGTTTGGATCCAGACCACAACTTTAGCCTCGGTTAGTACTTTCTACATCAGCAGAAGCCTCACTGCAGGGGCTTTGGGTACCAGTAGGGTTGAGCCCTACCTCTCTGTGGAAGCTGAAATGAAGACTGGTCTGATTCTAAGTGTTGAAACTAAAGAAACCCTGAACCAGAGAGCCCCAATGATCGCACCACACCTGGAAGACCGTCTAGCCAATGGTCCTGGTCCTGTCCTCCAAGGACACACACACATACACTCACACACTGTGCTAAAGTAGTTACAGTATAACAGAGATATGAATTCAGCATTGTGCTATAAATGGCACTATCAGAGCATTATACATTGAGGATTTTGAGAAATATAAAATTAGTTTCTCCATATTGACTTTTATTTCATGTAAAATGTCCTTTGAATGTGGAATAACCTAGGTACAAACAGAGCATTCTTCTATTAAGTTCAGAGTGACAATGACAATAAGGCTTTGACAAGATAACACAAATAATTAAAAAAAAACATTTTGTAAGCCAAGACTTCATTTGTCAGAATTAGAATCAAGCGAATCCCCTCTCCTCCTCTGAAGCATTAGAGAAAGGAGGGAAGACCTTTACAGAGAGGCAGAAAAAAATTGTTTTGACATGTGCAGCTTAGTTTGGTTATAAGAGCCAAGAAAGCAGTACAGCCTAGCAACATGCTGGTCCAAGCTGGACACCAATGAAATAGAAGAGGAAAAATAAACCTCCTGGGCCAGATCCACAGAGTGGAAACTTCTGAGTCCTTGAGCACCAAAGTCTACACAAAATGGAGACATTCCCCAAATACCAAATGAGAACTGGAAGTCAAGACAAAGAAACACACTGGGGGTTGGGGGGCATGGGGTGTGTGGGAGACAAGAGCACAGAGGACAGGGCTCTTGCTGCAGTGGTCCAAATGAGATGATTTGGCATGAGCTGACTGGCCATACTTGGACAGCTCACAATCCCCACTGAGCCCCTTTGATGAGTGAGTACTGTCTGAAGAGAAGACCACAGAAGCGTTAACCAGCATCTAACTTCCAATCCTGATTCACCATCATGTAAATTTTGTTAGGTCAAACGGATTTACCAGGAGGCTCAGATGCACCTACGTGAATCAAGAAGAATCTGTAACACATCTAGGTAGGGTACAAAGAAATCATCTTCTGGATGGCCTGAAAAGCCTGCAGAATCACACTAGCAGCTCTAGATTGTTCTAGAGACGCTTAAGTTTATTGTAAAATCACCTATACCATGTGCTCAGATCAAATACTACTATAACATACAGGACCATGAGGAAGGTTCAATAGATGTTTTCCTATTTATCTAAGTTATTGTCTACTGAGAATTTTCTCATGATCTAACTTTTGAACCTCACCACAGCAGGAGAAAAGAGAGCTGACATAATTATAACAGACTTAAGAATCATAACATTGAGACTCCAAAATACCAAAGGACAACTGGAGTCCTATCTTTGACCACAGGCTCTGTGTGCTGACCACATTACGCAGTGCCTTCACCTGGTGCCACCTCATGCTTAATTATAAAACAGTGACACTCTTTTGACGAGTGGAAAGTATGCTAGTGTATCCAAGGCGAAGCTGAGAAGGATCAGGTCAGGACAGCAATGATATTTTAGGAAAATGACCGGCAGTGACCCTTTTCTTGAAGGAATGTGCTTGAGGTAAACTCAGAGCTCAGATGGTCTGAGTTAATCCCGTGTGGACAGGATGGATGTGATGCCTGCTCTGTGGTACTCATAATAACGAGGACTAGTGTGAATGCCTCCCTGTCTCACATCTACACCCCTTTTGTTGTCAGCTAAAGATGTCCAAAGTGTCTGAGGAGGTGGGGCTTGGAGACAGGGAAAAGTTTCTCTTAAGCTTGGAAGGGCATCAGTACTGACCATGTCCTGTGGTATAAACACACTAAATCAAACCAAACCCAACAGAGGGCGAGAGAAAAGGAGTAAGTGAATCAAGACTTCAATTCTGTTCATAGTCCTTTCTGGGAAATATTTTGTTATTAATAAAAGATCCATTCATAAGTCCTATCTCCCAATTTGGGAGGTTCTGACTAAGAGACACCAAATCAAATCCTTAATGAATTGTGCTGGGTACCACGTATGTATAGTAAGCACTGTATGAGGGTGACTGATGATCTCCTAAGTTAAGCAGTGTCATTCACAGGACAGGACCGGAGGCATTGACATGGAGGTAGAAGATGCCAAAGCCCTTTGTCCACCTCCACTCCCTTCTGAGTCAGAAGCACACAGGGTGAAACATGAGTCCAGATGTGTAAGAGGAGAGGAGAGTGGACAGACGGGAGTATTAGTGGAG
This sequence comes from Peromyscus eremicus, assembly GCF_949786415.1. Classification (NCBI taxonomy): domain Eukaryota; kingdom Metazoa; phylum Chordata; class Mammalia; order Rodentia; family Cricetidae; genus Peromyscus; species Peromyscus eremicus. The sequence goes on from NC_081428.1 coordinate 69,278,555, forward strand.
GATCCATCAAAGCATGAGAATTAGGTGACACACTAACAGGATGTCTAGGACGAACAGATGTCAATACTCAGGTACATGGCATTTACTGTGAGATTCAGGGGGATTAAGGACTGAGTCAAATACAGAAGCACAGGAAGTAGAGAAGAAATCAGAATTCTGATAGAAATAATTTTAAAATGATAATGTGCTTGTGGTGTAAACTCACTAAAGCAAACACAACAGAAGCCAAGAGAAAAGGAGTTATAGAGACATTTTATAGTTTCGGTATCAGTACTTTTCTATTGCTGAGATGTAACAGCATGACTGAGAAACTTAGAGAAGGACTGGTTTACTTGGGCTTCCAGGGTTTCCAGAGGGATATGCGTCCATCACATCCCTGCTGGGAAGCATGGCAGCCAGCAGGCAATGGTTGAAGCAGCTGAGCACTAACATCTCCAACCGAAAGCAGGAAGCACAGAGGGCACACTGGGAAGGACACCATGCTTTGCAGCTCTCAAAACCTGCCTCCCATGACATACGTCTTCCAGCATGACCACATCTCCTACGCCTCTCAAATGTCACCACCAACCAGACACCAAGAATTCAGACACCAGAGACTGGAGCCTTCAAAGCATCATGGCTTCCAAATGGGTGGCTAGCTTTGTGCTTCTAGGCTTGAGCATAATGTAATCTAAGAGACCACGTTTTGTTTGTTTGGGGCCTTCATCTGTCAAATGGGGCAAGAGATAAGGAAGTAGCTAAGAAAGACTTCAGATGTGCTAAAGCAACCCCCAGGTTTCTGTTTTCTACATGTGAAAGGTAATGGTTTCAAGACTGCTCCTCACAGCAAACCGGGTTGCCATGGATAATGCTACTTGGATGCTTGGCTTTTATGCACAGCCTTCTTTTCCACAGGCGTCAGTAACCTCATTAGTAAAACTGACACTATACAAACTTGGCCTTAAGCCATTCACAAAATTATAGAGCAGATCAAATGAATTTATACGATAGCCTAAAAACAATTATTTAAAAAATATCATTAGCATTCTTGTTTCTTGAAGGGCTAGCCTATAGGACTGTGGCTCTAGTCATCAGAATTCTGTCAGTGTACAATACTTTGGGATTCATTTTGCATGGTATTGCTATTGCAGGTAACGAAGTGACCCACCACTCTAGGCAAAGCCTTCAAGGAAAACCGAGGAAAGACCAGACACTTAGATGAATGGCCATATCAGTCCCAAAATATTCCCTTTGGACAACAAGACTGGTATCAGGAAAGAGAATTTTCTACACTAATATGGGGCCTACACATAATGTAAAGGCCAGAAGACATCTTGGGCTACTTGAGTTTTCTTTTTTTAAATCAAGAAAAGCTGACATACAACTCGTGAGACACACACATACCGTGGTAGTAAAGCTACTGTGCTCCTCAACCGAATGGGCTTGAAACATTTATTTTCCTATCAAATTCACTGAGCTCACATTCATTAATCTGATACAAACGATTTTAAGTATCCTTCACAAATCCTTTTTAAAAATCTTTCTTTCTTTCTTTTTCCAAGTATTTTTAAAGAACTGACCCAGGGTATTGAGGACAAGGCAAAACTTCCAATCCTATCAGGAAAAGAATGCATAAACAACTTTCTTCTAAATGTTCTACTCTACAAATATTTCCTCATGACCAAGTGAGGAAGGACAAGTGACTTTCCATTACAAAGCATCACAGGCACACTGGATGTTAGCAGGGAGGCGACCGGGCTCCCGAGGCACAGCTGCTATTGGTACCTGGCTCCTAATGAAGTGCTGCCTTGGTGAAACCACAAGTCGAGGGGACAGTCCGCTGAATGCTGAATGCACACAGTCGGCAAAACTGTTAATGAGAAATTGTCAAAGGCCTAGATTGACCACTTAAGACTGAAGGGATTTGTAAATTTTTTTCTGAAGTATTTGTAATGAAAGCTATATCTAACTTCTCTGGGTCTGTGGATTATAGTGTGATTATCCTTTCCTTTACAGCTAATGTCTACTGATAAGTCAGTACATACATACCATGTTTGTCTTTCTGGGTCTGGGTTACCTCACTCAGGATGATCTTCTCTAGTTCCATCCATTTGCCTGCAAATTTATGATGTCATTTTTTTTTCCCTAACAGCTGAGTAATACTCCATTGTGTAAATGTACTACATCTTCTTTATCCATTCTCTGGTTGAGGGATATCTAGGTTGTTTCCAGTATCTGGCTGTTATGAATAAAGCCACGATGAACATAGTTGAGCAAGTGTCCTGGTGGAAGGATAGGGCATCTTTTGGATATATTCCCAATAGTGCTAGAGCTAGATCTTAACATATTTAGATTCTCAATTTTCTGAGAAACTGCCACACTGACTTCCACAGTGGCTATACAAGACTGCACTCAAACCAGCAATGGATGAGTGTTCCCCTAGCTCTATATCCTCACCAGCATGAGTGGTCATTTGTATTGTTGATCTTAGTCATTCTGACAGGTGTAAGATGGAATATCGAAGTAGTTTTGATTTGTATTTTACTGATTGTTATGGATGCACAGTTCTTTAAGCATTTCTTAGCCATTTCAGATTACTCTGTGGAAGGTTCTCTGTTTAGGTCTGTACCCCACTTTTTAATTGTATTGTTTGGTTTGTTTCTTAAGTTCTTTATTTTGGATATTAGCCCTCTATCAGATATGGAGTTAGTGAATATCTTTTCCCAATCTGTAGGCTGCCGTTTTGTCCTGTTGACCATGACCTTTGCCTTACAGAAGCTTTTCAGTTTTGTGAGGTCCCATTTACAATGTTGACCTTAGTGCCTGTGCTACTGGCATTGTTTAGGAAATTGTCTCCAGTGCTGAGGTGGTCAAGGCAATAATTCCTTATTTTCTTTTCTATTTGACTCAGTGTATCTGGTTTTATGTTGAGGTCTTTGATCCACTTGGACTTGAGTTTTGTGCAGGGTGATAAATATGGATCTATTTGCATTCTTCTACAGAGGAGAGATCTATTAGGGATGCATGGATCTCTCTGGGAAGGGAAAGTAGAATAGGTTTTGTGAGTGAACTGGGGACGAGTGGGGAAGGGAACAAAAGGAATCAGGGATCTTTTTGGCTCAGTCCAGGAACAGTTCATTGAAATAGCTCTGGCCACAATTTGGGTGGGTCTTTCAGCCTCAGTTAACCTGATCTAGAAAGTTCCTCACAGGTAAGCCCAGAGGCATTTTTTTCCATGGTGATTTTAAATTCCCTTAAACCAATAGTTACCTTGTAGTGGACACAAAAAGTTCAAGAGAACTATCTTTTGAGTTATAGTTATAGTCAGTAGTTGGCTATTTTCACTGACATTGGAATTTTTTCCTTCATGATTCTTTTCTCACAACAAAACTCAGAAAATTTTAATTCCACATCACACAGATATAGCATTCTCTAACACTCAACTACAAGTTCTATTTTAGAAACATTTAAAAAATATAAACTTGGAATAAAAAATAAAACACTCATAAGGAGAGCACTGAGTGTTGTTAGGGAGTACATCAGCAGTGCTGAGGATACTCTGTTACAGTGAGAAGTCACTGCATTCAGGGGTTCTTCCAAATCCAGAAGAGAATCACTTCCTGTCTTAGTTAGGGTTTCTACTGCTGTGAAGAGACACCATGACCACAGCACTCTTATAAAGAAAACTTGTAATTAGGTGGCTTACATTTTCAGAGGTTTAGTCCATTATCATCATGGTGGGACATGGTGGCATGCAGGCAGACATGGTGCTGGAGAAGGAGCTGAGAGTTCTACATCTTGATCTTCAGGTAACAGTTTGTGGTCTGAGTGTCACACTGAACCAGTGACACACTTCCTCTAACAAGGCCGTACATATCCCAACAAAGCCACACCTCCTAATAGTGCCATTTCCTATGAGCTTATGAGGACCAATTACATTCAAACTACCATACTTCCCAACATAACCCATTTCTGTGTTCAAAGGCCCACCTTTTCCCAAGTTTCTCCAGGACATGTGAGTCTTTATTTTGACACACTGTCTTCTGTAAGGTGGGATCCATTAATCATGTTTCCAGTTTTTTCACTACAACTTTTTCATGTAGTTGCACCTTCGACTTGTGCCAATCATGGAGGTACATTTTAATTCCCCACTCCTTGCCTCCATTTGCTCAAAAATCAAGTTGTAACTCTTCCTCTACTGAAATCTGACCTACTAAACTCCAGCTTAGATATTTAATTTTCAGATATTCCATTGGAAAAGGAGACATACTATCTCATTTCTCTAATCATAAAATATGAATATTCTTTTTTTTTAAATTTATTTATTTTATATCCTGGCTGCAATTTTCCCCTCCCCCTTCTCCTCCCTATCTCTCCTCCCCATCCCCCAATCCACTCTGTTCAGGGAAGGGCACCCCCCTCAAGGATATCAACAAAATACAGCCTGACAAGTTGCAGTGAGACTAAGCACCTCCCCCCACCTAAGTGTGAAGGCTGGGCAAGGCGACCCAGTATGAGGAGCAGGATGCCAAACACCAGCCAAAGAGTTAGAAACAGCCCTGACTGTGGATATTCTAGTGGGAGAAATTATCTAATTTCCCTTTCATAACATAAAAACGTGCCTTACAGGTAAGTGTTCAATCGATATTGGATAATGACATATTGTGGTTTTCAGGAAAACCATTCAAAAATTACCAGTCAGTATTAGTCTATCTTCCTACAAATATTAAAGACTTTATTTCTTCTACCTTGGCACTATTTTCTCTCTGTGTTACTGCTATCTGCATTAGTTACAGTTGCTTAAGGGAAACAATCCAACCGTGTGTGTGTGTGTGTGTGTGTGTGTGTGTGTGTGTGTGTGTGTGTATGTGTGTGTGTGTGTGTGTAACTCGTGTGCGTGTACACACACGTGTCCAAACAGAACCTGGAATATAGATGGCACTTCCTAGACAAACACTGGATCTTCCATCAATACTGAGCAGTTCAGAGCATTAGTTCAGATACGTCCTGCAGTATGCTTGGGATTCCAAGTTACAGAAATAGAGAGTTGAGGCTTCAATTCTAAACTCCGAGGGTACTTCTACTGTATCCAAAAAAAAAAAAATGTATTCAAGGAACTTGGTTTCTTTTGGAGGAATTCTCAACTGCCTTCATTTCTAATGAAAATCTCAGAGAAACTCATTCTGGGGCTCATGCATTTGGCAATATGGCACAGCACTTCTCTGTCATCCTGTAGTGGGATGTGACCCCCGGTTGATGAATTCCCAGGTCTGGTTCTTGTCTTTGTTACTCTTCCCATGGCTGTGGTAAGATACTGTGACAAAACAACTTAGAGGAGAAAGGGTTGTTTTGGTCCACAGCTCCAGGGTGCAGTCCATCACAGAAGGGAAGTCTCGGCAGCAGGAACATGAGGCATCCATGTTGGTCCCACTGCATCAATCAGGAGGCAGAGAATGTTGAACATTAGCACTCAGTTCTCTTTCTCATGCAGTTCAAGAACCAAGGCCAGTGAATGGGGCCTCTTCCTTTTAGGGCTGGTCTTCCAACCTCAATTAACCTGATCAAGACGCTATTTGCAGCATTCCCAAAGATGCTAGTCTCGGATGGTGCTAGATTCTGTTGATGATCCTTATTAACCACTGTAGTATGTATTTAACTGAATCCAGCAGCATAATGAATATGAAGAGATGAGATGTCAAGGTTAGATACTAGAATGTTCTGGTCTCGGGATAAATAGAAGAATGCAAATGAACAGAATCTAGCAAAGGGACCTCATTAAAGAAGGCCACAATGTGGCCTTTTTTGGCCCCTGATATTCCTTAATTTCCTGATCTTTTGATTTCTTCCTCTGCAAAATCCTAGAGTAAATTGAATCGTCATCAACTTGTCTCCATTTAAAACATAAAAAAGGAACAACTGCAGTAGAGATAAAAATTTCCCTCTTATCCATTCTTAATTATCAAGCTATATACCTAGACTAGACAAAAATATTTTCAGTGGTCAAAATTCATCAGTTTTTCTGATCTTTTCACATTATTATAATCAACACTAAATTCCCGGATCATCTTTTTTGCTATCTATCAACTACAAGCAAGACATTTCCTTCCAGATATTAGTCTATTCAGTTAAAAACAGAGTCAGGCCACAGAACAGCCCTGAAAGATGGGTCCAAAACACTTCAAACCCTTAGCACTACAACAGCTTACTCTCCTACAGCATGGCTTTACCAAAAACTGCATGAGGACATTTATTCCATTTCTTCGTCCTGCACTGTGTGTGGCTGGGGGAAGGCTGTTGACTCCTAAACGTTAAGCAAACATCATATTTTTAGAATATTGAGCCCAATCTTTATAGTGTCTGGACTTGTAACTAGCCATTTCTCTAACATTAAGCTGAGCCACATAAGAAAATTACTACAGTGATAATATTTCCAGGGCACAATGAGTCACTGTCCAGTGTCTAAAATGGGAAGCAAATAATTTCTGAGCACTGGTTGGTATGATGAGAAGGAGAGTACTCTCCTATTGGTGTTCCATGGTCAACCTTATGGTTTAACACAAGGGTGATGTTTATGCCCTAAAAAATTGGGATGTTAGCATCTAGGCTTATGGATAAGGAAGGAAACATGGGCCAATATTACCAATAATAATCATACTTCACTGCTATGAAAGCAAGGGTATGGACTAGGCCTTTGGAGGAAGAAGGATCAGGGTCACCCCATCTAGTATCCAATTAGGAGGTAGCATGAGGATCAAAGCCCTGTGGATTTAAAGCCAAGCCACACAAACAGAGCTTTCTATCAGAACAGCCAAGTGTCACAGCTATTGCGGGAGTTGTGTGGTCCCCATTTCAATTAACAGAAGTCTGCCTATACTTTGGGCAACCAAAACTTCCTTTGCTTCCAATTTTACCTTGGGGGTCGGGGTAGGGGGAGATAGACAAGAAACCACAAAGAAAAGACAAATAAAAACAAATATCCCCCACTGATTACCAAGGCTGTGGGAGTACTCGTCTTCATTGTGGCCAACACTAGTTTGATCAAACCTAAGCTTTTCAATGATCATACTCCAACACACATTTTTCTACAATTTTGATCTTTTCATAGGTGAAGAGAATAGATCAGATAAAAGAAATATCAGCCAAAACATTATTTACTCTCCCGGCAGAGTTGCATGCTATAAACAAAAATAATGGTTCTGCTCTTATGTTCGGAACCCTTGCCGGGCTGCTATAGAAAGAAATGTTGTTATTGGCAGGGCAGAGTCTTGCGAAGCATGTAACGAAGCCACAACACAATGGGACACTTACGCTGTGCTGCGATTAGACCACTTCCATTCAATAGAGCTAACTATTTTTTTTAACTTATTTTTTTCCCCCGAGGGCTATTACTGTGTTGAACATAACAAGCCTCATTTTGTTTTCCTAACCATGTTCGTCCCTCTCACTGAAGACTACAATTTGATATTTATGAAATCATATAAGAATACTGTATAATCTTCTGCACCCCCTAACCAAATTGTATAAAATTATTCAGAGGACAAAAGAATAATGTACGCTTCAAATCATGTGTCCTTTTCTCTAACCACTTCTAACAGACAGTCTCTCTCTCCATCTCCTCTCCCCCCTCTATCTGCCTAGAGAACACAATGTACTCCGGAGATAATTGACTGTGGAATATGATGATGTTTATTCAAAAACAGGTCACACAGACTGCAATGTGAGAGTCTCCCTTTATCCTTTTACTTCTTCTATCTAATGGAAAGGCACAGCACTGTGTGCTGCAAATCAGAAATGTGGGGCCGTAATTACTTCTTTAGATGTCACCTGCTGAGACAAATCGACTACAAATGTGCCCTCATCCCTGGAATCACTGAGCTTTGGAAAACTCACCCCAGATTACTTATTCAGAATAAGCTGTGATGAGAGCAAGCCTATGTGTACATGATGTTAACAGTATGGTCAATTACTTTGACAAGAGCACAGTGTAGCAATAGACTTCACTTGTTCACGAATAAACAAATCAACAGGAATTTACACGTGGGAAGGCGTGACTTAAAAAAATCTGTTATTAATCTTTCTCATGGTATAGAAAACAATCCTGGTCTTTGCCTTGAAGTCAGAACTTCTCCTGCCTGTGGCCAGTTTCTGTCATTTGGGCCAATATGCATAAACAGAAAAATGGAACAGCATAAAAGAGATACATGGAAAGCCAATGACAGTATATTGCTGTGGAATGTTCTGTATGGCAAATGTGTTGCTAATTAGTCAACAAATAAAACACTGATTGGCTATTGGCTAGGCAGGAAGTGTAGGCGGGACAAGGAGGAAAATAAAGCTGGGAAGTGGAAGGCTGAGTCAGAGAGACACTGCCAGCCTCCACGATGACAAACAGCATGTGAAGATGCCGGTAAGCCACGAGCCAAGTGGCAAGGTATAGATTTATAGAAATGGATTAATTTAAGCTGTAAGAAGTTAGCAAGAAGCCTGCCACGGCCATACAGTTTGTAACCAATGTAAGTCTCTGGTGTTTACTTGGTTGGGTGTGAGCAGCTGTGGGACTGGCAGGTGAGAGAGATTTGTCCTGACTGTGGGCCGGGCAGGAAAACTCTAGCTACAGTATATAACAGTTATCTTCTGCATTGTATGCAAACCACTTCAGTTAGAAGAGGCACACTTGTGTCCTTCAGCTCTGACTGAAATCCTTTGTCTGTCACTGGGAGGTCATTAGGGTCTATCCGTAAATCTATAAAGAATTCAACTTTCATTTCTAAGTCTGTTTCAGACAATCGGTAGATCAGGTGACTCTGAAGACATATTATGTTTAAAAAAGACAACCAACCAAACAACCAAACAAAAGCAGAGTCTTTAATTATAAGCAAATTCCTAGTGTAATCCAACTCAGTACCTGTATTCTACACAAGTGTAGCCTCTCCCTCTCTTCCCTACCCAACCTATCCTCCCGCTTTGGCCCATCAGCATTAGCTGGGCCACTGAAATCCCTTTACTACTGAAATAATCAGGAATTTGCATTCACTTCAACAAACCTTAAGGGTTTATTGTTTATGGGTTTTTGGGTTTTTTTTTTTTTTTGAGAGAGATGTGAGAAAACGAATGTTCATTATTCCAAGAGAAGACTACGTCATTTCTCCACACCCCAGGATATCATCTCATTTATCACTGTAACAAGTTACAAAACACAGAACTTCTGGATTTGGTAAATAGAACGCTGATTTGCTGGAGCAATTTCCAACCTCACCCCACCCCACAAAGAGACAGAGCCCCTTTGATACTCACACAAAATTGTCTGTATTTCCCTTGTGCTTGTACATACAACTCTAGATGGTTCAGAACACCCTGTCTGAGCACGTCAACATAATCTGGCAAAGCCCGTTCTCACATTATTTGTGGGGACAGTAGAACCAAAAGTCCTGGTGAGCTCTTGAGAACAAGCTGTCTTATGAGAGTTATGTTCCACAATTCCGATGAAAGAGGATTAGATACAAATCCAAACTCTCAGTGCCTGCTTAGATGCAACCCTCTTCCCCATAATGCCTGCGCAATGGGAAGGAGTGACATTAAAAAGAGCCTCCCTCACCAAACAGCAAGTGAGACAGGTTTCTTCTGCAAGCTTGGTGACATCAGATGTTTACTCTTTCTCCTTCCAGATTTCACTGGACTCACTCAAAACCTCTAATTTAAACAGAGTTAATACTTGAAATCCATGAAGTTTGCAACCAAGCACACAGATTATTTCTGTCTTGCTGTTTAGGAAGTCTTGGGTTAGGAGGAAGGAGCCCTGAGGATTGTTTGTCAGAGGGCAGACAGGAAGGGATTGCTGTATAGTCTATTCTACCCTGCACACCTAGGAGCTCTTAAGAAAACGATCCAAGAGTTAAGTGCCCCACATACTTCTTTTCCCACGACCTTTGCGGGCTGGAACGTCATCTTCTTTTTGTCTACAACATCAAGAAAAAACCCTGACATATAATAGGTGGTCAGTGAGTGTCCAGCGAACCAATAACAGATATGAAACATATGCTACATAAGCTCCCCCATCCTCAGTGGTAAAGTTAAATATGACCAAGAAAACTTCAGCATGGCTACTTGAATGTCTGAGAAAAAGGATGAAAAGGAAAGAAACTTTGATTCCTGGATCTAAAGCACTAAGTGCTTCCTGGCGCTTGATTTTTTATTTTATTCTGTATTATATGGTTTATATGGAATATTTCCATTCAGCTCTTGTATAGGTCTCGCAAGAATACATCTTGTATTGAACCAGACTGAAGTGGGCAGTGTACTCTGGACTAATCAAACTACACAGCTTACCTGGGAGTTCTACCACAGAATTAGTAAGCCATGTCAGGAACAATGCAAAATATGGGATCAAAAAGTTAAAAGCCTCCAAATTAACACTCAAGACCTAAATCAAAAGACCAACCAGAAAAAGCTCTACAGTTTACAATATATAAGTTTGCACCCACCACAGACAGACCTGCCAAACAGACTGCCAGGCACCTATAGTAATGATACATACATGAATTTTTCAATGACATTTCTGCCATTTCACTTGTATACTTTATAACTGTATGTACCTGTTTTTGTCAAAAGGTTGGCAGATTCTTTGCATTAGCATACTGGCCCTCGCCCAATCTCATTTGGTTCTAATGTATCTATACCATAAGGGTAAGATGTTACAAAAAAAAAAAAAATCACCCTGGGAAGCTACACCATGCGAAATCTAATGTTCAAAATGGAGCGTCTCTTCACTTTAAATAGATGACCTGGTTTGGGATAGTCTTTCCCATAACTACTTTGAATAACTCAGTGCACAGATAGCCATTCCCACAAGAGGGCTATGCTAACCCTGCTACAGGCCTGCTTCTGTCAGCCTAAACATTGATGGGGCAGTCAGTCCACACAGCTGCTTATGCTTCTATTTCGCATCAAGTTACAGTGAGAACAGCCTTGGAAACCACGACACTCTCAATGCAGGAACATTTCCAGAGCCACTGCAATGAACTGTACTTAACAGTATAGTGGGCCATGACCCCAGTGACCTCTGTTTGGACTGCTGGGTATCCTTGTGTTATCACATAGCAGACCCTCTATGCATTACTGTCATCCCCTGCCCTAAGTGGCTCAAAAGTCAAAAAGCTGTCAGTAGCATATAGCTCATTCATAAAAATTAAAATACCAACAGACTGGTATGAGCAGAAATAATTATGCAAAGTATAAATATTCAAATGTCCCTATTGGTTCTGGTCACACTGGGTAATGCTGAGGCAATGACTTGACTGGGGTGGCATGCAAATGAGATCCTTTGCTAGACCATCCTCCGCCTGTGCCAAGGAAAGCTCAGAGATGCAGTCTACAACAGGCTGACTTCTGTGGGGATGTGTCAATAGAATAAGAGCAGACGGGGAACAGGAAAAGGGCAGTAGACTCCAGGAGAAGCTCAAGACTAGAGGGAGAAAACGGGAACAGGTTGAGAGTGGGACTAACAAGCATCCGTTTTCCCATGGTGTGAGCACTGAAGCATGAGGTCTCGGTAGAAGATTATTCAGATTTTTCTCAAAGAAATGACTTAGAGTGCCCAGAACAGATACCTGATTGAGTATTCTCAAACCATTACACCCGAGGCTGTAAAACCTTGGAGGCATTCCCCTAGAATAAGGAGGTGGTCACCAATCTATGGGCTTCCTGCAATCCATTTGTCTTGCAGTTGACTTATCCAAGAGAACAAAACTGTTAGAAATGCAGAGCCATCCTTGACAAGTGCAGCTCCACCCAGCACACCACCATTGAGGGTAGCAGCACCTCTCAGTTTTCACAACCTCAACCAGACCCCCTTTAGGTCCGAGGAAAGGGGAACTTCCTAGAGAAGTCTGCTGAACAGTCAGCTGAATGTAAAAGCGTAATCTGAGGACTCTCCAGCAGACCATCTCCATTCACTTCCTATTTCTGCTGCCAACACCGTCATGTATGTCTAATCCTTCAAATGGAGTACGCAACATGGCATGCACTAAAAAATGTTTAATGACGTAAGAGCAAGGGGGAAGGAGGAAGTCACAGAAGGAACAGCGTCAAAGCAAGTACCCGGAGTAGAAGGAAACCTTTATACAGATATGAATGGAGAAGAAAGGAACAGAGGCATCCAGGGCGCTCACCTCTACTGGTCTGTGATGAAGTCCTGAGTGGGGGTTGAGCAGTATGGCCATGGATGCCTTTCCATGATCCTGTGAGGCAGTACCATTGTGGCCAAGGGAATGTGGGGCTAGATAAGGGAAATGAAGGGAGTAGGTTTCTTTTTTTAAAATTTATTTTATTATGTTTTTATTTATTGTGTCTATGTACATGCAAATATATGTATATATGTGTGTATATTATACATACACATGCACACACACACACACACACACACACACACACACACACACACACTCAAATGTGCCAAACTGCACACATGGAGGTCAGAGAACATCCTGTGGGAATCAGCCCTTTCCTTCCACCATGCTGGTCCCAGGAACTGAACTCAGAGTGTCAGTCTGGGTGGCAAGTCACTTTATCCACTGAGCTAATTGCTGGCTCAGGGACATGTATTGTATGCACCAAGCTACGCTAATATGATTTGGTGACATTACACAATGTGATTTATGTCACTGCCAGTTATCATGTGATAGGGATGAGTTCTAAGACTGTTTCTAATGGTCCCTGCTCTACTCTCCATTTAGTTCATCCACTCACAGAGTCACAAGTCACGTGATATCAATGTGTCCTGCAACAGCCAGCATGGGGCTTGTGCTGGGGGAAGAGACAGCAGGCGGAGAAGACCTAGGGAACCATGTTAGAACTAGGGTAAAGTTCACCATGCACGTGGGGGAGTGCGCGCGGAGGACTGGGTCTGCGACACACAAGGAGATCATTGTCTTACCAGGGAAGTGCTCAACACTGTACTGGGAACAATTACAAACGCACTCCAGTATAATTCGTTCCAGTGTGGACCGCACAGAGCAGCACTTACCAGCATGGACCAGTGCTAATGGTACAAATTGTTAGCCTTACAAGTGAAAGGAACTCCATAGAAATTTCCTCATGCTTAACGATAATCTTAGATGTTATGTGACATCAAATCTTGTAGAGATTGAAGGAAATTTTCCAAACTTTTAATAATGATAACACTGACACATTTTTATCAACTTTATGAGAAGACAAATTCTCTTTCTTTTTTCTCTACAGAAAACGCTATAAAATTAGGAGAAGTGATCAGGAAAAATGGAGTCATAAAATGTCCGACGATATCAGTTATAACTTGTTAATTATTTTGGTGGTATTTCAGGGCTATAAAAATTTCAAATGCCTGTATTTCCTTTTCTCCTAAGAAATAAGCATTTATCTTCTTACATAGTTGTTATGAGCTAAGTTCTGCCCACGAAAAAATACGTTGAAAGGCTAATTCTCAGTCAAGGTGGCTGTATTCAAAACAAGGGCCTTTAACGAGGCATCCAGGTTAAAATGAAATTGTGAGGTGAAACTTAATCAAGTACAATGGGTGTGTTTATACAGAGGGAAGCAGGACACCCAAACCACAGAGAAAAGACCACAGCCGGGTAGGGGTGCAGCGAGAAGGTAGCTCACTACAAGTCACAGGGCAACGAGAGCAACTTCACAGGGCCTGCCCGCCCCCCCCCCCCCCCAGCACCTTGGCTTCAGGCTTGTCAACCTCTAGGTCTGTGAGAAATTAAATTTCTGCCATTTCAGGTACTTGGTCCATCAGGCTGTGGTATTTTCTGATAGCAGCCTTCGCAAACACCTAAATTCAAACTTTTCTAAAGATTAAGAAAAATAATGTGTAGGATTACATGCCATATGAGATCTTCGGTTATTTCATCAAAGGGAATGATAGACCCACCAACCCAGTCACATGATTGTCCTCAAACTGAGAGGTCTCAGGGTAGCTGTGAAACATTATCTATGCTGTGGGGCCTTGACCAGTCATCCTCCTGGGTGTGAAGTGTCCTGTGAATAGACATAGTGACTTCATAGAAAAAACAGGGCCAACATTTATTCCTTCTCTGAGAGTCTAAAATGTCATGAATTTCATATCATTGAACAAACATTTGGGATAGTTTTATATTCTAGAAGATTCCTGAGAATATTGTGTTTCACTTTCTAGGACTTCTTTGTGACCATGTAATTAGTTAGTAATTGAAACAGAAAAGTAGAATTTTTTTTTTTGTGTGTGTGTGTGTGTGCTTGAACATGTGCATGCACATGCATGTGGGTGTTTAAAGCCGAGGACTAGCCGAGGACTATGTCACGTGTTTCCCTCTATTGCTCAGCACTTAAGTTTCTGACACTTGATCTCTCAATGAGTCTGCAGCTCGGCCACAGCTACACATTGGCCAGCAAGCTTCACAGGTATTCATGTCTCCACCTGCCTCACAATGGGATTGTAAGCTCACACTGCCATGTCTCTTATTTCTGTGGATGCTGGGAACTGAACTGAGATCCTTATGCTTTCAAGGCAAGTACCTGACCAATCAAATCATCCCCTCAGCCCTGACTCCTTGTGAATAGAAAGTCCTAGCACCAAGATTAAGATTTGGAGGCCAAGGACTACATCTCTTGCTAAAGAAAGAGGTTCCCCTCCCTCCCCACCTCTCTGTTCTCTTTCTGAGATAGGGTCTCACTGTGTAGCCCTGGCTGAACTGGAACTCTTTACATAGGCCAGGTTGGCCTCGAACTCAGAGATCTGTCTGCCTCTGCCTCCAGAGTGCTGGGATTAAAGGTGTACTGACCATGCCTGGCTATTTCTTTTGAAAATATGTGTTTGTGGAAATACGAGAGAAGGAAGGCGGACCATAGAGGGAGAAAAGGAGGTAGAGAACATGAGGGGAAGAGGGAGCGAACTCTAGTGCTTGACTCTCTGTACAGCCTGGCCCGAGAATTCAGAGCTGCCATGAAGGTGGGGCACGCCCAGGCTTGTCATGTGATCAGGCATATGCACCCAGGATTTCCCACCAGAAGCTTTCCAGCACACCTGGCCGAGGCTCCCTCACTTGGCGTTTCTCCTACAGGAAAGCAGCTCAACGTTCTGCCCAAAGGTATCAGGAATGATGGTGTTGGATATTTAATCATTTACTCCATCCTTTTTCAAGCCAGATTTGGTTTGTATCAATAGGAAATGTGATTAGTAAATGCAACATTCATTTTGCTCAACTGACTCTAAATTTCAGATACAAATGGCCTGGATTTCATACCATATTTTAATATTTCCTTTTCCTTTACCCTTTGATGATTTATTCTTTAACTATGCTAAAAAAATTTATGCAAAGGCACAAAGCAGGGTTATATTTCTGGCTTTCGGCAAAAAAGTTCGAGTTTAGTGAAATTACATTGATTTTTAAAAAGTGGTCATTTTTGCCTTTGTCACGAGCTGCTTGCTGCTCCTCACTTGGAGACGCTGCCTGCTTCAGGCTTCAGAGAGTTGTCAGGGCTGTCCTACCCATTTCACAGCTCAGTGGTACTCCTTCCTCTCAGGGCTTCCGGGTGACTCCCAAGAGTCTCTTCCTCGTCATTCTGCCTCCTCCATCCCAGAGTCCACCCAGCACATGCACAATTCTGATCTGCCTGGTAAGGACAGACTGGACCAGCGGTTCTCCACCTGTGGGATGTGACCTCTTGTAGGGAGTCAAAGGGCCCATTCACAGGGGTCACATACCAGATAGTTACATTACAATCCACAGTAGTACCAAAATTATAGTTACGAAGTACAACAAAGTAATTTTTAGTTGGGGGTCCCCAAAACATGAGGAACTGTATTAAAGGGTTGCAGCATTAGAAACGTGGAGGACCACTGGAGTAGACAATGAAAAATAAAGAGATGGCCTGATGTCCTCTGTTAGAAAAACTCCTAGGAAGCTTGCCTGGCCATCATTCAGTGGCCTCATATTAAAGGAACGATCCTCAGGAGCTTAACACACAAGGCCTACCTGAAGTCAAAAGAGAACCGATTTCACAACTGCGCATTACTGAGCCTTTTTAACCTTCTTTTATTAAAAAAGTAAAAACAGTAAAAGTGCAGTAGGTAAGTTAGGGCGAATCGTCTTTGGTCCAATTTTTCTGAGTCTCAGTTTTCTGCACAGTGAAAGATCAGGGTCGAAATAGAGTCCACATACACTTCCAGTGTGGCTAAAGGTCTGAGGCAGGTGAAGGCATCACACAGAGAGGTCCTAATGAACCCAGATGCTCTCTGGCACTATTCCTGAGAGGAGCTCTCTCTCCTCAGCATCCACGTTTCTTGATTAGCATGAGCAACTCAATCCTATCCGATTCTGGCGGAAAGGGTCCAGTTCCATAAAAAGTAGAGATTCTGGATAAAAAGAAAACATAATAACAAACAAACAAACAAACAAACAAATAAAGAAGAGAGGAAGGGAGGGAGGGAGGGAGGGAGGGAGGGAAAGCAAGCCAGCCACTAATGAATCCGGGAGGACAGGTAAGCAGAATCCAAATCTTGAAAGATTGCCAAATCTATGCAAGTAGGATTCTTTCTTGATAAGTGCATCAAAATCTCTGGTATAAGCGATTAAGACAGAAAAGACATCCTTAGCTCACAGTGTCAGTTTTCGGCTCATCTCCTTAAGAGAGTGTCAGAGCAGAAGTTGGGCAAAGAAAATGCCAGTACCAACTGGCTCTTTCTTCCTCCTTTCACCCCACCTGCCTGTCTATCCTAGGCACCTGAGCATGCTGCTGCCTGCATCCTAAGGGCCACTCCCACTTAGTCCTCTCTAGAAAAGTCTGCACATTCTCCTGGGGGGATCGGCTTTCCCAGTCTTTCACTGGCACCTGGGCAGATGGCTGTCCCCCATCATTGTACTCCATTGTCCTCCACTGACTGGTTCACCCTCTCCCTCATTCTATCCCTGTGCACTGCAAGCTCAGAGGATCTGGCATCACCCTTCTTTCCTGTGCCTGTGATGGCTTTCATTCCGACCGGAGAACTTAGCTCATCCTTTTAGCTTTGGTCCAAATGCCATTTCTTCCAAGACTCTCCCTAAGTAGGCTCCTTCAATCAGTAACTCCGGATGCCACAGGGCTCCAAAAGTGTCACCAAAGCAAATTCAGTCAAGGAGCTGGACTTGGAGAAGGAAAACAGAGTCAAGATGACTAGACAATACATCATAAGAATATTTATATGAATCAGTGCAAGGATCACTGACTGTGACTGTCTTACTGCCTCTCTGCAATAAATAAATTATTACTAAAAATATGAGCTTAAAGAGAGAAGTAATTTTACCATTTTCTGAGTCCAACCCTGGCACCAAAAAATCGTTAGATATTCTAATTTTTTAATAAAATTGAGCCCTTCTGTTTTAATGGTCACATGTGTTTATGTTTATGAAAGCTCATGAAATAAAAATCGGGCAAAGTACTTGATGGCTGTCACTTTTGTTATCTGTGGAAGGAGAATCACATCAGCTACTGAACACGGTAATGAGATAACATGGGTCAATCCATATAAGCTCTTAGCACTGGATCTGACAAAAATAATCAATATCGGCAGTTATTAATCCGTAGGGCTGTAAAACATTTAAAAGGTTGTCTATCATTTAAAATCTTAGGCCCTATTTTTAGTCTAAGCCCAGCAGAGGATGCGAACAATTTGTTATCAAATCGGAGTGGCATTTTATAATAAAAAGCACCTCCACATCTATCACCACACTGGAGGGCACAATTTGTCTTCTACTTTGAAATTCAAAGTCAAGTAGACAACACACGGAGTTACAGCAAGTGCTGGAAACAGAAGACGAGAAGGAGAAGGGGAACATTGGGGAACGCCCCCGGGAAGTGGGGATCACAGATGGTGACATCGGAGTGTTGTGGCCTTCCCCACTTATCAGGAGACACTATTACAACATGGCCATGATGCCTGTACAATCCACTTTCAGGAGCAGTGATTTTCAAACCAAGACTTGCTCATTCTTTCCTTAGAAAAACATTTTTCAGTAAGAACTTGCTGGATTTAAGTCACTCTGTGCTGTGTAGCAGTCAAAATGACAAACCAAACAAAAAAACCACCTGGCTCTTACGATACATTTTAGGGGCAAAGAAGAAAGGATAAATGATTAAAACACATAACCAGGGGGTTAGGGGGAGGGTTCAGACAGTGATGTGTTTCTCCCACATGCCTGAGGACAGCAGTTAGAGAACCAGCACCCATGTGCAAGCAGGGCGTTTGAGAGGACTTGGAAAGCCACTACAGGAAAGAAGGATCCCTGGGGGCTTGGTGGCTATCCGTTCTAGCAAAGTCTGCAAGGCCCAGGACCCAGCGAGAGACCATCTCAAAAAGCCATGAGGATGTCACCTGAAGAACACCACCCAAAGTTGACCTCTGGCTTGCACATACACGAACACATACACAAACATGCACACACATATTTGCATATATACACACAAACATATGACATATATACACACACACATATATATATATATAAACGCCACACATATACACATATATGAGTAAACTGTGTTTAGGGATGATAAACATTACAGGGTAAGTCTTGGCAGGGCACTTTTGGTGGCGTGATGAGGAAGTCTTTTACTAAGTACCATTTGACTGCTGTCCTATAGGATGTAAAACAGGAACCCTGGAGATATCTGTTGAAACCATTCTAAGTAGATGGAGGCAAAGTCAAGGCCTGTATTCAGGAGCAGGGCTGAATGTAACATGACTGATGAGGACTGGAGTGACAGATGGTAGGTGAGACCTTGAACGCTGTAAGTGGACAAAGAGACTTGCAAGCACAGTTCGGTTTTGTTTGCTTTTCTTCCCTCCCAGGATGCTGTTAGAGGGGCCTCACCAGTACACCAGGACAGCAGTGAGACTGCACGGCTTCTAGAGAATCACTGTGGAGAAGAACAGGATGAGACACACAAACCCCAAAGTAACAAAGCAATAGGAATCATCTATAAGTCAGGCGACATGTGACGGGGCAAGGCCAGCCCATGGGCACTCAAGAACACAGCAGTCACAGATTTTATGTATAGTTCTAGGGAAACACAAAAGAATATACCATGAGAAAAAGAATAGTAAATCATGGCTTCGCGTTTCAGGCCTGAGTTTCTGGGAAATCAACAGTTCTGAAGAACTGAGAACTGTGCATGGGAGGAGCACGCTTGACTGGGAAGAAGAGTGGAAGTAATATTTTCATACTGACCCTGGAGTATGAAAGAAGCTTCCCCATGACAGCCCAGGGGTAGAACATCTCAGGTTAGCCACAGCTAAAGGAAGAAAAACTACAATGATATAGGGCCGGGAAATTCACTTTAGAGACTAAAATAGACTGCATCCAAGCGAAGATTAATCTGTTATGATACAAAGTAGGATTTCAGGTGTAGACCAGACTGAGAACAGAATTGTAATTAAAAAAGAGGACATTCATTTAAAATATACATTACAAACCCATGTAAACAACTCACGAATCCGTGACAATCAATAAATACCATTTCACTTATGATTGCTTTATTGATTTGCGCAGAAGTGTCTGGCTCGTGAGAGGTACTAGTTGTGTCCGAGATAAATAAAGAAGGAGAGCACATGCCTGCTTCCTGCTCGGCAAGAACAGGCCTTTCTACTTGAAAGTCACACAACAGGAGTCACAGCAAATAGAAAAGCCCAGCACTTGGGAGGCAGAGGCAGGAGGATCAGAAGTTTGAAACCTATCTGAGCTACGTAGAATAATCTCACCCCAAACTAGTCAATTTCAAAGGTTTTCAAAAAACCTTTCAAAAATCCAGAGAGGCTGAGACCCCGGCACATTTCTTACTTGGATGGCACCAGGCTTGTAGAACAGGCTGGTTGTCCGTTTGGCAAGTCCAGCAGTCCCCCGCAATGTGGACCATCACTAGGTAATTGCACTGCTAGATATGTAGGCAGGAGAGCTGGACAGACATGCCCAGAAATACAAACAGAGAGCAGGGAAACCTCAAACGCCAGCAACTCCTTCGAGGATAAACACGCTCTGGCAAACCTGTGAGGTACTATTCAGTGATAAAAAAGGAACAGACTACTTATCTACATTAAAAATGGATGGAATTTGAAAATACCAGGCTAATGATACAGCTATATAAGACAATGTATGATTCCATGTAAAGAATCGGTATATACATTGATGGTAACAGATTAGTTACTATCTGCAGCTGTGAGGCTTGGGAAGATACTGCAAAAGATACAGGGTTTCTTTAAGGGGTGGGGACTAGACAGAGACTGTGATGATAACACAACCCTGTTCTCTCTCTCCTCTCTCTCTCTCCCTCTCTCTCTCTCTCTCTCTCTCTCTCTCTCTCTCTCTCTCTCTCACACACACACACACACACACACACACACACACACATACACACATACACAAACACAAGTTAAAAATACTTCAAATGCAAATGACCTCAAGAAAGATATTATATATTAAATATGCTCAATAAGCACATATCATAGCAAAAAAATAAAGTGATGCCATGAAAAATTCCAGAGAATAAGCTAATCATTTGAGACCAGGGTGAATGGCCAAGCTTCACCTAGATAGAAAAACTGAACAGTAGTATTTCATTAGGCTTGAGGGAACAGGGTAGACTCTAGGAACCATTCTCAAGCAGTGGATTAACCTTTCACTTAAATTTTTTATTAGATTTATTCATTTTATTTTATATGTGAGTGCTTTGCCTGCATGTATGTATGTGATACATGCATGATTGATTCCCATGATCATCAGAAGAGGGCATCAGATTCCCATGAACTGGAGTTATAGAGGGTTAGGAACTGCCCCTTGGGTACTGGGGATCCATTTCTGGTCTCCCACAAGAGGAACAAGTGCTCTTAACCTCCCAGTCACCCCTCCAGCCCATATTTTTCACTGAACTGAGGTAGGCAGACATCAGAACAAGCACTCTTACCCAGTGAGCCATCTAACTTGGCTCCAAGTCATTGTGTTTTTGATAAAGGATCAGGGACCATCCTCTGGAAGGGACAAACAAATCCTCGTCTGAGCTACTTAGGTCATCAGATTCCCATGACACCTCATTTTCCCTGACACCATGGACATTATGTAGACAAGTGAGGATGGCTGTACTTAATGCTATTAACAAAACAAGGCTAAGGAGAGCGTTAGCCCATAGCCACAGTAGCATGGTCATTTTCCATCTTCTCAAGGCAGCTTTCTAGGAATAATTCTTAGGGACCCCTTATTCATTGTCCTTGCAGGGACTCCCTGCACCAGCTGTCTCCTAGATAACTGTGAACATGTTTGTCTTATGGATGGTGGGTTAGCAGGGTTTCCTCAGGTTAAAAACTGTAAGCGACTTGTATTATAGTCCAGATGTTGACAGCCCTCTAAAGACCGCTCATTATATGTTTGGTACCTAGTTTGATGCTACTTGGAGGTAAGAGAACTGTTAAAAGCTGGGGCCTCCTGGGGGAGAAGGGGGAGTCTTTCAGTCATTAGAGGCATGCCTCTGAAGGGTATTATCAAGCCCAAGTCTCCTTCCCTTCTCTCTCCCTCAGGTCCTGGCCAGGAAGTGATCAAACTTTGTTCTGGAAGCATCTCTCTGCCAAGATGCTTCACATGCCAGAGTAAACTTTCAAAATACCTAGACAAAAATCAGGATTTTCTCATTAAGTTGATAATCTTTGATATTTTTACTATGATGGAATTCTAAGACATTATCTAGGGTAATTCTATCCAAACTGATGTTAAAGAATCCATGTATGAAGCCTGAAGAATAATGAATGGAGAACACTAAGAGCCTGACACACACTTCACCCTTTCACATCTCAATAACCCATAGACGCATAACAGCAGAGATAAAAACACGCCTGGTATTTATAAAGACTGAATGAAAAATAGCAGGACCTATTATCTTGATTTTAGATTTAGGGTATAGTTTCACCTCCTTAAATCTTGACAGAATATTGGGTTTCTAAATGTTAGGTCCCAGAAATACATTGTTAAAAATAAGTGTATAAACCACCAGGCCCAAGGAATATTTTATGTTTGGACAACTGTACAATGAGCTAATTACATAAACAAAGACATCCAGGAACTGAGGCAAACCTCGCAGTGGAAAGAACGCTGGGCAGGCCTTGGGGAGTGACTTCACATCTTTCTTCTTGTATTCAGGGTTGGCAAGATAATAGAAAAGCTAACTCTGAACATGCTCACTGTATGTGAACATGCTTAGTACACTTTATATAGTGTGCTTTTTAAAAGTTACATGCTATTTTATACAGTTCAATGTTATTTTAAGTAAGTGCCAGAAAAAAAAGAGCCATATTTTCTAAAGAACATTCCTTAAATTCCAAGGAGGAAATGGAGCACACACACCATATTTATTGGCTAAGAGTATTTATAAAAGTTGGATTTTCCATCTTCCAGAAAATCAAAGATCTAGAATAACAAGTAAATCTTTATTTTTGGAACAATGGCACTTTTGGAATTATACTAGCTAAAACAGCTTACTTAACTGGGCACGGAGGCTCCTGCCTATGAATCCTGGCACTTGGGACTTCAGCAAGTTCAAGGCCAGCCTGGGCTACACATTGAGACCTTATGTTAGCCATCCATCTTTGTCCTCCCCACCACCCAAAAAGTTTTCTTCTACTGCAGGAAAAATCCTAATATTGTATTCTTGAATTATTTAGCTTGTAGATTCACCACTGATCAATAAAGGAAACATTTCTGTTTTCTAGGAAGAGAGCAACCACAGACTTGCCTTTGAAATTGGGAGGCATTAGGGCTTGCCTTGGCCAGAAAGGCAACAGATTCCAAAGGTGCACATCCCTAAGTCAGGGATTTACTTTGCTATAAAGTTAAAATGAAGCAAAAACGATAAAATCAATAACTTGACATATGTTTTTACTGTGAACACAAAAAAATCACATTGTTATAATGTGATGTTGCAATTATTTGGATTTTTAAATAACATTAGAGATGTGAATTATTAGGCATTGTAACACAAAAAGTTTAGATGAAAAATAATATTCGCAACCCATTCTCAGGGCACTGGCACAGGGCTCTGGATAATAACATTTAATATGAAGGGGAGGCCATGGGCAGAGTTAGAATTACAAAGGAGCTACCATTCTTTCCAGAGCAGCAGTTAGAACGGCCGTTCTTAGGCTGGAGAGCCTCCCTGGAGTTTACACTTCCATTACCAATCATGTTTTTATGTACTTACCTACAACAAATCAGCAAGCCAACACAAAGGAAACCAGGAAAATGAAGGACAGGGATAAAATGACAGAAACAACAGTTTTATAGCCTCATCGATGCCCCCTCTGCCCATCACCTGGATCTCATGCTTCTTCATCACCCAACATCTACTTTTCCTTGTTCAAGTTACATTACAATTAGAATGGTAAACTTTCGATGCCACCTAACACAAGAAGAAGAAACAGGAGCGGCCAGCACATGTATTAAACCTGAGTTTAATACACAAGAACAATGTCCATTTAAACCACAATGAGAGAGGACAAAATGCCGTAAGAGTGGCTAACCCAGAGGGTTGATGACAAGGTACTGTAAGAGTCTGAAACTTCTGGACCGCTCGCACAAACCTCGGCAGAGTGCAAAGCAGAACCCACGGAAAAACACTTCAAAATTTTCTTTTCTTTTTTTTTCTTTCTTTCTTTTTTTTTTTTTTTACCACCAGTGCTAGAGACAAAATTCAGGGCCTGGAGCACAATGGGCCTGGTCTCTACCACTGAGTTAAACTCAGATCCTAGTATACACAAACGATTTTAAGGATGCAGGTGAGAAATAAACAAAGGAACTCCTTAAAATTGTTTCTGTGTGCTAGGACCTGAGTAGTTTTGTATTCTCTTCTGGGCCCCTGGGAAGAATATTATTAAGGTTGGTCCTTAATAATATTCGAGACTGCTTAAGCTGGGGCCCTGCCATCAAAATACCCAAAGATGCCAAGATTCAGGAAATCACTACCCTGAGAACATAGAGAAAATCTTCAAAACATTTGACTTTGGGGCTCTCCAGGAACTTGACATGTGACATAGGCAACTGATTCACAAATGAGCAAGAGAAAAGCTTGGACCTGAGTTCACCTAATGTTCATGGTCATGTAGGGTCACAAAGTGTTCTTCAAGAGTAGTTACCAATATCACTGCCACTGGCCTCAAGTTACTGTTTCCATTCTCGTCATCATGCGGTATCAGATGCTAGCAGCAGAGCTCAGACACATATCCAAGCCCACCTTTCTGCCTGCCCTGAATGCTTCCTTACTGTTTCTCT
Organism: Peromyscus eremicus; assembly: GCF_949786415.1. Taxonomy (NCBI): domain Eukaryota; kingdom Metazoa; phylum Chordata; class Mammalia; order Rodentia; family Cricetidae; genus Peromyscus; species Peromyscus eremicus. The sequence continues at coordinate 69,302,833 of NC_081428.1, forward strand.
GTTCCTAGGAAGGGGAGGCATCTAACACAGGATTTCCAGAAAGACGACTCTTTAACACACCAGCAATTCCTTGCAGTACACTCAATCCATGTCACTGTAAGAAGCTAACGACATTTCCACATTTTGCTACTGCTGGAATGTACAGAATGGTACTATGCCATTCTCAAATGTTTTCTTAATCTTTCTAGAAATTACAGGTCTGGGAATTCCTTTGACACTTCTTCTTTCCTGAGCTATTATGTAACCCCCAAGCTCCAAATCTAAAGGAAAAAAAGAACAGTTCGTTGCACTCTGGTAAAGAAACCGTCTGTGTTAGATGCACTGAGGGACAGGCTGACATTCTTTAAGGCCAAATCATCCTGGACGGCATTCCAAGGGCGCTTTAATAGAACATAATTTTAGAATTTAACGTTAAGTGTAACACTGGGGAAAAAATGCTACCACTTTTCTTGGGTACATGGCACCGGTGTCCTCACACACTCTGGCAAACAGCTGTCCCCATACCAGGACGAGGCTGATCTAGATCGTTCTATGACAAGAAAATGGATGCTAAAGTCACTTCATCACAGTTTGAGAATCATGATGCCTCCAAGACGCTGCCCTGGCATCCAGCAAGCTGGGCCACCTTACCTGAATACTACAAGAAACACATAGCTCCCTTCAGAAAAAAAGTCAACACATAGAAATACAGAGTTTATTAAAGCTAGTTTGTATAAACCAGCCCAGAAGAAAAGACCCCAGTGTATCTTCAAGAGGACTTCCAGGGAGAGGGAATGTTTTCTCTTTACAAAGGCTTGCTTAGTACAGTGTTTCTCAAGGAACTCTCCTCAGGTGGCACAGGGAGCATAGTGCAGTCTCCTGACGCATGTGCAAACTCACTGCTGGGCACAGCGTGAGGACACAAATATAACCCTGATGGCACACGTTCCCACTCTCTCTTTCTTTACACCTTTATTTCCTTATCTTTCTCCTCTGCTCTTCTATTATGTAGGGAAATTAAAGCCCCTGGTCTCAAATACAGGGGAGGAAAGGGGAAAAAAAAACCTAATAGGTTAAATGTCAAATGTTCTGAAATCCTCCATGTAATGAAAGCTCACTGTTTAAAGATACAAGGGCATCTTTTCCATTAGTACCTAAATAAATAGAAACACATGAAAGTCAATGGAGACGCTGAATAGCCCTCCCTTGGCAATTATTCATGGTGTGGAAATATCCAACTCCCTGTAATCACTCACTAATTAGAGAAGATGACATTCTCCTTTACCATGGTTGAAAATGTGACAAAGAAGTCAAGAGTTTCTCTTCAAACTGATTATAAAAGATGTCAAGAATGAACTCAGATAAGAATTAGGAACTCATTCCTGAGGGCAGAATTCGCATCCTTAAGCCAAATAGACTCAATGCAGGAAGAACAAAGGCTTCTATGCACAGGTGCCATTGGATTGGGCAGTGCTCTGCTCGGGGAGCATCTGCAAAGGGCCCGCTCTTCATCAATGATACCCCATCCTACAGACAGAAGATGCCACAGCGCTTCACCTCCCCACAGCACAGACAGACGGCTAAGTACCAACCTTGAACCACTCTCCTCCACAACTGCAGTGGAAAGTACATGACTGGGTTTTCATTTTGAATTTGTGAATTGAATGTGATGGGAAAATACACGATGCTGTTGAAAAACATATATTTCAATTTCTTAAAAAGGGACATGCAATCCACTGACACTCCGAATCAGTAGTGATGTAATTAGTCGTTTTGAGCCATTGTCTTCTTCAAATAAGGAGGAAACAAAAGTTTTTCACCCTCTGTTGAGCTATATCCAAAGTTTCAAATTCTGAACTGTGATTTATAACATACAGGGTCAAAACATGCCTTGCTTATAGATATACCTCTGTCTTCTCTGATTCTTCAGTGGTGGAATAGCACCCTAAAAGGATTCTGACATTACCTCTTCCTCTGAGTAATGTCACTTAGCTATCCAGTAAGCCTCTGTATATTAGGTGCCGAGTGATAGACAACAGAAATCAACCTTACGTGTCATGCTCATACAGGTGGACATACATACAAATGCATGTACTCTACATGCACACACAAATCATCCCTTAAAAAAGGGAGGTTTTGTGTTTGCTTTTTTTTTTTTTTTGTTTTTTTCGAGACAGGGTTTCTCTGTGTAGCTTTGCGCCTTACCTGGAACTCACTTGGTAGCCCAGGCTGGCCTCGAACTCACAGAGATCCGCCTGGCTCTGCCTCCCGAGTGCTGGGATTAAAGGCGTGCGCCACCACCGCCCGGCCTTGTGTTTGCTTTTAAATAAGGTTTAAACTGCACAGCAAAGTTGTCTGGTCCCAGCCTTTCTAAACATCACAGTAGATTCTTCATATATCGAGGTCTCAACTCTTGGTCTCTCTTGCTACACATGAAACTTGAAATTTTTGGTGGTCTGGTGGCCTGTCTCCCTTGGCCTTTGCCCCCTGGTGCCAGGGTTGTAGGAGGGCCACCACGCACACCTAGCTTTTAAGTAGGTTTGAAGAGTCAAAATGTGGTCCTCACACTTAATGCTCTTTACACTTGACCCACAAAGCTGCCTCCCCAGCCCATGAAGAGCTTTCCTTTTTATCAGGAGGTTTCCGTCGTATTCTAAAAGCCACTTCACCTTTTATTATGGCAGCCTTAGGAAAACGATCAAGGTTAGCCCACTTTGACATAAGGGTCAAAGGGGAGGCTTGCAGATTCCTCCAGCATATCACAGGCCCCACTTGGAAAGCAACATACACCTTTAAGGAATCTGATACTTGCTTGGAGCACAATGATATAAGTTAAGAGCCATCTTCATGTAAGAGCAATGAGCTGGTGCTAGCACATAGCAGATAGGGCTCTTTTTTTCCCTCCGAAGTTGAATATGAGAATGATCTACTGTGAAACTGGCAATCGGATCAAAGTGTGGAAATGACAGAAATACAATCTAAACCTCTCCTTGACCCACGACTTCAAATTCCCACTCAGCTTCAAGACAAAGGTGCTGGAATCCTGGCATGTTCTCAGTTCTCACTGAAGAGAAAGGAGGGCATGGTTCTAACCCAGAGACTGAAAGCTGGTTCAGTTTCTTCATTTCACCCCCTTCATAGTAGTGCTCACTGGTTCTTTTCATGATGGGAGGGAACATGTGTTGTCCCAGGTCTAAGGGGAAACCCGAGTTATGATGAGTAGGGAGTACAGTATTATAACTTATGTAGTCAGAAGTGGGAACTGGGTCTACTGAATTTAAAAGGAATCTATATACAGTATTATTAACTCTAACAATAATAGAAGAGAACCATCATTCACAACGGATTTTCAATTTTTTTTTTTTTTTAATTTTTATTTTCAAGACAGGGCTTCTCTGTTTAGTCCTTGCTATTCTGGAACTCACTTTGTAGACCAGGCTGGTCTCGAACTTAATGGAGTTAAAGACTGAAAGGTAAGATTCTTCCCAGAGAATATGTGATCTGAAAAACAAGGGCCAATGACAGGCCCTATGCTCTAGGCTTCTTCTGGAAGGAAAGTAGACCATAGCTGCAGGTATACCCGTATCTGCAGGCCTTGGCTACTTGTTTGACCCTTGCAGTCACTGTGGTACCAATGTTGCTTGAACTCTTACCACCTTAACATGGGCTTTGCCTGTCAGTAGCTCAAATGATTGCCCTGGACACCTCTCACCTAGACATCCGGGAATCCCTTGTCCCTGACAAACCATGAGATATTGCAATCGCATCCAGGTTCTGTGCAAGGGCAACATGTTTGAAGACACTTCTGCACTATCCAGAAAGGATGCTGTAATGCACAGAATGTAATCGCTGGAAGATGAATTATTATTTTTTTTGTTACCTCTCCCAGATCAGATTTTCCTGACATACTGTGTTCATTCAGCTTTTGGGGAAGATAATCCTTCATTACTGAGCAATTAGTGGCACTGGATGTTAAGCAGGAACTATACTGGTACTGTGCAAACAGGACCTTTTCTGCTTCACTGTTTTTCTCCGGGGTGGCACCTGCTAATAGGAAGAGGAGCACACGCGCATCTGTCTTTAGTGCTGCTCTCTAGGGAAGGTAGATTAAGGCAGGTATTTCCCTTTTCCTATTGCTAGGTTAGTCAATTTCTTACCTTTGGCTGCACTGGTGGTGCACAGGGAGCTGACACAGGGTCTGTGATATAGGTCTTCTTAGGACCACTGGCTGGATACATCCCAGAGGGGTTCTGATTCCCAGCTCCAGGAGCAGCATACCCTGGTTCCCGCTTCCAGGTATTCGGGTGAACTTGTTGTCCATAAGAAGGATCTGCATCATTTCTGGCCCCGTAGCCAGGCCCTGCTGCATAATAGGGTTCATAATATCGTCCTTGGTTGGAGGTATACCCATATCCCGGCTCAGGCTGATGTCCCGGGGGTGGGATATATGCATGGTCGGTACCAGCACGAGCTGAGGGAGGAGGACCCTGTCCCGACAGAGGAATTGGCTGGGTGTTATAGCCATGAGGCCCTGGACCATACATCTGTCCAGCAGATGGGCCAGCCATGTAATGTGGGCTGGGCTGGGCTGACTTCACTTGCACGTTGAAGGTGGGCCTGGAAGGTGTAGAGGCTGTCGTGTAGGAGGCCGGAACTGGCTGAGGCTGTGGTTTGAGAGTTCCAATGGGAGCCACTGGGATGGGTGCGGCCTGGGGTGCAGGCTGTGGTTTCACGGCCGACTTCTTGGTGGCCGTCAGAGGGGGCTGGTTGGGAATGACCATTCTCTTATGTCCTGTGACAGGAGTGGCGGCTGAAGGAGTGGCTGTAACACTAGTAGAGCCCTGAAATGGAAGAGAAACGTGATGAGGATGATCAGCAATACAAGAAGATAATACACACATAGATGGGCAACCGGGAGTGTGGCGAACTATTTTGTATCAAGGTGTAATACACAAGTAAGGCATGGTCCCTCCCTTAAGGAGCTCACTAGCTGAGACATCAGTCATTGTGCACAGCACCAGTGACCAACTGAAGAAAAAAAACGAAAGGAGCAAATGCTTTAACAGTAGTGTCAAAAAGAACAGGACACCAGGAATAAGCTGAACTACTTACTGACTGAAAATGAAAACCGTGATGAGAATGATTACATAAATAAAGTTTTAACAATTTGGGTCTGGAGTGATGCCTGTCAAAATGTCGAAATAGATCAGTTACCTATTTCAAACGCAGATGGAAACAGAAAAGGCCACAAACAGCCAAACCAGTCTTGGAAAGGAGGAGCAAAGATAAAATTCATCACATTGTTGATTTCAAAATATTTGCCAAATTTTAATAAAACAATGTCGCAACAACATAGAGAGAGACATAAGTTGGAAGGAACAGGAGAGGTAGTCTGGAAGTGACCAAACACATATAAAGTTCACTTATTTTCTACATGAGTGCCAGGAACCAACACAGGAGGAGGCACAGCGTCTTATACAAATTGTGTGGAAATACTGGGTTTCAGCAACCCAGGAAGCAAATCAGAGGCTGCCCTTACACCACCAATTCAAGATGCTTCTAAAGAGGGAAGCGCTCTAGGAAAGAACACAGCTATAAAGTTTAGGAGAACAGTCTCGACAATGGTTGAATGGATATACCACCGAAGCACAGACAACAGAAACAAAATGAACCGGAGAAACGGCATCATCCTGAAAATCTCCACACAACGAAAACAACAGATTGAAAGGCAAGCCGTTAATGGGATCACATATCCAATAAGGGGCTAACCACCAAAGAAGCTAGAAAAGCCTTCCAGCGCAGAAGTAAAGCGAGACAAATTGGGCTTAAGAGACTAGGTTTCTGGGATCCTCATGCCTGCTTGCAACCATCCATAACTCCAGTTCCAGGGAATCTGATACTCTCTTCTGGCATCCATGGACACCAGGAACACACATGGTATACACGTATACATGAAGACGAACATCCATGAAAAATAATAAAAAGGAACTTTTAAAAGACAAGCTTACGATTTGAAAAATAACAACAAAAATACTTCTCTAAAAGGCACACAATAGACAACACATTAGAAATTGCTCAAAATCACTAATAACAGAGAAATGCAAACAAAATCCAAATGAAGAGTCACATCTTTGTCAGGATCATTGTTATTAGGCAAAGCAAACTGGCAAGCTAGTATTGGCAAGAAGGACCAGGGTCCCTACACACTGCTGTTGGGAAGGCAGAGTGTCAGAGCTGATAGGAAACACAGTAGGGAAGTTCTTGAAAATATTAAAATGGAACAAACATATGGCCTGGCAATTTCCCTTACTGGTACATATCCAGTATTACTGGAACGTGGATCTCAGAGAGAGAGCAGCATTTCCATATTCATTGCAGCACTACTTACAATAACAAGAAAACTGAGATGTCCATCAGCAGATGAAGGATAAAGAAAGTGTGCATCCAATGAAATAATATGTGTTCCTCAAAAAGTACATCCTTCATCTTGGATGAACCTCCAAGACATTGGAGTATGAAAAAATGAGCCAGTTACAGAAAGACAAATATTGCATGATTTTCTCACATGAAATGTTGAAAATAGTTAAGACTCACAAAAGCCAAGCATAGGAATGATAGTGGGGGAGGGTTGGTGTCTTAGGCAGGGTTACTAGTGCTGTGATGAAACACCGAGACCAAAAGCAAGTTGGGGAGGAAGAGGATTATTTGGCTTATGCTTCCACATCACTGCTTATCACTGAAGCAAGTCAGGACAGGAACTGAAGCAAGGCAGGAGCCTGGAGGCAGGAGCTGATGCAGAGGCCATGGAGGGGTGTTGCCTACTGGCTTGCTCAGCCTGCTTTTTGTAGCACTGAGGACCACCAGACCAGGGATGGCAACACCAAGAATGGGCTGTCCCCTCCCACATGAAACACTAATTAAGAAAATAGGTTTGCCGACAACACAGTCCTGTGGAGGCATTTTGCCCAGTTGAGACCTCCTCCTCTCATATGACTCTAGCTTGTGTCAAGCTCTCATAAAACTAACCAGCACAACCGGGGACTATTTAGTAGGGAGTTCCCAATCAATTGATTTGTTCTCAGTCAAGCGAGCTGAGCTGTGAAGGTCCACTGTTTAACAGTTCCCTCACGATCATCAACACTGTTATTGTGCAAGGAGAGTGTTGTCAGAAGTGAAGGGAAAACACAAAGCTATCCAGACATGACCGAAAGAGAAGGTGAGGTCCTGCTCCTAAGAGCTGGCAGGTGGGGACCCCACATCTTCTTGTCTCATGTGGACAGTGATTCTCACTTGTGTTCCAGGGTGAAGAGTACTACCTCAGCCCCGCATTAGCACAACGGAGCTTCATTAATATACACCAAGGAAGCTTGGGAAACGAACGGCAGAAAATCTAGCACATAAAAAGATTCAACTCCCAGAAAAAAAAAAAATCACACATACATGTATGTATAGATGAGTGTGATATTTAAATGTGCTCGATTTTCAAAACGAAAATGTTAAATTATGACAAAAATTCAAGAATTCATACAAATCAAAAATAAAGTAAAATGTCAAAATATATTCTTGGAACCACCAAATAATCCAATAAACAGAAAATATTCGGCAGCATGACTCTTCAATTAACTGATTATGTGGACCAGATAAGCATTGGCACCGTTTAGTTTAACTATGACGAACATAAATACATACACTTTAAAATAATGATTCCTGCTCTTTTCCCTTTCACATCCAATCAGATAAAATATGTAAAAAAAGTTTGGAGGAAAACTGTATACACCAAAATATACTAGTTTTAAAGACACTTACGATAAAAATATCCAAACACGTGCCAGCATACACGCAACAGAACACAGAGCAGAGAAAGGGAACACGGGGAAGCTGGCCTAGGCAATGCTTTTCCTCTTTGGTAGGTAGCAAAGTAATGGGTTTCATTTGGCATTCTCATACGTACCTTTTTTTGGGTAGTCCCCCCCCCCCACATCTCCTGTTCACTCTGATGTCAGACACATGCTATTATTACCCTCTTCTCCCCTTTTCCTTAAACCCTGCTCTCTTCCTTCTCAGCCCCTTTCCAGCTCTAGGACCTATACCCACATTCACACCCCCACACATGCAAATACATATAAGAACCCAAACTGAGGTTCTGCATATAGGAGAGATCAGGTAGTGTTTTAGATATGCATGCAATAGCTCTGAAGATGGGGCTCTGAAACTGTCAGAGCATTTGTGGGGAGGGAGAGAGAAGGTGACTGTACTTATCAAAAAGAAAATTTGTGAAACATTGTTTCTAAGAAGTGAGGGCTGCATTATTTCACTGTTTAAATGCAATTATGGTTGGCATTAGTTTTCAATTGGGGTGGCTTTAAGCATCTGTCCTAGGGCTGAGTTTACAGCTGCAATAGAGGACGTGACTTCTACTAGGTTAGTTCCCCAGTCATTGCATGCATTTATAGTTGAGTCTGTAAGATGCACGAAGTCTGGACTCTACATTTTTGCTCCTGCTGAATCATCAAAGAAATCAAAGCTGATCCCCTCTGCAATCAATTTCACCTCCCTGACATGTTAATGATTGACATTACTGACTAGGAAAAAAGTCTAACTTTATGATTTTTCTAGGTTCAGTTTACTTTTCTATGAGGTCTGTTACAGAGTGTCAAGGTCTAATCTGGGTCCTTCTTTATGAAGTATTCAGCACAACTATTTTAATAACAGACTGCTTAATTAAACACAACACACACACACACACACACACACACACACACACACACACACGTAAAATTAAACAAAAATTCTGCTTTCAATAGAATCCTGTAGGGAACCAAATCAGGAACTTAAAATTAAATCTTGTATCTTAGAATTACAAGTTCCCCCAGGAAACTATACTTGAGAAAAATGATATATATTGGGAAAATAGCCTTAGGAATCAGGATTCCCTCAAATACAACCAAAGAAAAATAACAAGGGCATGCTCAAGCTAGGTATTCTTGAAGAAATGATACATACAGGCATCATGTATAGGCTCACTGTGGTGAGCCATCAGGGTCAGAAGAGTGACCTGCAACCTGGACTGAGACAGCCATCATCTCCTCTAGACTGGAGAGGACTAGTTGTCAGTGGCAAAGGGGTGTAGTAGTTATTTCATCACAAAGAAGGGAGAGCTGGAGAAGAGAAAACTCAGGAGACCCAGGCACCATCCTTGACAGACAGGTAGAAAGTTCACAGTCAATAAGCCAGAGGAAGCTTTGTGGTAAAAGAGCTATTGGCATCTCTCAAGGGGCATTACTATCACCCTGGGCTGACAACGTGTATGCTGGCTTCTGGCTCACTCAGTGTTGACAGTGGCTTATAATCATCATGTAGTCAAAAAGTCTCTATTAATCTCCAATCTCCCCCTGGTCAGGAAGTGCCTTCATTCCAGCCGAGAAGCACTGGAAATAAGATGCCAATCTACTACCCAATGGGAACATTTTCATCTTCATCTCTTGTTTAGTCTAAGTGTACAAAAAGGTACATGCCTGGGTTAAATTGGGTTTCATACCATTACAAATTATTTTCTAATCTTTACATAGAATTAAGGGTCCTCGGTCCCCCACATGACCTCTTCCCCCTACATTCTCTCTTCAGGTCCACATCTAGAGCTTGAAACACAATCAATAGCACAAAAATTCTCAACAGCTTCTGTCTCTAGGGTTCACCTGTATTCTGTACCCTGGGCTCACATGCTCAATTGATTACTTCATCTATTGACTTGAATGTCTTGCATGTTTTTCAGATTTAACAAATTAAAAACCTTCCATACCCCCTACACCAGCTTCAGTCTAGTTTTCTTTTTTTTCTTTTTCTTTCTTTTTTTTTTTTTTTGGTTTTTCGAGACAGGGTTTCTCTGTGTAGTTTTGGTGCCTGTCCTGGATCTTGCCCTGTAGACCAGGCTAGCCTCAAACTCACAGAGATCCGCCTGGCTCTGCCTCCTGAGTATTGGGATTAAAGGCATGCACCACCTCTGCCTGGCCTCATTCTGGGTTTCTAATTCAGCCAGCTCAAATGAAAGCAGAGGGGGGTACCGAAGCCTCTCCCTCGATTACTATTCCAGCACTGAATCCTGCTACTGCTCTCTAAATGGGGAATTTCCCATTCCAGGTATGTCTGAGGTACACCATGTCTACTAAGAAAGCACTTACTGTTCTCCAACAATACCCAAACTGTTCACTCCTCAGGAGATCCTTCTCTCTGTAGCTTCAGTGATTTCTCTCAAACATGCACAGAATCATACTAGCTTGCTATTTGAAAGTCTTCAACAAGTTAGTAAAATAATGGACTATACCCCATCCATCTCCTGTCTTAGTGCCACGCCATGCACTGGTTTTCATCCATATCAAAGTTACCAAGCTCTCTCACATCTCAGAGACTGATTTCTTTGGTTAACCAAATGTCCAGACAAACCTTGGCTTGACCCTCGAAAACAGTGTTTCTCATCTCTCCCTTTCCTTAATATCATATGTGTATGTGTCTGCTTCTTCAGAGGAAGGGGCTCCACATTTTAATGAGGCAGACACCTGAATCGTTTACAACATCACAGCCCACAGCAGAAATTTAGAAAACATTTGATCTTGTAAGAGAAATGTAAAATGCCAACATCTATTTTTCCTTCAAGAATTGACAACAAATATGTGGATACTTAGACACATGCTTAACTCTATTGGTTCCATCAGTTTCTTCTTTTCTCTAGTTTAATGACTTTAAGATAGAATTATTAGCAGGGCTGTGGTGGCGCACAGCTTTAATCCCAGCACTTGGGAGGCAGAGGCAGGCAGATCTCTTTGAGTTCGAGGCCAGCCTGGTCTACTGAGCGAGTTCCAGGACAGACTCCAAAGCTACACAGAGAAACCCTGTCTCGAAAAACCAAGAAAAAAAAGAGAAAGAATTATTGTGTTGATACTGTGTTCCCCAAAATATTGTGCACCCTAATAGACTTATCTGGGGTCAGAGAACAGAACAGCCACTAGATATAGAGGCCAGAAAATGGTGGCACACACACCTTTAATCCTAGCATTCCAGAGGCAGAGATCCATCTGGATCTCTGTGAGTTCAAAGCCACACTGGAAACAGCTAGGCGTGGTAACAAGAGCCTTTAATTCCAGGAAGTGATGGCAGGAAGCAGAAAGATATATAAGGCGTGAAAACTAGGAACTAGAGCTGGTTAAGCCTTTTGAGCAGCACAGTTTAGCTGAGATCCATTTGGATGAGAACACAGAATCTTCCAGTCTGAGGAAACAGGATCAGCTAAGGAATTGGCAAGGTGAGGTGGCTGTGGCTTGTTCTGCTTCTCTGATCTTCCAGCGTTGACCCCAGTACCTGGCTCCAGGTTTGATTTTATTAATAAGAACTTTTAAGATTCATGCTACAAATTATCAATACTATTATCTTTCCAAGAAGCATTTAAGGTCCTGTTTTCTATTTCTTTGTTTGTTTTAGATGGGGGTTTCACCAATTAGCCTAGGTTGGACTTGCACTCACACCAGATTAGACTCCTGAATTCTAGGATCCCAGGACATATACCAGCACACTGGGCTACTTATTTTCTATGTAAGTTCTAACTTCATGCCTTCTTTACAAACCCTTGGCAAAAGTTCTAGGATAATTTTAAATGCATTAATGGGGCATAGAAAAAGGAAGATGAAGCGGCAGGATTACTACAGATTCAGAGCCAACCCATGATACATCGTGAGTTTAAGGCAAGTTTGGGATACACAGTAGAATCCTGTCTCAAAGTTAAAAAAAAAAAAGCCAGATGATGGTGAAAGCCTTTAATTCCAGCACTCAGGAGGCAGGGGCAGACAGATACTCTGTAAGCTCGAGGCCAGCCTGGTCTACAGAGCTAGTTCCAGGACAGCCAAGGCTACACAAAGAAACTCTGTCTCAAAACAAAACAAAACTAAAGCAAACAAACAAAACAAAAAAGATCAACCAATAACTAAAAACAATAAAATAATATTTTCCATGTATATTCAAGAAAATACAATTAATTGTTTTATTCAATAAACATCGATGGTAAGCCAGCTCCATGGCAGGTACTGTTAATTGCTAGCGCTACAAGAAGACAAGCAAGGTAGAGATACTTGGGAAGTGCATACTTGCTGAACATACTGTGAAGAACGTGATGAGTTATAGCCATGAATCAAGAATGACTTCCATTTAGGATGGAAATCTTCTAAGACAACAGCCGACAGTGGTAAAAGGTAAAGATCCACATCTAAACAGGAGGAGCATACTCAGACCCACACATTATATATTGATCCAGACATGCAATGACATTGAAAATGCCCAAACGTAACCACTACATGGAGAAGAAACTGTGAGAGTAGCCATTTACACAACAGAATTGAAGTGACATAATGACATTTCCACATAGCCAAGAAACAGCCAAAGAAGTACGGAGATTCATAACTGACTTGTCAGACAATGGCGACTAGGAGTGCTGCTGTTTCAATCACGCTTCATGACAACTGCCTTGTGCTATTTGACAAACGTGATGCTTTTCACTTGTGGTTTTCCATGTTGCCTTCTGTGTCACAGAAAACAGAAATGAAAGCACTAACTGGAAATTAATCAATGCATTCTAACAACAAGCATTTATATATTAGTCACTTCATGTAAACACAGAAGTGTATTTAATACACAATGCTCCCAATTACAACGGAGACAGGAACTTCGGTTGTATTGTCTGGATGATGGTGGTTGAGCCCAGATTGTCTAGGACTGCAACTGGATGTCTTAAAGACTATTCTAAGCTAGGCATGGTGATGCATGTCTGAAATTCCAAAACCTAGGAGACCAAGGCAAAAGAATCATGAGTTAAAGACGAGGCTGGTGCACATAAAGAGTCTTCTCTCTCAAAATTGAACAAAGCAATCAAAACCAACCAAACAACAACAAAAGCCTACCATTCTACCTCTGATAAAAAGTAAAACAGACCAAAACAAAACAAATGCACACACATGCACACACACCACCACCACCAGCACCAGCACCACCACCACCACCACCAATACCACCTCAAAAGGCCTTTTCAGACTATCTATGGTTTTCATATTCCTAAAACCTCTGTGATTACAATACAGACACAAAAACATTTTTTTCTCTCCTAGAATAGTGGTTCTCAACCTTCTTAATGCTGTGACCCTTTAATACAGTTCCTCATGTTGTGGTGACCCCCAAGCATAAAATTATATCATTGCTACTTCACAACTGTAATTCTGCTACTGCTATGAATCATAATGTAAACATCCGATAAGCGACCTCACAGAGTCATGACCCACAGTTTGAGAACTGCTGACCTAGAAGAAACAAATGAATAAATGGAACAGGCAGACCATGGTACGCAGTGCCAGTGTCTAGGAAACACAGAAGCTGTGAACTACAGAGAGCTGAAGAGCTCATACCTGCCCGAAGACAGCTGGATCTTCCCAGCTGACTGCTACCCACAAACTGGAAAGCCAACATTCCCTTTCCGACTTAAAGGTTTGGGTCAAGATTTTTGGCTGTTGCAAGCAAGGGGCAGCCAAAAAGTGAAGTGTTACACCAAACATTATACATGAGGTGAACTTTCTCACTTCTGTCCTAAGTAATAGACAATGGGAAATAGAAATAAATAAATAATAAGTAAAGCTTTTACAAGCATGCACATAAGTATGACTCTGCAAAGGCAACTGTATCTGCATGCACACACACAAGCACACACAGTTGAGCTCACAGAACAGGTTCTCTTGTTAATGCAGAATAGAGGGTCACAGGTAGAATAAGTATTGTGAGCAATCAGGGACTGGGACAAGGCACAATGTCTTCAAGGAACAGTGCTCATAGAACTTACACTTAAAGACTAAACTCATACCTATAAAACATTTATAAAACAGGTCCAAGGTACAATTCAGTGGTGTATGATACATATTTAAAGTGTGTACTTCTAAACCAGTTATACTATCTCTAAGAATTCAAAGTAAGGGAGTGACTACAAATGGTATAAGTGTGTAGTCTTTAGATACATAAACTAATGTGATATAAAGAAGTCAATGATAATAAGTCTAAATAGTTGAAATTATGGGGTCATTTATGACAAGTATGGTAAGCTACATAATGACATGATCCAGTCTTCCCAATTTATTGCATCAAAATACTTGATACAACCATCACCCAGGGATTCTATTTCTGCTAACATATTGAAAGAACCACAAGTAAGAATGTAAATGTTTTCTCAGTTATGATCATATACATAGCATAATTTATATATAATAGCAAAAGAAGGAAGCCCTATCTGTCCACTGCTGGGTGAGCAAATATGAGGCATGGTACATGCATATGCACAAAGGAATATTCAACTTTTTCAAAAAATTCTGACTATGCTAACAAAACAGATGGACCTTGATAACATTAGACTAAGTAGAATAAGTCAGATGTGAAGAATACATGTCACATGATTTCAACTATACAGTGTACCTAGAGTTCACAGACTCATAAAGGCAGACAATGAAGGTGTAATGGTCTGGGGAGGAAAAATGGTGAGTCACTGATTAATGGGTATGTTGGTAGAATTTGGGACAAGAATGTTCTAGAGAAGAATGGTCATGTAGCTGTACAACGTAAAGACACACAGGATAAAAAGTGGTTGAAATGGTAAATTTTATATTATGTATAGTTTAGCAGAGTAAATAAAAAATTATAAAAGCACGTACAAATTTCACATTTTAAGATCAGGTTAAGAAACAATGGTTCCCTTCAGTTTATAGACACAACACCATCAATATATCATTATAAAAGCCTATGAAATATTGAAGGATCTATCATTAAGTGGGTAACACTGAAGGAGGTTAATCTGGCACATTTTATATACCCTTGTGATTTTCCTAAGTCCCTGCTACAACTACTTATTACATTTTGTCAGTCAAAAAAGGAACTATGTTATGTATGTATATATTCCGGAAATATGAATGTTATCTATCAACATATACGATCTGTGTAACAAGTATTTCTCAGCAATAAATATAAACAAGTATATATTTAAAGCATATTAAGTAAACATTAGTGTAACAAATACACAAAAAATACAAAGGTTTAGTACATTTTAACTAGCTAAAGTTTTACTTTGGGCAATCTAATCAAGAGACGCTCACTCATTCTTTCCTGTGTTTTATATATTACAGGGGAAAGCAACCTCATAAATGGTTCCTTGGCGATAGTTAAAATAATTGCAAATGTTTCTGTCAGAATCAAAACACATGCTTTCAATTGGTGCCCTGGGTTCAAAATATCACTCCTAATATGGAGACAGGCCTAATACACACACACAGACAGACAGACAGACAGACAGACACACACACACACACATACACACACACACACACACACACACACACACACACACACACACACACACGCCTTCCAATGTCTCTACAGACTTCCTGCCAGAGAGATGCAGGCATAAATATCCTACTTCTGTTCAGCACATCCACACTTGTTCATTTCACAGTGCTGTGCTCTGCAAACACATACTACAGCTAGTGATGGGCTATTCTTAATAACTTCTGAGGCAGAAATAGCAGAAGCAGGATGGTCTGATGTGGCACTCTAGAGCAGTTGGTCTTAGAAGCTTTTCCATTTAATTAATTCTCACAACACTTCAGAGTGGGTATAAAATACTGTGAAGACAGGCAGCTCCCCTGACTGAGGATGGCCCCAATGCCAGTATGTCTAGTTGTTTCTCAGAAGTAAAATCCAGTCAAGTGGGGGCACTCAGATACTCTCTTGAAATTGTTCATTCCTCCTCCCTATTAATTATACAGACAAGCCAGAGCCCAGGTGAGGCCTACATGCTCACATTCATAAAGTGAGCATCCCAGAAGTCCAGAGAGCTGGCATTTTAAAGAGTGCCTCCCATCCACCCCAAACAACTTTCAAAAGAGACAGGATATCATCAGTTTGAACTTTAGAAGTCTCCAAGGCTCCTACTGGAATGAATATGCACACAGCACAGTCCACCAAGTCCCTAGCAGGCATGCGTCTGTACCTGGATAGAACACCATTGACATGACGTTATTCAATTTGAGCATGCTATTGTGGAGGAACGCAATAAGAAAAGAGCCTATTTCCATAGCAAGCCATCCTGTTAACTGAGCCATCAACTCCCAAGGCCTAGTTAACATGGTTCTCCAGTCAGGCCAAGAAAATAGAAAATTGATTTAGGGTGAGAACAGAAAGGTCTATTTTCTCATAATCTGCACAAAGAACACCAGCATGACTCTTTCAGTGGGCAATCTTGCCATGGAGAGTAATTAAATACTCAAAAATTATTTTGTTTCTATGAAGAAAAATGAAGAGAAGATTGGGGAAACCATGACACACAGATACAGGGAATGCTATAAAGTGTAAGGGCATGCATCAGAAATGTTCATGCAAAGAAAGGAGTATCTATGAGAATTGACAAAAATTATAGAAACCAGTTATATGCCAAGACCTATACCCTGACAATTAATACCATGCTGGAATGCCACAAATATCTCTACTTGA
Source organism: Peromyscus eremicus (assembly GCF_949786415.1). Classification (NCBI taxonomy): domain Eukaryota; kingdom Metazoa; phylum Chordata; class Mammalia; order Rodentia; family Cricetidae; genus Peromyscus; species Peromyscus eremicus. The sequence goes on from NC_081428.1 coordinate 69,319,369, forward strand.
CATTTCTATGTGCTGATAATGCTCCCTGTCCACAATGAGCTTTCTGGTGTGCTAGTCTGGTCCACTGTCACCAGTGGCTGAGAGTGTGAAATAAATAAATGCACATTTCATATGGACTACTTATTTTTCTGTAATGGCATTTAGTCTCTCACCCCACCTCGCTCTGAGTGAGTGTGGATGTGTTCACAGGCCACAGGATACATGTGGAGACCAGAGTACAACCTGTGGAAATCAGTTCTCTCCTTCATCCATGTGGTCCTTTCGGTTAAAGTTGTTCAAGTTTGGCAGCAGGAGCCATCTCACTAGACCCAAATGTATGCCCTGTTTTAAAGTCCCTGCTTTTCTTTCTTTTTTGGCTTTTGTTTTGTTTTGTCCTACAGTACATAACTGTACACTGACAGCAGAATATTTCGAAGACTCGCACCTTTATTAAACTCTCTGGAAGAACTTTAGCATTCATAGGAAGGAGTGCTATTTAGTGGCACAGCATGATCTTGCTCTTTTTCCTCTGGTAACAAGGGACTCAGAGCCCTAGCCCCACAGTGCAGCCTCGATGACAATACATTCCCATCCTTTAGGTTTTGAAGAAAATGATGCTCTGGGATGCCAGCCAGTCCTGATCTTCCATGATTAGTCAAGGTAGCCTGTGGTAATGCCTTTGCAGAGGATACCCCTTTAGAGCATCAGGGTTTTGCCATTATTATTTAAAAGGCACCTCCCTCCCCACCCCCACTTCATGCAGCCCAGGACTTTTGTCTTTCAAGTTCAACATTCTATCTTGGAGGTCTAGAAAGAGATGTCCACAAGATCCTGTTTAAGAGAATCAACATCACTTTAATACTGTATCAATAATAAATTCCACAAGAAAATCAATGAAATAAACTAGTGCTGGACAGTTAGCCTAGTCACAACTGTTTCAACTTCTTCTCCACCCTGCACCAGAAGTGCTAGGCTAACAAGTTAGTCATCAATCTAAGGATATTTGTGTATAATAAAGAGTGTTGTAACTAACTCAATTTAATTTTTAAGAACTCTTGAGTTTATGAATTCTAGGTTTCTTGCTGTATGATGTAAGGAGTTTGCAATCTGATTTTTCTATAACAATAGCACATTGTTTAGTCTACTATAATAAGAATCTACTATAATGATCAGTCTACTTCTGATACTAAAAAACCATCAAAAGAAAAAGGATAAAACGGTGTGATTCTTTCTGTCTTGAAAACCCAAGCCCTCCAGGGTTTTGTGGCTGTGTGTGTTTTATTGTATTAGAGGTTAAGCCGTGAGTGCCACTGAAGCCAAGGTTTGAAAAGGGTCATTGGAAACAGTGTATTAGAAAGGGACTTTCAAGAAGGAAGAAATAAGGGTGACTGATGTGTGCAAAAACACCAGATGACACTCTTCATAGAATCATGGAGCGTTAGAGCCAAACAGAAGGTGAAGATCACAGATCTCCAGTGAGTCTACTCAAGGAGACAAGGCTGGTCAAGATTCACTCACAGAAGGCCTGTGAGTATCAGGGTTAGAATGGTACTTCTCCAGAATTGAAGAGCACAGTTTCTACCATCACACCAAATGACCAGACCTTCTAATAATCTACAGAAGGCAACCGTCCTGTGTATGCTTCCAACAAAATAGACCTCTGGGCTGAGATACCAGGCAGCAATGTGGAATCAGTTGGGTTGTTATGTTTTGATACTGGAATTTATCCAGAAAGTCCATGCATGTAAGGAAGTGGCTAGGTTTGATTCAGAGGAAATGAACAGACCCCCTCCTGCATATTTCCTAAGGAATTTGGGCACCCCAAAACAAAGCAAAAATGGAATAAGTAGTATGTTTCAGACCTCAGAGAACACCCCAAACAAAATTTGTTGAAACTAAAACAGAAAAAATACAATATTTAAAGAGTATGTTATGCTCACAGCAGAGTCACAAGACATTTGCTCAGATTTTTTTTCTTCTTTTTTCTTCAGAGAAAACATGCTCATTTCAAAATGATCACTGTGTCATTACGATTTGAATCTATGTCAACCCCATTATATATTCAACAGCAAAATAAGGCTTTTTCCCCCTGCTAACATGTTTGTTCTGAGGAAAACAAGCAGCTTATCCACTAGCTATAGATAGACAAAAGGAATGGACTGAGAAGGACAGTTTTTAAGGAAAGAGCACGTTTGCCACAGAGGTGGAGGAAGGGTGGAAATGTTTTCATAAAGAGCGACTATTAAGGACACATAAGAGCTCTATTCAGCAAACCTGTACACATCCCTTTATCCTTGTAAAACAAGCCATGAAAGCACATGATGAGTAAGGGCAGCAAAATTACCCACATTCTAACTCCGTATAATCACCAAAATGGTTCTGTTTTTTAACCACCCCCTTTTAACAATTCTACACTCTTAATTTTTTTTTTCTCAACCACAGCACAAATGGTTACAGCAAATGAGTGTACCAGGCACGTCTGCCATCCCAGAAAGAATTCATTTTCCTGCGCCAAGTTCATGTCTACTGGAAGAAGTAAAGTGTAAGCTGGTTCAGCAAACACCCAGACGCACCCTGCAGTGACCACATGGATGGATTCATTTCTGCAGTGATGGGACTTGAGGATGCTGAGGGAGAGCAGAAGAATCTGCGGAGAGGGCCTCTTACAGCTCTCTTTGACAATCACTGAACTAAAGGAAAGGGAAGGAAAATAAGGAAAAATGTGTCGTACCAGTTTCCACCTTGCGTGTAACTATACTACGGAAAAAGCAGACTGCCTCTGTTATAACCTCAGAGGTAAAAGGGATTTGGCTACAGGATTTGTAATATACAAACAGTATTCTTTAAAAACAACACGTCAAGGAATAAAACAGTCCTTGCTGAAATGGTCCCCCAAACACCCTCTGCTATTTTATCTGTAGATCTGAAAACTTTTCTAATAAAGCCTATTTGACAATTTAGACGGTGCACTATTACCACAGAACATGCAGTATTAAGAGAATTCATGATCTGATGCCCACTGTCAGTCAGGAGTCTAAGGATGGTTAGTGGGGCACACTATCATGATGTTGGCCACAATACAAGTAACAAGGCATTAAGGAAACAAGGGGACATGGCCTTCGCCATATGTACAGGATCAGCAACAAGGTAGGACATGACCAGTTGAACTCAATTATTTGAGCCTAATTTCTCCAAAGAACTGAAGGTGAAGTAAAGAACTAGCTCATCTCTTTTCCATTCTTTTTTAATAGCAAACAGTGGCAAGTCCAGACTAAATATTCTCCAGACACACTCTTAACTAGGAACAACACTTGAAAATACTGAGCTTGAGAAATGTACTTCTATTATTTTTAGGGTTTTGTTTTCCTCTTTATAAAAATAAATGATTTGTTAAAACTGAAAGATTCTTGGAGGGACAACTTTTATCACAGGTAAATTCTGGTACCCAAGATCCTTTAAAACAGACCATAAGAAGACCATTCTCATTCTGAGCATATTTTCTTCTTCTTCTTTTTTTTTTTTTTTTTTTTGGTTTTTTGAGACAGGGTTTCTCTGTGTAGCTTTGCGCCTTTCCTGGGATCACTTGGTAGCCCAGGCTGGCCTCGAACTCACAGAGATCCACCTGGCTCTGCCTCCTGAATGCTGGGATTAAAGGCGTGTGCCACCACCGCCCGGCTTGAGAATATTTTCAAAATTTCTTTTTCCAAACTTCACCCGACACTGGCTATAAAGTGCTTGATTGCCTTGCAATACTGTAAGGTTGTAAGAAGTAACAGGATATAAACTTGTACACAGACCCCGATTAAAATCCAGTGCCAAGAAAAACACAACAAAACAAAAGCTTTGGATGGTGACAGTGGGAAGCAGAAAGCCAGACAATTGTGCTTTTCCTCCCACAATTATCTTTTATAAGCCTGGCGTATATACATGTTCAAAACAATACAGTTATTTACAAAGAAAACCAGTCACGTCTCTAAATAGTTCCTTTAGACAACCCATTGCCTTTTCCTAAACTATGCCAAAGCAAAGCAATGCATTCAGCTGTCTCTTCTATGCGTGTCTTTAGACTCCCCTTTTGAAGGTGCTGCTGCACTCAGCTACCATTTCCTGACCACCTATGTGTCAGTAGTATACCTGCTACAGGGGGACCTGTCATTCCTAGCTTCAGTGAGCCCACAGGTAGAAGAGCAGGCAGAGAACCAGTGAAAAAGTCTCCCATTCCCATGTGTGGTCTATGTGCATGCCAACCCACTTAGGCTCTGAATACAGGCCACAACCCCTCAGCCAAAGGACAGCGGCTTCAGAAGCAGAGGACGGGGCTTTCATTGTATGCTGAATTAGCAAATGTTTTGGGGCACGCTTCTGCCTTTTTAGCTGAACTCCTTCTTAAAACCCTAATTCAAAATTAATTTAATTTAATTTTACACAACAGCCACCGATTTCAAACATGAGCTTGTTCCTCCACGGAGCTCAGCTAAACGTACTGATGTATATAAATATCAAGTTCAAGAAGCAGCGTTTGTATCAGTTATGTTATCAGCATGTGCAGTGACTAGAAGGCCTTACACAAACTCCCTGAGGATGAGAGGCCCTGCTGGCTCAGCTTCAGAAGATGCCATCCATGATGGCAGAGAAAGCATGGTGTGTGGGAGAGGAAGCATGGTGGGTGTTTCCATGGCAGCAGAGTGGAGTGAAATTCCTCAAGTGATGGACGTTGAGCAGAATGCTTAGGCTAAAACCAGAAGTGGGTATTATCTTTAAGGATCCATCCCTGTGACCTAGCTTAGCTAGCCAGGCCCCATAACTCAAAGGATTAAAAAAACCACCCCAAACAGTGCTCCCAGCTGGGAATAAAGTATTCGAGCACAGGAGCCTATGGGGAACATCTCGGACTCAAATCCTGATAGTGGATTATTCTAACTGTGAAACTGAAGAGTGGGGACTCTGCTCCAATGCTCCTCTTTCCTACCTTATGATCCTTAAAGCACAATAGCACAAAGTTAATAAGACAAAATTAAGCACTAAAACACCTCTGAGAAGTGAATGGATAATTCTTAGAACAGATGAATATCTTTAAGCATAAATTTCTTCCTACTTTTCTTGATACTCTCTGATATGTGCAGATCCGTGTTTGAACTTCATGGTGAGCTTTACAGAAATACAAAAGCATCATACACAGCAACAACTGGGATAACATCTGTAAGAAGACTGGAAAAAGAATCACAGCAGGAATGAAAGGAAGAGCCAAGAGAAAGAAGGACCATAAAATGATGCCTGGCACACAGGTACACAATAAACCTACAGTCTTTATCAGTAAATTTCTTCCTTTAGCATGCCCACAGGAAAGAGCTAATAAAAAGAACAGCGAAACAGCTAAACACACAATTTCTCCATGAAGACCATTCAAAGAATAGAAAACAATCCTATTTGAGATTTTTTTTAAATGCAAAAAGATAGTTCAATGTTGGCTGTATGGGTATTAAAACCACCAGGAGGCTGGGCGGTGGTGGGGCACGCCTTTAATCCCAGCACTCCAGAGGCAGAGATAGGAGGATCTCTGAGTTCAAGGCCAGCCTGGTCTACAGAGTAAGATCCAGGACAGGCACCAAAATTCCACAGAGAAACCCTGTCTCAAAAACAAAAACAAAAACAAAAACAAAAACAAAAAACCCACCAGGAAATTTATCAATAAGAAACTTTAGTGATAACAACCTAACTTGTAGTTCTCTTATTTTCCAGCCTTACATGTGTCTTCTATTTTCATGTATGGTGTATGTATGCATGTGTGTGGTAGGGATGTGTGCCAGTATTTAAATATAAACCCCATTTATATAAAGTTTTATATTTTACTTTTCATTTAACATTAGATAATGATAGAGTCACAAATTTTGAGACAGTTGACAAACTACTTATATTGTCCTAAGCAAGAAGTCAATTGGCTTTAAGAAACACGTGCAGTCTAGGGCAACAATTTTTCAGACACATTTTCAAAATGTGGACCATAAAGCAACACATGAAAGATTTTTTGCAAAGCTATGAATTGTGCTTCACTCTCTTCAAAAAGTTGCTTCTGAAACTAAAGAATGGAAAGATTCAATGGCATATCAAAATGCCAGGGACACACTTCTGACAAACTGTCAACTGACCATCCACCTTAATTCTTAGGTGCTACAGCAACTTATCAGCCTCCGATGTACATTAAACCAGACACAGGCCAAATACATCAGTAGTAAACTCTCCAACACCGAATTCCCAAAATTTCTAATCTCAATACAGTGATATCTGGGAAGAAGCATCTAAGAGCAGTCACCTATGACTGATTTTATTACCAGTGTTCTTCTTCTTGTTGTTGCTTCCCTGTTGCTCCCTGTCCTTAAGAGATCCCAGTATCAGGGCATCAACAGCTACTGCAGTAGAGCATCAACTGTATTGTGGGAAGGTTCACTGGGAGCCCTGTGTCATGTACACCAGAAAGGGATGACAAAATCCAGCCAAGAAAGAAAGACACACTTAAGGAAAAGCAACTGAGGCATTTAGCAAGGATGCTGAGAACTGCGGGGCTTCTGCCCAGCAGAAGTCTTCCTGGCATTTTTCACATTGTGCAATGATATTTCCTCGTGTGAATAAGTACAGAGCAAACGAGATCCACTAATGTGACTGATTTGACAGAAGTTGGGAACATATGTTTAAAAGTCTTTGTGAAGAAAAATATTAATCTGGAGCATCAGAAAAGAATGGAGAAAGGGAATCAGGAATAATTCCATGATGGAAGTGGAGGCCTAAATTCAAGTTGGCAAATTAAGTGATATTCACATTTTGAACTCCATGGATCTCTAGGAGAGTGACTTATATCTTCCAGTGTGAGAAATCCAAGCAACTCAGTATCTGTGCACATGCCTTCACAACACCGCTGGACAATGCCCTCAAAGGCACACACAGGTATCTGTGTGACCTGAACATTTTCTTCCTGGTAAAAATTAAGACATTCTCACCTCTGACTCTGAAAGTCAGCATCTGCTTGTGGGAATTTTTATCTGAGTGCTTAGGAAGGAAGGAGAAATATCAAAAGAGAAATAACAGATACCAAACTGCATTGTTTAATACTTACTCAACTTTTAAAAATAGTTAATCTCAGGGGCAGAAAATACCCTTGGTCTGTATTTGTTAAACCACTAAACTGACAAGATAACAGTGGTGCTGAACTTCATACATAACGTTCTTGGAGATCATGGGTCAAGGAAATAGAACTCCATTCTAAGGATCTAGTAACAAGAGTCTACACTTTCACCTTAAGGCTGAGTTCAAGCTAAGGAGTGGATGGTCCTCCAGCTTGCAATACTCTTCCCCTATCACAGAATTTCCTTACCAGTGGCCAGCAGTCAGTTAAACATTAATGCTCATTTCAAACCACAAAAGACATATACACATTTCCTGTAAGTACTATATATAAACTAAAAGCATAATACTACCATGAAACAATCACATGTTTATCAGTTTCCTTTTTTAAAATACTTAACTAGATCTATGATATTATAATTACTAACATCAATTAAGGGAGCTCTTGTTTAACATGAAAGATCCACAGAAATTACTTTACTCTATGAAAAAAAATGCTGAATAATGAACCAGAAAGAAAAGATCACAGGCATTGCTAACAGTACAAAAAAAAAAAAAAAACCCAAAACAACAACAAAGATATTTTTAAATACAATAAAATATTACCCAGTGGACTTCATGAAACTATTTATTTGTTGTATTTTTTTACAGTGAATTGAATAGTTTCAATGTATAAAAATTAAAAAAAAAACTTCAAGCCTCAGAAAGTTTCAGTAGTTTAAAAAACCTACAACTTATAAATGGTATTAAAATTTCATTTTAGAGCATAATATTTTTATAGACATATAAGCCTTTGATTTTTAGGATATAACCTTATAGCCATTGTTCAATAACAAATTATGTTTATTTAAACACTGCCAGCAAAATCATGTTATTTTCCATAGTGTCTGTAAATGTAGTATCCATGCACATAAACCAAAAGCCTATTAATGTAGCTATCAACTCACTTCTGATAAAGATGGCCACACATATGTTGGAAGTAGCAAACCCTCTTTCACTTACCTTTAAACAAGGAATATGTCATTTTCTTGCAAATTATAGAGCTAAGTAAAGAGAAAGACAACCAAAGTAACATATCTATTGCTTAAACTAGGGCTATATACATTTCTTATTCTGCATCCTCCCATTCTGGACCTCTGACACCATCCAGAATATGTGGTCATCTGTGTGGGTGTATGACCTCTGACAACTTCCAGAAAATGTGGTCGTGTGTGTGTGTGTGTGTGTGTGTGTGTGTGTGCACAAGCATGTCTTCCTCTACCATTCTCCACCTTACTGTTTTGAGACAGTCTCTCAATGAACCTCCAGTGCAGCATTTGAGCTAGACTACATGGCCAGGGAGTCCCTAGGATCCATGTATCTCTACCCCACTCTCTGTAACCCATGTGCAAACTGGTTTTTAACATGGATTCTGAGTATCCAAGCTCAGGTCTTCATGCTTGTTCAGGAAACACTCTACCCATGATATCATCTCTCCAGCCACTAGAAGTCAAGTCATAATGTAAAAATAAGAGATCACGTCAAGAACTATAGGTGTAAGAGCTGTGTGAATGCTTAGGGCTGGGCATACCGTGACCCGTTGATCTCTGTATTCAGGCTAGTTGTGGTTTCCTTAATGGTCTCCAACTGCTGCAAAGAGAAACCTATTTGTTGCAAGGTGAGAGCTAGACTTATCTGTGGGGATAAGGTTAAGCTTCATAATGCAGCTAGGGATTATGCTGGTATAATAAAGTGGCAGTGGTAGGTTCTGCCCTAAGATTGATGACCTTACCAATCTGATACGAGAGAGGCATGATTTCTCTTCTCCTGAGTGCGCCCTAAGTCCAATTAGACAGCTGTTGGTTCCCTCTAAGATATAAGCTCCACTACTGTACCTTTAGGGGTATGTTGTCATGCTGGCCATGGTTGGGTTCACAGACATCACAACTGGATAGTACTGATTACTTTCATTCCCCAGCCGTTTGCACAGCACCTGCTGTTACTATAAAAGCTAGACTCTGGGAAGGAGGCCTTCAGGTTAGAGATGGCCAGCCCTTCCATGTTCTGTGTCTGAAGTGTGTAGTGTCTTCAACAACAGGGATTTACCTTCAACCTCTGAGAGGCAACCATGGACAATAATAATGGCCTATATTGTTTTGGGAGACACTTGGACTATTGTGACCAATAACTTGACCTTAGGTTTCTCATGACTAGTAGTGCTTATTTGTTTGTTTGTTTGTTTTGTTATAGTATGGCTCAACAAACATTACAAAAGAGAAGTCAGAAAGATTTTAAGAGTCAGAGAACCAAGAAATCTAGTGTCTCCTAGAAATCACAAGAAAGCTACACCCATGATACCTCAACAATATGGCTGCCCAAACAGGCACTGGACAAATGGCAAAAGGACGAGACATGCTAATGTGTACGAAGGGAAACATCACATCTCCTCACTCCTAGACAAAGAATAACAGGCAAATCCTGACAGCTGAGGAGGAGAATTAGTGTTGCCTGGGGATCTTCCCCATGGTTATCCAATGAAAAGTGGTCAGGCCTGAAACCACATCCATAAAATAACACTGAACACTAAATTTTAGAGGGAGTGACAGACATGGGAGTGATTAGAGCAAAGAAAGCGAAGGGAGAAAGTGACTATAATTAAAATACAAATTAAAGGAAATTAAAATAAATACAGACCATACCCTGTATAACATATGAAAGTATATCAAATAAGAGTATGTGTGTACATAAAACGGCCCCTACCTCACTTCATCAAGTACAGCAGCTTATCTCAAGGTGTTAGGATCTTTGGCACTGGGGAGAAATTCAGCACAGATATCCCTGACCTTGAGAGTCTGTATGTCAACAAAACTCACACGGAATATTTCTAAATACCTGCAACATACAAGTCAGAATGCTAAGCAGCACAGAGAAATTAATTACTACATTAAACTTTCAGATGGATCATCCTCAATCCAGAAGGTAGAGATGGGCTGAGCTCTGTCAGTTTGGATGCTCTCGTGTCTGTGTGCACACACACCGACTCTGGAAGTGAGGGAAGGAGTCTTGTTTTCAGTACATTCTGTGATCAGAGGCACAGAGAAAAGATGAGCGTCTATTTGGAAAGCATTCAAATGTGATAAACTTGAATAATAACAGATACATACCATGCCAAGTCTTTTCAAAATGCTTTACATAGAGGTGATGAACATCCTATTTTTGTCTCTACTTTAACAATGAAGAAGATGAAGTTTGGTGAGTTGCAAGCTGTCCAAGAACACAGTTACTATCGGTCCATGTTAGGGACTTCGTGGCTCCAACTCTGTGCAGTCAGGCACCTCTCTACAGTATCGGACAAAGACTACACAATCAGAGAGGGCCAAGTTGTGAAGGGTAGCAGCTGCCTTTAATTTCACTTGATAACTAATCTGATACAATTAAGGGACACATCACAAGGTATCTGAAGGGCAAGCAAGAGACAGCACTGGAATAAAAACCCTTCACGAGGACAGCAATTACCCTCTGAAGAGAGGGGATCCTTGCTTCATTAAGAGTTAAGGGCACACACACACTTCTGATGCAAATTACTTGTGTTCAGCTCAAGGTGGGGGTGACATTTCCAACAGTCTTTAGAAGGACAGCTTGGCAAATGTTACTTTATTAAAGCCCCATTGTCATAGCTATAGACACTGTTCTGTACCAACAGATGATCTCAGTTTTACAGATATTATTTTCTTAACACTAAACTTTTTTCCCCCTACATGTAGGGCAATTTAAAATTCTCTCTTCACAGGACAGCTAGGGAAATTTAATTATCATGTTAACACATTGTGAAAATTAAAACAACACCAAGAACAGCAAGCAACCAGAAGCACGACCTCCCATTCATTAGGAGCCGTCACAGCCCAGCGTGCTGTGCGCTCGGATTATCGTTCTCTGCATCACATCGAGTTTCTAAAAAGAGTCAGAGGGGGGCAGAAGCACAAAGCAAGTTGGGAATTATTAGAGTGAGCATGTTGAGGAATGAGAAACCTACTTCATTCTAAAGAAAACGTTAATACTAGATCCTTTTCTGATATCCAGTTCTGAGTATACTGTACTAGGTGATTCTTGTCCACAATCAATTAATCTACATTCAAAACTCAACAGGCCCAAAGCACATGACCACTTTAGGAAAGGCTGTTTCAAAGCACACTGCCTTTTTATTAGCCTATGATGTGAAAATTATGTTAATTTCTTAATAAGGTTAAAGAAACAGACCACATTATTAATTGTATTGCAAATAAAATATTTAATTAAAGATGCATTATCTGGTAGAATTTAGCATCTGGTACTCTGGTTTGCAGACAGGGTAGGGTAATGGAAATAAACAGTCCCTATAGATACCCTCCTAGGCTCAGCTCTGCCGTTGAGTCAACTTTCTCTGCAACATTTATAGTTCCTTCATTTTTCCGGAAAATATCTAGGAGGAGGGGACAAACTGGGCACATCACATATTACACCACCCAGCATTTTGGGGTTCACTCTCTCAGAAAGCACTTGTTAACAGGGAGGTGTGAGTGGAACGGGAGCTGCTTTCTGGACCCTTCGCAACCAACTGTCCCAATTTTTTCAAAACATAGACTGTTAAGACATCATTACTTCAACACCAAGTTGTCTTCTATGTAGTTCCCAAAGTTTTCTAGGCCCCTTTCTACTGTCATTAAAACCATCAGTGGGGACTAATGAGACCCCCTCAGCGGCGAGCCATAATTTCCTCCACGTGCACCATTCCCTACAGGGAATTTTCTCCTCTATTAAACCACAATCCTATCTCATTACCACTGCTTCATGAATACTTTTTGGTTTAAATTTTGCTGTTGGCATTTAGCTATGAAAAAGGCTCTTCCATAATATGTATAGAACCTTTCTCTCTTAAAAATATCAAATCAAAATGTCTCCAACTTAAAAGCACTGCAGGCAATTTAAATTAAGACAGCTAATCTCCATGGCAATAATAAATAATCCCACCACAATGAAGGTCCCACTCTCTCCTGCCATAAAAGTCATTCCACTGTGGCTACAAACACTGAAACAGACCTGAATATAGGTACTTCTTAGCTGCAATCACCTTATTCTACTTAAATGAATATTAAATGTTTTCACACTTCATCATGCTCCAACAGACCCTTTCCCAAACAGTGTATCCTTTATTTCAGATGCTGCCACAAACTAGGCCTTACAATTAATTCCCAGAAGGCAAAGAGAATGCCCAATGATGCCACTTACATGGTGCTTGCCAGAAGGGCATGTACCTGTGTGAATATTGAGATGCATATCTACCAATGCGTTTATGTATCCTACTTAGAAAAAATTTCATACAACGATCTTGGCAATTCGCTACAAAACACAGGCATCTGACCGCTCTCCTCTTCTCTTTCCTGCTCTAGCCATAGGGACCTATACTGAGAGCCATCAGGTTTTCAACTGTAAATGATTTCGACACTTTTTTGACTTCAGAATTCTAAGACCTGGATAGGAAGCCACAGGGTAAAGTGGTATGGATAGCTACGCTTGAGGGCTAAAAGCAACTCTAAATTCCCACAGCAGATCCATCCTGGTGGAAGACATCTCGGTTTCTCCTCTTCCCTGGGGGGCAGTGCTGGTAGAGTGGAGAGAAAGTCCTCTCCACCCTCATCACGATGAGCGCACTTGGTTGTCAGGGGGATGATGAGGCTCAGCCTTCAAGATGAGGCACACAGGATGTGAGGAAAGAGAGCAGCCTGACGCAGCCCCAATAACACGGCAGGCTTCGGGTGGACAACTCAAAGGAACAGGACATTTAGGAATCCATGGGAACTTGTCTTAAAAATCAGTCCATTTACCAAAGCCAAAGGCAAACTGTGGGCATCCTGAAGAACGTCTACACTACAGAGTCAAGTAAGAAAAGAGATAGAACATCTATACCACAGAGTCTGAAGTAAGAGAAGAGATAGAACATCTATACCACAGAGTCTGAAGTAAGAGAAGAGATAGGCTAAGTCCAGGAGTTCTTGGCTAGCCTGGGCAACATAGCCCAACTTAAAGACAAACAAAACAGCTCAAAGCAAAAAGCTCTCTGCTGGGTTATGTAAGAGTCAGAGTATACTAGTGATCCACCTATTACCTCCTTAAACTGGAGGCAAAGGGATGTATGAGTCCAGTCAAAGACCAAACTGTGATTTGCCTGCCCTCAGAGGAAAAAGGACTTTTAAGACAAAATATGAAGAAAATTTCCAGGAAGAGATACTGCATTTCAACCATATTAACAACTTAGGCCAAAGTTACATGTTGCAGAAACACCATAGGAACAAACTTTCCACCGAGGGGGAAATTCATATGACAGAAGGAACAGAGATCGTTTTTTTAAAAAAAATAATTAAGTTTGCTCTTTAACATTTCTAAACCTGTATCAAATGTATTCTAATTGCTCCCACTCCCACCCCTGACTAACATTCTCCACTTACGAGAGAACCCTTCACACACTCATGTCCTTTTGGCTGGCTTTGTGAGCCACTGCATTTAACCAAGGTAGCAGTGGGAGCATTTATTTTAAACTTTTTTTAATTTTTATCACTTCTCATATTAAAAAGTAAGTCTGCTCAAGAGATCTGGGACTCGGAAGTAAAGACCCAAACACAAAAAGTGAAAAATAAACAAAACAATAGGGTGTAGAAATTAGTAGTTTAAATACAACATGAAGAAAGCAAGCCAGTACCCAGCAAGGCACAATTCGAAAAGAAACTCCTTTAGTCGTTTCGGGTCAGGATCGGATTCAGGCACAAACACCCCCACTCCAATCCAAAAACGGCACAGAGACATTTTTCCTAATCTAAAACTGGAAAGAGTAGCCTGCTCTTTAAAGAAAACCCACCCATTCAATTTTCTGTTATCAGAGAACCTCTTCCTCAGTTTCAATGGGAGATTAATCACTCCTGCAACCTACAGAAAGAGTTTTCTGGAAAGCATAACAACCACCAAGTGTAAATGACAGGATTATTCTTCCTGCAGCTCAGCCGCCTACAAATTCTCTCTCATCCGTGACTCAGCATGAGGTAAAAGGAGCTAATGAAGAAGGCCATGCTTCCTTTTAAAAATTATCAACTTTCTTTCAACATGTCGAACTGTTTAAAAAAAAAAAGTCCCCCAAAGTTTGACAGTAAAGTACAGCAGCTTTCCATGAATGCTCATACTTAAAACACCCAGAAACATCTTCAAGTCATCCTAAAAGTAGGGTACCCAAGCTCTACTACTGTAAACAATCAGGGCGGGATTAGAATTCTCATTCTTATTGATCTGAGTAGGAGGAGGTCGGGGGAAGGGATCGGGATGTGCATTGCTGAAATCAAGATTTGAAGAGGGATGGATGACAAGCCACACCACTTTGAGGTCTAGAGGAAGGAATTGGCCTGGGGCTTTCCCTCCTTGTAAAAATGCCACTTGAATTGATTACACAAACAGCTCTCTAGAAGGAGTCAGCTTCTCAAGGAGCCATCACAGAAACAAGAGAGTTCTATTTTATGGTTTCTTCTACAAAATGAAAGTTGTGGTCGGTTTATGGGAAAATCTGTGTGCACTCTGTGAGCCAGTCACATTATGAACATTTCCCAAATATGCATAAATATTCACTAATCATTGGGAGACACGGCCATAAGCACTGCGCAACAAGATGGAGGCTGAACGGGATGGGCATGGTCAACAGGTCAAGGGTCTAATGGAACTTACCACGGATGCAGTGACAATGAGCCTTATGAGCAGGAGATAAGCACTCCAAAGGTGCAAGTGTGGGCTTCGGGAAATTTCAGCGTTACTGAAGAATAAATACGGCAAGGCCGTGAAAACTGACCTAGGGAAGAGGAGTGTGCTGAACAGTCCTAAGGGAACTGGCCTACAGGACAGCGGAAGTGAAGGGCTGGAGGCATAAACAGGGTTCCTAGCAGAGATGAGCATGTGGGTGTCCGGCATCAGCCCGGTGTGTGTGGCCAGACCAACCCTGACACAGCAGAAGAATCCACAGAGGTGTACCACCTGAAAACAGGTGCCACAGGTCTTCTCCTCTTACTCATCTGGCTGCAAGTGAAGTCCAAACCTGTGGCTACCAACATCAGAGGCTGCTTTCCTGATCACGACAGTGTACTCTGTGCTAAGATGACAAAGTGCTAGAGGACGAATACAGGAAGGTTTGCGATTGGAGAACAGCTTGGTACATGGATTGAGATGGAGCTCAGTGGAGGCAATGGGCTACAAATAACTTATTTAGAAATGATCTATGGTTAGTATCAGATAGGAATTATTCCCCCAAACAGCTCCTTTATTGAATGCTTGGCTTACAGATTTTGAGATGTGGTTAGATCACAAAATGCTAATAAGATCCATGGATTGATTCACTGATTGAGAACTGGATGTACAATGAGGAGGTAGGGCCCAGTAGGAAGAAGGAGGTCATACAGGGTAGGGAGTGGCACTATTCAGAGGTGTGGCTTTGTTGGAGTAGGCATGGTCTTGTTGGAGGAGATTTGTCACTGTGGGAGTGGGCTTTGAGATCGCCTATGCTCAAGCTACTCCCAGTGTCTCAGACCACTTCCTGTTGCCTGCAAATCAGGATGTAGGAATCTCATCTCTGTCTCCAGCACCATGTCTGCCTGCATGCCAGCATGTCACACTATGATGATAACTGACTAAACCTCTGAAACTGTAAGCCACCTCAATTAAATGTTTTTCCTTTTTAAGAGTGGCTGTGGTCATAGTGTCTCTTCACAGCAATAGAGACCCTAACTAAGACCTCCCCCTTCCAAGCCTTTCTCTGAGAAGCTTTGCCTTGCAATGCCTACTGCTGTCATGATGTTTTGACCCAGCATAGGCCTGTCACATTGTGGGCAGACAATCTGAAGTAATGTGGTGTCAGGGACAAGGATAGAATCTCTAGTTAGTGGAAAAATACAGACCCCCATAAGACAGGGAACTAGATCATCTTACAGTCAGGTTGCCTAGCAACAGGACATTGAGGCAGAGCCCTTGACCCTTTCACCCTGTAAACATCCTATACAAACATCCTTAGCTTGCCCCACCTTATGCAGATGACAGCTTCTTGCTCCCCCCATCCTGCAGAAACTATATAAACCCTCTTGGAGAAAAATAAAGTTGCACCTTGATCAGAATCCAGACTTGGTGTGTTTCTTTGTATCTCCTGTCCCTATCATTCCGTCCTTAGGGTGGTCGAGAACCCGTTGAAGCCCTGCAGGCGGGGCAATGTGGCAACATAAATACTTCCTTCTTCACATCCAGTATTTTATCACACGAACAAAAAACTAATATAGCCCTGGTCTGTGGGATGTTACAGTGATCTGAAATGACTGACCAGTGGAGAAGACAGAGAGGAGGAGACAAGAAGCAAAATGTTTAGAAGAGGAGAGTCTCAGGGATAGTGGAGCCTAGAAAGAGTAGCTAATTGTCTTGCTTAGGAAACTGGCCAGACAGTAAACACACAAGAAGGGACTCTGTGGAGGGATAGAATTTCTTTTGGACACGCGGAGGCTGAGATTTCTGTAGCATATCCAAATATACTTTGAAGAAGCCGAGTAAAATCATCCATGTCTGAACTGCAAGAAACCAAGTAGAATATAGTCCTAAAACAACATGACAACACAGGAAGCCGAGGCCGTGAACGGGCCCTCCAAAGGATGCCCCACTCAAAGGAGAACACCACTTGGGGGGTACAAGCGGAACAGGGGAAGGTAATTCCTAAAGTGGGGCTGTACAGAACGGTGGGAAGAAAACCAAGAGTGTGGTGTGTGACGATCGCAAATGGCTGGTGAGAACTCAAAGAACTGCAGGTTTGCTTTGGGGCAGGCATGTCCGGAAGCTCTGAAAAGGGCCTTCTGGAAGAGGACCGAGAAGAAGGGTCAGAAGACCTGAGCCATAGATCCTGTGTTGGACAAGAAAAGAAATACAGAAGAGAACTGGCGCGAGCTAGAACCAAAGTTGAGCGAAGGTAAACACACTCTAGAAGCCTTAGGGAGTGGCCTAAGAGAGAGAGAGAGAGAGAGAGAGAGAGAGAGAGAGAGAGAGAGAGAGAGAGAGAGAGAGAGGCTGGAAAAATACCGGGCTGTGCTGTGGGATAGGGCTAACTTTATGAGTACAGAGTTAAAATACAGACAAGCAATTACAAGACTCGAGGCGCTATTGACTACAGCTGGGTGGAGTCATAGAAAAGAGAGAACAATAAATCAAGAGGCCATCAAAAAGGGCCCTGAAATGCTCTAAGAGGACAGGCTGCAGACAGGAGAGCGGCCTTTTGTCATGCAGTCAGGAAATGATCCTGAGGATAACAGTGTGGAAGATGGATACATCTACACCACAGCTCTTGCAACTATGCCTTAAGGAACATGGAGGAAGAGGGTAGGAAGACTCTAAGAGCTAGAATACCAGGAAGTGTGCTCCAATGCTAATGTGGAAAGGAAAAGTTCCACAGGGTCCCATCTTTAGAAAAAAACCTATAGGCTGGGAGAGGAGAATTAGCCTCTCCTAGGAATGAGCCCCTCAATACAAAAATGCTCAGTCCTGAAACCATATACACAGAAAGGAAGGAAGGAAGGAAGGAAGGAAGGAAGGAAGGAAGGAAGGATGGAAGGAAGGAAGGAAGGCAAGAGAGATAGAAAGAAAAGAAAAAAAGAAAGAAAGGAAGGAAGGAAGAAAGGAAGAAAGAAAGAAAGAGACTCCATAGGATGTACCTATACATTAGTGCATACATATATGTTTGTAATAGTAATAATCAAATAAAAAGAGGCTACCAATTTGATAAAGGGGTCATGGAAAGGGTTAGAGGAAGGGTGCCTGAGAGGGGCTAGGAGGAGGAAAAGGAAGGAAAAAAGTGAGCTCATTCTATTTAAATTAAAATTTTAAGAAGATAATCTTTTAATTCAAATGCTATAATCTGAAAGCAAAATATATAAAAATAATACGAAATAGAATCCACAAGAGGCAACAGCCAACACTGCAGATTAGAACACATATGTACTCTCTGACAAGCAATGCTCCTCCTTCCTCTCAGGTCCCAGCATGTTGGAAGCAGAATGGTGTTCTCATTTACCGTCTCTGAGACCAAACACTAACTGGAGATACCTTCTAGATTTGATTAAAATCCAATCAACTGCCTTTAAGACAGAGGGATTATCTGGGTGGGCCTGATTCAGTCAGTTGTAAGGCGGGGCTGAAGAATCTGTCAGTGGGGGAGAAATTCTGTGAGCAGGCTCAGCCTTTTAGGGTCTTCACCCCGCTGTGTGGACCTCTGATTTCTTAGGCTGCTCAGAGAATCACTCACCACTAATCACAATATATTCCCCCTGCTACTTCTGTTCTTTTGACAAGACTTTCTGTGGGTATCATCAAGCATACTGATCTTGACTTGGAGTAGAAAACCTATGCTAACACATGCCACTTAGACCCCACGACTAATGTACTCTGTTGCTATACAAAGCTTTTTCACCACGTAAGTAAAAACCAGCCCGATACTCCTGAAGAAACATGCCTTCCTCCTTGTAAGCAGAAAATAGCAGGACAAGACAGGGGCAGGGATCCCTCCCCTTCCAGGGTAACTGCCACAAAGAGGGGAGCAAGTTCACAAAACAAAATTCTTCCCCAAATGTGTGTAAATATAATGAGGTAAGGTGTTTAGATAGTCTTAAACTGGGAAAACAAATTTATTGAGAAAAGTGCTTGATTTCAGTAACAAAATATCAGTGGATAGTATAACATGATGATGACATTTATTTATTTAATCATTCATTCATTCATTCATTCATTCATTCATCTATTGACTGGCACAATTGGCACCTTCCAGACAAGGTTGCACAGCAGTACTATGGTTTATAGAAACTGATATTTCAACCTAATCGCCTACCTCATTGTAGTTTATAAACTTTAATGATATTCAGAAATAATAAAATTAGATCTCTAGTTGTAATTATTTTTTTATTTTTTATTTGATTGCTTCCATTTTCTAAATATTATTTTTTTTCTTGATGAACACATCCATTCTTTCTGCACTGAAATAACTGGAAACAGTGTAAAGGACTTAAGATGTTACTATGGCATCTTTATTTTGGATATGATGGCTGAAGTTGCAAGGTGGGTAGATAAACTTTATAGGGTTGAGATTTATCAGGACTAGGGTAAAAATGCAGGCTTTCTATCCACGCTCCCATCTCAGTTATTCTTTCCTCTACATATTTATACACAAAAAGGTTTAAAGCACATCCACATACACACCTCCATACCCCCCGATCCCACCCCCTCACATCTTCCTAAAGGCCCAAAGTATGCATTTGGCGGGGTTTAGGGATTGCTCAGGCCATAGGAATCCATGTGGGAATGCTGGTCAGCAAAGCTTGCTTCATCTGCTTTTTGGTAATACTCACTCAGTGAAGGCCAAGTACATATAAATTATTATAAACTTAGGTTTACTCTCTTACCACCTCACCTCTTTTGGTAAATGACCAACTAACAGACACAGGAAAGGCATTTCACTGAATTTTGCAAAGTCAAGCTTCCGTCCAGGCTAGAAATGAGAGAGACATAACCATTTATACTATTAACGCCAGCTTCACTGAGTCACCCAGAGAGCTGCCGCCTTTTCCTCCCAAGGCTGAGCCTCTGCTAAAGACACTGCAGGCTGGGGGAGCTGTGGCATGCCTGTGACTCAGTGGACCACTCCGGGCTGCTGCAGAGGTAGCTCAGACTGCTACAGCAGAAAGAGGTCTCAACTGGCAAGAAATCCATAGGAATGGGCTGCTAAAGTAAGTCAGTCCCTTATGGAGAGAAACTATTTCCCTCTTAAAAATACTAAACAAAAATACTAAAAGGGCTAAAAGTAATCACAGCATAGCCAGATTCGCAATGCATTCAAAGTGTGCATGTGGGGGGGGGCAACTACATTTAAATTTATCAGGAAGAGTCCCAGGAAAGAGGAAAATTAACCCACAGCATAGCAGATATTTGGGAAACGAGAATGATAATTATTAGCTTTAGCTACTGGTGACCAAAACCCTTGTCTGAGCAGAGGCAAGCCAGTCAAAACTTTCCAAACAAGTTAAAATGAAAAGAGACTTGGAGAGGAAGAAGTGGAAAGGAGAAGAGGGGGGAAAGACAGGGAGGTGAAGAGACGGGGAAGAGAAAGGGAGAAGGGAGGAGACAAGAAAGCGAACTAACTTCTCTCCGGTCAGGGCCATGGTGAAGGAGAAAGAACTGTTCCAAAAATGCTGACATTTGTGTTTAAAATAATAACTATACCTCTGTTATAAACATACTAGGTCAAGGATTTATATATGCAAGGACAAACTACTTCCTGTAAAACAAAATCTCACCTTATTTTTCAACCATACTATATTTAAGATCTAGGTTTCACAGTTTCAGCTGTGAAAGATCCCGGGTAATGATTTTCTGGAAAGAAAGAAGGAAAAGGAAGAAGGGTTGAGAGGTGTGGGGGGGGGGGTGCAGGAGGGAGTGCTGAGGGAGAGAGGAAGAGAAGGACTGAGAGAGGATAGGAATTATAGTTTATAATATAGCTTTATATATACCGTGAGTCCTACATTGTCAAATATACTGTATGCATCTACAACATGTATATACATGTATATATATTACACCATATATTTAAATAAATTAGTTCAATATATGTTAAATTATATATTAAAATATATGTGTTTATGCTATAGTTTGGGTCTAGAATGTACCCAAACGCAGCATACACTAAGGCATGGTCCTTTGGATGGCTCTGCTAGGAGGGGCAGAAGCCTTAGGAAGTAGAGCCTAATGGGATGCAGTTACATCCGTGAAAGCATACACTTGGTAGGGCATGAGCTAAGCAGCTTCCTCTTCCATGTGTTCTCTATGATGTTACAGTGTCATGGCGACAGGTCTCAGGCCATAGAACCAAACAACGAAGAACTCAAAGTACCACAATGCTCTCCTCATTACAGGCTGCTTGTCTCGGGGATGTTGCTACAGGGACAGAAAGCCCACTACACAATACGTGTTATGTAGAAATTTATAAAAACATCTGTAAAAATCATGCATGTAGAATGGCGACCAAACACACATTAGGTAAGCAGTAGGGGTATGGACAGACGTAGAGAAAGAATGGCAGGCCCCCACATCTTACAACTATTACTACATATTTCCTCTTCGGCTTTTTAAAACTCTGAATGAGTAATCTGTGTGTATTCCAACACGGACACAAGTCGGACGGTACACAGGTTCTCTAGGGAAGGACACATTAGATGTGGAAGAAACTGAAATGTTAGTGTTCAGTTCATTCAAGAAACGAGACAATTTGCTATTATCAGAAATAATACAACAGAATTTGATTCTTGAGTTTGAGATTCAACAATTTCAGATGAGCTATAGGAAACAAATAGAAACTGATTAACTCTTACACAGATAGAAAGCATGAGCAGAAAGGAGAAGGTGAGAGAGATTGCTGTCTTACACTTATTCAGTCTGGCAGGGAATGCTGGGGGGTGAACAGAGGGTCATTACTGGGATACACCCCAACCACTGAAGGAGGATCTCAAGTTACCTTGAAAGCAGAAGGCTAGAACAGAAAGCACAATGATTTCTGAAGGTGTGGGACCCTCTTGACCAACCTGAACTACTGTGTCTGGAAGTCTGGTCAGTGATGATAAAGATAAAACCCGGAAACGTCACTCTCCAGGCCACAGGAAGATGCAGCCTCACCTCTCTCTTCCCCAGTCCCCATCACTTTACATGAGGCCCTGCTAAAGATGCAGTTTGCAAGATGATAAAGTTCTAGACCAGAGAAACAACTTCAAGGATATAGAGACAGTGTTTCCGATCCTTTTTTGAGACTGGAAAGTCAAGACACTGCCCAAACTCATCCCTGAACAGCCCTGCAGGTTAGCAGGATTCTGCTGCTAGCTTCAACATTACACATTCTGAGCAATAAGTAATAACTGACAATAATAAAAATGAAGCTGATGGCGATTACCAGGTAGTGGGTGATGTGCCTGGCATAGCCCATGTTACACAGATGTAAATAGCTCAATAGTACAAGCCTGCCACATGCATCGACAGTGAGCTCACAAACCACGGGCATGAATCAAGCATTTTCCAGCAAGCTGGTACTACTAGACAAAACTCTGGCCACACAGAGTTGATTGAGTCAATCAGTCTGAACCCAAAGACATTCTTGGTGCATGAGGAGTCTCTGAAGCACCAGAGTCTATGGGAGGGCTATGACCACTCCTGGACCAACTATGACCTTATATCGACAGCACAGAGAGAACCAGGAACTGCCCAAGCAGCTATAGGCTGAGTAGATCCAAGCAAGGCCAGTGCCAGCAGGCCTTTGGGGCTGAGTGTAGATGCAGTGTGAGGAGAGCCAGACCGTCCCCAGCCTCAGGTGCAGTCATTGCAGAAAACTGATGGCCAAATGGATCTTCCCAGTTCACACCCTAAACCTCATCCATCAGATAAAGAACATGTTTTTGTTTGACTTGGAAGTAGAGATTGAAGTGACCCCACATGGCTTGAGACATGGTGAGAATCCAATTCTCACATCTTTCCATCAGAAGTCCACGTCATCAGCAACACTAGTTTAATAAACCCTGGTGATGGTGCTATAATTGGATTGCTGTTCTAGCGAGTGGGTTTCCAGGGTAACCATGTTCTTACCACAGATAAAAATCCACCTGAGAGCACAAAAATGAAGGGCTTGGGAAGAGTCAGCAGCAAACAGGAGGTCGGGAATTTAGGCTGAAAGGAGCTTTTCCAAAAGTACATTAGTTAGGGTGGACAGAGTGCACCAGGCCCAGCCCTGTCTGTCACACGCCAGCTGTGTGATCCGGGGAAACGTAAACTTCTCAAGACTTCACTTCTGAGCCTATAAAATGAACAAGAGAAACCTAAGAGTTGCCAGTACATTTGTTTAAAGCAGAGTAAATAGAAAAATAAGGGCATCAATCAAGAAGGATATCAAGCCTAGATATCCAGTGGCCAGCAGAAAGAAAAGTGAGTCATACTTTCTCTTTAGAACACATTACTGGAAGGAAGGCCCCTGTGGAGAGAGCCTGAGGTGGTTCTGAAAGCCACATCTTCTTTGCTGAGGCTCTTGTTTCTGCCTCTGAGGCCCTGACTTCTGGGAACAGGTTTCCTGTCGGAACAGTTCTGTTAGAATTCATTGAGGAGGGTTGCAGCTTTTCAGGCCACAAATTAAGGATGGGGAAATCATCCTTGCTTAGGGTATGACAACTAACTGGAATGTCTCATCCTCACAAATACAGGGGGCCCATTAAGTCCATTTTCCCTCAGGGGAAAGACTCAAGCTGCCGAAGAAGCCTTCATGAGTAGAGATGAGTCAGACAGAAAAGTGTCCTTTAAATAAAATGACAGAGGGGGCGTGGAAGATGATTAAGAGGTTATTTGGCATATGTGCTGGGGGGGGGGCTCTGCTCTGTGTTACTATTAGGAAAGGTACCCCAAGTGCAGCTGTGAAATCCTTTATGCCCCACTCTGCCCCCAGATCAAGAATTACGAAGGTAAAAGGGGGCAGAACGGAAGCAGCATCCTACCTGCGCTCCACACACACACAGGCTCCAGTCAGCAAACAGGCAGGCGGTGAGGAAGCTAAAGTTTGAGAGCAAGAATACACACACACACTGAAAGTTTCTGTTGTCCTAAGATGAAATGCTGAGGCAGGAAGAGATACTATTCTTGAATCAAGTGAGAAGAGATGGGGAAGTGCGATATTAAAATGCAGCACGCTGGAATAAGTTTGCCTCTATAAAAACTGTTATGTTCTGTATGTGATTTAAATTAATGCCTATATTTGTGGGAGATAAAATTAAAATGAAGATAAACGCTGCCAGCATATAGCGTGCTCGCTGGAGCAATAAATAAGGCACGAAAGGTACTTTGCATTTCAGTCACATCTACCCAAACAGGGAGCTCAAAGCACTTGAGGAACATTTGCTAATTAAATGCTGCAAGAGATTCGTGAGGAAGATACCCAGTTACTACATACGCCCTATAATCGAGTTGGGGGTAAAGAGTGGACCAGGGACCTTAGGATGCTCCTGCAGAGGCCTATGGATATAGATACAGCTGATACAGAGGTACAGAGGCCTCCTTTTGGTACAGCTGGCATGAATCTCTTTGGGCATTAGGGCCTGAAAATCCTTCTTTTCCTGCTGTGGACCCACTGCAGATGTCACATGTCTCTGTTTATTAATTGCCTCATGAGCAGGAAAGATGGTGGGACAATCATTTCAATACCCATTAAGAACACATTTCTGGCTTTCCCTTTGACAATACAAAAGCTGCCCGTAAGTGACTGATGCAGTCACACTGTTTCATCTCAAGCTTCTACAAACTATCAATGAGCATCCCCATCTTAGCCAGTGCACTCTTCAATACTGCCCTCCATGCTCCTCTCAAAGCTCCCTCAGCAATGACGTGACCAGTTGATCACTGGCGGCCAGTTCCGTTAGCCCATCTCACAAACCAAGGAAGGCGGTGCTATCCAAAGCTCTGCTTGTGAGCAGTCACAGGACCCCACCCCGTGCAATAAAGTAAAGGTGAGCACACTGACCCTGAGAACTGCCCAGCTGCCCCTGCAGGCACTACATCCTTTCTGCTTTCACGTGTGCTAGAGATTTCACAAAACTGAACACTGCAATGGAAATCTAGGTAGCTTCCTCTACTAGGACAACAGCATGCCACTGAGAACTCCTGAAGATGCTATGAAAGAGAAAACGAACTAACAATGGTGAGCGCTTCTAGGCTTCAGGCTAAGACAAGTGAAGAACCACACATGCCACTTCTCAGTCAGTCATTCTAGGCTAAAGACAAGCAGGTCCTCTTAGAAGAAGATAGGAATCACATCGTTCATTGTTTTAAGAATTTCTAACTTTATTTGTTTTTTCTTTTGAATAGGTTAAAAATAAATGTCAAGAAAGAAAGAAAGAAAGAAAGAAAGAAAGAAAGAAAGAAAGAAAGAAAGAAAGAAAGAAAGAAAGAAAAAAGTACCCCAGTATGTTTAGATACAGCTCAGTAGCAGAATACTGCCTAACATTCCCAAGGCTCTAGACAGATCTCCAGCAATGAGAAGAGACAAAAACCAAACAAAACTTCTGGTCCATTGTAAACTGAAGCACCAACTTTGCAGCAGATGCACAACTTACTGCTTCCTACTCCTGAAGAAGTTAACTGACCTCTTTGGGCCTTCGCTTCTCACCTGCCTAGTATAGACCATTATGATGACTAAAGGATACAATACAATCCACACAACACACTTGATTTTTAATTACTACTTTTGATACCTTAATTTGTTTTTTAATATTCTTTTTGTTTGTATGTTTTCAATACACCCGGACTAGTTTCCCCTTCCTCCACTCCTCCCAGCAACCCTCACTCCTTCCCTAGATCCACTCTTCCTCTGTTGCCCTTCAGAAAACAGCAGGCCTCCCCAAAATATCAGCCGAACGTTGCTTAACACGTTACGGTAAGACTAGGCACAAGCCCTCATATCACACTGGGTGAGGCAACTCAGTATGAGGAAAAGGGTCCCAAGAGAAGGTGAAGAGAATCAGAGACCCCACACACACACACACACACACTCCCACTGTTAGGAGACCCACAAAAACACCAAGCTAACAACCATAACATATATGCAGAGGATATAGAGCTGACCCATGAGGGCCCCATAATTGCTGCTTCAGTCTCTGAGTCCTCAGGAACCCTGCTCAGTTGGTTCTGTGGGCCGTGCCCTCCTGATGTTATGACACTGCCCCATACACGGGAAATGCTCCAGGATGCTAGCCATTGTCATTATATCACTAAAGAGAAGCCATGGATGCTCCACTCTAAATATTTCTAGCTTTCTGACACCCTGTGGCCAGGGGGATCCTGTAAATAGCTGCAGCAAATGAGCAGTAAGCCAAAGGGGCAATTGTCATGTCTAGATAGTGTGCTTTTGCTTGGGACCGAGATCATGGACTCTGAGATGATGGCTATTGAAATACATGCCACGGCCCTTTCAACATGTGACGGTCAAGCTGCAGGAGAATGGCTGAAGTGTGCGGCAGAGAGATGTGGAGTCTTTCATGACTGGAGCCACCTGGGCTCTCACGTAGACCTCCTACTTCAGCTTACACATGACTTCCCTCTGTCATTCAACTTAATCTTCATAAAAAGGAGGGGGAAAATGGTAAAGGAACACACATTTGGCAGACATGATTTTCAGCCCAAGGTTGTGTAATATCTGTCAACTATATTTCAGGCAAATCACATTTAGATAGTCAGAATTCAAGTTCTTCAGACTTCTGAGAACTCCCAAACCTCCTTTTCTAGCACACTTAGAGTCAAAGGCTGAACGAAGGGCCCCTCCATCCTGATAATGGACCTGCCAATATTAACTTTTAGTGAGGAACATAGCATTTTGAGTGATTATTGAGATGCTTCATCAAATCACAGGCACTGCTTACTCCAAAATGTCCCCTTAGCTCTCATAGTTCTGGAAACAAAAATCATTGTCATTCAAATCATGGCTGTTTCTTCATTCAATTTTTAATGTATACTTGTTGAAAGACATGGCCTCTAATTATTTACTCACATTGGTTTTATTAAACCATGTGTTGTCACTCCACTATCATTATTAATAAATATATAAGCAGAGCAAACTGAAGCATTCTTAATGTTCTAAAGAATCCTTCACATTTAGAGTTTAGTGCTTGAGTCAAGTTTCAACTGAGAGTGATAATAATTCCATTTTTCTCCATACTATTGTCATTAAGGCCAGCAGGAAAATGACAGCAGCAGTCTCTTCCTCTGTCACCAGGACTATCTTCCAAGCAACCGATGTTCAAGATCAACTTTGATGATCATGCACAGAGAGTAACTACTACGTTATGACTGCCACCTGACCGGTAGGAATCAGCTGGAAACAAGAAGTAACTCAAGATTAAAGGGTAGAGTATTGCTGAGTATAAGCATGTGACAGATGCTATACTTCACAATTCAATGGATGCCACAGTTCACTCCCACAAATGTTTGGGCAGAGGATACAGCCTTAGACACTACACTTTCATGACTTCTTTCATGAAGCATTTAGAAATTAAGACACTTGTTGAGCACTGCTGGCAAGGGATGGACAGTGTTTCCTCTAGGGATATGTCAGATATAAAGGGTATCTCTTTACAACTGCTTGTAAAGGCTATCTGGCCACACATCTATATTACATAGCATCTCTTGATAGCAATTTGTTCAACTTGGTTCTTGTTTTTGTTTGGCTTGATGGAGAAAATATAATAGTAAATACAAATGTAAGTCCTCAATCTTTGAAGTGTCAGTGTTAACACGCTTACATATTTATTCTCTTTAAAGAAAATCAAAGGAAAAACAGCCCCAATATTACTGCCAGCTTGGTGGTAAAACGGGTGGACGAGCTGGGCAATTTGGGGCTGTTCTTACTCCAGGAAGTTCTGTATACAGTCCTATCTTTGGAAAACACTGGTGCTTTGGAGTGCAGTATACATACAAAGAATAGGTTCGGACACAATCAGGCCTACATACACATGTACACATATATGCATGCTAGATAGCAAAACATAGTTTGATTGCACTTTATTGTTCTGTGTGTTTATACACAAGCATTTCCTTTGGAAATGCAAAACAGAAAGAAAAGTCATCACTTTCCACATCCAAAGGACAAAATGAGCTTGATCCCACAGAGCATGAAATTAGACCTAGTCTGTGCCGAGGGGGAATCTGTTACAATGGTTGACTTTTTTTAAAGCAGCTCTTCAACTGTCCTTTGTACAGGACAGTTAGCAGAAATGAGCAATTACTGAGGAGGTTCAATACAAAGCTTTGAGTATAGCTCTTTATACACTTATCAAATGAGTGTAATAATTGGCTACAATTCTCCCTTCTGATTATATACAGTAGCTATTTCATTCTCTAAATAATATCTCATACTTTTTTTTTAGAAGTTGGTTAAATTGCTTAGGAGGAGAATATTAGGCTCAGTTTCTTTGAAGGGTAATACAGTGGGAGTGACTGTATAATTATCTCTACCGGGCTTTCACCCACCACACAATGGCATCTACGATATCTATTGCTTTCCTGTTGAGAGCTCAAGCTAATCCCACTAACTAGCACATAGGAAAATGAGGAAGGCGAATTTTATTTTTAACTTGGGACTTGGAGAATAAGAGAGAAAAATACTAGGATTGATTAAATCTGTTGCATTTGTGATTTTTATTTTAAGGCATTCCAGAGCTCTGTGCTACCAAGCAGGCTCAGCTATTTGGGCACTACAGTGACTTTTCAGTGACCTATCTGATGTCCCTGCCTGAGACCAACTGTCCACCAACGCCTTCGATGGCACACATTCTTCATACTGAGTGATTACTTCTCTATTATGTATGGAGAACATTATTTTACTTTAAATAGATGAAGAATCAATCTTAAAATGGCAAACATTTTATTATTTCATAGATACAAAATATAAAATATCAGTGGCTTCTAGAAAAAAAACCAAAAAAACCAAGCTTTTTGACAAGCACACCAAGATTTTACAGGACTCTGAAAACACATACATGCAAGTAACATTGTAGAGACTGAACAAGTTGTATTTATATATTTAGGAATACACACACACACACCAACCATCCACCACCAATACCACCACCACTAACAACAATTAAAGAAAAAGAGGCCAAAAATTTGAACAAGGGGTGAAAAGTTTTGAGGAGGAAAAGTAAAGCGGGAAATGATATGATTATGATCTCAAAAAAAAAAAATGAAAAGGATCATACAAGAATTCTCTTCCATTTATAAATCTGCCTTCCGTATAAGGTATGCAGAGACTCAAGAGAGAACCAGGGCGTGCTTGTTCTCCTGACAAAGGACTCAGTGCCTTTCACACTTCTTTACACTCAATTATAAACCAGGTGCACTAATTTTATCCAGAGTACAATTCCAAGTTCACTCACTAATAAGTTCCTGAATTAGTGAGGTTATTATACTGTAACAATGCAAAAACAAACAAAAACTGAAATAAATTAAAATATTTATTTAAAAGCTTCTTACTACTAGTGGAGTTGTCTACAGCTGGTATAAGAAGTGGAGTACATGGATATAAAATTTCTATATGTTTTTACAGTCAGAATGAGATAAGTACTGCATGACTCTATCATCGTATTATAATCCCTGAACTGTTCAAAAGCAAAGTAAGAAAACCTCCTTGCCTAGAACCACTCTTCCCTAACATACAGAGTATCAGTATTTTCAAGTATATGTTGGGTTGTCAATTCATGTATTTAAACTTCGGAGCCATACTGTCTTGGCTAGAAGACCACATCTGTGCACATAATCACCCAGTGGGTAGCACCTTTCCATTAAAATTTCCTCAATTGTAAAATATGGAGAAATGAATACTCGTATGAGTGATTTAGCTAACAAAAGTCATATTGAAAACTCTTAATAAATGTCAGTTAGTATTTGATATCTTTTTTAAGAACAACTTCCAAATGTAAGAACTAATTAGCTGCAGCTGGGGAAAGGGCGAAATCAAGAGGCTTTCTATAACATAACATTCTGCCCGGATCAACACTGCCCGCGAGCACAAGGATGAACCAAACCTGGCTTCCACTCACAACACAAGGCCTTTACAGTTTAGGTCTACCAGCAGCTGCCTCTCCCTCACACCGGAAATCGTTATCACAAACCTTCAATGTTCCCGAGATCTTCTTCAGGCATACCCCTACTTTCCCCAGCAGCCTACAGGATAGGGTGCACACAATACACAAAGTCAATCAATGCACTGCACGAAATCCCCTCATCACATATGTGTGCTCTCAGACACGTTCTTCCTCTAGTCCACTTACTCCATTCTCCAAGCACTTCAAATTCCTTAAAAAGCTGGAAACACCAATCTTTTATACACATCTTACTCATAGAATTGTAGGACTTTCTGCTTGAATCAACTGCTTAGACTAACTGTGGCAAACTCTGTGACCCATACACCATGACATACCCTACAGCTGGCCTCTACCTTCTTTGTGACCTCATAGAGGGCAGACTCACATTTGCCTCTGGGGAGGACAGACTCGACCCACAAAGCTCAGCAGCTACCGTCCCTCCCACCTGTCCCTTGCTCGGGTATCTTTAGGTACTTTGAGCCTCAGCACAGCTTCTCCCAGAAAAGTGTTTTCTTCTCCATTTCACGGATTTCCAGACTGCAAATGTCATCATAACCCTTCGGAAGGCTTCTCAAAGACCTCCTCAAATCGCCAACACTTGACTTTCCTGTGCTTGCAAGAGCAACGCAAAGTAACCGACACCGATCCTCAGCACTTGCATTTAACACCACACAGGATATTGTTAATGTAAATGTCACTACAAGCTGGGTTTTAAGTTGAGCACATACAATGTCTCTAGCTCATGGCAGACACTCAATAAATACTTATTAATTTAATGTATTGATCAACTCCTTAAAAAGCTAATTTGACCTACAAATGTGAAAGAAAAGTGAATTGTATATTGAAATATATTAAAAAAAAAACCCTAGTTATCAAATTAACTCCTTACAGTTTAACTTCTCAAATGTTTTATATGCTTTGACAAAGGTATTATATGCTTTGACTCTACTGTGCCCCGAGGGGTCCATTATGCTGGCTATACTGTAAAAAAAAAAAAAAAAAAAAAAAAAAAAATTAAGGTTCTACTTTCTGCAAAGGACTAATTTATATGAGGCTCTTCAGCAGGTAAAGCAGTGGTAATCTCATAGGTCCCTATGGCAGCTACAAGATCCACTCATATACTCAGTTACAAGGAATTGATTCCTACAGAGGAGCAAACTAGTATCAATAGATTCTCAAAGGCATGCCTTCTCAATGCCTTAATGCCAACAATACCTCCTAATCTAGATCACTGTCATCTTTGAAATCAGGCATAGAGTTATGAGTGAGGACTACATGGTGCTAAAACTATATGTAGAAAACATGGGTCACCGTCTATTTTTAATTTTTTAATTTTATGTGTCATAGCTGATGTGCCTGTCTGATGCCTGTGTTGGCCAGAAGAGGGCATCAGATCCTCTTCTGGAGTTAATGACAGTTGAGAGGCATAGTATGAGTGCTTGGAATCCAGCCTGGGTCCTCAGGAAGAGCAGCCAATCCTCTTTAATCATTGAGCCATGTCTCCCATCCCAAGTATTGATATTCATTAGAAGAGAAATAAAAATATCTTGGTTTGATGTGAGGTGTCTTATTTCAAGGCAGAAGTGAAATTTCTCAAGATCTGGTGTCAAAAGAAATAATACAAAGAATTATAGAAGTTGGAAAAATCACTAAAATTTTACTAATGGAACAATTCTATAGGGTATAAAGAATGTTCTTTTAAAGACTGGTAGCATGAGAAATTTGTATTTGGTAGATTTGAAGCTTTAAAAAGCCCTCCAAAACTGACATCTAAGTAGGTATGGGACTCACCTAGATATAAGTAATACTGTGTGACATTAAAAACAAGAGGAAGTCTTTCTCCAGCTACAATCTTCGGTGTGCTCACCAAGCAGGCAGGGTCAAGGACTCTTGATGGCTGACACCACTCATAAGGACATGAAGCACTCAGACATACCTAAAACTTGAGCTAGGAAGCTTTAGTACTAAATTTTCTTCTGCTCCCCAAACAAAGCTCCTCAGTGGCTACTACCTCACTCTCTTCTCTTACAACTATAGCCATCAATCTCTCCTGTTTCTCAGAGGCTCATGCCAACTACAAAAATGACCCAAGTTCATTCCTGCCTTGGGGAACATGTACTAACTACCAATGGTAAGTTATCACAGTGACCCCCACAGTTGCTGAGGGGAGCCCTGGACTACCGTCTCAGAAAGCACCCCACAGACACGTCTATCTGCACTTGTGATCCCTGTCACTACATACGTTGGGTTGTGACTTACTGTTTCTTGTCTTTGTTTCATTAATCTCTGTTTTGTATGAGGTCACATAAAGAACCCCACATACCTGAGTTCTTTCTCATTGCTCATCACTAGAGTTCACCTGACACAGGACTCAGAAAACAGTAAGGGAAATACAGAAAAAAAACAAAACACTTTGATGTAAGTCTTTTAGTTATGTGCTCTGCGGAAAGTCCTGTAGGTTCTATTATCTCAAATAAAGGCTGGGAATTATAAGAATATCTGCTTGACAGTGCAGTAATTGGTAGGGGTAGGTTAGGTGTCTTCCAGTTTTGAATATGGTGCCGTGTGTTTCGCCAATGATAGCAGTAACATTCTGTAAGACTGCACTGTGTAATAACAACCACAAACACGGTGCACAATGCTTTAGATTATGTGAATGCGTCTACTTGTTTTAACATGAAGAAAGAAATAATAGTACCTGTTTATCCGATTGATTTCATTCTCTAAGAAACTGGCTGTAAAAAGTAGATACTTGGGGCTTGAGAGATGGCTGAGTGGTTAAGAGCACTTGCTGCTCTGTAGGTGACCCGGGTTTGATTCCCAGAACCCATGTAGCAGCTCACAAACCACCTGCAACTCCAGTTCCAGGAGATCTGATACACTCTTCTGGCCTCTATGTGTACCAGGCACACACATGTATGTGGTGCACAGACATACATGTAGGCAAAACACTCATACACATAAAAAGTTAATAAAATTAATTTATAAATTAAAAAGTAGATACTTCACAGAATAAGGATACAGTATTAAAAATTTAATATTCCTGACAACCTTATAAAATAGCATCTATGATCAGATCCATATTAAAGATGTGGAAATAAAAGACCAGAGAGGCTAATTTGTATGAAACCATAGTTACAATGCTTAGAAAATTTTAAAAAAGACTCACACGGATCAACAGCTACAACTCTGGGAAGTCCATAAGATACCAAGATTGGAGCTGGGAGACGAAGCAGCAGGAAAAGATGCTTAGAGCTAAGTCTGGGCAAGCTGAGTCTGATTCTTGCCACCGACGTGGTAGGAGGAAAGAATCGCCTCTCTTAAGTTGTCCTCTGGCCACCATGAATGCCCCTCCATATATACACGTACACATAAAATGAATACTTTTTAAATGTAATAATGTTGTGAAAATTAAAACGATAACAGGAGTCTGGTTTGCTTCTCTTCATGATGTAATTTAACCAGTGAAGTGTTCTTCGCTGAACTGTATGTACGGTGCTCAGAGTTGTGATAATTCATATGGCAAAGTGCTGGGAAAGTAAGTTTTGTTGGGTTTGTTTCATTTTGTTTTAAATGGTAGTTTTAAAAGATGCACTTTTTGTTAAATATTCTTATATCAGAAATATCACCTCATACTCATCAAAAACTGTCTGCTCAGTCCCGCTCCCACATTTAAGAATTGAGATATATTAAATTCTCAACCAGGTATGAAAATCTAACGTATGCTTTAAGAGAAGCAACTGGGACAAGAGCCTTTTCCATTGCCTTGGAAACATGCACAGGATAAACTGAGAAGCAAGTCCAGTATCTGCTTATCAAACCATTAGGAGCTGAGACACTGAGAATGTAAAGCTAAAGCTGGTCTAGAGATTCTCCTCCTAAATCCAAAAAGTCAGTCCTGTTATAAAACAATACTTCTCACACACGGATTCATTCAAAGGCCCTTTGTTCCTGAGCCCTCGGGGACACTATTCGACCCCCTAGATGTACCATCTCCTCACAGGACAAAGCTAACTTGCATTTCTTGAAAAGTAAGTGGGTCCACATTGATAAGAGTTGGAAAGTTTCTCAATAAAGGGATATCTATGCATTTTCTAATGTCAAATATTTGAAAATAACAACCTTGATATGTGGTAAAAGTTCCTCTTGAGGCTTCAAATACTGAATGTTTCTCATTATTTTACATCTGATGTTTTATTGTTTGTTACTTAAATTCCTTAACCATAGTAAGATACATTAAGCATTTGTCATGTTTCGTAAAAAAAATAAAAATAAAAGTTTACTTTCAACAGTTCTTAAAACAGCTTGAAATGTCAACTTGAACAGAAACTGAGCAGCACAGAGGACCCGGAAGTGATGCGAGATTGTGCCTCCCAGCCCTGACAGCTCTGGACCACGAAATCTCAACAAAATGGCTGCTTAAAGGCAACACTTACATCCCAGTGTGGGTGGGGGAAATCACAGGGTCCCACCCCTAGATAAAGACTGACAAGCAATTCACAACTTCTGAGTGGGAGAATTGGTTTTCCCCAGGGATGAGTCCCTTTATTGGTTATCCAATACTGATTATATGTGTGTGTGTGTATATATATGTATGTGTATACATATATACATGTATGTGTATATACATGTATATATATATACATGTGTGTATACATATATATGTGTGTGTGTATATGTACGTACATACATACATACATAAATGCATGCATGCAGGCAAAACCGAACAGACTCAGCCAGCTGTATTTGTACTCTATTCATTTATGTGTATACATAACAACAATGGCTAAAGAAGACCAGGCAGTGGATTTGAGTGAGGGCAATAAGGGAGGTGTTGAAGGGAGGAGCATGAGGGGAAATCAATATAAATATATTGTAATTAAATAAAAATGGATGTGAATGCCCCATAAGAGTAATCGGATCGCTACTACTTCACAACTGTCTAAAGTGCTCATTACTGTGTTAATCCCATTTTTAAAAAATTCCTAAGTAATGTACATACACTGAAAATTCATATATTTTAAAGTATATTGTGACTTTGAAGGAATGTTTTGCTGGGACAAGAAGTTTCTTGTCCCATATATTGAGATATGCACGTGCTTGGAAGGATGTATTCTACCCATATGAAACCCCTACTTAACACGAGAGAATAAACAATGGAGAACATCACGAGAGAAAGACTTCATCGCTAGGGTTAGGTACATGAGCTTCCACTAAACTTCTTTATATACTGGTTTGATCACTGGTGAAAGGAGGAAGATAAAAACTTATTGTTATCCCTCCCTAATAGGAGCCAATAAGATATGGATTTCGTTGGAAAGGCAAACCCTTGCAGTGATCTTTTTATATCATAATCCTGTGAGAAGGATCTCATTTTAGAAGCAAATTTTGTCAAGAAACCTAAATCAGCCAAAACACTATCAACTCCCCTTAACACTGATGAAGGTTGGGTAGAAATACTGTAGATGAAGGGACAAGGCAGACAGGAATACTGTTCTCCAGCTCTGTGACCTTTATACTAACTAGAAGACTAGCTAACACTATTATCCTTCCAGGAGACAGTACAAGAAAGATACCCAATAGTTTTATAAATTCAAAATGCAATCTCAGCACAAATGGAAAAATGTGGATCTAGCGGCCAAGAGGAGAGGCAGTAGGAAACAGGGAGGATCCACTCTCTGAGTTACAGAGCTACCACCGAGTGGAAATGAGCCAAGGATCTCGTTCACACTGACTCCTTAAGTTCTCCCTCTCCCCTGGCCCTCTGACCACTGACAGCCAGTCAGTGATGCCCACCACTTAACCAGGCTCACACTGTCATCAATGACCCCCACAATACAACTGCATTTTCATCGCCTTTCAGCCTCCTGAACTCTTTTAGCCTTCTGGAGAATTGCAATAATTCTACTTTCTCTAGCCCACGGAACCTCTCTCCTTATTCTAGGAAGAAGGTTAGATATTTGTGTGTACATCTCCAATAGTGCCATGGTACTGTTCCAGAAGGGGAATTTTTGATGGATTTTCACAGGACAGCATCAATCATGGGGACGCAGGCATCCCCTGTCTTTGCTTCACTCTCTGCTCTGAGGAGAAGGGACACTTAACCTTGTAGTGAATCTGAGAGGAGAGACAGGGTAAAGGTGGTTCAGCCCTTTGCAGGCAGACTTTGACTCCAGCCTGCAATATCATGCTTTTCTCTGTTTCTCTAACTTCTAAAGTGTACAAGAGGCAATCTCATGCCAGGAGAGAACTTCAGGTCGCCAGTCTGGCTATGACCAGTAAGGCGAGGCTGTCTATGCAGAAAGCAAGTCCTTCCCTTCAGCTCAAGGCCAAATCCATACATTTCTGTTAATGATAGGCTCACACACTGATGCCATCTGTCTAAAGTCTCTATTTATAAACAGAGGTGGAGACCTACACATGCTATTTTCTGAAGTCACAATAAAAGTTCTGCTAAAATTTGTTACTCTGGTTTTCACACTGTTTTTCGGCTAACCTTGAATTATAGATGGTGGCAATGTGCTTTGAAATGGTTCAGAGTATTGAGAAAGACAAGAAACATAACACAGACCAGATCATGACATCTTCTACTGAATCCCGGAGCAACATCATTGAATGGATGTGTGCATTCCTTACTTCAGACTCCATCGACATTGTCCCAGCGTCTATTTTACCTACACCCCCTGATCCGCACACAACATTGTTCCCTACTTTTGTGATGAGTGAAGCTATGTAGCAGAATTTCTTTTTCCATTGGTTAGACTCTTTTTAATTACCTATCAGTGTCTATAGATGGACCCTTCCCTTCTCCAGGAACATGGGTAGCAACATGGCTGGGGAAAGTCTTTCCTGCTCTACTGTTGATCACACTCCTCAAAGCCTACTCTAAACCATCCTTCCCTCCGTTCTCTACACAAGGGCCTTCTCTTCCAGAAGAGAAAAAGACAGATGACACTTACCTTTGTTATTCTTCCCTTTTTACTACAGAAAAACTGAAACTCCAAAAGAACTGTTTGCAGAAATTTCCATTACTAAACAGGAGACACTGAATGTCCGTTTTCTGAAATTGTTTTGTTTATTTGAATCTTAAATCTCCTCATTCAATTTACCTACATTTTAGAGTCCCAATGTGATAGAGGAGCATGAAAATGTAGAGTTTGTCTATACCCATGTCTCTGCTTAAGCACAGAGACTCTAGAAACGTTTGTTTATTTTAATAACTGCATCGCCACAGCTGTGTAACAGGTAATTCTAACTCTGGCCACAACCAAATGGATTGGAGACTACACCCAAACCAGACCAGATACCCATGAGCTGTGTTGGAGGATGAATCCCTTCCCAATTTGTACTGGAGAAAAACCAGCTAAACTAATGGCCTCCCTGCCTCGGGCACTTGAGTGTAAGCATCCAGAGAAGGAGTAACCGCCAGCAGGGATGAAGTGGGGTAAAGCAGAGATGGCACAAAGAAGCCACAAGGCCACAGAGGGACATTCTCCTTGTGTCCACAAGAAAAATAAAGAGAACCACCAACAGCAGGGAGGAAAGAGTGAGCAAAGCAAACTGAGTCCTTGTCTAGGGACCATGGAAACCCCAGGGTTTAATTTCCAAGGGGATAACAATCTAGCTATGTTGGGTCTTCAATTATACCTAATCTCCATGAGGCTAGGTCTTCTAACACACACATCTTTTTTTTTTCTTTTGTATTTTTTTCCTTCTTTGTCTGTCTACTATAAATGTTCACCCTCCAACATCATCTTGACCTCCTGAGCCTCGTGAGGACTCAACTAAAACAAACCTGATGAACATTTCTTTCTTCTAGTATAATGTACTATAATGCTAATAAACAGGATTCTGCATCATATGGTATATGATGGTTTTCAAAATGAATATATTTATTAACATAGTGAATAAAACATAAAATAAAGGGGTGAAATGAGAGCTTATTTTTGTCTCTATGCTTGTTAAGACACAACAGATCACCTGTGGTTTTAGGAAATGCCTGGAGGATGTTCTGTAATTCACAATAGCGATTCAGATGAGCTCAGTGCCTCTCAACTACCTCCAATAAGAACACTTGGAATGGTGAAGGAACAAGGGGACTTGGGACATGAAAGTCACTTTCTGGACCTTCATTCCCCATACTCAGTACTGAGAATTCAAACATATAAAAATAAAGTCTGATTATGTTAAACCTTTCTTCCTTACCAAAGAATAAGCTAAAGGTATTTTTCATAATGTAGTGCTACATTAACATATTTAATTATGGTAGATATTTCTACCGTATTAAGCATCTTGTTCTATCTCACCGGAGTAGTGACTTTTAAATAAACAAAACTATTAGAAGACTACCCCTCTTCTACAGCTAGGATCTCCATCCAAACTACAGGGCTGTGGAAGATAACCTCCTCCCAATGTTCTCTCTTTGTCACAAGTGTCTGTTTAGAGAAATCCCTGCGTTGATCTGAACAATGCATCCCCAGTGGATGGATAACATGACTTACCACAAGGACTGGACCATTAGTGATGGGAGAATTCAACTCCAAATTTACTTCAACACAGAAACAGACCAGCAAAGAAGCCTATTTTCATATTTTGTAACAACTAAGAAAAGCTGAAGCCCAGCAATAGGATACATTAAATAATGTTATGTTTTGCATTATGAGATTCTGTGTAAGCATTAAAACATATATATATGCCTATTCCTTCTACCTGACCAAGACAGAAGGGGGAGGAGTGAATTAGAGGAAGTAGATAATAATGACACTTTGTGATGTCACAGTTACATACTTGCAGCATGCACTCTGTACATTAGGAACATATTAATGCATTACAAAGGGCCACTAATTATTACCTGGGCAATTAGTTTGTGGAAACAGTGGGTTGAGAGGAAAAGACTTCTCTGTTCCCTTCCATATAGTCTCAAATGCTCTAGGACAGTGGTTCTCAACCTTCTTAATGCTGTGACCCTTCAATATAGTTCCTCATCTTGTGGAGACCTCCCCTGCAACCATAAAATCTTTTTATTACTACTTCATAACTGTAATTTTGCTGCTGTTATGAATCGTAATGTAAATATCTGATATACAAGATATCTGATATACAAGATATCTGATATGCTGCCCCTGTGAAAGGGTCTCTCGACTCCCAGGTTGAGAACTGCTGCTTTAATGTAAAGAGAATTGAGTAGTTCACACAAACATATGTTTCCATAAAGCTAAAAACCAGGATGTCCATGAAGTGCCTTAATATATCACATCCAGGCCCGATGAGTGGGCCTCACAGAGCATGTGAAGAATCACTAAATTGATTGGAACAGGGGTGAGGGAAGCTGTGACACTCAGTTAGGACTTGACACAGCTCAGTTCGCTTGTGTGTGAGCAGGGTGAGCCTTTTGGGCCAGTCACCCTAAAGCTGCAGCCCCAAGTACCACATAAACCTCAACAACCTCAATCAATATTGCTCGGATCATCTGACCTCCCAAGTGCTGCTGGAGAGAAACTGCTAAATTATGATAATAGATCATTTGTTTTCAAATCCTCCATTTGAGCCACACTGTTTTATCTTCACTGTATTCTTTCACTAAGGTCTGAAATGAAAACAAACATCAAAGAAGGCCGTAGGATTTTATTTTATCTGCCACATATTGCTGTCATTAAACACACTTGAAATGAGTGGGTTTAGTTCAAGTAAAACTGCTTCTTTCCCAAACTCAACAAACAGGAGGGGGGGGGGGGGGAGGAAGTGCGTGCTGTATTGAATTCAGAAGTGCAGCACGTTACATTTCAAGGAGATCCATCTGGCAGGCTGACGCGGTAATAAGTTCTTCTAACTGTCAGGTCAGGCAGATTACAGATCCAGGCTGTCAATTCTTCCGCTGAAGTTTTATTTTGTTATTGGTAGCTCATTAAACACACACACATACAAAAAAACCCTGCTTGTTATTCTATAGAGGAAAACTGTCTGCCTTCCTCCGTGGCACTGATGAAGGAGGGCAGAAATTCACTCCTCTAAGCACTGATCACTGATCCACGGGGACTCTACTGCATGGAAGTTCAAGAAACACCAAGAAGTTTTTCTGTCTTGCAGACCACCTCAACACAGAGGAAGGATGGATGCTTACAATCCCAGCTGACACTCAGAAGAATCCAAGACACTGCAATGCCTGAAGTCTCTCAGCTATGTCCACACTTCTCAAATGTATGACCCTATTTCATCTCGATATGCTATAGTTTATGAACTGAAGTAGCCAGAGCAATAGGTCAGGCCATTGTGTGTGCATGTGTGCACGTGCGTGTGCGTGTGAATTAAATGCTCCCATATTCTATGGAGTCCTTCCAAACTAAGACCAAATGGCCCTTCCCCCAACTGACTGTGCTTATCCCACACAGGGAACACTCTGGAACCTTCTGTTCTCATCAGACCAGTGTCATCCAGGTGCCCTATCTACTCCCCAAGAGTTTCCTCATCGAGAGTGTTTCCCTCTTCCACGCTTTGTCCTGCTTTAATTATGTCAAACAGAGACTGCTTTATCCAGATCTTTGGCACAAGGAAAGCTTCCTAACACTGTACACAGCAGGTATTCCATAGGGGAAAAACAAACTTTCAACTAGAGAATAACAGGAAAATAGACTTTCTCGCAGGTTAAAGGAGATGATGAGAAGGTCTAATTCATCTTCAGGTGAGAAAATGCAGGCTTACTTAACGACTGATGAGTCTGAAGTCAGACTGGGCATTATCTTTCCATTCTTACAGGGACTGACTGGGTCTGGGAAAGTGACGTGCTTGAAATTCAGGCTGCAGAGCACCCAATTATGATTTGTGGACAAATCATTTCAACTCACAGCTTGTTTCTTTATTTCTAAACCATGGAAAAGAATGCCCGTATCTTCAAGGGAAACTTCAGTGCCAACGGGTAAATAACAATTGCAAACTGTAATATTAATTAAATGCATTTAATTATGTTTATCAAGCAGGAAGCCCTGTCCTTAAAGGTAGGATTCTTACAGCAGCTGGACACTGACTATTATATGGTAACCATGTATTCTGGTAGAGGACATCTAACTTCTTATTCTAGAAAGGTAGGAAACAGAAAGAGGAATGGCCTTCCTTTTGGAATATCTAGTAACTCAAACCTAAGTGAATGGTCCTCAGTAACCTACAGAGCTCTGGAGAGACCTATAGAAATGCCATTTCCATATAAAAAAGCAATGGTCCAGCATCAACCAGCAGTAGGTTATTGTGAGAGACAAGGTTTGAAGGTAGGTCTGCAGGATCCCATTTTAGATGCCTTCTCCTACACTACACTTAGGAGAAGGCTGTGAGGCCACCGAAGGATGAGACACGTACAAACCAACTAACGCCACAATGCGACCGAGAATGCCAAGAGACCCAATGCCTCACTAAATTGGAAACAGTCCACAGTGATTACCAAAGACCCCTCTGCTGTCTCAGCAGGGAGGTGGAATGTACTTCAGTGGCAGCATAGGCCAGAGATGCACCAGTGGAGGAACATGGTTCAGAGACCCTGGACTCCACGGAGGAAGGGAAACTGCATCGATTGGATGTCTGGCTGTGGATGAGAGACTTCCTTCACGCATTTTCACTAAGTCTGGCCTTGTGAGAAACCAGACGTCCTCATACCTATCTTGCTTATCAGGGAAACTAGCGTCTAGAGATATGAAGTATTCTCCAAGAACCCCTACTGTTTCTCAGGGGTGGAATCTGTGTCTAGGCACAGGAGAGAAAACAATGGCTTCTCCTGTTTGCTGGCTGGTAGGTGCTATTCTATGCTCAGGTCCGGCAGACAGAAGGGTCTCAGCGCCTGGGAGGAGGAGGTCAGGAAAAGTGCTGTGGACAGCCAGTATGCAAAGAACATGGTTGCAGGAACAGTGCTACATTCATATTTTCTACAGTGGGTTTATGAGAAAGGTGTTTTTCTTTTCTCTAATGAGAAGTTAGAGGACGGTTGGTACCTTTTCTTCAGTAAAAATACTGCTCTTCCTGGCACTGACCTATGAAAAGAATAACCAACCATTGGCAAATATAACTGGACCGTGTGAAGAGTCCAAGGGGTTTGGACAGAGGGACTAAATTGAGGCCTTGTTATTCAGTTTCGGGTGAGACCGTCGATTCTGTGAACTTGGAAATATAAAATGAGAAACAACACTCTCAAAGGCTTGTCTTTCTGAATGTGTCCTGTATGATCCAGCTTCAGGCTTCCCCACCATCTCGTGATAGGGTCAGTCATGAGATGGAGACTGGGCTACCTGTCATCAGAAGAAACCACTTGTGTTCCCAGAATTCCTATCTACTGCGCTGGGAGCCCAGAGATGCTACCAATTAACTAAGTCAGCTCCCTGTGTTACATCTGGGAAGACTGGGGCATAGACAGAGGCAAGGAGATGTGTAAGGTCTTACTAAGTAGGTAAGGGTAGAACAGAGCAGATAGAAAATTTAGATACTTAATTTCCTTGTCTATATAATACCTGTCTATCCTTAATATGAGACTAATACTAATATCCTTTCAAAATCAAAGCCATATTTTCCTCCTGTTGTATTTACCAAAGAGAGGCACTGCTGTTCGTCCAATGGTAGCCAAACAGTAGACAGAATATACTCAAAAACAATTTGCATAGCCACGTTATCCTTTCCGTCCAGCTTTGGACCCAGAGCCCTGCGTAATGACGAGGGACTGCTTACTCCCTGGCCACACAGCTCTTGAGTCTCTTGAATCAAAAGCTGCAGCGGTCGTTCCAGCTGTTCTACTTACTGACCCATGCCAGTGCTGGCCATAATCCATGCCTCTGCCAGTCTGGAACATGGTCTGACATGTGCCCAACACCATGCATCATCATCTCCTAGATGGCTTTGCTCCCATGCCACCTCCTCCTATCTGTCGTCCCAAACCCCAGGGAAATCAGCAACCATCAGACCATCCCTTTCCCTCTACGTTTTATCTTCACTTTTCCCTCTAGCATTTAATTAGACTTTAATATTTAATTATCTGCTTCTTAATCCCCTCCCACAGGAAAACGAAGTCCTTACACTGTGCTGCAGTGTAAGAGAGGTACAGAATCACTTTGTCCTTGTCCTGGCTACAGGCTGCTTCCAAAAGCTAAGGCAACTTTGCACAGCATCAACAATATGGTTTGCATGCAGCTTAGCGTGTACTGCCACAGTCCATAAACCGGAAGTTTGGTCAACGTGGTACTACTGAGGTGGAGGAACCTTCAGAAGGTGGATCTTAGTGAAGAAATTAGATTATTGAGTGAATGCTCATAGAAGTAAATCCTGTCTCCAGGTGTACTCATCTGAGTTCCCTCTCTCCAAAGTGC
The DNA here is from genome assembly GCF_949786415.1 of Peromyscus eremicus. Taxonomy (NCBI): domain Eukaryota; kingdom Metazoa; phylum Chordata; class Mammalia; order Rodentia; family Cricetidae; genus Peromyscus; species Peromyscus eremicus. The sequence goes on from NC_081428.1 coordinate 69,362,510, forward strand.
TTCCTCTGTGATGTCACTTACCACTAGGAAGGTGCAAAAAACTGACTGTGCTTGTTAACAGAGCCATGTTTTTTGGATGTCAACCTCCAAGATTTTTTTTAAGCCTCTGGTATTCTGTTACAGTAAAAAAACATGGACTAGTAGAAAGCAAGGAACATTTTCAGAAAAGCTTTGTACCATGAATAGTATTCCCACGGAGCCAGCAAAACTCCAACTCAGGAGAAAGAAGAGAAAAATGATGCAAACATTTATGACATGCATAATACTGAAATGTGTTCCAAGAACAGGTAGTAAAACAAGGAATTTCATTTTCCCACAGAAACTGATGCAAACCACTGTTGGCTACCAGGGACCTGCTTTTGGCCTCAAGATGTTGCACGACAGATTACATATTCCTGTACTAAATACTTGAACTCTCTGTTACTATCAACATAACCTCAGAATGCTTTACCAAAGTAGAAAGCAGACTTCCCCTCTGATCCCTTCATCTCTTTTTAAATGTACCATTTTAGAAGGCTATAAAGCCCCATAGCCAGGCCTGTGATGGGTAGGATAACACCCTAGAAACAGGCGAATTCTCATTCCTAGATCTTGTGGACACACTATTTTATTTGTCAGAATGAACACTGAAGATGTGATTAACTATAAAGAATGAGATGACGAGAAATTACTCAAATCTAATCATAATAGGCCAGCAAAGCAGAAATGCTCCCAATTATGGTCAATGCAGCCATATACAGAAGGAACTATAGTCAAAGAGTTGCTTTATTGCAGGCTTTCCAGACAGAGGAAGAGGCCATGAACCAAGGAATGTAGGCAGCCTCTAGAAGCTGGAAAAAGTAAGCACAAAAAATTTATCTACTTCTACAAATATTTTTGCTCTATTTAGAAATTCATTTTGGCCCTTTGGAACCTGGACTAAACTTGTAATCCTCAAAGATAAATAAAAATTAAAAGTAAATAGAAGTAATATTCTTTTATGCAATTAAGTTTCTGGTGTATTGTTGGAAATTCACCTAGGTACCAATCACACCAGGCTTTTCTTCTGGGTCAAGAGCATCTACTGATCCTCTCAGAATTCCATATATACTGCCCATAGGTCTATCAGCTGGCATTTAAATTAGCAATGTATATGATTTTCCAAGACAAATATGCAGGAGACTTCTCAATGCCTGAGTTTATCCCATGCTGGGTGACTGGCTCATGGCATGTAGAAAAAGCACTTAGGTAGAAATCAGCTCAGCTCTACTATAAACGTGTGTTCAGCCAAGATGTTGAGTGGCAGAATAAGATAGAATTTAAGATCGAATAATTCAGAGCAATATTAGATAATGGAGGTAGAAACAACTACAGAAACTATGGAGTAAATCCCTTTTTGAAAGATGGGGTCACTAAAACCTGTGAAGGGAAAGTCTTATGGACATAATGCAATAATTTTTTGCTTTACTGGTTAATATTCAAACTATGAACATAAATTGTTCCATCCCATTTGCAAGGACTTCCAAGATACCGCCATAGTTTTCAGGGCTGTACATTTATTGTTCTTCAATTCTCGCCCTGTTTCTAATACAAAGCCGAGCTGCTCATGGTTACTAGAAATGGCTCATGCTCACCACCTCTGCCCTCAGATCCCTCAAGTCAGTATTACCAAATGCTTATCCTTGAATGGGCAATGAAAGCCAAGCTCATGCAAAAATTATCTCCTCCACTAAAAATGGCTCTGCAAAGCCACTACTTTCTACCTCAACCCCTAAAACATACTGTGGTGGTTTGAATGAGAATGGTCTTCATAGGCTCATATGTTTGAATACTTGGTCCCCAACTGATAGAACTGTTTGGGAAGGTATGGGCTTGTTGGGGTTTATGTGTCACTGAGGGTGGGTTTCAAGATGTCAAAAGATTCTCCGCCACTCCCAGTTTGCTTTCTCTGCCTCCTCCTTGTGGATCAAGATGTGAGCTTTCAACTGTTCCTACTACCATGTCTTTGCTTTTCCATCAGGGACTCTAACTCTCTGAAACCACAAGCCCGATTAAATACTTTCTTTTATAATTTGCCTTGGTCATGGTGTTCTCTCAAAACAATAGAAAAGTCACTAACACACATACCTACATATATTCTTCATTGGTGTGTGCTACACTCCATGTTAAAACATAAGGCCTCTAAAGAGAGGGTTCATTTTGCATAGCCCAGGACCTAATATAGCATTTGTTTCAAATGTATCTTTAGTTAGAAGAGAGGTCCAAACATAAACAATATATGTATACACTGGGTAGTTTATAATCAATCCAGCGTATTATTAGGCTTTATTTAAAAAGAAAAATAAAAGACCACTTGGTCTCTCTCCATTAGTTTATACTTTGAACACTTTTTATCTACATGGAAGTTTCTGCAGGTACTTTGAGAATGCCTCTCAACCCAATTTCCTTCTGTAAAGCAAAAAGTTCCCTGAGGCTCACTAAGGGACTCTCAGACAAAATCTACATGGCAGCAGCCAACATCTGGAGGTGTGATTAAAGCCCTTTGGTCATGCTTTTCAACTCATTTAAAACACAACATCGGGGTTTGGCAGCAAACACACCCTGTCTCCCTTCTAGGACAGAAAGGAGTAGCCTTTCTCACTGGGCATTTTGTGTGCTATCACTAATCAGTAGCTCTTCCAGTCAGCTCACTAATAACCATGGGTTAACCATGGGTTAACAAACTAGCAAAGTCTTGCTTTACTGAGTTTCCAACTACCAAGTAACAAGAGGTAAGGCCTTAGCCACTGGGGTGATATCCAAAGGTGTGTTTGGTTTTGCAAACACCATCACAGAATTGCTAGTAACTGCCTTATATTGAATACGGCTTTCTAAATTTTACATAAATAGCTATTGCTAACAGGCGAGTTTTGTTTTAAAAAAAAAATTGTAGAGTATGTTAAATGGGGAGGGGTGGTCTGTGATGATTCCAATAAGGTACAATTATCTTTGAAGTTTTTAGGTAAAATATATATCTCAAAGCATCCCTTGGTAAGACACTGGATTCAAAAGACCTTCGAAGACCTTTGCAAATTTTGTAGCACTGGACGGAGGATTGTGAAACAACCACCCACACACCCTACCACAGTCAGCTTTCTCTTCCCTTTCCTACTATGGAGATCCAAATCAAATCTATTCTGATTCTTCTAGGATAAGACATAGCATGGCTGGCAATTTCAACATTAATGATTCTACCTGCTCTATCTTTGGTCTTCCTCATTACAGGAATTAAAAAATTTGTCATCTCTATTTAATGCAGTAAAATAAAACAAGAAGTATAGCGGAAAGCTCACTGAAGCAATCTATGGATAAAAAGTGTAAACACCTGAACTCTTATGGAATAACTTGATCTACTCAGCAGGTAAAACTCCATCACTCCAACATAAAAAACACCTCAGAGATGTCTACAAGAGGCCAGGAGAAGGTGTGTGAAACATTTCTCCTCATTCTGCCTTTGGCTTCTGAGACAGGCCAGGCTGTTTGTCTTTCCCACAAAGTGAAATCCACATAGGATGTTTTGTCTAAGCCCTTAAAGAACCTGGGAGACCAGGTCCTAATTTTCTCAATGGAGAACTGGTGGCACAAAGTGGCTAGTTTGCTTGCTTTAAAATATATGGTGAAACAGAAGAAGAGGAAGACTAAGAATTCACAGTTTTGTTGGCTACTGTAAACTGTCTTTATCATATTCTGCTTCGTTTAACCTCTCTCCCATTTTCTTGTGAGCCAGGCATTGTTGGCCTGCAGAAACCCAAAGGGAGTGGGTTAGTGGGGACATTATTGCAGATTCTGCATTAACAATGGCCCCTTTCTATTACTGCTTGATTTTAAATGGTCCTGTTCCCCCATGGCTCTAGAAGGAGGTACTACTTAGGTGATTATGTCATGAAAATGCTAACCTATCAGTGGATTATGTACGAGTTCACAGTACAAGGAGCAGAAGGAGCTAGTAAGAGAAGGGTCTTGTGTGCAGGAAGGAGGTTGCTGGGGGCAGGTGGCCATTTGAAAATCTGTTTTATCTCTGCCCTCTTTCAATCTCCCTCTCTGCCTCTTGGCTGACCCGAGGTAAACAGCTTTCCTCCACCAAGCCCTTCCACTACACTGTGCTGTGGGATGGTCTTTCTGTACGCTGTGAATATGTGCTGCTAACATTGGTTAATAAATAAGCTGCTTTGGCCTATGGCAAGACAGGTGATAGCCAGGCAGGAAATCCAAACAAAGATACGGAGAGAAGAAAGGCGGAGTCCTGGAGATGCCAGCCTACCACACTACCCAATGAACAACCTGCCAACAGACAGGTAACACCAAGACCACGTGGCAAAATACAGATTAATTGAAATGGGTTAATTTAAGATGAAAGAGTTAGTTAACAAGAAGCCTGAGCCATAGACCATACAGTTTGTAATTAATACTAAGTCTCTGACTGTTTATTGGGGTACCATTGGGCGGGAAAGATTTATCTGGCTACAACAATGTGTCTCCCTTGCTGCTGGCCTAAGAACAAGAGGAAAGAGCCAACTATGGACAAAATTTCTCAACCTCAAGTCAAAACAAAACTTTCTCCCTCTTAAGACGAATCCCTCAGGTATTCTATAACAATGATGGCTCCCCACTGAGAAAAGGATTATTTGGTCCTTCCTAAGAGTCCAGTGATATAGACATTTAGAATAGTACAACTGGGTGGTTCCCATAACACCAGAGCAAAACAATGTTCAACTGTACTCTGGAGCCCAACTCCACATTTCAGCCATATGTGTTCCACATGAGCCGGCTTATACATCGACTCTCTCCACTAGTAAGTTGATCTGAATATAGTTGCCAGCTATGGAGGACCATAGAAAGACCAGAAAAAAACTGAAAGAAAGGGATTTAAGCACTGGATTCTATAATATAGTTTTTGGAGTTTTTTTTTATTTGTTTGTTTGTTTTTTTTTGAGAATGCAGCTGAGTTGGTTCACTTTTCTTGGCTACAATATCAGCATGTATCAGATTATTCAACAATTAATTCACAAGTACTAAGAATGCAAGGAATCATGTATTCTCACGGGTCTATGTGTGAACTGAAGCAATTACAAGTCATGGCTGACATTATATATCACTATGAAGAAGCCCAGCAGTTAAACAAAAAACAAAAAACAAAAAACAAAAAACAAAAACAAAAACAAAAACAAACAAACAAACAAAAAAAACCAGGGATTCCAGAAGAAAGGGCAATCCTGTAGGTTCTTGTGAGTTTTGTTTGGTGTGATTATATCATAAGTGCCTAACTTTGATATTACCTGCATTGATGAGTTATGGGTATTAAGGTATTTGTCCTGTGGACAGATAGAGGAATTTAATATTGTAGGTATTTTCTGTTTCCTGAGATTCTGGGTATACAGTCATCACTGTGTATAAGACAGACAGAAAGGCAGAGGAGGGAATGAATTTGCAGAAACTACCCACCATCTTTTTCAGGTCCATCTCATGACATCTGCCCTACACTGCCTAACCTTCACTTAAACCAAACATTTCCAGTATTCATAACCCATTTGCTTAGATGTCATCAGATAATGGCTCCAGAAACATAGAACATCACCCTCACAGATTCCCTCACCTTGTTCATGAACCCAGCTTCCATGATTATCATTTGTCCCATAATTCACACATCTACTTCTTATGTTAGAAGTCCATAACAGCATTGGAATGGGCCAATTGTTAACTGTCTTCCTTTGAGTTTAGTCTGAATCCCCTGAATAACATGAGATTACCAACTGTGAGACTGCTGAAGAATGGAGTCATTAGAAGAAAAATAAGTTTAGCGATTGAAACAAACATTCCAATAACTGTAGTTTACACTATTTGTGAATCAGACTCTGGTTAAAGGAAAATCAGGACCAAAATGGTAATCGCTTGAAGATATCATCAAGTGGAATACAAAACAGTTATGCATTTGTGAACAAGAACTGACAGTTCCTCCATTTCATTAGTTTCCAAATACAAGCCATTATTTCCCATTTTCGTTGGTTTCACCCAACTTTAATTACTCAGCTGCCTTCCATGGATATCCGTAGATGATTTTAAGCATTTTACATTAAGGGTAAAATCATAATGTGCCCTGTGAACTTTCAGGGGATCAGTAAAATTGTAACTTTTGCTTTCTCTGAAGCCTCCAGTCGGTGGTCTTGAAAATACCTAGGGACGGGCTCAGAGTCATCACTCCCTAAAGTAATGCAACTGCCTCAAAGTCCTTGGTTCTGCCCACGCTGCTGGCAAGACAAAAAAGATGGAGGGGGCAGGAGAGTGTTGCCTGATGGCAGAGATGTGACCTGAGACACTGAAAGAGACAAAACAGCAGAGATCCAGGAGAAGAGTTAAAAATGGGCTCACAAAGAAATGGCTGCATTCAAATTTCAACTCAGTCACTTGGGAGCCAACTTACTCTCAGATAAGGTACTGAAGATTTTAATGTTTTATTTTCTATTTATAAACATACAGTTAAAGTCCCATGTATTATGTCCACCCAATATATTGTGAATACTAATAAACTTATCTAGGGTCAGAGGACAGAACAGCCACTAGGTAGACATAGAGGCCAGAAAATGGTGGCACATATGCCTTTAATCCTAGCATTCCAGAGGCAAAGATCCATCCAGATCTCTGTGAGTTCAAAGCCACACTGGAAACAGCCAGGCATGGAGACTCACACCTTTAATCCCAGGAAGTGATGGCAGAAAGAAGAAAGGTATATAAGGTATAACCAGGAAGTAGGGCTGGTTAAGCTTTTAGGCTTTTACCAGCAGTTCAGCTGAGATCCATTTGGATGAGAACTCAGAGGCTTCCAGTCTGAGGAAACAGGATCAGCAGAGGAACTGGCGAGTTGAGGTGGCTGTGGCTTGTTCTGCTTCTCTGATCTTCCAGCATTCGCCCCAATATCTGGCTTTGGGTTTGTTAAGACCATTTAAGATTCATGCTACCCATGTACCCAGGAAAAGGTGCTTCTCTGAGCTGATTTTCCCTACTAGTAGATGAAGGCAGAAAGCAGTGTCACTACGTTGACTGCTGTAGTGAGGAACAGAGGAAGGGTCTTGACTTCAAGAAATTTTGTAGTTGTTTTCGAGACAGGGTTTCTCTGTGTAGTTTTGGTGCCTGTCCTGAATCTCACTCTGTAGACCAGGCTGGCCCTGAACTCATGGAGATCCGCCTGGCTCTGCCTCCCAAGTGGGGGGGTTAAAGGCATGCACCACCGCCACGCAGCTGACTTACAAGCAATTTTAAAGGGTTCTCAAAAACCTGGCTTACACAATAGCACTGCGTGGAAACTATTCACAGAAATACCGAATATTAAACCCCACTCTAGACCTACTGAGTCACAAAGCGGGTAGAGGCTAGCAATCCCTGCTAAACAAGCCTGATAAAACTTTCTGATAAATAGACCTTAATCATAGATCTATAAGGTTTAGTCTCTGGACAGGTGACACCTTAGGACAATAGGCCAATGATAGACTTACTAACTTATGGCAAGTTTATAATCTATGACTCATGACTATAGTTTTTAAGAGAACTTTGTTCACTCAACAGAAAAAATTACCTTGTAATCCACAAAAACAGATGGAGTGACTCATACATTTGTCAGAATATGGTACAAGCTCAGGCTTTTGAGACCATGCATTAGAAACCAATGACACAGCCAAAGGGTTTGGGCGAAGCCCACAGACAGCTGGATTGTCCTTGAAAAATCTAAGAATGATGCCCAGCTCAAATGAGTAAGATAAACCATTTCAGACTTGGATAGAATGCCGTGACTAAATTTATAATATCAATATCTTTACAGAAAGGCAATAATTTAAAAATAGGCATCGTGCTCCCAGTAAGATTTGCTAATGTATATAGTGCTAACTATATGCCCAACACTGTTTTAAGTGCTTTGCACATTGTGACTTGTTATACACTACTATTTTGACTAATATTGTCCTCATTGCTATCCTAGGAGACAGGATTATCTCTTCACAGAGAGGAGAAAGCTGAGGCACAAGAGCTTTGAGTAATGTATTCAGGTAACATCTAAGAAGTGAAAGAGGTAATGTTAGAAAATCAAGTATGCTGGTTCCACAATCCATTGTTTTAATTATATGAAACATTTCATTAACTGCATAAGGTTAGTTAGATTCAATTTACCATCTGTTTTTAACCCCAGCAGTGAAGAGGAAGAGGCAAGAAGATCTCTGTGAGTTCTGGGCAAGTCTGGTCTACAAAGTGAGTTCCAAAGTAGCCTGGGAAACACACATACACACACACACACACACACACACACACACACACACACACACACACCCCCCACACACCCCTCATCCTAAACATGATGAACTTAGGTTCAAATGGTCTTCAAGAGCATGACTGGCTCTTATTGGCTCTTTTAGACATCTACCTCTGGTTGTTTATACTGAACGCCATCAACTACAATACCATCTTAAACAGTATCACCTTAATGAAACAAGAACAGCTCAAAAAGAATGCCCATGTCGGTTTTCAATGCTGGACAAAAAAAATACGCATTCATGGAGCTCCACCTGGGGCTTGGCCGTGGATCTCTGCATCCGCTTCCCTCAGTCATTGGATGAGGTTTCTAGCACTATAATTAGGGTGTTTGGCCATCCGATCACCAGAGTAGGTCAGTTCGGGCTGTCTCTCGACCATTGCCAGTAGTCTATTGTGGAGGTATCTTTGTGGATTTCTGTGGACTTCTCTAGCACTTTGCTTCTTCCTATTCTCATGTGGTCTTCATTTATCATGGTCTCTTATTCCTTGGTGGAGCTCCAGGAGTCCAATTGGCAAGAAAGAGGAGGGTTTATATGAGTGAGAATTGCTGAGATCAAGATTGGAAAAAGCACAGGGACAAATAGCAAAATGAATGGAAACACATGAACTATGAACCAATAGCTGAGGCGCCCCCAGCTGGATCAGGCCCTCTGGATAAGTGAGACAGTTGATTAGCTTGATCTGTTTGGGAGGCATCCAGGCAGTGGGACCGGGACCTGTCCTCAGTGCATGAGCTAGCTGTTTGGAATCTGGAGCATATACAGGGGCACTTGGCTCAGCCTGGGAGAAGGGGACTGGACCTGCCTGGACTGAATCTACCAAGTTGAACTCAATCCCCAGGGAAGTCTTTGCCCTGGAGGAGATGGGAATGGGGGGGGGGGGAGAACAAGGGAATCAGTGGCTGATATATAAAATTAAATTAAATTATAAAAGAAAATAAAAATTAAAATTAAAAAAGAAATACGCATTCAAAGCCATCATAAGTACGAAAGGCTATCTATAGTATTTCATTGCACATTGGGCAATACACAATAGTGTAACTGAGTGAGGGTTAGCAATTGGCCACTAGATTCTCTTTGCAAATCCTGAAAACATCTTAAATCAGCAGTTCTCAAACTGTGAGTAGCCACCCCTTTGGGGGTTGAACACCCTTTTATGGGGCCACATATCAGATATCCTGCATATCAGATATTTACATTTATAACAGTAGCAAAATTATAGTTATGAAATAGCAACGAAAATAATTTTCTGGTTGGGGGTCAGCATAACATGAGGAACTGTAATAAAGGGTCACAGCATTAGGAAGGGTGAGAGCTGCTATCTTAATAATAATATTCAGATGTTGAATCAAGTCATTAGTTTTTGGTTTGTTTGGTTTTGGCTTTTTTCAAGACAGCGTTTCTCTGTGTAGTTCTAGTGCCTGTCCTGGATCTCACTCTGTAGACCAGGCTGGCCTTGAACTCACAGAGATCCATCCGCGTGGCTCTGCCTCCCGAGTGCTGGGATTAAAGGCATGCGCCACCACCGCCCAGCAAGTCACTAGTTTTAAAGGAATGAAAAACCATCTCCTTCCGTGTGACCCTTCATGTTTCATCTGAAACCTTTTTTTTTCTGGGTTTATAATTATTGCTACGCATTTGGGCTATCTCCTGAGGTCACTGGAGGCTTCTGTCTGTAATAACCCGAATAAGCATAGCACCTACAAGAATGTCACGGCAAGTTGCAAAGCCACGGTTAAGTTGGGGGAGTATTTTGCCTTTGGCCAAGAATACCCAACTAGAGACCTGGAACAGAATCAAAGATCTCTACCCTTCCAACTTTACAGCAGGAAACAAAAAAATTCTAAGAATGGGAGTTCTTAAAGATGTGGAGCAAGACATGAGAAAACCCTGAAACCTCAGCGCGGTTCACATCAGTTCTTCCATCTGCTGTCTGGATTTCGTTCTGTCCTTGCACTGATAGCAGATTCATTTGATAATGGTGGCGATGGTGAAAGCAGCCAGAATAACATCACACATTATATAAGATTGTATGCACACATTAAACGAATGCCCATTTTCACACGGTCCTCATGTCAACTCTGAATTGGTCTGGATAAATCAGACCACTAAGAGCTTTTATATATTTTATTGAGCTTAAATAATTCATTTAAAATGTCACCACAGAAGATCATCTTGCCGTACTCTAAGGTGGGCTGCACTGTTCTCCAAGTACCATTTCTGTTAGATAAACAGTATTTTAGAATGTTGACACCCCTTCCTTTGCTTGTCTTGGTCTTGGTCATGTTTCTGGAGGTGGAGGGAAGTCAGAGTTTTCTGTGTAAATGCTTCTTCCCAATAAAGGATGATAGGTAGGACCAAGAATTTCCATAACCTTTGAGGCATATTTCCTCATCCCTGGGTTCAGGCAGCATCCTGCGTGCTTTTTTGTCCTGTCTACACTGTTCTATAGGTATTTGCTTGCACCTTGTCCCACAGACTACAAGCTTCATTAGGGTAGATTCATTTCCCAATGTCATTTGTGTAGTCTACAAACACTGTTCAAAGCAACATTTCTATTCAGGTATTTTTAAGTTTTTAGGTACAGTAATTCATAGATCATAAAAAAATCTACCCTTTAAAAATGAAAAATTTAGGCCTACAGAGATGAGTCACTCAGGAGCATGTGGTGCTCTGTCAGAGGATCTGAATTCAGGTAAGAGCACTCAGATGGTGGCTCATAACCACCTGTGACAGGTTCCAGGGGATCTGACACACTCTTTCTGGCCTCAGTAGGCACCAGGCACAGACCGTGCATTTACATACCCACAGGCAAAACACTGATACACATCAAATAAAAATAAATACATTAATCTAAAAATCTAACGGTACAAAGTATATTTTAAGAATTATGTAACATATACCAATATTTCTAGAATACTTTCAGTGTTCCCAAAATAAATCAGCTGGGTACTAGCCGTCACCCTACTTGCCCTTCATCCCAGACACAGGCACATAGTCAGTTTAGTTAGTATGAATAATGATGTTATGTATACCCAATGTAGGCAGTTTCTGTGTGGCCATATGTTTGAATTCTCTTTGATACCATGCATACAAGTAGAATAGTAAGATTATGTGGCAACTATGTTTAATGCTTTGAAAGCAGTCAGACTGATTCCAAACTTACATACTTCTCACAATACATGAGCATTATCTAACCATTTTAATTCCTCTCCCCTGCTGTCAGCCCATGTAAAGTTTTCAGATAATGACAATGATGATGAATGATATTTTACCAGACTCACAGTAGTATCTCATAGTCTCATTGATTTGCATTTCCCTGATGACAAATGGTATCACATCTTGTCCTTGTCAGCCACTAATACTCATGAGAAAAGTTTATTCAAATTTTTGCCCAACTTTTAATTAGGCTGTTATCTTTGCTGAGGCATAATTATTTTAATACATGTTAAATACACATTCTTTTTTCAGGTATGTGATCATAAGTAGCCTGTCCCATTCTGTGTATGGCTTGTTCAGTTACGAGATGGAGTCATCTGCCATACAGAAATGCTTCATTTCCATGAAGTCTGGTTTATCTGTGCTATCTGTATTGGTTTGTGCGCCATGTGCCATATGTAAAGAGTCATTCATTAAACAAAGGAGATGGCGGCACTCCTACATTTTCTTCTAAGAGTTTCATACTATCAGTATCAACCTTTCCGTTTGTGTCAGTGATGGACTTTGCATTGAATTTTGTATGTGATATGAAGTCTTTTAGAAATGAATAACCTAGTTATCCCAGCATGATTTGTTGAAAAAATATCCTTTATACCCTTGAATATCTTAAACCATGATAAAAATCAATTAAAAATAACGAAGTATTTTTGGAAACTGAAATCTGCTGTACCAATACCTATGCTTACGTTAGGTCAGGACCACATTGCCTGGCTCCTCTAGATTTGTAATACAATTTGAAATTAGGTGGTGTTAGTATTCTAGTTTTTCCCGCCTTTTTCTAAACTGTCTTGCATTTCCAAGTCGCTTGAAAGTGCAACTAAATCTCAGGATTGGCTCATCAGATCCCAACAAGAATCCATCTGGGACTCTGCAAGGGTTTTCTTTGAAACTATTAATCCAATTACAAGGTATATTATGTTCCCCATCTAAAATGCTTATCCCCAAACAATAAAAGTTGGATATCATTCCATGTAATTAGGACCTGTCTTATTTGAGCAATTGAATAGGAGGTTTATGCTTAATTAATAATAAAAAAAAAAAAGAGTTAAAGAGTGAATCACACAATCAATAAATAAGTAGGTGAACAATGGCCACAGTCTTAAATCTTAGGTGCTCTTTGATGGTAATTCTTCTCGAGGACCATGTCAGTGTCCTTTATGAAACACACTCAAATATGAACTCTGGTCTACCTTCCCCTTTGCTCACTCCCTAAAGTCAATAACGGTAGAAAGGTGAGGGCTATGAGACATTTCCCCCTCCTCTGTCCATGCCCTTCCTTCTGACTGTACTCCAGGGAACTTGCTTTAACACTGCTGCAAGGAGAACACAATTCTTCCTGTGAGAGCAGATCCACACATAATGGTGAAATTCACTCCCTCATACACAAAGCCAAAGTTAGAATTCTATTTAATACAGCCCAGTTGATGAGAGAGTGAGCTCTAAAATTAGGGTCCCATGAAATACTAAGTCATTTGGGGTGCTTTTGGAAACAACAATAACAATAACCCTATTCCCTGGTTTTGACTGCCCAGAAAGGATCAAGTTACATTAACCAGCCATTTGGGGAGTAAGGTGTGACTCTGTGTACGCTGAAGAGTTGGAAAGGCAAGATGGAGGAGTCCGCTGAGAAGGACCTAGCCTCCCTAACAGCAACTAACAAGTAACATCTTCACTATTTTCCCGTGTACAGTACACATCAAAATGGAATTCGAACAAGTTCCAGGCACTATATAAATGGATCACAGTGAGATTATGAGAAATTGAAGGATTACAAAATATTGTATTCTACAAATAACTTGAACAGTCCATTCACTGTAAGCCATATATTTTATTTGCACTAGCAAGATGTCATTTAGAACTTACTGCTTATATATGCAGAAATCTACTTAGGATTCAATTCTTCTTTTACATGAAGCCTAAAGGCTGTACCTTTTAAAAATATTCATGAGCTTATGTATGTAAATAAAGTTATTTCCACTTAAAGAGCACAATAGTGTGGCACAAGTGCCACGAGAGTTACCCGTCACTCTGACTGAAGTGCCACAAGAATTACCCATCACTCTCTGAGTGACGTGCCACAAGAGTTACCCATCACTCTCTGACTGAAGTGCCACAAGAGTTACCCATCACTCTCTGACTGACGTGCCACAAGAGTTACCCACCACTCTCTGACTGACGTGCCACAAGAGTTACCCGTCACTCTCTGACTGACGTGCCACGAGAGTTACCCATCACTCTCTGAGTGACGAGCCACAAGAGTTACCCATCACTCTCTGAGTGACGTGCCACAAGAGTTGCCCATCACTTTCTGACTGACGTGCCACTCCACAAGATGAAACCCATAGTGGCAGCACTATGGGGTGTAGACATATCATGGCTAGACAGATCACTGCTTCTAGGAGGGAACCTACAACTATTAATCTGAGTATTTAACCAACTCCTAATGACTTCTTATTATACCCATAGACTCATGCACTCTCAACCCTTGTCAGAGAAGCTTCTGTTTGTAGTAGATGACAATCAGTACAGATACCTATAACTGGTGAAGGTGCGGAGAACAGAAGACCGTAGAATGTCCTCCAAAAATGGAACAACTGTATCACACCCACTCCTCAAAAGGCTTAGGGATCACTGCAGGAAAGGGGTAGAAAGGACATAGGAACCAGAGGCAGTGGGGGACCACAGGGAGAGATTCTTCTGGACACAGCAGGGAAGTTGAAAATAGGAACTTCCAATGGATGTGGCAGAACACACAAGATTTGGGGAAGCTGAGGTCAGATTATCAGGAGAGGGGGGTTGGATATGATGTTCTACCACTAGCGGAGGACTACTGATAATTATTAGCTGCTGGAGAATAGGTTAGTTCTCACCAAGAGTGTAGCCCCTCATAAGTCTACCATGTTTCAGTAGACAGGAAAATTTAGACAGCACACATGAGCCTTGAAGGAGGGAGAAAGACAAAAAGTTGGGTTGGAGGGAGAAGGAGAAATCTGGGAAGACTTGGGGATGGGGGGAAATGATCAACACACATGACATTCTCAAAGAACTAACAAAAAGCTTGACGAGAATGTAGGCAACGATGCACTTTGAAATGGCATACACATACGTAACACATACACACACACACACACGCACGCACACGCACACACACACACACACGCGCGCGCACACACACACACACACACACACACACACACACACACCATATTGCCAATACTAGGTCAGAGTATCAGAAATCAAATTCAATTAAGGAAGGAGACCAAAAGTAGATGTCCCTACAATGGCAGGGTGCTGCGGTTTGTAGCAATATAATACGTAGGTAGTTTACATGTTTCTGGCAAAGAAAAACTCACCAGGTCATTTGCCAGTTAAGTTTCAGTCTCCTGTCAATGACTCCAAGAAATTCATCACATTGGTAGTTGGTATTAGCATGCAATGGTCTCATGTAGGTGGGCAGGAACAGACAGACAGACAGACAGACAGACAGACAGACACACACACACACACACACACACACACACACACAGAGGATTTTATGTTTATTTTTTTGTCATTCCAATAATAAGAGAAAGGGAAGAATATTGAACTATAATCCATAGTAAGAACATGTTCTCAAAACATCCACTGCCTTCAAATGATAAAAGTCACTGTTAAGGAAAACTGGGAAGTTGATATCTATCAGTGGCTGCCATTCAGTTGCCCTTGCAAAACCACCATTTATGAGTGGTATATTTTTATAGTGCAATTACATGTTCATTATAGAAAAGTCAAAAACAGATGTGAGTCTGATGCACTAATTCCATGTCAACCTGAGACAGGATTGCTAGCATATTTCTCAAGGAGAGATGCCTGGATTTGATGACAACTTCAATTTGTTTATTGAGCAAACATGAATTTGAATGTTTCTTTTGTGGTAATCTTAATCTTGCCTTGGGGTCTTCTAGAATTTATCACAATCATTTTTTTGGTAATTCCTCAAGTTTCACTGGTTTTATCATTTATATTGACAAGTAATGCATATTCTATGAGATAAAATGTCTAGAAATTTTATTTTCATTTGAGTAATTTGTGATTCAATATAATAATGCACAGCTCGACTTTTTTTCTAAGGTACTAAACCAGAACATGACAACATGGTTTACACAAACACTTCAGTGTGGGCCCCGATGTCACACCAGAAAGATGAGTTCTAACTACACAAATAGCTTCTCCTCCATTCACACAGAAAAATCAAAAGGACAATGCCTACTGAGGCAACAGCACCTGGTGTCCAATTTGATCTTTTATTTCAATGCAAAATCCTCTCATTAGTGCTGTGAGGAAATAGGTATGTTCCAGTGACAAAATGTAGATAACCCAAATTTCATATTAGAAGTTCACATATCAACCAAAAGAAAACATTTGATTTTCCTGGTAAATTTTCTACAGTGTGAAAATAACTTTAGTAGTTAGACCCTAATGTGGCATTTTGTGTGGAGAGCCAGCCAGTTATTTACCACATCCAATAATGGTATGTGCGGTTGGTGATTAAACACCTCCAATCGCCAGTCTGCAGAAGCTGGCACCATCATTATACTTTACTTTGGCACTAAACCAAATAAAGTAGAAGACATCCAAATGGACAAAACAATGTCCATAGATAATTAGAGAGACAGCTTTTTCTCTTAAAACGCATGCACAAAAACGTTACTTATTTTCTGTGGTTATGTCTAATACTCTTACATGAAAAGGCACAATTGGATTTGCTTTAAATTGCTTATTTGCTCTTTAAAAAAGGAAAGGGGGTGGTGGTAAAAGGCTCATGGTGCATCTGAGCAATGGGACTACCAAAAGAGACATTTAAACAGTGAGAGAGGAAGAAAGAAACACAGAAGACACTCCAGACAAGAGCACTCTCTAATTTTGCAAATGCAACGTGTGCTTCTGCATGAACATAGGGCTGATTATGTACACTAAGATGCTGGTATAAAACAGAAACACTCAAGAAAGAGGTAGCTCTGTGCATTTCCTGCTAAACCAATGACTGGATTGAGTGAGTCAGGGTAATGGAACACTTGTTCTGGGCCAAGGAGTCATGAAGGTCGAGCAAGCAAGTCACAGGAAAAGGCTACGACTGAGACCACAGCTGAGCTGCCACAGAAGGACCACCACCTCCTAGGCTGTGGCAGAGTGGGTGCTCCGGGACACGCCGCACAGCTATTTGCTCACTGTAGGAGGACATGTTTACATTGGATACTTTAAACTGACACTCATGTTTGTAGAGTACAAGGCAAGGTAGATTGGGGGACTAAATTTTCATTCTGAATATAACATTTCATAACATTCTTGATGAAATCTAACAGCTAAGTTTGATTTTGTTGATCACATATGACACAAACACAGACATCACCTTTTTTAAAAAGAAAGAAGGGGTATAAATGCTATAGAGGTGCAATTATATGCAATCTAAAAATTAATTGCCCGTCATCAAACCCATAGCATGCAACTCTGAGTCAGCTACCCGCTTGTCCGCCTCCACTGCATTGTTACTTAACTTTAGGTCTTCTGGCAGGTACAGACTAGTTCAAAATAACCCAGATCCTCTAAACATGAGCTCTGCAAAATGCATATCCGTTTTTCTTCTAAAGGGCTATTTTTCACATTTTATTGTATTCCAGTTAATATCTTCCACATGATTTTTCTAAAGTATTTCATCGTTTACCACATTCTCGAAGAGAGCGATAGTAAGCAGACCGTGTCAATATGCAGAGAAATCCACTCTAAACAAATCAGGGTCTGCTCCCGAAAGTTTCACAAGAAAATGCAGGAAGAGGAATATAGTTATGGCACTATCCCAATCCCTGCTTCAACAGAGAAGAATACCATGCTCCTATCACAGTTCTCAAGAAGGTACTCCCCCACCCCCCAAAAAGTAAAATCCTTTGTCTGCAAGGACCACATGCCTCCTCACAAAGTACAAGCAGCTGCACTGTTCATCTCCCAGTAAACAGCATGTTTAGGTTGCACTGAATAATATGAAACATTAAAATTTTAATTATTAGTAAATCTCTCTTGTGGCTGCTCCTGCCTCTTGCAAGCTAGAACACAGGAGCACAAGAGAAGACACTATTCATGGCACCACAAGACTCCATCTTGATGACTGGACCTAACACCTCAAGCCACATGAATTCCTAATAACCATCCTTCCCTGCAACACATGCACCCTGACTGCATTTCTCAGGTTGCCTCATAGGCTACTGTTCTATGAAATGAACCCAGTATGGGAGGGCTGAGGTTGCACTTAAAGCTGTATCCGTATCAACACGACGCATGTATGTACTCAGCTGCCAAAGAGACTAAGAAGTTTCAGTAGTTTTCTGCCCTGGAAAGGATTCGGTGATATTTTTCAGGACAAGGAGTCTTCAGAAGGCATCAGGCCAAGCTTCAAAACCCTGCCTTTGAAAGCAAACTCCAGAAATGTGCTAATAACCTCAAGAACAACAATGAAGTCCCAGATTAGTGCTGGAGACCAGTTCATATCAAGGAAGTTCTTTCTGGGATGTAACCCATGGCAGTGAAGAGGCAGAGCTCTTCTTCCTTTGCAGACTTGGACACAAAGCAGCCAATGATAGAACGATTATAACCTTGGCCTCTAAAAGCTCTCCAACTGTTTCCTGTTAGTCAACAAAGGAAAATGTACTTGTGTTCACTGAATGTATGCTTCATAATAAATCTTTACTTTGATATCCATTTTCCCCCTCATCGATCAATTCTCTGACACCCGGTGAATATCCAACAGTTCAATTCAATTCTGACAGCACATACCTTTAATCACTGCAGACAGCCCAATCCCACAGGCTGTGCACAGTCACATGTCAATCGCAAGTACAGAGCATCAGGTTGTTTCTATTTCTGCATGACTTGGCTCCAATGTGGTGATCCCAGCAAATTACTGAGTTTCATCATTTGCCAGAGTGGCTCAAGGAACTCGGGGAAACATCTTACATTGGGTAATGAATTATAGAGGCCATGGTAAAGGATGCAGATGCACGCAAGAGAAGTTCTGAGGTAGGTCTAGAAAGGCCCTAGATTCAGAAGCTTCTGTCCCTGTGTAACTAAGGACATCCATCCCCAGGCACATAAATATCTTCACCAACTAGGAACTTCTCTGACTTCAATCTTTGGGGATCTTTACAGCCTTCATCAAAGGCATGATCTATTCCATCCTAGTTCTTCTCCCTACCTCCAAGGAAGGAAGGTAGAACTGAAAATCAAGCATTTAAATCACAGCTCTGTCTTCTCAGTGATCCCCATCCAAGAGCTCACCGAGAGTCACCTCATAATGAGAAAGACTACTGCCATCAATGACGAGTGCTCCAGGGTTAGGAGGCCCGCATCAGGACCAGAGTTAAAGAGAAAATGGCATTAGACAAAAGCTGTTCCTCTGTGCTGCCACCTTCCACACGTTTTAGTCTACGAGAGCATTAGAACTGTCACTCAGCATCACGGGGTGCTCGCTCTCTCTATCCCCTGCCTGTCTCCCTTTCACCCTCTTCCTGTCCCTCTTCCTCAATCACAAATAACTCTGTAATTTTACAATATTATACTAGTCCAAATGACAACAGCGAATTCATTTTGGATCTTTTCAAATGCATTATTATTGAAAAAAGTCATTAAATACTGTTACAGTAGCATATTAATATATCCAACAAAAATGTATCCATGTAACCTAAATGTCACCTGCAACCCAAATAAACTCTGTGTGTGAAGAAAAGACTGACTTATTAATAAGAATGACGATGGGCATTTTAGTCCTGATTCTGTCCAGAGAATAAAACACTAATCCTCAATCCACACTTGACTCTCATCTTCTAGAAGACATACTCCAGCATGAACTCAGAGTGGCTCCAACTAGGAGTCTACGCGACAACCACCATGACCAAGACAGTCACTAGAACGGCCTGGACAGCGGAAGGATAAAATAGTTACTTATGTTTTCTGTTCGCCTGTGCCATACTCTTTTGGTACATCTAATCCTTTGATAAACTGCCAGGATAGTAAAAGGAAAGGACCATAAACATAGAATTTAGGAAATAAAATGAAGAATTAAATGGAAGTATGCTTGCTGGCTGCTGTCATCACTGACAACTGCTCTATTATGTATCAGAAAAATATGAAAATAGTTCCTCAGCAGGCTACTGAGTAAGTCTTCTAGAACCATGGTCTTGCCTTGTGTGGACAAAAACTCTTTACCTGTAAATTATGAGTTTGGCTACATGATTTAAGAGCCTAATAGGCCGATACTCTTTGATCATCTTGGGCTGGAGTTCACCTAGAATTCCTTTCAAATTCTCAGGTCTATTCTATGATTATTCTCTAGTACACATTAGGAAATGCTTGTCAATTCTGATTCTAAACACTAAGATGTCTAATTGTATCATTTCATGAAGTGTCATGAATATGTTTGTATGTTTCTGTATGTGTGTGTTTGTGTATCCATCATGTAAATTTTGCAACAGGTGTTTTGCATATATGGTTTATACAAAATATATTATAAATATATTAACCATGTAAACTTTGACAAACGTATTTTTATATTAATTTTTATAGTTCATATGACTTATAATATATGATATTCATTTTGACAAATGTATTTTTATATTGATTTTTATAGTTCATATGACTTATAATACATATGATATTCACCATGTAAACTTTGCTAAAAATATTTTATAGGTTATATGATATATCAAACATTATATATACATGTTATCTATGTATATGATATAAATACGCATACATACATATGTATGTGTATATATATGTGTGTGTGTTCATGATGTAAACTTCACTAAAGGTATTACATCTAAATCCACTGTAGCCAGAAATACTGTTGCTCTCCCTAATAAAACTTTCCTCTTTACATTGAAAGTCTTAAGCAGTGAGACTGGTACTAGGTCCTAAGCTCATCTGAGTTTTTGAAATCTGTCCTTCTCCTTTGGAGCCCACATACATTATACTGCCGTTAGGAATAATCTACGCTTCAAACAAGATGATCACTTTCATCACTATTGTAACTTCTGAAATTAGGTGTCCTCCCCAGAACAGATGTAGCCAAGAGCACACACGGCTGCCGGTGTGGTGGGGTCCCCCTAACTCTCAAAGGCAGGATGCTGATTTTTCCTTATAACGTCCCTGAACAGCTTCAGCACATGGTAAGGCACATAGCAATATAAAGAGCATAGTGAGGTCCTTCTTCATTTGCTGTAGATGACCTCTCTGCCGTGAAAGATTAGGAATTCTCTAGAGCAGGGACATAGTCACACACACCTTTATATTTTCAATAACTGGAGTTCAGCCACATTGTCCGAAGAGACACAAAGATAGAGTAAGCAGAACTAACACTGGGCAACTTTAAGAGGGGGGATGCTTCTTTCAAAAGAAGGAGAAAAAAATGGTTTGGTAAAATGTGTCAAGAGCACGGGCATTTTCAAAGTCGTTATGTGAATGTGCTCTCCAGGACCTCTTCCTGCACAAGCATTATACATGATGCATCATTTTCAGCAGATCATGAGTCAAAGTAGCCATATGAAGGTGATTCAGACACAAACTAGGAAAACGCAATGAGCGCTTGAAGTGAGGGACCAGAGACCTAGTAACCTACTTGAGGTGGTCAGGTGACTCACCAGGCTTTGAATTTGAAATTTGGTTTGCCTCAAAAATAGACAACATCAAAGTTAGGTATGAAAGTCTATTCTTCGAGGACATTTCAGGTGCCTTTTAGCGGCAACATAACACAGTCTAGAGCAGACATCATCTGCTCTTGGCACATATTTTGATATTTAAGTGTGTGATTATTGTTCTCACAGCATATAATTATGTTAGCCAATAAATACTAACGCATCTACTTCAGTTCCACGGGAGTAAAGATAATTCTGGAGGAGCTCGAGCTAATTAACTCTTGCTTTCCTAAATTAGAATAATTGAAAAGAATAGACTAGACCAAGCTTTGATTTGAGAATGAAATAGACACACTGAAAGGAGACTTCAACCTAATTATGAAATTATTTAACTTAGAGGTCATCCTAATTATTATTTTAACCTCATGAATGTTTTACTTTTTTATTTTTAATGGGAAAGCGATTCCTAAGGAACAATGTCACTTGTGTGACTGATTTCATGAGATTTTCCAGTAGTGAAACAATTAAAGTTAAATAAAGACCAAAGTCTTAATCTGGTTTTAGAACACACAGTGAAGCAAAAGTCTAAGCTTTGGGTCCAGCTGTATTGACGCAGTAGTCACAAACCTAAGTCATTCACCATCAAAGTCTTGACTGCTCTGTCCATAAAACAAGTGCACTAACTACCTGGGCCTCAGAGACAAGACGGCTCAAGAGAGAAGCCGTGTGTATGTGCTTCACAATCAGTCAACTGCTGTCCACACTGTCAGTGATTATGAGTTTGTGTGTACAGGAAGACTACTCAGACAGTAAGACCACAGCTGAACGAACCAGTCAAAATGCACTAGTTTTTATGGGAGGCATGTGTGGACACAGAACTAAAGGAGAAACACCACGTCAAGGAGAAAGCGCCCAGCAGAGTCTTTCCCACACACAGCATCTTTGAAGCTTCTTTGTCTCATAATGTTTGGATGGGGCATTTCTCTCTCTCTCTCTCTCTCTCTCTCTCTCTCTCTCTCTCTCTCTCTCTCTCTCTCTCTCTCACTCCTGTCTCTTTTCTCTCTCTCTCTCTCTCTCTCTCTCTCTCTCTCTCTCTCTCTCTCTCTCTCTCTCTCTCTCTCTCCCCCTCCCTCCTCTCTCTCCTCTCTCTGTCTCTCTCTCTCTTTTGACTCACATGTTCTTTGCATACATATTATAACTTCCGGTGTTGTGTTTTTATGGGACTCTCGTGTGCATGAATGTGTGCGTTTCTACATCTATATGTGTTTCTTGTGCTTTATCTTTGTTTGTTTTGTTCTATCCCAGTTTGTTTGCTTTTGTTTTGTCTTAATTCTATTATTACTCTTTAGAAGCCTGTTTGCTTTCTAAGGAGGGAGAGAGAGAGAGAAAGGGCATGGAATCAGATGGGAGGAAAAGCGGAAAGACTCTCAGAGGAGTTAGGGGATAGTAAATTGTAATCACAGTATTATCAGAAAAAAATTCAATAGAAGAAAACTGGAGGGGAAAACAAGAAATCTCCAGGAGTGAAAAACAGACAAAAAAAAAAACACCCTGCTTAAAATGAGGGCATAGAAGCATTTTGTAGAAGGTAGCTGGGTCTATGGCAGGGAATGGATTTGCTATCCTGAGAAACTAGACATATGGTATTATTTATTTGATTGGTTGGAATTATAAAATTAGTTAAGGTCAGATGACAATGTAAGCATCATTTCTAAGAGGTGGTTCAGTCTCTCCCCCTGCAACTTCAGAGTTGGTCTTGTTTTCAGCATTTCTGTTCAGAACACATTTTAGCTTCCCCCTGTTTGAGATCCTTCAAGAACTGTCTACTCTCTAAAACTGACAAGCTAAAATCTCAGTTTAGCATCCAAACTCATCCACGACCTTGAAGTCAAGGCAAGCCATTGGTGGGGTGGCTTTCCATACATCGTCTCATATGGTTGCAGGCCCCACCCTGGCCTGGGTCTGCACTGACACAGATCTACCGAGTCTCTGGCTGGATTCACGAGCCTTTGGGGAAGACTGTTCAGATTCTGCCACCTTCTTAAAAATCTATCACGGTCGTCCTTGTGCCCCTGCCAGAGCAGCTGCGGTCTATCTCACACAGTGCCAGGAGCTCCTAGTCAACAACTACCAAGGCCTTTGACTCTGCTCCCCAAAACACACTGTCCCTTTCCTCTCAGTTCCCCACAAGGGCCGCCATGCCTGCTCTCTACCCAAAGTGCAGCAATGACTAAGAAATGAAGTCCACGTGCCCGGTGGAGAACGGTGGAGCCAACCCAGACACACAAGCGTCCATCTTTTGTCTGTCTTGCCTTTTGTCCCCAACACCACTGCCAGTCGCATTCTATGAGTAGGGAAGGTGGTAGGGACGTGTCTAAAACAGACACTTCAATCTTCAATGAAGATAAGCAGTTGGTGATTGACAGCACAGAGGCTGGACTGCTCTGGAATCTGTTAAAGGGTCAGGGACCATCCAATGGCTCCTGCTCACCAACTCTGGCATCTCGAATCCTGTTAACTGGCTTCTGAGAACACAGAGCCCTGCAACATATTTGACCCTTTCAATACTTATCCAGGTGTAGGGTGCTCTCCAGTGACAGAAAACCAGCTCCAAAAATGCAGATAATAAAAGAAAATGCAGAAAAATATCCGTGCTCTGAAGTAAGCAAAAACAGGAAAGGGAGTTTGAACAGTGCCCCGTTTACACTCAAAACACAGTGATTGATTCCACTTAGTTCCTGTCAATCTGGGGAAAATCTGTCATATCCAGGCTTCTGTACCAGTGTAACCCACTCACAAACTTCCAAAAGGCTAAGCGTGGTAGCAAATGCCTTTAATCCCAGCACTTGAGAGGCAGCTCTGTGAGTTCAAAGCCAGCCTTGTTTATATAATGAGTTCTAGGCCAGCCAAGACCTAATCTCAGAGGGGAAGAGGGGAAAGGATAGAAAAATAGTCTTTCAGCTGGGCAGTGGTGGCACACGGCTTTAATCCCAGCACTTGGGGGCAGAGCCAGGCGGATCTCTGTGAGTTCGAGGCCAGCCTGGGCTACAGAGTGAGATCTAGGACAGACTCCAAAAGTACACAGGGAAACCCTGTCTCGAAAAGTCAAAAAAAAAAAAAAAAAAAGAGAGAGAGAGAGAGAGAGAGAGAGAGAGAGAGAGAGAGAGAGAACAGTCTTTCCCTTTAGTGTGGGAATCAAACTGTCAGGAGTCTTAAGTCCTCTGCAGCATCCGTCATTACTGCTAACAGCAACAATGAAGACAGATGCTTCCTCCACAGGCAACGTAAGGAATGGTCTTACAAAAGACAGCCCCTCCATAGAACCTTAGACAGACATGCATGCCAAGTCATACATGTAGAGACTGCAACAATGTGTAAGTGGATATCCACAAGGACAGGCTCAGAAACCTGGCACAGCAACGAAATGGGCTGTGCTTTCCTATAACAGCCCTGTGAAGTACCACTGGGTCGTTTTGAAGGCAGATGCCGACAATTACACACTTATAAAAGTTACCGCTGCTTATCCAGCATGAGCTGAGAGTTAAGAAAGACTAACTGCTCTCAGCATGGTGGTGCACGCCTATAATGGATGCATTTGGAGAGAGGGTACCGGAAAGTTGTGACTTATGGTACACAACGAACTCTTGTCAGATTAGGGGGTGAGGTGCATCTTGGACCACTGGCTTTCAGGAGTCGGAGAAAAGCATGAAAGGCTCGAAGACACACTTCATTTTCCCAATAGAGTGGAGACCAGGAGGGAGCAACGTTGTGGAGAGCACTCACCTGTGGGGGCCGAGGCTTATAGGGAGAGCTGCACTCCAGATCAGCCAGGATGCTGGTCAAGGAATCGATCTCGGCATCCAGACTGGACCGCCTTTCCTCCAGGGTCTTGCCTCCAGGATTTCCCTGCTAAAAACATACACATTAAAATTCAATGAACCTCCACAGATAACAGCATGAATTCAAATATTTCATGCTATAATTTGCTCTTTTGCACTGTTCCCATATGCCTTTTTTTTTTTTTAAGGTTTCATCAAATCTTAATAAGGTGGGCAGGAAGAAAATTATCACTTTTTGACAGATAAGAAAACAGAAAAAAAAACTTGAAATGTTTTTTTCTAACGTCATATATTTAGACACTCTGATGAAGATTTCAGTACAAGAAATTAATGCCCCAATGCCTGCTCTGTAGGATCAGAATCATGGAGGCCCTCTGCACTCAGAAATCATTGATGGTTTACTGGAGACGCAATGGATAAGGTGGGGAAACTGTGTCCCATAAGAAAAATCAACGCTTGGTACCATCAATCGTGAAACTATTTGTTATCTGTCAGTGGTAGTAGCCATGTACACGTGAGGGGAGCCCAATCAGAGCTCATAAAACATGAAGTAGAAAGAGGTCACTTAGGACTGCGGCCACAGGAAGCAGGTCACCTAGAACTGTGGCCACAGAGCTGCACAGGAGGCAGGTCACTTAGGACTGTGGCCACAGAGCTGCACAGGAGGCAGGTCACTTAGGACTGTGGCCACAGAGCTGCACAGGAGGCAGGCATCGTGAGTACGTGTGAGGGAGCTGGGTAGCAACAGACTTATCCACCAATGGTCCATGTCATTTGCCCTCAGAATGAACAGGAGAATAGAGAGCATTTGTATTACCATAGGCCACTTTTCGCAACTGTGAGCATACTTGGGAAAAGCAAACAAAAAGTTTGCCTACAGCTCAAAGCAAGGAGACAAACAAGGAGGTGTCCTTTGGGTTTAGAAGAGCGAGGTATTAAACTTACAAACTTTGAAGCAAACATACTTCTTATAGAACATATACCATCGGGAACTATGCAGAATCTGACTTCTTCCTTTTTTTGAGTACTTTCCCCACCATGCCATTTTGCCTGGCTCTTAGAAGTTATTTAAATGTGCCAAGGCAACATGACTGGAGTCTGATGTACTGGTCAGCACTATACAAAGACAGTCAGCACAAGCTAAGACCCCACAGACCTGGGTTTACATCAGGCAAACTTCAAGGACCAGCTACATGTGTGTTGAAAGTTAGGCAATAGCTCCATAGGCTCTGTCCTAGATGATCACCTTACATACTTGTATGTGAACCCTCTTTTAACTATGGGTACCTGTTAGGACGTTGACTACAATAAGCATCTTGTAATTTTGCCACGTGGGACAAACTGCTGAGAATAGTTTGTCATTTCACCCCCTTAGCCTGCACTGTTTACTTTTTAGTCATATCGAGTACCATCCAAACATTGTCTTTTATATTCATTTTTATTCAGCCCTTCTTGTGCCCACAGTAATGCAAGATGGATGAAAGGAAAGGTATAACTTGCTTTGGCCACACTATTTCCCCATAGTCTTGCTCAGGGTGTGAACTGTGTAAATGCTTCTGTTGGTACATTTAAAAAAATGTATCAATGAATAATGACACTGTCAATATTCCAAGGATTTTTCATTTAGTACCTTTCTTGTATCAACATCTTTCGGGTAAGGACCATGAGGTATAACAGGAAGCAGTAAGTACTCTAATATATGATCTAAAATTGAAATCAAATGGTTCAGAGTATGTGTACCTGTGAGTACGTTTATTCAAATGAGTAGCAAGCAGGCTGGATAGCATACATTTTCAAGGTTAGATTTATGAAACTAAAAGATTGCCCTCAGAACTTTTGCCCCAGCCCACATTGGAAAAAGAGTGGTATAATAGGTAGGTTGTGTTTTGTCAGAATCTGAGTTTCAATCTTACTCAATTTTCTAATTTTACATTATACTCAATTTTTTAATTTTATATTATTTTATTTATTTTTAGTGTGAGGTGTATGTGTCTGTGTGTGCGTGTGTGTGCACACACACAGGCATGTGCTCTCATGTGTGCACATGTATAGGTACCCAAAGGCCATAGCCTGCACTGGGGTTTAGAAGATAACTTTGTGGAGTTCATTCTTTCCATGTGTGCTCTAGGGATAGAACCTAGGTCATGGTCACTGAATTTGCACAGCAAATACATTTACCCACTGATCCATCTCACTGGTCCATGCATGACTAAACTACAAAGGTTGATGAATTTTTATTAGAGAAATAATGCCAATGTCTCTATCACTGGGTCTTATCTTTACCCACAATGCAATAGTGTGAACATCTCCAAAAAGTAAAGGCAAAGATCTCTTTAACTTTGGACAGGTAGGAGAACATTCTGCATAGCCAGAGCTGGCACTAGATGAAAAGGCAGGGCCCACCACTCCACAGGAAGGCTACTGAGAACCAAGTTAGTTTGGTTTTCCTGTGTGTGGACCTAAAATGATCCTAAGCAGAAATTTGATAGGTGCATCCATACGTACACATAGCTAGAACAGCAAAGGGGAAGGACGCTGGATCAGAGTCTTGTTAAATGCTTCCCTGAGCCATAGTTTCTTCGTCTGGAAAGTAAAGAGACCATCACCTGCCCTGCCTCGGCCAGAGAGCTGTTAAAGACTCAGATAAGAAAGTGGATGGGAACATACTTTGTAAATTGTAAAGTGCTATAATTACGATGATTTTCATAAATAGCATTAATTATAGCAACCAGTAACTATAAATTAATAGGCATAATATAGCTATTGTTAATTCTTCTTCTTCTTCTTGAGGTAAGCATCACTCATTAAGTGTTCCCTTGGGGTATCAGCAAAGAGACAGGATATAATCAGGTCTTCAACTTCTATACGTTACTGTAGCACAAAATACACAGCTGCTTATAGGCTGAGTCATAGGATTCTAACCACAGAGACCTAAGTCACAGGATTAACCTGAGCCATACAACGAAAGAAGTAATTACGGAGTGCAACCAGCCCAAGCTTGTAGCCCTTCGCCGGCTCCAGTCTCCTGTGCTCCCCTCTAAACTGGGACTGATCTCCACTTCTCTTTCTCAGATTAGGTTGATGCAACTGACTAAGGAGCCCCAGCCTCATTCTAGTGGCTTTTACAGGAACAACCCTCCTGCTGCCCTACCTGACTTCACATAATAGCTTTGTGTCTCATTTTGAGCCTCATTATGAACAAGAACAGGACACTTTCTCCCTCCCAGATGTCTCTTTTGTATCTTGGCTCCATCCCTGGATTTCTGCCCAAGTTCCCACAAAAACCCCTTTTTTGATACTCTCCACCACTCTCGGTACCTTTGGATTTACACACTCTTCTGCTCTTCGTAAAACAGTCTTGAAAGTAGCTGAAAGAATCCCTCACTCTTTCTAATCTGATAGCACATTCTCACTGTGGTTCTGCCAGTCATCCAATGGTTAAAACACTTACCAGAAGCTAAAGAACAACTAGGAAGAGTCTCCTGATGCTCTGCCCGACATTTGTTCTAGATATCGCAGCCACTCTAATAAAGAGGCCATTGTAAGGAGTTCCCACATTTTCCAGTCAAAACTAGAAAGATCCCATTGTCTGAGTCTGGCTTCCCTGGGAAACAATGCCCCTGACGCGAGGCTGCATGCACGTTATTTGGAGAGTCAATCCTTAGGATGAGTGTTGAGGGGACAGGAAGGGTGACAGCCATTCAAGAGGGTTAGATGGAACTCATCAGCAATGTCAGCAACTCATCCACCCTCTTAGGACCTCATGGACTTGTTCTGAAACACGACCCTTCGATCCCCGAGCAGAAGGGGAAGGGAGAGATGTTTGCTCTCAGTCTTCTTGACCTTTCATTGTTTGCAACTGTGAGGACGTTCAACTTCCCCATGCTTGAGTCAAGAAAAAGAGATGGTGACAAAGAGGGCCAGCACAGGAAGGGAGGGCAAAGGGCTGATGCCAAGGGCCTCCCCTCCCCCCACGCCGCCCCGGGCCCGCATCATAGCCATGTGGAGCCTGTCACTGCAGCATTGACTAGACTACAAGAATGAGATAGGAAGAGAAAAGCCAGGGCTAAGGAGGGGTATCCAAACCCCATGCTCCCTACGACAGAACTGTCCACAAGATGTAATCCGCTATAAGAGCTATTGCCATTCACTCCACAAAGATAGGTACATGACTAAATCCCAACTAAAAGTGAAGATCATTATATCATCTGGGGAAAAAAAAACCTATAATTTTCAGTGTCACTAGCAGAGTGACAGGGAGGTGACTCCACAATGGCAAGAGCACAGAAACAGAATAAGAAACAGAGGCAACCAAATGGAAACATAGGGCATGTGAGAGAAATAAAGGCCAACTATACCGACCGACTGACCAAGACAGAACATTCCTTAGCCCAAATGTTGCTAACCTACTAACTAAGGGCCAAAGACAGGGGGCACCAGCACCTAGGAAGGCAGAGATGTTATATTTATTTATTCATTCCTCATACTTAACATTTTTACTAGAAATTAATTAAAATATTTTGTAAAAATAAACAAGGAATTATATTCATGTATCTATTCCCAAGATTCAATATTTCATCCCATTTGTACCCCATCTCTGTAAATTCTACTTGAGGCTGCAGCTAAAGCCTTAATAAAATGTTGTCCCAACACCTCCCTCCATAGCTGATACCATCTCGGCCTGCATGATCTCCCAAAGCCCAAATTTGTCAACATTCTTATCATAGCAGAGAAATTAGGCATGTTGGCAGTAACACATGCATATTCACATGTGTTTCCATGTTTCAACACTGGGCCATCCTAGGAATCCTTTCATCTACTATTACTAATTTACACTCAAAAGTGAATCAAAGGCCACATACTGGGGTGACGAATCTTTTTATTGCCCTCTACTTCTAGCACAGGCTAGCTTGTTTGTCAGGTCAAGTTATCTTATAAAACCTGAATAAAGTGGATTTACCTGGTCCATAGATTCAGATCTGACAAGCTGGATAGAAATTACAAGCATGATACCTGACTTTCTAACCACATCACACCCAGAAGCTTGTCAGCTAACCCAGAAATCACATTTTGTGATGCCAACTTTGATGACTGACTTAATTCAGGTGGTTTCCATCAGCTTTCACTACTGTAAAGGTATCCTAGTTCTTTACAAGTTAATATATGAGGAGTGGTACTTGAAAGTCTGTCACTAATAAATAATAATAAATAAAGACAGCCACTAATCAGGGTGTGCAGAGAAGGCATATTCGGAAGAGGGATTGGCAACGATCAGCATAGAAGGGCAGGCAGGCTAACGAAATGTTAGAACTGAAGGCAAGGAGCAGTCAGGTAGCTCTTGAACAACCCCGTTCATCCACGATAAAACTCTCATAAAGAGATAGTTTGCATGTCTAAGATAATAGCTCGTTAACAGTGCTAAAGGACTAAAAGGTACCCCCTCTTCCCCGCACATACTCTGGAACATCGCCAAAGAAGCACCCCAAGTCTAGATGCTACTTTCTCCTTATCAAACTTCTTTTCCCCTTCTGAGAAATATCCTTTGTGCAGGCAACAGTCATTACCCAGGAATCTGGTCCACTGTCCCCGGCCTACACAGGCACTCTTACACTGTCATTGTCAACAGACGGAGTGACACTTAGAAAAGCTCCACAAATATCTCACTAAGTATCCCAGCAACCTTAGAAACCTGTAGATTTTACTATCTATGTTTAACAGAATTAAATACCAAAGATCAGAAGGAGACCACTTCAGACCATCCACGCAAAAAATACAGAGAAATGGAGTTAGAGCTACAAATGTCTCTCTGCAAAGTCCTTACACTTAGTTTTACACCCAAATGGAATGTAAAACAGGGAAGATCCTGTCCACAGCCAAGCTGAGATTGAATAAACTTATGAGGCCATAGATATAAGCACGTAAAAAGACAAGCTCCAGGATGCTGGGAGATGGTAAATTGGTCAAGTGCTTTTCCATCTCTTAGAAATACCATGAGCAAAGAAATTTGGGGAGGAAAGGATTTATTTGGCTTATACTTCTACAGCATTGGTCATCACTGAAGGAAGTCAAGACAGGAACTCAAACAGTGCAGGAACCTGGAGGAAGAAGCTGATGCAGAGGGCATGGCTTGCTGCCCATGGCTTACTCAGCTCAGGGATGGAACCACTCACAATGGACTGGGCCCTCCCCCATCAATAACTAATTAAGAAAATGCTTTACAGCCAGGTCTTACGGGATCATTTCCTCAATTAAGGTTCCCTGCTATCACATAACTCTAGTTTGTGTCAAGTTGACATGAGATTAGCCAGCACACCCCAGAAGCATAGGGACCTGAGTCGGGATTCTTAGCACTTACATCAAAGGGGAATGGTGGTTAAGTACCAATAGTCCTGGGGCTGGGGTGGGGTTGGAGACAGATACAAACAGAATCCTGGAGATAACTGGCCAGTGAGCCTAGTTGAATCAGCCACCTCTGGCCTCTACACAAATGCACACATATTTGTATGTGCAGCAATATGTGCATATTCTCTCTCTCTCTCCCTCTCTCTCTCCCTCCCTCCCTCTCTCTCACACGTTAAAATTTCAAAAAGAAACCCAAGCTTTGATACCAATCTCATTTAACATCTATTCCCTATGTAAGCTAGTTTCATTCACTTTTCCGGAAATAGTGTTAAATATTCAGAGTGTGCTGGCACAATGGACAAGAAAGAAGATGGCAATGGACCAAGTGAAGACAAAGGAAAGAGAAGGGATGGAGAAGAGACACAGAGAAGGAAGGCGAAGGAAGGGAGACCAGTCCTCCCCGTGCCGATTCATCTACAAATCTCATTAGAAGGCGGAGTCCATGTGGGTAAGTGTATGAGGCAAACGACATGAGAGAAAATAAATCGAAAACAGGGAGAGCAGATAAAGAGTGAAATCAGACAGGGCTGCCGGGATGAGAAGACTACTGGGAAGACCATGGATGGAGAACACTATTTACGTCGTTTAGATGAAGAGCACGAAAACTTTGGAACCAGTGCAATGGAATCATGCCTGCAACAAGACTGTTCTTCGGGAAAGAACAAAGCGAGGTCAGACTCAAAGGGTCATGAATGATCACACCATGCATATGGACAGATCTTACAAGGAGCTTGGCCCTGTTCCCAGATGTGGCTGGTTAAAGGATAAACAGCCCTATGACGAAGCAGAGAGTGGGCATGGGTAATTACATCTTGGGACTCAGTGTTGATGTGGGAACAAACACATGAGATGAATCACATATATTTTAGGAAGTGCTCAGATAGTTTACATTAACACTCCCAACAGGAATTCCTATTTTTATGCCCAAGGTTACCATTGATAAAAAGTGAGTATGAGACAAAATCAGAAAACCACTGATCTCACCCTAGTCAGGAATGATTGTGATTCTGCAACATAACTAATAGTCATGACTTAAGCAAGTACCTATCCTGTGGGTGCATTACAAATCAACAGACGGCCATGACAAGTGATGTCACCATCCAGAGGATGAAGGTGACAAGGGATGATGTCTTTCCAAGTCTCACTATTCTCGTCTCAAGTTAAAAAGCCTTCCTCTAGTCCAGAATTCTGCCCATGGCTCCTTGCAGGCCTTGCTGACAAATGTTTCCTTGTTCACCAACTACTCAGAGTCAATGATGATCAAAGACCTACTGTGCCCTCAGCAATGCTCAGTGCTGAGTCCATGTTAATAAAAGCAGCGAACAAAGGAATAATGAAAAGCTGAACTGCTCATTCCGCCTTGCCTTCCCACCTCTCCCCTCTTCAGACGTGAATTTTATCTGTAAGTCATATTTCACTTCAACAAAGTCTAAAGGTTTTATAACTGACTTAAGACATGCTCACTGCCACAAACTCTCCTGTCTGTGGTTCAAACTTAAGGTGAAATCTAAGTCCCACTGGATTTAAATGTGAAGGATTTAAAGACATATACTCTTTAAGGAACTCATATGTTCTTCATTTTTGGTTTTCATTTAAGAAACAGGAGAACAGTATCGCAACCCCACAACGATAAATTGGAGACCGGGCGAAGGGAGAGACATGCCAGTCAGAAGGCTGAGCAAGCAACAGGTCTTCAGAACTGGTAACAGGTAATGCTTCTACCAAAAGATCACACTAAGTAAGTTCTAGAAGACTGCTAATAGATGAAGGAAAGAGTCCCAATTCCAGGGAAAGACGGTGTTGACACTCAGGCAAGAACTAAGGGAAGCTAAGCTGTCTTCTAATTGCAGAAGTATCTGAGATACCTATTAACAGGTGCCGCCCAAGCACCTCCCCTAGACGGGATAAATCTAAAGTCTTGGGTGGTAAGCATTCAGTCTCTTTCCAAATTCTTTTCCACACTAAATTTGAAATATCATGGCATAGTTTGGCAGCCTGTTGCTAACCCAAATGCTAACAGTAAGTGGAACAATTTAATTAAAACCCCACAACTCTAAGCACATGTAAGCATAATTCCTTACTAATACATTCTAATCCAATTCGTAATGATGGAAAATACTTTTCTCTAAGTTTTTGGATCTCATCCACAGCCCTCGTAGGGTTGAGCACAGCCTACTTTACTTCTCATTGGTAGAAAGGGTAAACATGTTTACGACCTCCGAGGGGTGCTGTGACTTCCCATTTATTGGGGTTTATAAATCTTGTGAGTGTTCTGAAAAATCAAGTATAAGCTGACACTCTTTGTAGCACCCTGTTGGAGCTTAATACATATTCCATTAAAGAACAAAGACAACAATACGGAAAAATCCACAAATTAGGAAGGCATTATCCTCCACCTCCTGCCACAGTGCTATCTGGAGACTGCATAGAACCTCTCATTAATGAGGGATTAATACCAACATTTCTTCTAGTAATACACATTCACATTTGCCCCCGAGGACATTCTGATTCCACAAACACAAAACCATGCCTTACCATCCACCCTGAGGAGAGTGAGACTCCTGCAAAGATCCTGTGCCCTGCTCCCCCCCAGCATCCCCCACCACACCCCTGCCTCCCTTCACATAGCTACTCCTTCATAAAGTGCTCACTTTCTCAAAGCCACCCCCGCCCCCCCCGGCCAATATCAGAGGCACTACTACACTTCCAGGCACAGCCTGCCTCTGTAGACTCCAAGCTCTCCTACCATCCCTGCTTCTGCTCAGGGGTGCCCCACCCTTTGGAGTACACGTCAGATCATCACAGGCATGAGATGCAGCTTTTCACCGTCTTCTAATAATCCATAAAGCTTTCGATTAGAAAAAGTCTTCAAATGCAATCATAACTGCTGAAGAGAATAATCCATTTATCAGGACCAGGGGCAGGAGTTGTGTGACACTCAGAGTAAATGTTACCATGGATTGTTATGGAGAAGGGTTAGAATTAGCATAAGAATACAGCACTGTGTCCCTGTGTAACCAGTTCTGAGCACCCTTTCTCCAAGGGCAACCCCCTAAGGGGGTAAACAGGCCACTGACCATGGAGCAACATGGCCACTGGGCCACTGGCCCCCCTGTTCTCCCTGCTGCTCTGTCCCTTACAGGTTCTGTACCATATCTCATTATACTGGGTTTTATTGGCTCCAGTCCCCTGTTCTGTATGCTTTGCTTTGACATGCATAGCTTAATTTGAGGAATCTGTGCCTACTGGGGTTGAGGTTTCACCAACAGAAAAAGGGGAAATCTTCGTGATTTTACTATTTTCACTACGAACAACAACAAAAAAATCCCGTATTTATTTCCCTTTTTGAAACGGCGCTAAGGAAACACGTGTGAGGCTGCCATGCACGGAGGCTGTACTTTCCAAACAGTAGCAAAAGACTAAAAGTAGAAAACCTTGATTTGCTCAAGATGTATATGACTTCCTCTCCCGTTTCCTTTCCTTACCACCCAAAGCCAAGAGAAGTAGTACATGGTGAACCCTTCGCAAGCTCACAATAGCACCAAGCAGATAAGCGTGGTACACAGTCTGTAGTCTACTCCCCAAAAGTTCCTACTGTCAAATCAAGGAATCAAACACCCAGTCCATGAATATCAACTAAGCTGCTAATCTACACCCTCAGAACAAAGTGAAGACTATGGATGATATAGGAACTGTGGTACACATTTTATGTGGGTACTAAAACGGAAATGAAGAGGAAGATAATGGGAAGACTATATAGCCAGAAATACAGAAACTTCTCACTGAGCTAATGGTCAGCTTTCCTGGTGGTCCAGTTAAGAAATGTGGGCCTCCCATCTCCTCATCACAAGAACAACCTGCTGGAAAAGAACCAGTCAACTCTGAGAGCTTGTGATTTATGATATTAAATGACTTCTACAGGACTCCTCTATACTATGTTGTAATCTGGCTTTATGAAATACAGCTGAGAGTCAGGATTAATGTACATGAACTAATTGCATCACTCCACAAAGAGGCATACATTAGATGACGGGACCATAAGGCAGGATTAACCAATTATCACAGCAGCCTAACAGATTTCATAGTAGCCCTTACAATGAGACAGACATTTCTAGACAGAAGACCTTTCTAGGAAAATAGTATTGAAATTGACATTTTGCATGAAAAGCTGAGAAATATGAGGGTAAAGAACTATTAGGAGCTTTTAATCATTAAGCCATGGGACATCGGGTGTGTCAAGGCAGACACAGAGAAGGAAGAAGGGTATTAGGCATACATGAGGAAGCGAGTGTAAAATAAAATACATTTTTTTCTTTTAATGAAAAGGATTACGGGGCAATCAAAAGATGAGGAGGCACCAGCCAGCAAGAATGAAATAGGGAAAATGAACTTGGCATTTGTTAAGAATAGAAGCATCACATCAAGAGCAAAGTCCCCACACAGAACACTAGGGTATGAGTAAGGTAGGTCACGGTATGCTCTGAATAGCTAGATAAAAGAAGAAAAATAATGTGGCAGGAAGTAAACCAGCCACAGGAAGGAAATAATAATTTCTTGAACATTAACTGTTTAGGGATGCTCAGCTGGAATACAAAAAAAAAAAAAAAAAAAAAAGAATAAAGGTGATGAGTCACTTGTAATATGGAGGAAGAATGAGCTAAAATGATGGGCAGTGAAATAAATGGACTGGAACAAATCTGAGAATCATTCTTATGCCCAAAGACCTTGCTTATGAATACAAGAAAAAAACAGGATGTGTGAACAACGATCAGGGAACCCCAAGGTTTAGAGTGTGGGAGACTAGAAAATGCGATGGTGGGTCAAACCCAATGTACATCTTGAAATAAGATGATGAATAAACTTGGTGGAACACCGAGTATGAATATAAAGGTGGCTTTCCAATGAAAAGAACTGAAGGACGAATGATGAGTCCTACAGTTGTTGAAACAGCAGGAATCATACATAACCAGATCCAGCCATAAGAGGAACAATGACTGAGCTGATTCCATCAGCATTCTCGTTTCTAATGGGAGAAGACAGAAGGTTGAAGGAAGAAGTCTCACTGGGCACCAAAAGGACAAACAGGAAGTAAGAAGATCTAGTCAGGGGAATGGATCAGAGGAATCAGAGGGCAGACAGCAGCTTCTGGGAAGAGGGCAGAGTAGGAAGCAGTTGAAGGAAATCTGTCATGCCCACCAGACAAACACAGCAATGACAGAGTCTGTCTGATGCAACAGATCTGGAACTCAGGAGTCTATTGAAGGCTTCCAACTTCCAGGCGGGAAGCCTTGGGTGGAAACTGTGGTTAATTTAGGTTAATTTCCTTCCTTAGTCCAGTCCTTCTAACCAAATCCCCACCCTGGCAAGCAAGTATGCAAGTCTTCCTGGGGAACTCTCTGTAAGAGCAGGGAAGGTGGAGAGTACTTCATATTCCAAGTACCAAAGATCTCTGCAGTGATTTAATTGCTTCTACTCACAGAGGCAGCCGCCATGTTTCCACTATGGCATTGTGTCTTTCCAGGGATGTAAGGGCAGCCACTTATGATTTCCACACATGTTTCACTGTCTATTGTTTTGGAGGGACACACATTGATGTCTAGAATGTTTAAACCATAGTATACATGAATGAAACC
Source organism: Peromyscus eremicus (assembly GCF_949786415.1). Lineage (NCBI taxonomy): Eukaryota > Metazoa > Chordata > Mammalia > Rodentia > Cricetidae > Peromyscus > Peromyscus eremicus. The sequence continues at coordinate 69,399,574 of NC_081428.1, forward strand.
AGACAGGCATTACCCATGCTCAGGAGAGGGTGGGCACTCACAAGAAATATCTGACTCTTCAAGTGTTGATTGATCTAAGGTTGATTACTGATACAACGACAAGCAAGGGTAGCACTCCCCCTCCTTACCCCCCAAAAAAACCAGAAGGAAAGAAAAATGCAGCAAAGTCTAGTGAAGAAGGGAACATATTTCCAGAAGTACCAATATATTTCAGTATAAAATGTGCATTTTAGCATTTTTCAACAGTAATAGAAAAAAATCACAAAACATAGTAAAAAAGGATAGACTAGTCAGAGTAAAAAATAAACCAAAGGAAACAATCTAGATAAAATACATCACAGTAAAACTATTTGGCAAAGACTGTATTTTCTTAAGGAAAAAAAACTTAAGAAAGATAAACAACGAATTTTTAAAAAGATCATAAACAAAATGCAGTTGTTGATAAGGAGAAAAAAAGAAAAGACCAACTCTATTAAAAAAAAATAACATAGGAAACAAAACATCCACTAGGCAGATCGAAGCAGATAGAAGAATGTCAGTGAGCGTGAAGATTTATCATTACAGAATACTAAAAGCTAAGGGACACAGAGAAAAGAACTAAAGAGAACTGAGCAGGGTTACAAAGGAACTTCTGGAACACTAACCACCATGAAGCAGACTAGCATGTGCATTATAGAAGTCCCAGAAAGAGAAGTATTTGAAAATTCATGACAACAAGACTATAAGGAAGAATTATTTTGGCAAATGAAAGGTTAAAATGTTTTCCCCCTCAAGTATAGCAAAATTGATGAATGAGTGACATAAGTTACATGTAAAAGGGGTAGAGTGGGAATACATCAAATTTCTCATCAACAACCATCCATGCAACAGGACAGAGTGACAAAGTGACACAGGACAGAGCTTCATGTAGTATTTAGATATGGCAAATCTGAATCTACTATCACACTTATAGATAGGCTTTTACTGAAAAACTGGTGGAACAGATCACTCATCCAGCCCGATGAATCACAAATTACCTGATGAGCAGCACTCACTATAGCAGAAGTAGTAAGCACATGCACAAAGGACAGACTCAGGAAGAAAATCCACCGGAAAGCAAACACAGACCAGCAGGGCCGTGAAGGCCTGCAAGGGAGAGGGCATGGTAAAGGTGGTCTCACAGTCCAGTCTAAGGAATAATCATGTTAACAATAGCACTCAAAAAGGTGGCTTAATAACCCATGAGATAAAGTAAGCAAGTTCTACTCAAGCTTTACCTGGTGTATATTTCAGGTAAAGCATATACATAGAGCATACTCTTTCTTTGATTGAAAAAAAAACCTTGAAAACCTTTCATCTGTATTACTTGATTTCCTTACATTTCTTCTTATAAGTAGAAAATATGTAATACCCTCTTAAATGAAAAAAAAAAACAATTCTGTCTTGATGAAGCCATTAAAATTAATGATGGGAAAGACAACAGGAATATGAACTTCCAAAAATTCAAAAGGAGCCAACTACAGGTTCATTTTCCTCGGGCCCAAGGAAAGTGTCTGGAGTATACCAGCATAGTTAAGTCATTCCCGATACACAAATCTGGCTGAGAGCCAACCACACTTTTTAACTCACAGTCAACCAGAACTGGCCAGGATCAACTTCCCCAGAGATTGTTTGACCACAGATTCTAAGCTTTCATCACTGACAACACAAATGTATCCTGGATTATTTTTGAAGGCTTGGTAAAGTTGGGTGTACATATATACTCCAGAGTTAAATCCTAGGAAGTTGAACTCATGTGAATTCATCATTTGTTTGTATTAACTTGGAAACATTACCTTGCTACATAGCCCAGGCTGGCCTGAAACAAAATTCTTCCTTAGAGCTGGGATTATAGGTGTGTGCAACCACACCTACTAGAGTAAACATGAAAATAGGAGGAGACTGGTTGTGGATGCTGTTAACCAGGAGCATGGCAAGTATAAAGCCCTGGGTTTAATTCCTGGCACCTTGAGAAAAGACAAGTGAGGAGGAGGAGCGAAACATTCAATATTCTCAAGGAATTACTGGAATAGCTCTATCAGCTCTGTCTTGCTATCCATGAAAGTTTACAAGTACAGATTTCCAAAATCTGCTCTGCTCGTCTAAATGCCCAGCCAGAGGCTGAATCAGAACAAAAAGCAAATAAGCAAAGTCTGACGTTCACTTTTAGCAAATCATATTGATCAAATTCAAAAAATTTCAAAGAACCCACCCGTCTGACTATACACACACACACACACACACACACACACACACACACACACACACACCACCTACCCACACACACCCCCACACTCACACTCACAGATCAATAAATATAAACATATAATGGGGGGAGAAAATCACTAAGCTATCCACCACCATACTGCTGTTCTTCAGCCAAGACCACTATCTACAAATCAATGGGGGCCCACTGACCTAAAAGGAAGAGGGTAATAGGTGAGAAGAGTATCCTAGGCCTTCTCATATACTTTCATGCATCAAATGTCTTTGTAACAACAACCTAAGGAAATGCACAATGAGTTTAGAGTAGGCTCCTGCTGGTCAATCTGTTCAAGATCCCACAACAGGCCCCACTACCACCATCTTGGGCTCAGCAGTGTAGACCTGTTTCTGTATCACTGTCCTCTTCCGCATCATATTCATGGGCAGAGGCAAAGGAAACCTCTGTGATGTTTCATCCAAACTCTGGTCAAGGCCAGGTGCCAGTTTCTGTGGGCTCAAAAATGAAGGTGGCCATGGCTGTGAACCTGAGGTCATTATGCCTAAAAATGTGTAAAATGGGCCAATAAGAAAGTGATTTTCGGCTGGGTGGTGGTGGTGCACGCCTTAAATCCCAGCACTCGGGAGGCAGAGGCAGGTGGATCTCTGTGAATTTGAGGTCAGCCTGGTCTCCAAAGTGAGTTCCAGGAAAGGCACAGCGCTACACAGAGAAACCCTGTCTCAACCCCCGCCCCCCCCAAAAAAAAGAAAATGATTTTCAGCCAGCATACACATATTGTTTTTAAATATATTGTTTTTAAATTCTTTTCAAAAAAGGTGAATTTGCTTATGTAATCCCAATTTAAGACAGGCATTGCGGGGGTGGAGTTTCTTCTTCCTTTTCACTACTAATTCTGAGCCTAGTGTTCACTTGGAAATGCCCACCTCTTTCCCCAGCTTTGCTGACCAGCTCTGTGTGGTACACTGCCCCACTCCCGACCCTCGCTCTCGCTCTGTCCACCCCCAACTGCCTCTTTGTGCAACATTTTTCAAGAGTACAGGAAGAAAGGCACTAAAAACAAATGTTAAGGGGAACGATTGCATTTGAATACGAAAATTTTAACAGTTGAACCAATCAGTGTTGGATAAAAATATATATATATTTTGCAGTGAAGACACTGAATAGACACAGCAAATGGAAGTGTCTGGCCTGAGTAAACGAAAACAGAGAAGAGACCATCGAAGGCTACCAACTGCTCCACACTGGACAAGGAGGACCAAGCTGCAGGTTCAGACCACAGTCAGGCCAAGTCAAAGGTGCTTTCCTCGAGGTCATGGAAAGATGAGACAAAACGTCACATCGAAGGCCAGGTAAGTGCCTGGGGAGCTTGGGAAGCTACCATACAATGTAGGACTACGTGCACGTGGTTTGCCCCCTCTATGTGTGGTACATGCTCCTGTGTGTGTGTGTGTGTGTGTGTGTGTGTGTGTGTGTGTGTTACATCTACTCTCTTTGTCCATCACCACTGCTTCACTACATATGTGACCTTTTTCTTACATGCATTAAAAAAAAAAAACAACAACCTACCATTTAAAAGAATAGAAAGACCTAAAATGTATGATGTCTAATTTCCTGAAAAAAAGACCTGTTAAAAGATATTCTAAAATACCTTAAAAAAGGCATTCTGTGCTCTCATCCAAGTGATGAGCAACACTGTGTACCTGCTCATGGGCTGACTGGAAAGAGAATTCATAGACTGTGACAGTAACTTGGAGCAAAGCCCAAAGGTTGAACACTCGGATTGTCAGACTGAGGAGGCCAAGTTCTGAGGCTAAAGCACCTGTAGCATTATATGTCTACCTACTGAGTGTATTCATTTGACTCTGAACCAGGAAAGAACAAATGAATACATGGACTGTCGAGGGGCCAGTACAAACTTTACAGGCAGAAAAGTTCAATTCATTCTAGCAAAAAAAAAAAAAAAAAAAAAGCAAACCAAATCTCCCATTTGTGTTCAGATTCATCTTTCCCATAAAAATGTGAATTCTCAAGACAAGAATACTTCTTTGCACTAAATACTTTTTTGCTTTTGTACGGAAGTTTATGCAGCATATATCAAAAATGCAAAGAGCCGCCGGGCGGTGGTGGCACACGCCTTTAATCCCAGCACTCGGGAGGCAGAGCCAGGCGGATCTCTGTGAGTTCGAGGCCAGCCTGGGCTACCAAGTGAGTTCCAGGAAAGGCGCAAAGCTACACAGAGAAACCCTGTCTCAAAAAACCGAAAAAAAAAAAGAGAAATAAATAAAAATAAATAAATAAATAAAAGTGCAGAGAGCCAAGCTAAACTCCAGGAGGACCTGTTCTTGCCGGATAGGGCATGCAAGCCTTTACTCTGCATCAGAGAGCCTTACAGCTTAATAGAGGGCTAAGAGGAGGCAAGTACACCCCACAAGCAATCAACATTGGGGAGGTGGCATGGCCAGGAGGAAAGGCTTCCGGGTGAGAGCTCTGTCAGAACCAGGGTATCTACAGACACCTCTTGGGGTCTCAGTCTCCCCATTTCCAAAGAGGGTCAGGAATTCATTCCTTCAGTGAGTGCTTGAAGTGCTCTAATTGAGAAATCTGGCCCCAGGCTTGGATTCAATGACCACCCAAGTCCCTTTCAGCCTTGAGGATCTTGCAGTAGTCATTCTTAGTAGACAGTCTTCTGGCTCTGAGCTGAAAATCTGGCTGGAAAGATAAACAGACTTCTACATAAAACACACATTTACCAGCTATGATTTGGAATTGGCAAGATGAGGCTTTACCAGAAAGAAGAAGAAAACGTACAAAACCGTTCCCAGGGATCACCCTGCATCAGCTGCCCTGAGCTCTATGGAAAGGTGCTGAGGCACAGGCAGAGCAAGGTCGCCACTCTCACACCAGACTCACTCCCGCCCGAGAGGAGGGCACGGGCATCATTTTTACGTTACCGAGAAGCTCGTACGAAGAGCTTCAAAAACAACACCCTCTCCCTCCCAGATTTGTCCTTTTCCACTTGGCAAACACTGCTTTATTTTTTCTCAACCTCCCTTCTGTTTTAGAGAACATAAGCCAGCATGGCGACAGGCTTCTTGTTTATTTCCTTCCTCTTCAAAAACAAAGCCATGGCTTGAGTACACCCAGCAAAGTCCACAGAGAAAGAGACTGTTTGTCATTTCCATGAAAGCCCCGTGAACAGGACAAGGACTCCACTTTCACTGATTGTATTTGGCTCAGTACTGGCAGTTCTAGCCAGGGCAATTAGACAAGACAAAGAATTAAAAGGGGTGAGTCCAAACTAAAAAAGGAGGAAGACGGACTGTGCCTGTTTTCAGACACAGTGAACACACACGGACAAGCCCAAGACTCTAGAAAACATTATTAAATTAATGCATAAGTCAGTAAAATTGCTTGATATAAAGTCAACATATAAAGGTAAGTAGGTTATTTATGTTAACAGTCAACTCTGAAAAAGAAATCAAGAAAGAAGTCACATTCATAATAATTCCAAAAACAAATAAATTGAAGTACAATTTTTTAACGATATGAAAGATGTTCACAGTGGAACTATCCAACGCTGATATAAGTAAAGCAAGGAGCAATTAGTATAAAGATCCTATGTTCATGGGTTGGATGGTTTTTAAATGGAACCCATGGACAAAACTCTATTGTTACTGCGATTAGGAGCTTCACATAGTACCTATCATAACCTTATTACTATCATTGCTATTATTTGCTTTACACACTATCAGTAGGAATATCAAAGCATCATCTAGCTATTTCAATTAGCACCTTGAGACATGTTGGCACATTATTATCTTTTTAAGGCGGTGTGGTTCTTTCAAAAAGGTCAGCTAGGACCTCGTGTGATCTGCCCAGTCCCTAACTTAGAACCTACTTCTCAACTACTTTTCAAACAGCAGATATTCAGCCAATCCTTGGAGCAGAAATATTCAAAATATAGCACAATAGATTTAATAACAATCCGGGAAAGATAACAGAAGGGAATTTTAAAATTACGTCCATTGACCAACACATAGAGAAGTGCCCCAATAGAAAACAACAGTATGTAAAAAGCAGGCAAGACTATTTCATTAAAACATGACTAAACCTCGTGAAGATATACTCCATGAGAATCCATATGGCTTATGAAGCCTTTTCTCTTTAAGCCTCTGTTCGGTGGTACTGTCCTGAGGAGGTGACACTGACCAAGGTCACTCTCGAAAGCCACCCTGTGCCTGCTTCCCCTAGTACACACCCCACCAGAATGTGCAACGCTTGTACTCTGTTTACTTGCAAGTTCCACAGCGTACAAACTGCTTGCCTTTCGTGTCATAGGATTTCAAGTGCTCAGATCATATCTACATTGGAACAAAGACTATCTGGGAAACAATTGAGTAATTTCTACTTCGCTCTCCCAACCTAAACTTCAAGAGCAGGGACAAGAGAACAGACCCTACACTCTTCCACCACATTCCTCGTGGAACACGGTGAACGCATACAATGGCAGACCAAATAACAGAACAAACCACAAAACAGTCACCAACATCAACTCAGTGTCTCTGGTCTGTGGTGTAACTCACAGGTTTCTGATGCTTGGTTGTGCACAGGCAAACTCCAAACACCATTCCATCTCATCTGAAAAATCACTGTTTCTCTGAGACAAGTTCTTGATTTGTATCTTCTCCATATCTACATTAACATCACCTTATCTGAGAACGGCAATCTTTATAATTTTATCATTTTTCGGTCCTGACATGATATCTTCAGACTTAAGTGGGGGTGCTGGACATGAGCCACCTTTGGTCAGAGCAAAAATCTCCTTCTCCAGCAAGAATCCACAGTTCTCCATGTAGCTGGAGTTAGTTACTTTGTAACCTGTGCTCTCAAGAACATAATGCTCACATATCACTTATGTACACCTATAACATTCACCTTCGAGCATCTAGAAGAAAATGCCCTGCGGCATCTTACTATTGCTTTTGTGAAAACAATGTTGCTGCCAGTGAGGGCCCACGTTGAACAAGCAGAGCCTTAAATATCACTCTTCCTCATATTGAATACAAAGCTTAAGGACAGAGAGGAAACACGTTTTTTAAGGCCTGGTTTTATGCCAAAAAATGTAGACTTCTCAAACAGCATTTCTTTAAAAAAAAATCATCTTTGGTTTTAAAATGAAATTAGTGGGTAATATTTTTCCATGGCTTCAGAGCGCAAGCCAGTAGAACTCTGAGAAGCATGGCTTGGGCATTTTGCATTAAAGCATGGTAACTCCTTGTAAGTTGCAAAGTCCTCTGTAGACTCTGGGTAATGCTCATCAACACAGAAACGGTCACTGAATTCCCAGGCATCCTCAAATGTCTTACAAATCCAACTTCCACCACTGCTCTTACCTGGACTTTGAAAGCACCTTCATCCAGTGGTGGAGGAGGAGGGAAGTGTCCAGAGCCAGGTGGAAGGGTACCGGGATCATCTAAAGGTGGAGGTGGGGGTGGGAGAAAGTCACCTACGGAAAGGAAATACACGAAACGTTAACAGGTAGGCCGTTTCATAGCCCTCTTTAAAAGATACACCCGCTGGCAATTTACTGTGATTGTTTTAGACCAATTTGTTTGCCTTATATAGAAATTAGCCTTTCTTAGATAACTTTGGTTTAATTAATAGCCTTAGCTTTCATAGGGCAAAAAGCCTATAAAATTTCATATTTCAAAATGGCATAACAGTTAGTTTAGTGGGGTCAAGTACATTAGGCAAGGTTGGGGGGGGGGGGGTACTAGGGATACTGAAATGTATTAGACTTTAACTGGCCTTAATAAAATCCTATTCAAGCAGAGGAAGAAAAGACTTGTATATATGTAAGGATAAGAAGAAGCTCAAGTATGAGGAAGACAAACTTTTGGAAGTTAACTGAAATAAAGCTTACGTACAGGCAGGGCAAAGGAGGCTGTATTATCATCACCTTGAACAGTATGACCTGGACCACAAGCCCGCTCCAGGCAGTAAGGCAGGAGAATGCCAGCATACAAGTCATGTTGAATGAAATCAACTACAACATAGCAAAACCATAGGACTCCACCTAACAGTAGGGGTAAGAGAAGCTAGCTAGGTGATAAACGACTACGTGATTCACACCCAGGAAGAAATGTAGCTTTCATTGTGCACACTAATGACCACAGGACAGATGAGGGGACACTTGACCACAAGGCAGATGGTGCAGATATCAATACATTCAAGATATAAGAAGGTCCCCAACCTCTTCAGCCAACAAGAATGCATGTGGAAAAAGGTATGTGTCCACTGATGTCTAAGGCAAACATCCAAAGCTGTATGGCATGTTACAAAATATTTTAAATGGGTTTAAAACACATTTAATTAGGAAAAAAAAGACACCAGATTTTTTGTTTTTGCATTTTTGTTCCCCCTTGGAAAATGCAGCTTTGATGCTCCATCTTGAAGCATTCTTTACATGTAAGTGGCTGGTCTCAAATCTCAGCTTTTCAACAATTAGCGAGCTATAGGAAGCAGTCTCCATAGCCAAATTAGTCACTTTTGGATAACATCAAAGTGTCACAACGTGGGTATCTGGGGGGGAATGTCAGTCTAGGAATGGAAAGAGGAGTCCTGTGAAGGATGGTGAGTCAAAGGGACTCTGAAACACCTGGTCTCCACTGCCTTTAAAAGCAAGTGCTACACTCCAAGGGACAGCTATCAGCAGCCAGGTCTAAACCCTGCCACACTCAGCCGCTGAGGACATTGTCCCCAGAGCCATGCAGCCTGGGAGGCTGTCCCTCTGTAGCTGGCAGTGGGTTGATTTTCCTATCTCCCTCCCAGTCAGGCAATCACTCTCTATCAAAACACTTCTCAAACCTCCCAGTTCATCAGGACCTCTCAGAAGAGGTGTTGTAAAATGCAGACTGCTGGGTTGCACTCCCACAGGTACTGACTTGGTAGCTCTGGGGGAGGAGGAGGACCACAATCTGCATTTCTAAAGAGCCCAGGTAATTCAGGGGGCATCAGCTCTTGGCCCATACTTCAAGTTTCACTGTATTCTGCAAAGTACCCTCTACTCCTGCATAAGAACCCCAAGATTCGAAAGGTTCCAAAATTTGTGCCACTTACTGTATTTCCTACATCTCTGACTCTCTCTTGAGGAACAATTTTCTAAACATCCTTATTATTTTAGAGTTACAACTCAGAAACCTCTAACAACTCCACCATCCACTGGCCGCACACCGGAATCTCCGAGAAAGCCACCTAAAACTACACGTGTCCAAACTATCTCCTGGTTTTGGTTCAGGGAGAACCCTCAGGACTAGGCATAATGTATGGTACCCGTGTTTCTTTAAAACTCAGGGGACTCAACTTGCAGCTAGAACTGAGAGAGTCTGGTGTGGTTGGACACATCGTAAAAAATATCCACTGACTGTTTAGGAAAATGAATCATCACAAAATCCTCTTCTACCTTACACGAGAATGGATAAGGTTTTACGGGATGAAGCCATGACTAGGTCATTCCCTTCGTAAGTTTAGATTCTAGTGTTCTCTCTGGGCCTGTCTTCCAACCTCTTTAAAGCAATATTCTGAGCACCTTCGGATCCAACCCAAATTATCAGACCATCAGACACTATCAAAGCTGGCAGAGTTCTTGGCATCCTTATCATAAAGGGCGAATGAAAGGCACACAAACAGACCAAAATGTCACATAAAATTAACTTAAAAAATAAGGTTCAGCCCTCTGTCTCTGAGGTCCCATATACATTCTCCCTTACCCCATCTCTCTAAAAAAAACCCTGAAATATAGAGGTACACAGGCTGGTGGTAACCCTGGAAGGATTAAAGGGATAGAAAAACTGATTTTTTCAAAAGAGAAATAATGTAAAAACAACAAAGATCCTAATCCTAAGCAAGATCATGTAGGTTTTTAAAATCCAGCTGCTAACCTTTCAACCATCAATTACTAACTCCAACAAAGATTTCAGTTCTGCAAGTCCAACCATCAAAGGTTGGTTACTACATTCTACACTGAGACTCACATTTTAGAATTATATATAACAACTAGTAAAAGTCATGCTAATATGGCAAGAGGGTGGGGCACTGGAAAGGGGAATGCACTGGAGGGGGAATGCTCTAGAGAGGGAATGCACTGGAGGGGGGAATACTCTAGAGAGGGGATGCACTAGAGGGGGGGGATGCACTGAAGGGGGAATGCGCTGGAAGGGGAATGCACTGGAGGGGGGATGCACTGGAGGGGGGATGCACTGGAGGGGGCAAATGCATAAGCTACAGTATCTGGCAGAACTTGGACAACTTTTTGAAATCATTCTAGGAATTACGGCAATTCTGATATACAGACGAGCATCCACTAGATAAACATGCTCAATGCTACACACATGCTAAGCCTACAGAATCTGTATTATCATGGAGAAACTCGACAGTGAATTCCTTAGAGAGGGAAAATGCTAAGTTGCCTCTAACAAGCTAAACTGTGCAACTAAAGAGCACGGTGGGAGGAAAGTTTTCACTTGTCAATGTCGTCTTCATTTATACTTTTTCCTCTTGCTTCAAGTTGAGAGAAGAGACACCCAGCTCCTTGTCCTTTCCTCTCAAAGGACTCTTAAGTTTGTGTTTCAAGTTTGGCCCCCACCATCCCTGAAGAGACAGAAAGCACCTTTGAGTGCCATGGGGACAGTAGTTCAGCATCCATATAAGGGCAGAGGGAGAGAGATTGTGGGCAGGCATGGACCTGTGAGCACAGGTATATGCAGAACCTAGGCCATTACCAAAGGTTTAGCTGAGCAGTGCTTTTCAAACCATCAGAAAGGGCTGTGACATGGCAGGCCAAGAGAAAAGCCGAGGATTTGTCTCATTCCAGGAATCACTCTGGGTCTTCTCAACCTGTGGCCTCCTCTGTCCTAACTAAAAATATGAACTTGTACTAGAGATGAGGCTTTTCCACACGCTTTTTCTAGTCTGTCTTTTCTCTGACAGGGGTAGGTTGCCAAACAGATGGATCCAGACACTCCTATGAGAATCTCAGTCTTCCTCCTCTCCCTCCTTCTTTGGGACTCTAAGGGTGAGCATGTGCCCCTCCTCCCTCAGCTCCCTGTGTGGAACACTGTACCTCATGGGTCTCAGTCCTAGAAAGAAGTACCCATGGGAGATCTTCCTCGGGTCTCTTGTTTCAGACGTATACAGTGTCTGCTTTCTGGGTTGGACTGGTCAGTGGTTCCTGGAGCACCCTTCTCCACTCCAAAGACCAGAGCACAGCATAACTTTTGGAGCTCAGCAAGTGTGGGGGCTCCTGAAATGAGGTTTTGTGGCAAGAAGGTAGGAAGAGAAAGTCTGCACATCACCTAAACACACCCACAGACCCACAGAAAGACTGGGCCCCTATACTGCCCTTACTAGCAGTGTCTGGATTCCTGCTCTCTGAGTGTACAACTCCTTTGGGGACCATCTGGGGAAGTGCTCACTATCAATAGAAATCATGGGCATTTCTGGTTGTCTGTCTTCATCATCATGAAAACAGCAACAATACCTCTCCCAGGGAAACAACCTCCACTGTGAGTAAGAAAATTGTGACATCGACGGCAATGCTGTTAGTGGCCATCTAGGCAACCTTAGCTTTGGGCTCTTAGATATACATGAGAAGACATTGGAACTAATCTTTGATTCTTTTTCCATCTTCGTTTTCTTCTATTAAACTAAATAAATTACTAATTCTGGTGGTACTGAATTCTCTAACAATGTGGACAATGTTATTTTTAGGAAAATAGTAAGGTTAAAATTACTAATGAAAAACATGTCTGAGGTGACAAATTTGCGAATTACCCTGTTTCGCATCTACTTTCACATATGGATGTATCAAAAATTCACATTTGATATGATTACATAAGTTTCTATAACTACCACCCATCAATTACAAACACCATATATGTAAGTGTAAAAATACAGATGAAACATACATTTTACAGATGTAAAAATACTCATGGAAGTATTCATGAGCATATAAAGAGCCATGTGTGCTCCTAGCAGGAACAGAAGTAACAGTAGCTAAAACATTCCTTTAAAATACATTGCAAAGGGTGTCAAATCCATAATCATATTTACAGGCTTTAATTCAGGGATATCCACACTCAATAAGTGATCCTGTGACAAAGTAAAAAAAGAAGCACGCAACAAGGCATGGTCTGAATCTCCATCATGGTGCAATATACAGAAAACTCATCCATATACCACTGCGTGCAAAGGAACTGCACGAAACTGCACGCTGGAGAGCAGGAGAGCTATCACGCTGATGGTGCTCATCTACTTCTATCATCTATTTATTCACTCTGCCCTCTGTGCACCAGGCATTACTCTAGACCAGTGGTTCTCAACTTTCCTAATATGCCGCAACACTTGAATACAGTTCCTCATGTAGTGGTGAATCCCAACCATAACATTATTTTCTTTGCTACTTCAGAACTGTAATTTTACTATTACTATGAATTGTAATGTAAATATCTGGTATACAGGATATCTGATATGCGAACCCTGAGAATGGGTCATTGGACCCCAGCTTCAGAACCACTGTTCTAGACTCTAGAGTTCAAATGGAAAATTTTGCCCCCATAGAATTTACACTGTATCAAGAAAAGAGGGATGATTAAGAGAGAAACAGCTAATATGAGCTGAATGTCAAGTGGCAATGAAAATGCTGAAGAAATACGGCATGGAAGCGGAATTGGTAGGACGGTGGTAGGATGTCGCAGATTTAAAGAACAGAATTGAGAAATGCCTCACCAAAGTGGCATTTGGGCAAAAACTTAAATGGAGTAAGGGAGTGAGTCACGGAATATCTGGGGGCAGGATAGGAAGAATGTGTACATATTACCGAGTGGAGAGAAGAGCAGACTCCTCAGAGCCTTACAGCATGGCGCTGCTTTTCGACAGGGCTGCATGTAAAGAGAGCTTGCCTACAGCTTCCGGCAGAACTAACATTGCTCTGTATTCCCCTCCTTTTTACTTAATTCTATACAATAAATAGGAATTGTAACCTTGCGTTTTTTAAAGACTCAGAGGAATATACTTTGAAATGAATTGCAGAATCTACTCAAATCCAGCGTTTAATTTTAATGCATCACTATATTTACCCAAGCTAAAATTTAATGTGCTGTCATCTTTCTAAATAACTTAGCTCGAAATGCTCTTTGAGATTCTCAAATTAAAAGCAAGAAGACTTATTATCTTTAAAGAGGATGACGTCTCTCCACTTTTAGATTGGACCGTCTCCCTCCATTTTTAGCTAATACTGAATTTCTGGACTTCACTGTCTTCCACAGCTCTCTTGTTTAAATTAAGATAAATTCTCTGTACAGAGGTGAATACCAGCGTGCTATATCTAACTGAGCATACTCTACTTCTCTATCACATAGCAGTTTCAATTTGTTGAAAAAGATTCATTTTCTCAGTTGAAAACATGGAATGGATTTCACATAATATAAGAAGTGAAGGAGAATTTGGCTCTGAAAAATGGACTAGAACTGAATGCACTTTTGAATTCATCAAGTGTCACTTCTCTGACAAAAGCATAGTAATTGCTATCCAAACAACGAACCGCATCCATATATTTTTGACTTTCAAATATGGGCAATAAAAATAAGCAGGACAATGGGTCGAACTTGATGCATTAGTCTTCTATCAGTTAGCGAAACACCTTCAGCCCCAATACTAAAATGTGAAATTCTCAGCATGAAGAAAACTGAAATAAAAATTTGAAAGTCATGGTATGGGAAAAGATCCACTCAACATCAAAAGAGTGGAGGGAGGGATCTTAATTTACAGCTCAGAAAAGAAGCTGCCAAGTGAATGCTAGTATGCTGGAAGGGTCTCCCCAAACTACCCGATACTCCTAGAGACAGGCCATCCCCAGTAGTGCCCATCCAAAGCAGAAGGTTCCCTTTTCTTCAAAGGCAGCCACAGAGTCAGGGGAGGGGTGTTTTCTCAACACAATGCATTGGGTAACTGAACCCATTTCACCTCTGTTGATTCTGACTGTGGATGAGCATTCTCATCACCAGTGTACTGAGAAGCCCCGCAGTACAAATTCGGCTCCGAGTTGAACTGCCTGTCTATTGGTTTTCCCTACTAGACTAGGAAGGAGATGGCTGAAGGTCTGCTTCCTGTTCTATGAAGAATTTATCATCAGATTACTACTATTTACCAAGTATGTGCTGCCTATGCTGCATGTAGAGATTAGTAACTATATTTTACATATAAACCCAAATGAACTGTGAGTGAACACATGTATTTCTGCTAGAGTCATGTTTTGTCCTTTCCAATTATTGATGTAAGCTATGGCAAAACTACCTATCAGACTATCAGCGGATGCGAGGTCTTCTGCAGCCCTGGCAGCCTGGGCAGCCCAGGCAGGGAATGGTGCCAGTCTCAAAGGACCTCTCAAGCTTTGTTTTGCTGCTGCTGTTGCTGTTGATGTACTTCTTCCAGGTTGTTTACAACTTAAATTACCGAGCGTCTGTCTGCCAAGTGTAATGACTGAGTCCTGAACCTGAAATTAACATCTGGTCTAGGGGTATTTCAACATCCAGACAGGTTGCAACTATCTTCATGGCACTGGATTTTTCTTCACTAATCAAAGATCTGAGAATAGACGTTCACAAAATCTATAACAGTGGGCATCCAGAAAGTCCTACAAGTCCCCAAGGCATTTCTGGGATTAAGAGTCTCATCCCCTAAGGTAGAGATAGCAATGGAACAGGAAGTAGGGAATGGAGGTGAGACAGAATTCCCAAACACCTGAGCTAGGGATGTAGAAACAATCTGACCTTTACATTTTATTATTTATTTTTTATTTTAAATTTTATTGTACAAAGGGTGGCCAATAAAAACCATCACCATACATCAAGATTTACCAGACCCAGACTATAGAGTTCAATGAAGATGCACTTCGAGTTGGCATGCAAAGTGGAAGCTGTGGAGCTTCACACTAGAGCTTACACTCTCACTGAGTATATGTTATACACTTATCCACCACCGAAAATGAAAACTCTGTGACAGAGTTAGAACTAGGAAAGCAGCTTTACGCCCGCTTTGTAACCACTCCTGATATCTGCCCACCTTCAGTTCTTCCTTGTCCTCTGATATTTAGCTTCTCCTTTCTATTTACCCCCTGCACCCCCCTGCACCTTTGTTTACATGCTGTGCTAGTTGGGGTTTTTGCCAGCTTGACATGAACCAGAGTAAGCTGGGAAAAGGGAACATCAATTGAACAAAATGTGTCCATGGGATTTGCCTATAGGCATGTCTGCAGAAGAATTTCTTAATTCATGATTGATTTGAGGCAGGGGGTGAGCCCACTGTGGGTGATGCTGTCCCTAGGTAGGTTGTCATGGGGTATGTAAGAAAGCAACCTCAGAGAACGAGGAGGAAGGAGACCGTAAGTAGCATTCCTCTATGGCCCCTGCGTCAGTTCTGCCTACAGGTTCCGTCCTTGCTTGAGTTCTTGCCCTGACTGCCTTCAGTGATGGACTTTGATGGAGAGGTACAAGATGAAATCAACTCTTTCTTTCCCAAGGTGCTTTTGATCATGATGTTTTATCAAAGCAATAGAAACCTAACTAATACATTTATACATATATTATTGGTTTGGTTCTAAGAACAGGAATACATTAATGAGGAAATAAGCATTGGAATCTCACATATATTGCCATCTACCACATGAATCAGAAGGAACCACTCTAGAATTCTTAAACCAGAATCTTTGCATTAGGGAGCCAAAAACAAGTATTTTGCAAAGAATCCTGGGAGATTTTGATGTGTATTCCTAGTTAAGCATCACTGATAACTGTGAACAACTGTCTGAGGTTACAAACAGGAAAGAAATGTTAAATGAAACACAATTCTCAATAGAATTGAGACTAAAAAAACACATATTAGGATGGCAACTGATGAAGTCCAAATAAGTTCTACATGTTATTAAGTTCTATATGTTCATTACTTACTTTGGGTAGATTTACTCTAATCACACAAGGTGCCAATGTTTGAGTAAACTAAGTAACTAAGAGTCATTGACGTGAGTTTTTTAATGTTTCTGTAAAGTCTGCAATTGTTTCAGAATAACAAGCTAAAACTCACTTCTAAATTATAAAGAAAAATAAGTTATAGAACTAACCCAATCATTCGATGCTACAGATGGAGGATTTCTGTGCCAGTTTGATGAATAGCCAAAGAGTAGAGAATATATACTCTGACCCAAACTCTCCTTATCTCAAAGCTGATTTTTAAAATGGTCCATGGTGGATTTGGGGTGAGGAACTGAAATTTCTAGGGGAAATATAAAGAGCCAACCCTTCTTACAACTCCCAAAGGCTGAAGAAGACCATTGGAGGGGGTCCCCAGTAGATGCTTAGGAACATGGGAAAGATCTCCAACAAAATGCAGCCTGAATGCAGCATGGATAGGCTGATAAGCCACACCCCACAACCACAGGCACAGAAATCCCCCAAAGCTCCATTTCTCCATGCTGGTGGTCGTTCCTCTACCTCAGGAAACTCCAGACATAAACGGCGACAGTGGCAGGAGCCCTCTGCGGTTTCTCCAGTCTTCATCCCTCATGCACTGCAAGTTCTTCTTGCTGAGAAATTCTTGTTACTATTTATATAAAATGATGCCAACCATTACTCACTCGTCTTCAACCCTGCCATTTATTTCATCAAGCCTGAAGCTTAGCAAATGCATAAATGCTATAAAAATAATCAAATAGAGACACTCATTTCATTTCAAGGTGGTTGTTTTTTGGCATGCATTTTCCCCCCACAGGAATACTGGAGCTGACAGGTACTTGCTCTAAAAATTTACTTCACCACCTGCTAGCTGAAATATTGCTTCCATGGATTTATATTGTATTAAAAGGTCACTGGCTGTTTAAGTCTTAAACAGTTTTAATCATTCTAAAAGTCTCTTAACAGTAAGAAAAGGAAGCTCAGAACAAACAGCAGCAGGGACTCTAATTAAAAGGGCCAATTCATCTAATTTTATTTGGGGTTAATTATTCAGGATTCACTCTTTGATGTGTAAGGAATAGCAATTAGTAATTTTAGTGATTTGAGAATCATTGGAGGTGTAATCAGTTAAAATGAGTGAGTGTTTACAACACAAGATGGTGAATTAGTCTCTCTCAGCTGGAGAACAGGAACATTAGACTCTGGGAGATGAAGGCAAAGCCTTTCCAACCCTAGTAAGAACAGTCACTTCAAAAATCAAACACATGGCAGCAACCATCTAGCACCATTTCTCTGAGCCACACTAAGCCGCAGAAGGTTCCCGAAACTGCCTTTAACCAGGTCACTTTTGTACACTCTCCCCAACCATTTTCCTCTGACTGCCGTGTTGCCGCCATGGTAACCATAAATGTGCACCATAAAAAAGAAACTCTAAATGGGTAAGCCATTTACAAACAACACAGACTGGTTGTTCTCTTGGAGCTCATTGATCCTATTCCATATTTCTGATCACTGAATCAGCTGAGCATCACCGACTAAATTTATACCCCAGTACTCAAAATCTGACTTAGATATGCTAGCCTCAGACCTGCTGACCTCATTCTCTGTCCTCTATTTTTCTGTTTCTTTCATTACAATTTTTCCCGACCACAGACCAAAAATGCCTAATTTTTTTTTGTTCCAGCCATCTGCTCTGAATACAAGGAAGCCACGTTAAATTGCACTCAATATTCTTCTTAATTTATTCACTATTCTTCATCTCTACTGCCACACAAACATTATACTTAATGCATAGCTACATCATACTTAGACTAAAGAAATGGTCTGAATGTTTTCCATTCTTCCCAAGCCAGCACTTTCCAAAGCACCACCTACACATGGCCAAATCAAAGTCTCCCAATGATGTCCTTAAGCGTAACCAAAACAGTCCTAAAACAGTGGGACAAAGAAGGAAGACTTCACTTCCAGATTTCACAACTTTGCACAAAACTATAGGAATAAAATCAAGGTGGTTCGGGCAAAAGCAAAAAATATATCCTCCAATGGACAGAATGGACAGTGCAAACACAAGCCCTCAGACTTGTGGCTGATAGATCCTATGGCAATCCGGCTAGAGTCTGGGCAAAGACTAGAAGCATGTGAAAGGCCTTGTTTGGGGTTCCCCAAGGTTTGCCAAAATCACATTCTGGATAGAAGGAGTCCTGTAGCTAGATGAACCATCTTTAAGAATACAGAGGAAACTGACAAGCTTGGTGGGTTACGGTCCCACCACCCCAACTACACTGACCAGTTAGCATCTTTTAGATGTGAGCAGTTTCTCTGGAAGTCGTAAGTTCCACGCAAATTTCTTCTGGTTGATCCATGTTAGTGTAAAGTCATAGGTACATGATAACCTTACATGTGTATATAAATGAAAATGTCCAAATCAGGGTAGTAACCAGTTCCATCTCCTCAAACCTAAACACTTCCTATGTGTGGAGAACTTCTGGACCCAATCATTTTGAAATACATCAGAGAAAACTATAGACTTTAAGGCTACTACGCTGTAAAGCATAGTACTACTACTAAAGCTGTCTTCATCTTAGCTATACTTTGATGACCCTTACCTATCAGCTTTCCCTCTCACCAGGACCCTTCCAATTCTCTAGTGACCCCATCTCACAGTCTTCTTCTAGGAGACTAATTTATTTTAGTTGTTACAAATGACTAAGAAAATGGATTTGCCTTCTTGTATCTCTTTGCAGAGCACAACTTCTAATCATATTGCTGCAAAAGATGGGGTTTCATTTTTTATAGAACTATTTATGCATTCTGCATCACCCCCCCCCATTCATCCACTGACAGATTCCTGGTTGAGTCTGGTCGGATATTGTTGAATATGCTAGAATAAGCATATGAGTACAGCTATCTGCTTGACCTAACGATTTCATTACCTTTGGTTATATCATCACTAATGAGATCTCTGGGTCACATTTTAGTTTAAGGAAATCACAACATGGTCTTGCTCAGTGGGTGTATGAATTTGCACTCCCAATAACACTATGCAAAAGTTACGCTTTGCCACATCCTCACCACCATCCATTACTGCTCATCTGTAATAGCCATTTTAATAGGTCACATGATTGCTCATTGTTTTGATTTTTTATTTCCCTAGTGATAAGTGATGTTGAAAATTATTCTGTATATTTGTTGACCATTTACCTATCTTCTTTTGAGAAATATTTAGTCATTTTCTATGGTTTCAGTGGGTTATTCCCATCTTTCCCTTGAGTGGTATTTTCTAGATATAAATCTCTTCCCAGATAAATAGCTGTAATGTTTTGGGATTTTTCTCTTCTTATTCTTCTGGGTGTCTAGCTCCTTACTTCATTGACTGTTCTTTGTTGTGCAGCCTTTGATTTTGAGATTATCTCATCTTTTCAGTCTCATTTTTGTTGCCTCTGCCTTCAGGGTTTTATTAAGAATAAAAAAAAAAAAACTTTGCTTAGACTAATGTGTTGAGTTGTTTCTCATATGTTTTCTCTAGTAGTTTCACAGTTTTAAATTACATATTTAGATCCCTGACTTACTTTCCTCAGCACCATTTACTGAAGACAATGTCTTTCCTCCAATAGATGGTCTTCTTGATTGTGACAAGAATCAGTGGGCTATACACATACAGAGTAACTGCTGGGCTCCCTCTTCCATTCCCTCTGTCTATATATTAGCTTCCTGCTGGTACCCCTGCTGTTGAGTTTCCGCAGCTTGGTAGTAAGTTTTGATTCCAGGCACTCTATGCCTCCTACTTTGATTATCCTTCAGGGGTGTTTTGGCTAATTTGGATATTTGTTGTTAACATAAATTTTAGTATTTTCTTCTGTTCTACTTTTGAAGATTGTCATTTGTATTTTGATGGGAATTATACTGAATTTGAAGACCACTGAGTTGCCACAGTCATTGACAATATTAATTTTCCAATTTATAAATCGACAATACTCCCATTTTGTGAGTCCTTATGAGTTTCTTTCATTAATGTCTTATGACTTTCATTGTACAGATCATACATTTTTTTGCCTAAATATTTTCCTAGTTGCTTTTAAATTTTGTAGCAATATTGAGTAGGATGGCTTCTTCCTTTACTCAGCCCATTGCCACTCTGGTGATCTTTTTGCTTCCAGACCCCAAGGACTTGCTCATTCATACCTTTCTAGCAGAAAAACCTAATCAACCATTTTTTGTTTTGTTTTTTTTTGTTGTTGTTGTTTGTTTCATGTAGAAGCCCAAGTTTTTCGTGAACATGCAGACCACCTTCAATCCTAGACAGACATCCTTAGCCACCCCACAGACTTTCTCTACCTACAACTCTCTACAACACGTCTACAGCATGTAACATGGGCACTGTATGAGAAATAAGGAGGCATTTACCCCACTGCACTGTGTCATCTTTGACAACAGCTCACATATAAGCTTCATATTCTATTGCAAAGCACCTCTTCTAATGGCTTATACAACTGAGATCAAAAAGAGTTGAAAAATGTTTGCTGAGTGTGGACTTGCATTTTTTTTTTCAAGTCGAATCTCAGCGACCTAAGTTAGTTCTTAGAGAAACAACTTCAAAGAAGTGCATGGCTACTGGCCTAAAAATCCATGGGAATGTGGAGGTGGGGTGGGGCACAGAGACAAGACAAGAAGAGGGCAAAGGGTAAGGTGTGTAAGAGAATGCTGGTGCTTGACTCTGAAAAGCCTCATCTGAGAATTCAGAACTGCCACAGAAGAGTATAGAGGCATGGGCTTTTCCTGAGATCACGTTTACACACCCATACTTTCCCCATATAAGACTTTCCAAACCAACCTGACCTAGCTTCCTCGTTTGTTGTTTTCTTATGAGAATGCAACTCAATGTTCTATCCAGAAGGAGAAGGTGGGGATGAGGGAAAGAGAGGGGAAATGTGAAAACTAAACAAAAGATCCAATAGAAGAGATCCTAACACAGCTCTACAAAAGGAGTTCCCTTGTCTCCCCAGGATGTGAGGACTTGAACACAGAACAGAGGCAGCCCTGCAAAGGTATGGCAAGTCATGTCAAATCACTTACAAGCTGCAGGAACTTGGGCAAATCATGAAATTCAAAGTCTATACTCCTTTGCAAAATGAGAATAACAGTGCATGCCTTAGATATTACTTAGGGTTGTAGTACTTTTAAAACTTGGGTGTACTATATAAATACACATTATTTTTTTACTATGAGAGAATTTTTTATGTAACTTAATGATCAATCCTTTTTTCACAAATATTTAGAAACACAAGTATATAATGAAATATGCTAAGCTCAAGATGGATGGCCCTCAGTTTACCATGGTTCCATGGACTCAAGGGCAAAGCTGAAGAGACAGAAAAGAAAAAAATGTGTGAGGAGAGGCAGCTAGACAAAATCCACACTGCTCACAGCTTGGTTCTCCTCAGAATGTCCACATCACAAAACTGTTAGAGAAAACATCCAGCCTTGCATTCCCCTGGGCTTGGGTACGTATGACCAGGCAACTCATTTTTCTTACACAGTTTGTAAGATGTAACAAGGAAACATGACATACACATAGAACAGCTTTGCCATCAAAAATCAAATAAACTAGCCAAACCAAAACCCAAACCAAATCTGGTGGCCAAACGGACATCCCCCAATGTCCTTTGTAAACCCTAAACTGCATCTGTCACCCCATGTTGCTCTATAAAGCATAACCCAACATCTAAACTTGGTCAAGTCTTGCATCCAGTAGAAACTTTAAAAGAAGTCCAAGATCTATTGGACTTTTATCATCCAATTATCGAGACAGAATAAAGACTTCAAGAGTTAAGAAATGACCTGAAGAAGCAAGTTTTGTCCTTAGGGAGTCACTCCTTACATTTCATTCACTTCACCTTCCTCACTCAAACTCTGAGGTCCTGTGATGGGAGACAATTCCAATCAGCAACATCGGATGACGTATTCTGGCACCAAAGTTCAGGCACCTTGCTATTTTAGCAGACTTGTTCCACCAGCCCAAAGACATCATTTAGCTGAGTGAGGAATTCCTTCCTTCCTTTTACTTCATTTGGCCAGCGGCCTCGAAAGGTCTATCATTCTTTAGCACAGTGGATTTATTGCACCCCTGTTTTCTTCCAACAGTAGCTGCAGTTCTCCAAGTCTCAAGTTCAGTGAGGTCAGCCTTGGCATTCAAGGGTCTCCCTGTGTCTCCTCCTTAAGAGCATTTGTCCCAGGTCCATTTGCCAAGGACATGGTAGCAGTTCCCTTCCCGGTACTTAAGTCTGCAAATACTACAGGGCTTCTTACAAAAAGATTCACCTTGTCAGTTGAGACTGTATGTAAGTCCATCTGACACTTCCTCAGCTTAATGAGCACTATGCAACACTATAAACCTACCAAATAATCAGGTTAGAAGGAAATTAGAACAGAATAAGAAAGTTCAACAGCCTAAGGTTCACATACAATTTCTAAATGGACAAATGCCCACTTTCTGCTCTTACAAATAAAGCTTTATTGGAACACAGCCATAAGCACTCAATTACTTATTATCTATGGTGACTTTCTCATTCCAATGTCAAAACTGAGCAGAGAAAATACCACACACCCCTAAAAGCCTATATACAGTGACTGTTAAGACTTATAGAAAAGCTTGCTGACCTTGATCTTGTTCAGAAACTCATTTTATAGAAAAGAAAATTTAGATACACTTATTATCAAAAAGTCAAAAACATTTCAAAGCAAGATATCTAAAGTTGAATCCGACATTCTGCACAAACACTGGGTAAACACTAGTTCTGCCTGTGTCCGTCAGGGAATTTATGTCCCTTTCAGATGGAACTGTGTTGAGGTAATTGTTTTAAGCTATAGTAGAACTTGAGAAATCCCTTTTCCAAAAAGGAGAAGTAGGCAAACAAATAATTTCGATGTAATGCTGCCTCCATTTTTTTCTACAGAGAATTACCACACACTTCATAGTTAAAAATAATGTAGGTTTCTGATCTTATTGTTTTATGAACAAAAGTCTATCTTGCATACCAGGGTATTAACATCAAAGTATTGTATCTAGAGAACTGATTTACTTTATGGAATTTCTGCTGGGAAGCTATTGTCTGTCTCACCATACCCAGCTTCTAGAAGTGGCCCTTATTCCTTGGTATACGGCCCTCTTCCTCCATCTTCAAAGCCAGCAAATACCCATTGGACCTTCCTCACGTTGTATCACTCTGAACACCTCTTCCTTGTTGTACCTCCCTGACTTGAAAGGACACGCCTGTGAATACTGGGCTCACCCAGACTGCTTAGCCACCTGAACTCCCTTTCAATTATGAATTCCTGTTTGCCACGCGATGAACCTATTCACAGGTTGCAGTGGTCGGGACCTGGCATCCTCCAACCAACCATTTCACCTGCCACAGAGGCCACGAAGGAGGAGGCTGCACAAAGCGTGACAAGCTGGAGAGGAACAATTCCTCAGTGTAGTGTAAGAGTCCTCCAGCTCACAGAACTGCCTAAGAAATCCTTCCTATTTTAGTTTATTTTGCTAAATTTCGATATTACTTAAATATTCTATTTTGTCCGTTACACATTGTTCTTCTCTTTGTGTGTCTATAATCTTGCTACCAAATTTAGAAAAAATCCATGTTAGATGTTAAGCTGAGGAGTACATTTCAGGAAGCAAAATTGGGTTTTCAGCTAAGCCAGTTCTTGACTCTACCTGTGGGCTGTGTTTCTTTAGACCACTGCATCAATTTAAAAAGAATAAACTTCAAAAAAAGTTTTTTGAGGCTGCCTCAAGAGTAGGAATGGTCCATACCAGAGCCAAGGATCAGAGTGTTACTTTGTGGCTTTTAAGCAGAAGATAATGAACGAAAAATGGGCAGAACTGTACCCAGCAAGTACATGAGTGATGAAAAATCACTGTAACTGTATTACCTCTTCAGACATGTACACAACTGATACTGACAGATGCAGAGACATGAGCCTGTGCTAGTGTTATGATACAGCTGGAAATACTAACTGTCTGTTTGGAAAAACTATAAAGAGTTTCACAGAAACAGTGGCAATAGCATAGCAATAGAGTGTAACTGCCTTTGTGAAGGTCCTGACGCTTGACAGTGAAGAGGGACTGGAAAATAGCTGGCCTGAGAGAGTGAAGAGGACCAAATGTCTGGAAGGATTTAAGATGGGGCTGGGAGGCTACTCACAAGAATACTGTGATGCAGATTACAGCTCTTTAAGTGCAAGAAACTTGTTTAATAGCTTTTAAAGAGCCTTTCAACACCAATGTTTTATGATTCCATGACTCAAAACACGAAGGCCAATTAACAGCAAAGAGACTCAGACTTGTTTTCAACCCCAGTAGCCAGAAAATAGCCCCTTATGTTATGGCAGGGCAGTTAGCTCAACTGCAAGAAGGCACTCATTGAGCGTTATACATAAAACATAATTCTCTAGGGCAAGATCGGGCAAATGGCAACCAGTAATGCACACTGCCAATGATTGACTCCAGCATGCCCAAACCTCACAGCCATACTGAAAATGAAGCTTCCAGTAGTTTTCTCCAAGTGATGTCCAGCCTACCACCAGCAATCATTTTCCACAATCACCTCAATTGTCCGGGGAGAGTAAAGAGGACTTGGGACCTCTGGAAATCCCCCCAGGACTCCCTGAACTGGCTTCATGGAAACAAGCTTAGCCATCATGCTTCGTGGTTACAGAAAGGTTTGGTGGGTAGAAAGGCATGAAGACAGGTGAGTACCGGCTGACCTGGCCAACAGCAAAGGAGCTGGAGGCAATGCAACAATACACCTGAAATGAAGGTGTACACATTTCCATCCCGCAAAATACCAAATTACCAAGATGGAAAATTCCCACCGTGAGCAACTAGACTTACCCAGAAGAGAAAAACAAGCTAGGCAGTCACAGGAGCCATATCCTCCTCCTAAGAAAACACACACATTCCCACGCAGAACTCCTTCCTTCTGAATAGAGCTAAAGGTGCAGGAAATAGTTTGATAGAGACATTATATTACCTAGACAAACCTGAACTGGATTATCTGTTTGCTTATTAGATTATGGCTTTAGGTCCATTGTTCCGTGCTAAGAGCTCTTGACATGAGCCCTACACACACATTCTTGGGAATGAAGGCTTTTGTGGTTGTGTTTTATGGTGCTTAGGCTCTTGAAAAGACTTGTGAAAGCAGTCACGCCAGAGGATTAAATCCAGTCTCTGGGGCCACCTCATTAGGAGGGTCCAGTTTATTTCACACAGCCTTAAATAGGACATGTGATCTTTTTGCACCCAATATCAACTTATTCCCTGTGGAATTTCTCATAGTAACCCCCCACCCACTGATCTTAGTCACAACCCAGACACCAGATCCTAGGTGCCAACGAATGGGAATCAAAGCCAAATGCTCTGGATATAAAATTCCACTAAGTTTCACTTCTTGTCTGTCCTGAAAAGGGGAAATACTCCCTGGCATTTCTGTCAAAACTTCAGGCGAAGATGTTCTTATAAAAAAAAATACCAGAACATATCAACCACACCTTCTGACTCCATGTAATAACAAACAAACAAACAAAAATCATGGCATTCAATTACGTTCTATTTTGTTGACCTTTTTATTTTAATAGTAAAGTTTTTGGTTTTCAGCCTCAGGTTGGGGTTGAACTAGAAGACAGTATAGAATTCGAAGGTTCTGATCACATGTGTCCTAACTTTGAAGAGTTCAGAGCAGCAGTTTATCCCAAGCCAGCAGGAGTATGAACACGAGAAGAATACATTTCTAGAAACAGCACTCCTAACAATGAACTCAAACACCTGTGCCCTTTGTTTCCATGATACTTTAGGTATTGAGCTGTGGGGCACTCAATCCTCTCAGCTATAAAACAGATCTAAGTGTTGATCTTTCTGTGTGTCAGTGACACACTGGTATCACAGATTTTTTTACATTTGTGTCTGTGATCAGTGAAACTGAAGCATCTCAATGTTTTATTGATTATCAACAAAGCAAATATTGACTGAACTAAACTTAGAGAAAGCAGGAAGACATAGCTCACCACTACTTCTCCCTCCCCTACGCTGCCCTTTATGAAGTCATTTCTACCAACACTGGACAATACAACCTTTTGAAACACTGGAATGTTCTAAACAGCCCAGGCATTTGCTGAGTGAGGTATTCATCACCTGAAACACAAAGAGTGGGTGAAACTAATTCTTAAATTGTTTTTCATCTTAATTAATATAAATTAAGTATAAATTAAAATTCAAAAGCATGTGACTAGAAACTAATTCTTAAATTGTTTTTCATCTTAATTAATATAAATTAAGTATAAATTAAAATTCAAAAGTATGTGACTAGTAACTACCATATTGGGAGTCAGGGATTTATCCCTACTATGTACACAGGATGATTCATTCTATTTCCCAAGGGTCACAATTAATGTTAGAAAAGTATGAAATCCAACTTTCTCTTTCTAAATTTCAGTGTCAAATAGAATATAGAAGAAAAGGCTGAGACACGAGCATATTCGTGACTTTCTTTTCATTTCAATAAAGCTGTGCCAACAGGGAATATCATCAGGCCTCGCTTTCTCTCAAAACCTTAATTCAGATATCTTGTTCAAGGCAAGTGACAGGTGGGAACTAAAACACTGCCATAGTACACAGGGAAACACTGTTTAAATAGCAAGGTTATGGAAAGCCCCAAGTACTGGGCTAGCCCTGTCATGGACGTCTCATGAAGAGATTCTGATAAGCAACTGGCCCAAAGGCTGGCCTGGCTTCTCAGGAGAGTTTACTACAGACCAGACAATGAGTGAATGTGCTTCACATACCCCATTCCTGATCAGCAGAGGTGCTGAGCAGCAATGTTTTGACTTTTGCCCAGATAGGGCCATGCAGTACACTGAGTGACCACCAAAGAAGCAAGCACTCAGTACAATGAGGCGAAGCAGAAAGGTGAGTCCTCTTTACTAGTAAAGAATCTGCAGAGAAGGTGGGAAAATATCAACTAAAAGGGGAGGAGCTACACAGGAATAGCAGGTATGAGAGGAACGAGTACAGTAAACATATAGTGAGCGAGCCAGTGGGAACTAGTGAGTAAACATAAGAGACACAGACAAGTCATTTGAAAATTACTTTCGATCTTCACCCTTGACCAATAGAACAATAAATTAAAAACCAATTGAAGTGAATTTGATTCTACTTGCAAATTACAGTGAAATTAAGACATTCCAAACACAAAGGAAACACTAATATATATGCACATATTATACACAGTACTCATACATGCTAACAGAATCTCCCCCCCCCCCCACTGACTCAAAAAGAATACATATCTGAGGTAAGAGAACAAGGTAGGGACAGCAATGGAGCTGGAAAAAAAAAAATCCCAAACAAGGCACTAAGTCCCTTTGTTATATCACTTCAAGTCTGTATTTCACTTTGCCCATCTGAACAATGAGAATGCTGACATTAATAATACTTATTCCAAAGTTGCTTTAAGGAAATATAAAATGCAATGTTTAAAAAGAACCTGCACAGAGCCAACTATACATACCAAGTATGTAACTGTTTTATGAATATTGAAAAGTTGCCTTATTAGTAATTCAAGAAAAAGCATCCTCATAAAATTAGCAGATTAAGATTACTATGAGCATATGGTTAGAAAAGCTTATTATGTACTACTAATAGAATTATAAATTGTTGACTTGGGTATAAGAACTTAGGAAAATGAATCCAATTACCTTAAAATGTATCATATTACTTGATAATTCCACATATGAAAATCCATTGGAAATACTGGGTGGAAAAGAATAATTATAGTAGATGGAAAGAGAGGGCTATGGACCCAAAGACTTTAGTAACAAGAAACCAAAAACAACCTAAATTTACAAGTCAAAACACTGATCACCCAGCTCTTCAAATTCTGCCCACAACACTTTCATGTCATGTATTAGACTAAACATATAGAAAGCTACTGACAGTGAAGAGCATAGCTATTTAAACCTGACACATACAAACGAATGTAAATGATGCATTAAAAAGGCTTCAGAATGCTATATGGTTCTTTTTAATTAAAGTATGAAACAGGTAAAACTAACACAAACTGTAATAAACCCCAACCACAGCTTATTTGTGGGAAGCAAACCAGTCTGAGTAACTGGCAAATTTCTGGATTTGCTCAATTTGGAGAAACAATCATTGACCTGTACATTATGATATATGAATTATTCTACATGTAAGGTTATCACGTTTAAAGAAGTCATAACAATTGGTTCATTATTCTATAAACAGAGTATATCTTATATTTACAGCTAATTCTATTTGAGAGGATAACGGCTGAACTACTTAAGGCACAAGCTGATCTTGGCACATGTTGGCACTGTCACGAGTCACTAGCCTGAGGCCCCGGTATCATCCTCTGAGAAGTGGCTGAGCCTCACAGGGAGCTGACACCATCTCTGGGTCATGTTGCTACAACTCTTTCCATATAGAAGGAAGATGTGCCTCTGAAAATCCCATGGTCCCTTTTACTTCATCATCTAGTGTCCTCCTAATGCTTCTCTGGTGCACGGTCCTTGTTTTCTGGCCACCACAGCACACCCTGCATCAGGTCCTTATGAGAACAATCCCTCTCTATCTTTGGAGGTCTCAGGTGCCTCTAGTCTTACAATGGGGTAGTCACAACTGAATTCCACAACTCCTCGTGGAGTTTCAGCAGGAAAGGGGACTCTTACACAAATGGACATTTCTTACTCCAGATTGCTACCTCACATCAAGTTCAAAGAGGATCTACTACTGGAACAGTTTCAGACATCACAAACTGGCTCTTTGTGATCCTAATCTACGTTCCTTGTTTTCAACTTTACAAATGTTCTTTCAAATAAGAAGTTCAGATGTGAACAATTAAACCTGAAAATGGCTTCTGAAACTAACTACATAGCCTGAAATTGTACCATGCTTACTAAGTCACAAATGAAGGCGCAGAATGGAAGTCTTAAGAATAAAATCAATGTTAATCATGTGGGCAGAAGACTATGTTCTAACAACAGGAACTGGACAAGGAACAAGTCACGTTGTTTGCAGGGAACAGAGTCTGGCTTGCAAGTTCACACTCCCCAAAGAAGGTGTTCTGTGTCCAGGTCAATCAGCCACCATCTTGAGGAGCTAACGATGTAGACCAGTAGTAGAGTTCCTGCCTAGTAATCACCATGCCCAGGGTTTGATCCTCAGAGTTTGCAAAATAGGTAAGTCTTCAAAGCCAAAACAAAGAGGAAATGCAAGAAATGTTTGATCTTTGGCATAGGATGGAGGAAGGTGAACACGAAGCAGAGATGATGCTCTCCTCAGAGTTTGCAAAATAGGTAAGTCTTCAAAGCCTAAACAAAGAGGAAATGCAAGAAATGTTTGATCTTTGGCACAGGATGGAGTAAGGTGAACACGAAGCAGAGATGATGCTCTCAAGGACGTATGGCTAATCTGTAAGAAGATCCAAGCTCCGGCAAATCTAAGACCTTCACAATCTATGTTTATACATCTTAAAAAGACAAAAAAATAGAGACAGGAAAGACAGACATACACCAAAGGGTGATGTTGTATGGATGAATAGAAATAGCATGTGTGTTACCTAATGGGGCAGTTGCTTAAATTTTTCTATCATGGGGCACGCACAACTAAAGCCAGCTTTTTACATGCTGACTAATTCTCTCCGTGTGCAGGAAATGATGGCATCAAAGTGCTACAAGGACACTGACAGCCACGGGTTCAGAAACAGCTCCTTGAATGAAGACCGGCAACTGCAAGCAAAGGAGAAGCGACCAGGAGGGAGAACCATGAGAAACTGCCAGTTAATACAGACCATGGACAGACACGTAACTGGGGACTTCTCTTTAACTCAAAACGAGAGCTCTGCCACAGGACGCCAATGCATTTGATACAAGGCACGAAGCATGCCCAGATTATGATTCTATTAGTAACAATGGGGTACTAAGGTATCAATCACAGCTTGACGTGAAATGCCATCTCATCTCTAGTGTCCCATTAGATAGATAAAGTTTTTTGAGATTTCTCCTTTTCATGGTGCCATCTTTTAATGGGACATATCCCCACCAAATCCGTTTTGAACGCTTGGCCCCCATTTATAGAGCAATTTTGGAAGCTATGGAGCAGTGAGGAACTGGGGCCTGAATGGAAGATCTCTCTGGTTACGTTCTCTCTCTGCTTCATGGCCAGCAATGGGGAAGGCCTTCAGCACTTGCTGCATAGCCCAGGACTGAGCTGCATCATCATGCCTTCCTCATGGAATGGACTGCAAGCCCCCAACCCCTGCCCCTGGGAAAGCATGGGTCAAGGTCATCCTCGCCTCCCTTAAGCGGTACATTACAGTGTTTGGTCACAGTGACACAGAAGGAACGAAAATCCATAACTGCTTTTTGAAGAATTAAAAGGCACCTGAGAGGACTATTTTAGAAAAGCACACTTCTACCAAGACCTGGGAAATGTCAGTGCTGAGTAGGAAAAACACTGAGCAGGGAGAGTCGGACCCAGCATACACTCTTCTCCCTCCCCTAAGTGGATCCTTCTGAGGATCCTTCCCTCGATGCGGGAAGCTTCTGTGGAGATGTACTGTAAAAACAAGCAATCAGGGCTGTGCAGTCTGTCTGTGCGCTCAGGCTATGTAAGATGTCCCAACCCCTTTCTTTGGCTTCCTTGGGTCTCTTCATTCCATGTAGATAAACATTTGCCTCCATCTCCAATTTCTAAATAATCTGGTCAAAAGCAAACACCTCGTGGGCTTACCACACACAGACTCATTCCCCAGACTTAGGAAACTGGAGAAATTACTAGAATGAAGTGTTAACCATATACGCCTGTGCTTCTTTCCATATCTTACATTGTATAATTAAGGTCAGAACTCAACTATCCATACAGAAGGACCACTAACGCTAATACAGTTTATTTGACTAAACATTTTACCTCTCTAGAACAGCTATAATAAACACAGACCAGTATGTCACTTTAACCAGCCAAAGAAGCCACCCGGAATTAAAATTTTTATTCCATGACATACCCACACCATTACCCCAAGCCAAAAGCCACAGATCAATAAACGCCCTGCAAAAATGGTGAGCTGACACATTATTTACGGTTGAGAGAGGTGCTTTGGACACTTGTAGTAGGGGTTCCATTTGGCACTAGTGACTGTATGGTATGATACCCGAAACTGTCTCTGAAATAATTAGGAGGAGATGAACAGGTCCACACAAGAAGAAGTAAGAAGGAAAGACAACTGGAGAGGAGACGGACTACACGAAAGGAATGGGAGTACAGACAAGAAAAGGAGTCGGTCACCACTGAAGGTGATGGCATTCGCAGAGAGATACAGTAAAGTAACTGTTCCGTCAAATACTTGGGAATTTCCATGACAATTTTTTTAAAAACAGAAAAGTATACATATTTTGAAAGTCATAAAACAAATCCCATAATCCTAAGATGAAGAAACACAGGATGAACACATTTCTTAGTTAGAATGGCTCAGGCCTTACCTTGTCTCATGAGATGAAGTATATAGATCTCATAGCTCAAGCCAGCCTCAGGCAAAGCCCCATCTTTGATGGAGGTTGAAGGGTTTTAATCTGCACTGAGTCTGTTATATGCATGTGGTGTTTCGCCCATATCCAAGTCCCCTTTCAATTTTCTCTTCAGAAGCTTAAAGAGGTGTCTACTGGAAAACTAATAGCTTCCTTGTGGCACATGCTGACTGTTTACACTAGCAGTCTAGCTTGTGAATGCCCGAGGTAACTGTGCAAGTAAAATATTTGTATTTGCCTAAGGAAATGAACTAAAAATACAGCCTCTGCTGTTCCATACACAGCTCAGGGATTCATACCAGTGTGCTGCACATGACTACCATTAAGGTGCCATCATTACTCGTATAACATGAATCCTTTGTTCCAAACAGATAAGGGGGGACTACCCAGAATTAAATTCATACAAGGCACCAGGAGGAGTCCGAGTTTTGAAGAACTAATGATAAACAATGATTGCTGGCATGGCAGCATTTCGTGGTTAACCAATCAGAGTGAAGGGCAGGTCGGTCACTCTTGGTAGAGAAGCATTACCTAGGCAATATCTAGCATATTAATGACTTCTTATCAGTTTAAAAAACAAGATAGGATCACAGTTAGACTGGCACCCAAATGTCCCTACAAGACAGTAAGATGGGTTTTGTTTGCTTGTTTTAGAAAATACTTTAGCTTACTTTATAAGAAGATGGAATGTGTGGAAAGGGGAAGTCACAGAACAGAGAAGATCTCCAGCTACAGGAACTCCATGCTATACTCATCAAACATTTGCCAATCCTCATGGACAACACTGACCTAGCTCACTGTTTCAACCTCAATACATACTGGGGAATTCTGCTTAACTTTTTAGGACCATATCTAAGATGATCCCACCACTTTGAGATTATTACTCATACACTCTTAGGCATCCCCAGAGAAAATCAAATTCTTCTTCCTAATGTACAGATTCAGCTTGGTATTATTGTGCACGCGTTGTGCACATACATGTGCAATAGCACACATGGAGAGGATAGGACATAGGGCAACTCTGCAGATCAGCTCCCTCCGTCCACCTTTACAGGGGTTCTGAGAATTGAACTCAGGTTGCCAGGCTTTGGAGGCAAATGACTTTACACTCAGAGTTACCTCAACTGGCCCTATAATGGTTTGCAAAGATTCTTGTCTGACTATAAAACTCTGCAACTGTTAAATCCCCTTCTGCCATAGACACCAACCTGCAGTCCCAGAGTTTCTGAAGAGTTCATGCAACTACCAAAGTCACCCAATTTCCTACAAGGACTATCTTCTCTTGCTTATTTCTAAACAAATAACTCTGAAAGTGAATGACTGTTATATCCATCTGGTGGCAAAAACCTTAATGCCTCTGCCTTGGAAGCAGTTGCATGGATGACAGTCACCCATACTCAATGGAAACAAGAGTAGTTTCCTAAAAATAATTCACCTAGACACTTTAGCTTCTATGTCCCATGAACATTCAAACACCCCTCTTCAGAGACAGGGACAATCAACATGGGTGGTACCTCCATTCTCCCTCCTTGTCAGTGCCCGTTATATTGTTCGTATTACTATTCTCCCCAAATTACTAACAATGGTTTAATGATGCCATCGGGATCTACACTAAATAATTTATCTTTATAAACTCAACAACAACAACAAAAGCCGTCTGCATTGACAATGTAACACCTAACTTACCAATACGACTGTCTTCCACTCTACAAGTGCAGATCTTGCAAAGACGGACATAGAAACAGGCAGCGACTATTTCTAGCATCTTACTTGTAAAAAGAATGCTTCTCCAATTGTCCGTGTCTAAGAAAAGTTATTTCGTTAGTAGCTTAACATGAATATCACCTATGACATACTTGAGTTAAGCAGTTAGATAGTTCTTACATAGAGTATGAAAAAGCAAAAATGATTTCAAGCAATACACATAAATGATTTTAGCTGTGAACAGGAAAGGATTATTGATTAGTTTATCTCAAATTGTAAATTTCAAAAGTCCAAAAGAGAACACTAAATATTAAAGTGATAACACATGTACTGAAGAGATGTATTGGGATTCTGTTGGATTAACTGTCACTATGTGCTAAGAGCCCTTCACCCTTCAGAAAGGGAAGGGGTAATAAAGAAATCTTCCCAGAAGACCCTCAGGTGGGGCAAAGCTGCAGGCAGTCACCATCAAGTTGTGTGGTTAGTAGTTGGGACTGGGAAGCAAAGTAGCCAAGGTCAACCCATTTACTGCCTTTCTTTTTCATACCTGTCACTTTAGGAAGGAGCGATGGTTCTATCTCCCCTTAGTAACAACCAATTTACATAATGAATTCCCAAAGACCTCTTGAGCATCTTGGCTGGCAATACGAAGGAATCAGACAATAGCCTGTCACATAGCAAGTGAAGATTTTCAGAGAAAGGGAAGAAATGGAGGTGGTAAAGATCAGTCCGCCAGACAACCAGCTCAGAGCTCAAAGGCTATCTTTTTGGTTTTAGTAATTTACACTCATTTGTTTAGTGTGTACATGTTCGTGTGTGTGTGTGTGTGTGTGTGTGTGTGTGTGTGTGTGTGTGTGTCCAGGGAACAACTTTCAAGAGTCAGTCCTCTCCTTGCAACATGTAAACTCCAGGTGTTCAGGCCACCAGGTTTAGCTGTGGGGTCTTTACCTACTGAGCCATTTTGCCAGCCTCCAAATGCAAATATGGAAAACAGATGAATTGAGTCAAAGCAACCCTATCTTTCTGTTTCCTGGCCAGGTCAGCACTCTGGAGGCCAGGCTGACTTCTCTCTTTCTCGCCCCCAGATTCTGCCTCCGGAGCATTGCCATGATGGGTGTGCAGTGCCACCCCCAGCGGCAACACTGATATCAGGTTCCCTCTTGCCTCTGTCTGAGTGACCTCCCGTACTTGTGATGGCTAATCTTTGTTGTCAATTCGACTGCAGCTGGAATTAACTAAAACACAAACGGGGCTTCCTTATCAGGTTGATAGAAGCAGGAAGACCCATCCTAAACGCGGTTGGTACCTTCTAGTGGTAGCCTGGATGGAAAAGCATGAAAGAAAGAATTCTGCTTTTTGCTAACTTCCTCTCAGACTCACGGTTAAGGTCATCTATCCTACTCCTGTGGATTCCAGCATAGACTGAAGACCAGCAGCTCTTCAGGAATTTTCCAGGCCTTCAGTACCAGATTGGCATTGCTAAAACAGCCAGCCTCATGGCCTGAGCACCTCCAGGATAGAGGTAGAACACAAACATTACATCCCTGTAATAAATCCCCTTTAATTTTATATATATATATATATATATATATATATATATATATATATATATATATATATATATTTGTCTCTCTATGTGTCATACTTGTAACTTACATGTGTATGAACATATTTATTCATTCTATATGTTCTATTCCTTTAGAGAATCTTGACCAATCCATTACTACTTTAACTTTCCTGACCTATGACCCACAATTCCCTAGCATGCACCTTCATCAAATAGGCCTACACAGCAGCCAGCAACCACTACTGCACACCACAGTAATTCACCTGGATCTTCATAGCAAATGCCATGGTTTATAATTCCATTAGATCCTCACGAGGATTTAATCACCTATATTCCCAACTACATTAAAAGCCCTATGAAACCAAGGGCCAGGCTTATGTTGCTCACAATCACGTTCCCATGTACCTGAAAAAGTTCCCAGAATGACTGTCACATAGTAAATACGAAACAAAAATGATGAAGGGTCCTTCAAGACTATCAGCACAATATAAGTCGTTATTTTAGAAGGATTTTTTCCTATCCCCCATATCTGCCGAGAGGTCATATGACTCTCTACAATTCTGACCATAGACAGCTATTCCACTAGAAATGGATACTTTGCCCTCATGGCAGATTTCGTCCCCATAATCATTGTGAGACACTGAGTGAGCTCTTCTCATATAGAAACAGAATCCGGAACTGGGAACTATTACTGTCCCCATCATATTAGCAAGAATTCCAATTGCACATGGTACCTACCACACATTGGAATGCCAGGACAAAAGGAGACAAGCATGTGTCAGCAGGACAGACAGACCCTAATGTAGCCTGTAGGTAAAACAAACTGACAGAAGAGGCTAAGACTGAGTATGGAGGCTCACAACCTCCAACCACACCCTAACCTGCCAGTCCCTAAGGACCCTGTACAAAGACGCTCAAGCCAGTTGGGTCCACAGGACCGAGGACGTAGAAGTACATGCCTAAATCACTGTTGAGGGGTATCAATGGAAAATAAATCATGAAATACAGTGAGCATGCACGATGGGATCCTCTTGTTGGGAGCAGTAAGCCTCTAGATCATTAGAAGGCTGGAGTCATGCAGACAGAAGCCCATTAATATGCTTATTTAAACTCATTAGGGAGCGTGGAGCAGTGGTTCCTGTTGTGTGGACAGTGAGTGAACCAGAGGCCCTGCTGGGCTCCTTACCAGTGTGTGTTCATCAAACATTATTTGTGTCTAAACATATCTTCCACATATTTGACAAGTTTATAGGTTTATATTAGTGTTTTCACACTGTCAAGATAATATTAATAACTTAGATCTATTCAAATAACTCAAACAAATACATTATAAATCCTCCAAAATGTTGTTTTTCTATGTTATTGTTAAATAATACCAGTATTAATCTACTGAGTGGATAAATAGTCTTTACTAAGCAATCAAAGTAATCATGATGAGAAATGAGTAGGTCCAGGTTGACAATATGGACATATAATGCCTGAGACAAAGGGTTCTGTTTTGATTGGCCTGACTGATTGGGAATCCTGACTTGGCCTTTCACTCACCAGATACTTCACATTCTCTTGCCTCATGGATCCCACCTTTCAAACAGAAGATTTGTAAGATTAGATGTAAGGACTGCTATGCATGAATACATTTAAAAGAGAAAAAAGATCTGACACTGTGGACATGTGGCTGATCAATGACTGTTACGTTACTTTAAACAGCGCTGCATATTTCTAAAGAGTCCTGTGTACATAAACACCGTGGAGCTGAAATCCATAGAGTAGAAAGGAAAATAAAATAAGGAGTAAGGAGGAGGCAGTCAAAAATGGTGGAAGAAAATGAAGACATAAACATGAGATCCACTGTGCTAAAGCCATATACACAACTTAGGCTGGGGAAAGAGCAGAGGGCTCCGACTCATGTGGATGAAAGGGAAGCAGGAAATGTCAAACTCTTGCTTCAGGGGGCACAGAGCTACTGTCAGCCTCCTCATGGCTGCCTTCAGCCTCTTTCAGGTTTCCTTGACGTGCTGCCTCCACTGAGAAGACAAAGTGAAATGATACTCAAAGGAAGAGAACGTGCCCCAATTCCCAAACTCCATAAAGACAGGCTCAACTTGCAGCCAGTGCGACCACAAGTCCTACGAGCTTTTTACACTACCCTTAAAGATTAAAGCCCCAAAGGCTAATCCCATGACATTCTCTTTGGGACTCTGAGCATTGAGTCAGCAGCTTCAAAACTCAGCCTGTGCATAATGCTGAACCCTCCAAGCATTACCTAAACCCCAGTCTACTCTCCTGGGTCATTCAATTTCAAGGATTCTGTGTGCTCCCCAGGATGAAGGTTGAGAGCCGATACAATACTGCACAGAAAACAGCGGCCAAGCTGACCCTTCACCAGGAGGGGAGCATCCTTATCTACACTCTTCGGCTGTGGGTACCCAGAGGTCATTTTTGCTTTGACTTCACCTTCCCATCAATTCATATACTTCTCGGCTCTGGCTTCACAGGCTGACATGGAAAACTTGGTAAAGTACAGATGCTGTGCAAATCCTGTTCTGCAAAGCCATCAGACACGGGAGGCCTGGCATGTTGCACATCAGCTCAGCTGAGTTATTGCCGTCATAGATGCACAGTATTTCTAAGGTTCCATGCACCACAGGTCAACACTGGAACACTCGGTCTGCATGTCAGTGTTTCTCGGGCAATGGGGGTGTTCATGGTGCTCTGTGGCTGTGAATTCCCATTAGGTGCTCTCCCTGTCCTTGTCTCTCTTCCATGGAGACAAGGACAGGGAGAGATGGAGGCTCTTCCTCCCTCCAGCCCTGGAGTCATCAGCACCTGTTTTCTGGAAGACAAGCAGGACAAATGGCAAACAGCAGATGCTACCCAGGGAAAGCAGCATTTCTAGAAAGCCGGAAGGTAAGAAGAAGGGTTTAAATGAACAGAGAGAGAAAAAGCAAAGGGGAAATACAAAAACAGCCACTCCCCACTTTCCCAGTCTTCCAGCTGCCATGTTGAAAACAAAGATCTCATCATCCCAAGGGGTGGGAGGGAGAAGCTGAGGGGAGGCCTGGAGAACATGACGGACTGAGAGGCACCCACTAGCACCTGGCCAGACCTGGAGGAGGCAACGGGGTTTCAGTCCGTCAGCACAGACCAAAGGAAACTCAGGGAAATGAAATGGGAAAAGCCGAGTGGGGCTAGAGGGTCAAAAGAGTTATAGATAGCAACGAAAAACCTACCACACAGAAGGTAGAGGGAGATAACGTCACCCACAGTCACAGACTAGAATGGTGCTTTTCAAAAGAAAAACTAACAGAAGTAGACCAGCAATTAAGTTCATAATGTCTTGACCATTTGGCATGACTGGCACAGTCTGAAGAGCAGCAGAAAGGGACATAGTAGGGGACACTAAAAGTCACCTGTTGCTTTTCTCTGGCTTATAAGGGCCCTGTGAGACTGAGTAACAAAATGAAGCTGACCCTGTACATAGAGTTCAATTGATGGACATGGCCGACATGCACACCTGAGAGCCATTTCCAGTCATTTCAACATTGGCCAAGTTGAGCTAAGTATTGTGAATAAAGCTTCCCTGGTATTATTAAGCACCATGCATACACACAAGACGTGCCTTTGTGTAGATGGTTGTTTCCACTGAAAAATACAAGCAGTGGGTGGAAAGGAGAGAAAAAAAAATATCCCTATCCCTGCCCAATGGGACATGGAAGAAGGGAAATGCTTCATTAAGAAAGAAGTCTTGAGGAAAGATATAATGGGCAGCAACTTATGACATGTGCTCTCTAGCACAAGTGGTATATATCTTTAAACTGGTATATATGACAGGGAGAGAGAGAGAGAGAGAGAGAGAGAGAGAGAGAGAGAGAGAGAGTGTTTTACTACTTTATCTGTTATGCATTTATTTTTTTATGGTCTACCTTCCTCTCCATTCACAATAGAATACCATGGAGGTCGAAGACTCTGAGCCTTACTTCTTAAAACAAAAATAGTACATGGCCCATGACAGCCTCTCAGGCATTATTTGAGTGAATGGATGCATGCATGGATGCATCTTCTTTACTGAACTGATGCTTGTATCTTTTTGTTTTTCATAAAATCCTGAGGACATTCTAATTTAGCTAGAATAGACATATTTCCCCATTTAACACATAATCAAAGAACCAGAAATAACTTTCTGATTTCAAATTTAGACATTCAATGCATAGCTAAAGTTTCAAGGCTGCTTTCTTGCTAATTGTGTCCTTTCAACACATATATGAATAAATACAAAGCTATACACACAATCAATCATTTGTATTGAAAAGAATACAACTCAACCATAGGTCTGTTGTGTAGAACAAAGTATGGCACGCTCATAGTGTACTGTTTTGACATCGTTTAGTTTTACTACTCAAAATAAGGGTAGGGGGAAAACTCAGAACTACAA
The DNA here is from genome assembly GCF_949786415.1 of Peromyscus eremicus. Classification (NCBI taxonomy): domain Eukaryota; kingdom Metazoa; phylum Chordata; class Mammalia; order Rodentia; family Cricetidae; genus Peromyscus; species Peromyscus eremicus. Next base: position 69,439,119 of record NC_081428.1, read on the forward strand.
AGATGAAAGTTCCAGGTTGGAACACTTCAGTGAAGGGAGAAAAGAAACAGACTCTGAAAAAGTCTGAGGCAGATTCAAGATGAGTCTGAAAAATATGCATTGCTACTTCAAATATTATACTCATGCTGATGAAATTAAGACCATGCCATCCCTGGCTGAACGAGCTGATTAAAAGTTCTGGTGTGAGCCATTTTCTTGGGTGCCCTGGAGAAAAGGAAAGGCAGGAAAAGGGCTTTGTTAATGAATTATTATTTGAGTCCGAAAGATTGGTAGGTTCAGATTGTGTCTGTGTCATAGTTCTTTCCTGTCCTGTGCATGGCAGAGCTCCAGTGGAACACCTCTTCCATCTTAGGGGCTGAGGAGGATTGACACAATGCTAAGATTCCCTACTGCTAATGAGGAATGTCAGAAAAAGTACTTCTGAAGCTTCGGGAGTCTAAACAGCAAAAAAGGTACAAGCCATCTGATGCATTCTACCAATTTCTCTCAGTTAGAGTGAGATAATCACACTTCATACTTGTTCAGCATTTCAGATTCACAACAATCTTTTACCTAATACACTGTTGGGAGGGGAGGAAATGCAGGCCAAGATTTTCTCACCTTCATTTGCTTAATGGAGAGACTTAGGCTGGATGGGTTTGTATAAAATGGGTCTAGAGGCCTGCCAGAGACAGAGCCAGGCGTCAATGGCAGGCAAGGGCTGGATTCATTTGCACCCTATTACACCAATTCACTTGCAGCAATAACGTATAACAAGTTCACTTTGGGTGTATTGTGTTCAGTCACTGACAAGAATAGTCACATTTGCTGTTGAAGATCTGGCTAAAGGAACAACTGAGTTTATAGACTCTCTTTCCCTTCTAGAACGTTTCAAGTGTTTCTTTCTATATTCAATAAGCCACTAAATTATGGAAAACTGAGTTCTGAGAAGAAAGATCACAAATATTCTGTCAATAATTTTTCTGTCTAATTCTGCCCTGTATTGAAACAAAAGAACAAATTGTAGGCCTAGAACATTTTTCATCATCTCCAGAATGGCTCTGAAAAAATGATCTTCTCACATTTGCAGCTCTCTTCTGCCTCAGCCTCCAGGTCCTGCGATGACAAGAGTCAACCACAAATCTGTTGGCTCCTCCAACCAATTCTTATTAAGCAAGAAGACTCTAGACCCAGCAAGAATTCCATCAGCTTCCCCAGAGTGTTCTGCTTCCTGAGAAAGCGGGGTCATCCTCAGGGCAAAATACCAGCATCCTGATAGAACAGTTACGAGAATAGAAGACTTATATTTAAAATGTGCACAGTTGGAGTCTTAAGTTTAGAAACTTCTTCATAATGAAGACTGAACAGGGGCATTAGATATGACTCAGTGGTTAAGAACACTAGCTGTTCTTTCTAAGGCCCCAGGTTCTATTCCAGCATCCACATGGCAGCTTACAGCCATCTGCAACTCCACTTCCAGAAGATTTAACACCTCCTTCTGGCCTCAAAGCAACAGGCACACACATGGTTTACAGACAGACATGCAGGCAAAATGTCCATACAGATGATAAGACTTTAAAAGGTTGAACTGATGGTCACATAACAATATAAACAAACATCAAAGAAACTTGTTTCAGGTATAGCTGAGGTTATTATCTCACTCTGTCTCATGCTACAGATTTTTAGAGGGTATCTTTTTGCCCAGGCTGCCAACAGACAAATTGCTATACATGGAATATTAGCTTTACAAATCATCACCAAGTACTCAAAATTTTGGCAAGAACAGGGAGCAAGGGAGGATGGCAGTACAGACAGCTGAAAGATGCTACAGACATAGCTACTGATGTAAAGTGGACAATCCTCATCATATTTGGTATCGCGGAGACTTTCACAGGCTGGCCATCAGAACGCCATACTCTCACTATTCCTTGCATTCAGTGGTTCTTCCACACCAGTCCAGTCACTTCCAAGCATCGTTCCTATCCACGGAAAAGCTGCTCATGACAATTCAAAAGAAACGTGTCTCCAGGGAGGCTTATAAAATGCCCCTTGTCGAGAGAGTGGTGTCTCATCTGTCTGTTCTTCCCAACAGACATTGCCTAGATTCTGGCATCTTTAAGACAGTCATGGGAAAGGATCAGGCTTTGGGGTAACAGATGCCATGTCTTGCTTAACTATATAAACTATCTGTGTCAATGGCTGGAATAGGTGTGATTCTCATTAATACGTCATCAACTTAAATTAAGATACTTAAAAAAGTCCCTGTAATACTACATTAAAGTTTACAACATCTGGGCAACTTAATCATTTGCCATTTTTATGCCCAAATGACTTAATCATTTGCCAGCAATTACTAAGCATCTACAACCTGTTAAGCATTGTGGTAGACCTAGAACATGAAATAGAGACCTGTGCAGGGTAAAGCTGTATATAAGAGGAAGACGATGATCAAACTGTTACATGGAGGAAGGCAATGAACAAATGGTTCCCCATATACTGTTAGACACTGTGGGAAGTATCCAATGGTAAATTTAGAGGACTGGAGCCGTTCCAGTCAACTCTGACATCCTACTTTCCAGGAACCACTTATCAGAACATGGAGACAACGGTAATAAAAAAATGCTGTGAAGATTGCTAAAGACTAACAGATACAAAACCACTGCAGTTTTACTTGTGTTGAGGACTTAGAAGTACATTTTCCACCTCTGACCTCCATCCATGCCTGCACACTGTCTTCTGATAGATCCAATAATACTCCCGTCCACACATCATAGTGCATCTCCTGATTTTGAGCACACTGACTGTTGACTCTTTGCCATCATGAAACAGACTCCGAGGTCTAAGCAGCACCATCTACACAGGTAAATATTCAAAATATACAAAAATACATCCACCCAAATGTGTGACACATGTATAGGTATATAAACATATTCAGGCTTGCATTTTGGAGGGATGCAAGGGGGTATTTCTCTTTACAATCCTTTTCTGTTGCAGCAATTTTTCAAGCACCCTTCCTTAAACAAAGTTTTTCTATGCTAGAAGACATGGGAGGAAAGTAAAGGGATGCGTAAGTTGTTTCTTCCCAGTTAGAAAGAAGAAAGGATCGCCCGCCACTAATGCTCAAAGGTCAAGCAGGCCCATTAAATGATGATAGTGAAACCAGCACTGGTAGAACTGCTGTCAGCAGTACCACATAAACGTCTGTGACTTTAAGGAGGCCAGGAATTGACATCTTAAGAGAAAATGATAGCATCATTTTGACTTAATGTTTTGTCAGCAATCATACAAGAATATGAGATGTGTGCAACTGAAACAGCATATTTACATCTGGCTTCCTATATAAGGAAGGCTGATAGGAAATCCTAGACTGCATGTCTCTTCTCTATCCATCATAAAGGACTATAAGAAAATCCTAGAAGGAAATGCTATGCTGCTGCTTTATAAGTAGCTGAAAGATCATTTATTTATGAAAACATTTAGGAAGTGCTTACTAAGTACCAGGCACTATTAAAGGAATTTTAAATATAATTCCTAACCTTCACAATAAACAGGAGCTGTTACTCTCCCCTTTCCTATAGCAAAGGCTCAGAGAAGGTCCCTCACTGGTCAAATACCACACAGCATGGCCCGAACATAACAAACAGCTAATATTTATCTTGCACTGTTCTAGGAGAAAAGGAAGGCAGGGAAGGGGAAATGTCAACAGGAAGATCTTTATGATTCAGGGAAAAGTCACACAGTGATACTACCCAAAAGAAACAGCTAGGGAAGAATATAAATTATAAGCCAGAGTAGAAAATAAAAGACCCATAGAAAGACACAGTGAAACTCCATTTCTGCAATAAACATATGAGTGTTGAGGAGAGCCTAAATTCTAGATGAAATTGAGGGTGAAGAAAGTCTCAAACTAAATGGCTATGCTTACTCTACACGACCTTATACATGTCAGTAGATATGCTGGTCTCCTTTAGGATGTGTTCATACTCAGAAATTCTTTGACTACAGTCAACTATGACATAGTCACAGTAATGAGTGGCAGCTTCCTGAGAGTGGGTACTGAGTCTATCCATCCCAAGGATGGTGCCTAGTACACTGTGATGCCCAGACACACGGAGAGAATGAATGTGGCAATGCGCCCATCCAGTCATGAAAAGGGATCTGACTGGGGGACACGGAGCAGGCACACACCTAATCTCCACTGAAGACCCTGACCTTCAGTTCCTACCTGCTGAAGGCCCGGCCCTGAGTTATAACTTTACAAGGATGGGTTCCTAGAATACTTGTTTGGAATCAGGGCAGAGTTCTTTTTAACAGAGACCATATTAGTGAATTAGCTGGGCAAGGACTTCAAGAGTAACACTGAGAAGCAAACATGAACTTCTGTACATTCCCCACCATCACAGGAAGCACAGAAACAACCACAAATACTGTCTTTTCTAGAAGTTTCTTAAGAACTATAAAGTAAGTGATTTGCAGAAGTCGTTGATTTTTGTACACGGGGACTGGACTGTTTTGTGAGATTGAGGAAGCGAATGGTGGCTGACTTCCTGGAGTGAGTCACGGCTGTAACCCCCTTTTACTGTATTAATAGAACAGGGGGAAAATTTCCAGGAAACATCTATTACCACAACGACCAAAATAGAAAAGGTGGCGGGTGACTTAATCACCAAACAGAAAGGACTAGTCCCCTATCTTTATCAGAACGAGAAAACAATAAATCAAACCAACACATTTTGAAATGTGTTAACATCTTTTCACAGTTCCAGAGTTAGGTTTTAATACTATACAAGATTTTGCATTAACAGAAATGCCACACAAACTGTAGGCTGATTACACATAATCCAAAGTCAAGAATAAATAAGTAGTCAAATGGTCAAATATTCATTAGTTCCTTTGGATCTCAAATGAACAGTGGATACCAACTCTGGGCCAGAGTAATGGGCCACAAGGAGCAAAGAGCTGAAGAAAAAAGAAAAACTCCCATGAAGACTGATCTCTGCCAGCTGCTATAGCCAAGCTCTTTCTTCACGTTGCTTCTGGAGGATTCCATCACCACAGCTAAAACACTAGTTCTGGTCTGTGCCTTGGGAGTGCCACTCTGTTAAGTCTAATAAATATCAACACCTAGAACACGTCAGTCTGGCTCCAAAGCCACCACTGGCTTCTCTGCTTCCTTGCCTCGGACCTGGAAGGCAGCAGTGTGGCCATGATAAGTCTTCAGCCAGGCCAGTATCAAGTGAAAATTTAACAAAACTACTTCTTAAAATGAATGTGAGAATTGAGAGAGAGGTGAACAGGATTTGGAATGGTGTCTAGCACATAGTTAATACTCAAGAATCGTTATTACAGGCATCAGTACTATTACTACAACAGTGATCCCGAGAAGAGAGTCCCAATTTGTCATAGGAGGAGGAGCAGTTATAAGGACACCATGTCAAGTGATCTTTGTCTCTTTGCTCCCTTATGATCCATCACATGCTGCAATGAAACTAATGTGCGCTGCAGAAATGCAATGGTGTGTTTATTCTTTGGTTTATATATTCAGTGTGGGATTTGAACCCACACAGCTTTACACATGCTAGGTAAGCACTCTACGACTGAGCCATACACTCTCAGACCCCCAAAAGGATATCACGTCAGACACTGTCATCAGATTACCCCTGATCTGATAGGTTCATTGTTTAAGCTCTGTGGATATGACTAAGTAAATGAGTGGGGCCATCTCTACCTCTTTCAACACATAAAACCTTTTAATCTAATCAATTCCAAACATCATACTGTGACTGTTATCCATTGTAGAGTACTGGTTCAAGGAAGCAGGCAGAAACCTCTGAATTCTTCAAACACATTCCCCCACACAGTTATACCTATGAAGACATTGACTATGGTCTATATGACTCTCTCTCCCTCTCTCTCTCTCTCTCTCTCTCTATATATATATATATATATATATATATATATATATATATATAATTTTATAGGAAAAATACAGGACCAGTAATCGGGCAATGTCATTTCAATAACTTTAATAAGCTACTGCTAAAAGTCAGGGGATAGATTCTTATCCTATCACATTAAATAAAAATGTAAAATTATGTCTATCATAAGCTGCATATTATAAACACTACAGACCTGGGGATGAAGAGATGACTCAGCAGTCACAAATTCTTGCTGCTCTTGTAGAAGACAAAGTTTCTTACCCATCAGTCACATTGGATGGCTCACAACTACCTGTAATCCCAACTGCCGGGGACCCTACATTTTCTGCTGGACTATGAAGGCACAGACACTCACATATGCATATACAAACACATGCATACAGTTAAAAAGATAAGCCTTTAAGAAAATTATAGACATAATGACAGGCAAAGTGATTATAAAGAAATGGAGCTGTCAAATCACAAAAAGAAGATGTGAGTTTATTTAAGTAAATTTGCTTTCCTGATCTCATAGTCATTTGTATATATATCCAAATATATGAAAAATTTTCAAATGTATATAAAGTCCTCAAAAAAAAGAAGAATCCAAGATAGAGTTATACCATTGAAACATTCAAAGTAATAGCAAAATTTCCTAGTAACAGGATCTTTTCTTCTTAACAATACATGACCGTGTGTCACTAAACACGCCTTTCAAAAGCAGGAGATTGGAATAGACTGAGCAGGCTACTCAGAGACCCATCAAGCAGAAGCCTGGAGAAGCAGCACTGTGCCAAAGCCACAAACACCAGCAGCCTGGTGAACGGTGTGTAGGAAGGCTGTAGACAGAAAACATCATCATCTTATTTTCCAATTCCTACCATGTGAGCTGCAGTATACACGGTGAAATGAGGTGTATCCTTTAATTTTAGGGAGTTTATATCTTTAATTCAAACTCTAGCTCAGGTTCCAGACTCTGCCTCACTCTGGTCACCACTCTGCATTTTTACAGTCAGTGGTCTTAGGTAAAAACAGCTGTGGACAGTCAGCTTAATCTCCATAAAATGAGAATAGCCCTGGCATTTAGATTTCAAAGAGTTCTGAAGATCAAATAAAGTAATGGCTCTCCATGTGTGTTCTAAGATACTATGCAGTATTAAGAGATTTTATTGGCCTCTGTCACTGTTAATATTATGTTTGAGACAGAGGCAGAATGAGGGCTCTGTGGGAATGTCCTAGAAGAGATTTGTGGTAAGGCATCGGGTCAGAGAACAAACAACAAAGAAACAATATACCTTTCTGTCTATTACAATCGGGTGATGTAAAGAACCAGACAGCAGTGTGAGATGTATGAGGGCCTGGAGCATCCCCAGCAAAACGTACCGACAGGGCAGAAGAACAAACACAGCATGCTTCTGCTAATTCTCACTTAATAACAGAACTCAGTCTGCTTCAGACGGTGACATCATGTGTGAGTATTTCCAGCATACTCAATAAGAGGGTATTCCCATGACCAATAAACTCCTAAAAAGTGCAATCAAATTAAATTCCTGCCTAAGGAAAAAGAAAATCAGAAACAAAATTCAAGTGTTCTTTGTTACAAGAAGACAACAGGTATTAATTTCTATGTCCTTACTTATTTTCTTCCAAACCTAAGGGCATATACACCTTATTTTCATGTAAGAAAGTTTCTGAAAAGCCAATCATGCTGCCCAGGACTAATGAAACTTCACCTTGCCAGCAAGCAGTTGGCAATGGGCCGTTCAGGCTAGGAGGAGAGAAAACACAACTGTAAAATGGAGGTGATAGAGGAAAACGTCAGACCCGATGAGTGTGAGTTCACTGAAGTAAAAATCTAAGTCAGGAGAGCGATGAAGACTTCATTTTTCAACTACTAACAACAAGTACTCTACCTGCACTGTTAGCTCATGAATCTCTCCATGTACAATTATTCTCATCCCCAGAAGCTGGATGCAAATACTTTCTCCTTCAATACCAGTGGTTCGCAACCTGTGGGTCATGACCTCTTTGGGTCAAAGGACCCTTTCACAGAGGTCACATATCAGATATCCGGGACATTAGATACCATGCATATTATTATATCTGCATTACGATTCATAACAGTGGCAAAATTACAGTTATGGAATAGCAATTCTATGTTTTGGGGGTCACCACAAAAGGAAGAACAGAATTAAAGGCTCTCGGCATTAGGAAGGTTGAGAACCACTGCTCTATACCCATGTAACCTGGAGACTATCATTCAAATCCTCTTTTCTGAGGTTCTTTTTTTTTTTTTTTTAATGTTGAATTCTCCACCATCTGCAGTTTTTAACAAGTTGTATCCTATCTTGAAATTTATATGATAGATACATTGTATACATATATATATGTACACATATATAGTATATACACATACATGCAGAATATTCCTCTATCAAACTGGACTATTTAAATATCAAAACTAAGTAACAACCTTATGTGAACATAGGTTCATAACAGCCTTCAAAGAAAGTCAAGAGTCAATCAATGTTCATTTTCTAGACCTGAATCTTAGAAACAGAGGTTCGTCTGAGTGGTTGCCAGGGCCTCTTCCAGCTCCACATACCAGGATGGTACAAACAGAAGGGATTTGTGGCATTCTCTAGCCCAGTGATTCCTGACCACCTCATGACTTCTTTCTAAACCACTGATGGTCCGGGGGAGTGCCTCGGGTTTACTTCATAACCTGAAGCCATTCTAGGCTGTTAGGATCCATTTCCTTGACTGAGGGGGCGGGGGACGACTTAAAATAATTGTCACTCTGAGCGTCCCAGAGTTGGCCAAGACACGTCCCCACAACTGAAGTTGCTTTACAACATTTTAATCAAGCCGACATGTAAGGCAAATGCTATATTTAGACTACGGTTTCTTCAATGGTGAAAAGAGGGCCACAATATCAATCATGGGTTCCCAGAACATTTTAAGAGAAAAGAAAATAGAAAGTACCAGTGTAAAACACATAAATTAAAAGCATGTGATGCTAAGAAAAATCTCATTTCAAATTACATATGTGTGCATGCACAGCTGTCAATGAAAGAGGTACTTCTTACTGCCATTTGTGTAAAAAAAAAAAGGGGGGGGGTTGAAAGTCACTATCACAGAAGAAAGTACACAGGGATAAATAACTACAGAGCTAACACTGACACACTAACAGAGCCAACTGGCATGCAGAAAAAAGAAAAGTAAACCTGGGGACAGAAATGGAGCACCCCTAGATTTCACTTTCCTCCTTCTGAATAACAGTCCAGATTACCACTAGACAGACCGGGCAAATGAAGCTGTACTCCACACCTCTGACATACAGACCTGCACATGTATGTGCGCACACACACACACATAGGCACACATACATGCACACAAGCAGCTCTTCTTCTCCGATGCCTCAACCTCCCAGGTCCTATCTTAAGAGACAGTGTTTCTTCAGCCCTGCTCACCCTTTCTTTCTTCCTGTATCTTGGGGGAGGGGGGAGAAGTGGGGGTCAGAAGGGAAAGCAAAGTGGGGGAGATTTCAATTTCTCAGATTTTCATTACTAACACCCCCACCAGCCTGCCACTCCTGTCTGCTGCAGAGAAGACTGAACCTGAGCATTTTCAGACTTTCAGAACATTTTTCTTTCTACTTCCCTGGCTGAATGGCTTGGTTTGAGTAATTTTCTCTTTCTCCTGGGGTTGGTTGCTAAGAGACACTCTATTACTTCTCTTTCTCTTCTGACCCGATTACTGTGATCAGCAAAGACAGCACGCAGACAACATCCTGACATGGTTCATACAAGATCCCTGGGCCTGTTACAAACTGATGGACTTTCTTAACCCTCTCACTACTGCAGATCCAGATTCCCTGAGCTACTGCCCATGTGAAGTCAAAGGATTCACCCTCCTTTAAAGCTGTGGCTATGGTAGATCACAGGTCTCCATCACTGTAGCAACTGATACACTGCAATGCACTTCTTTTAATAGTCCCACTGTACCTATTATAACAATAGTTTCTTACTTGACCAGTGTGAGAAAGCAATTCAGAAAACACTGTTCTGAATCAGTCTCCATCTTGGACACGGACTCTTAAGATCCTTCTTGGTCTGGGACTTTTCAATTTCTCATTTCTTTTCTGCTATAAATAGTCAAAGAAAAAGGCACACCTTTTTGGTCTGGATCCCACCCAGTTGAGGGCAGAAAACATAAAACCCCATACATTTGCTCAAGGCTTGGAGGGCTGAGTGTTGAGCTTAAGCTCTTCCCTTACCTTGAGGTTCCTATGCAGCCCACCGACCCATCTACTTCAGGGGTGGGGAAGGGACTTTCTTTTAAAAACAGACCTCAGAACGGACCAAGAATTCAAACAGCAAAGAGTAAGTGTATAAGAGAGGAATTAAGATTCTCAATGGAGATCATTATTGTCCTCAGCTGATATTCCTTCACACAGTTTGGAAGTTGCAGTCACATTCATCTACTTATTCTATCAACTTCCCCATCAAAAAGTCAACCTGGAACTTTTCTTCAGGGCTCACAAGATAGACTCAGTAGGTAAAAGAACCAAACCTGATGACCTGAGTTTAATCCACAGAACCCAAATGTTGGAAAGAAAACTGAATCCTATGAGTTGTACATACACACACACACACACACACACACACACACACATACACACACACTTAAATCTTTTATAAATAATAAAAATTTTAAATAAACTTTTTTTAATTCAAAGCAAGTTCACATAAGCTCATCTATAGCATGTATACAAAGACTCCAGGTCTCCCAGGTTCCTTCCCCATCAGTGGATGCTTTTCTTACTCAGATTTCACTCATTCCTATTAAGGTTTTGATTTTTATTAAAACTGAAGCCCTTCTGGCAGGGTTCCACTCCAATATACTTTCATAAACAATTTAGACCCCTCCCATTTACATAGTTATCTACCTATATACACACAGTTATCCAAAGTTTGGTATGTGCACATTCAACTAAAAAATTCTCACACAGACTTTGGAAGGCAGAACATTAGACTATGGAGTTGTCTCTTAGACATGGCTGCACTCGAGTCAAAACCTCACTCTTTATCAGCCACAAGACCTTGGATAGCTTCTTTACCATCTGTCTGAATTTCAATCTCATTTGTTTCAAAACAAGAAATATCAGTGTCAAGTTGTAAAAATGCTATTAAAATGGTATGACAAGCAACTGGAACATACTTAATGAGGGATCACTTGTAAACTAGAGGCACTTAACAACGTGAGCACACACTCTTCACGCATGTGGGTGAAAGAGCATGCTGAGAGGGAACACAGAATGGAAATCCTAAGGTCTATTGTCCAACTTAGCGAAATCCGTGTTTCATGAGAACAATTTTACCCCATGCCTTTCAGCGGCAAAACAGTTTTATACAACTTCTCTAGCTGAATCCCACCTTCTTACACTTTAGAGTAGGACAGGAATGAAGATGTGTTGTTCAGTCACACTGTTTTTACAATTGAGCACACTCACCCCCTATTTCGTGACTATCGTGACTCGGGATGTGTTTTGTCCATTTTCACACTTTTCCACGACCAAGCTCATGTTCAGTCTTTCTGGCTGCATGTTACTCCTTTTCAGTGTGGCTCAGACAAAACTTTAGCATTTGGCCTGGCAGTTCTTCCCCACCCAACCTCCTAGATAATTAGCATTCATGAAGAAATTCTAGGATTAGTGTTCAAAACAAAGTCAAACTTAAAAATGCTGTTAGCAATTACCAGGAATCTTGGCTCTTCACTGAATGAGGATGAGACACCAGGGTGGGCTTATGCTGCTAATCCACATGGTACCCATCTTCTATCCACAAGCCTCCATCCTTCCTCTGTGGCTCAAGCTTTATCCTCTTTCCTTCTCCTTTATTCACTTCTAACGGTACTCCAACATAGTAACATGACAACAGGTTCCCAACTACCTGTTCAAGGGCATGAAGATGTGCTACAGTCCCCAGATGTAGGTCCAATCAGCCAAGGTATGGACTCAGTCTAAGGTTGACTGTTTTGAAGGATGATAGACAATAATGCCAGGTGGTAATTTCACTATAAAACTGGTAACATCTATATATGGATTAATTCAGCACAGAGAAACCTGCTCATAAAAACAAAAAGAAAGACTAAATTCACCATTAGCAAAATATGATGTCTCAAAGTCCTTCATTTAATGGAACTAGGTCTATAGCTCTATGAAAGAATAAAATCATTCAGATACCAAGAGACCCAACAGAAAAAAATTATGAAATTTTCAATAAATAACTTGAAAATTCTGGAACATATAAAATCCACATATGCCCCCTCAAAGAAAATGTGAATCCAGGGCATGCTATGATAAATGATCAAAGTCATCAAGCATACTGTAAAAGTATCTTCAATTTTACCAAACTTGCGCTTATTTATCAGAGTTTGAGTTACGACTGTCTTCACGGGTTGCTACAGAGATTTCCCTACATTTTAGGATGATACCTCAACAGTGCTTCTGCTCCAGATGTTTACAGATGGGAATCACTTGTGAACACACCAGGTAACAAATCACCAAACTGTCCAAGGGCACCTGCCATTGCTATTTCACTGCTGAAAAAGAGTTCTCTGTGGGTCTGGACCACTAGACTCAAGTCCTGTTGCTGTGTAACTATAATGTAAAATTACAAACCATTGACATAGACAGAAGGAAGACATAATTATCACATTTTCATAAAAGTAAAGAATAAAAATCAAAGAACTAAAAGATAGCTAAACTCACAAACAAGATGACCTAGGTCAACTGTTTAAACAACCAAAAACTTACCACACAGGCAATTCTGAAAAACATACTAAAAATGTTACTAAATGCTAATTTTTTTCCATTATACTTATTTGGATTCTGCTTTGGATTCCAAATTACTTATTTGGAAAGAGGATTCCTAATCAATTCAAACCACAGAAAGTGTGTAATTTGGGGTTTTTTTTTCTAACCTGACTTCAAGAACTATATTATTTTTGATGTATAATCAATAGGATTATCATACATATATGAGAATAATAAACCCCATAGACACCATACAGGACAGTCCTAAAAGTGAGAACACACTATACAGAACATGAACAACTGCTTCTTGGCACTTGACTGTAAACAGGGATTCTCTAAGAGCTTGCCATTTTCTAACAACGTTCAGTACCATTGCATTCAGTTCTGGAACATCACACGAAACATCCAGGACAGGATAGATTAAATCACTGATGCTTTAGGGACCTTGCAATGGAATGATCCAACTTAAAGCAGACATGACAAGTTTGAAAGGCTTGAAGGGGTAACACAAAGAGCTTAGGTATGTGTTTGTAATCTATAAAGGCAGAGCAAGGACCCAAGATATAGATTTGGGTAGCAGCCGGTTTCAATAAGGATGGAAAAACACTTTCAATTTACTAGTAACAATGGATAATGCTATAAATAAAATATTCTATCAGTTTTGCCATTCAAGCAGGCCAAACCAAACTCAAGTCTGCCTAAAGGTTCTAGTCCTTGAGCAGGAAGGGTAGCACTACTCTTAGGTCTAGAGACTTGAAGGGTTGTTATATGGGTTTTGTTGTTGTTAAGACATAAACCCTAAACATCTGTTATTAAAGCTGTGCCTAGGTATTTTAAGGTTTAGTCTCTGCTTTGTCATGTATTTGTTCACTGAGAAATAACAGTTTTTATAAATTTAAACAAACCATTTTAATAACCTCAAATGATTATTTATTTCTCAGTCATAACTGAAGGTTGCTTCCATGTCTTGGCCATTGTCCTAGGTAAGGTTACTACAGCTATGACGAAATGCCACGACCAAAGAAACTCAGAGAGGAAAGGGCTTATTCGGCATACACTTCCCTATCACTGATCATCATAGAAGGAAGTCCAGACTGAACTCAACAGGACAGGAACCTGAGGGCGGGGCTGAGGCAAGGACATGGAGGAGTACTGCTTACTGGCTTTCTCAACATGGATAACATCACCCGTAATCAATCACTAAATGAGAAAATGCCCTCTGACAGCTGGATCTTATAGACACATTTTCTCAATCGAGGTTCCCCCCTTTCAGGTGATTCTAGCATGTGTCAAGCTGACATAGAACTGGGCAGGACAACCATGCACTGGGCTCCATTCATAAAGCATTGAGCTACAGCTCTACAGCCGGTTAAAGAGCTAATTCTAATGCTGCCTCATTTCAACACACCCCCAACCTATGGTGTCTTGCTGCTCTGTTATTCCTTTCTTGGAGACTTAGAACCGGAAAATAGAAGAGAGGTCCCAAATGATAAGGTCTAGGAAACCATTGCTGAGATGAGAACTGAGTGATGAGGTTTTGGTTTGGGTATCGTTTTCGAATGGCAGGTGCTTGTAGCTTTAAGTAACAACCAAATGCACGGCCAGAAATTGTGAGCTTTCTCGATCAGCCTGCCTCTGTGAAGCTTCATAAAAAGAAAGTTTTTTAAAACTTGAGACCCGTCCCAAACTGATTATGAGGGACAGTGCCAAGTCTTGATAACTGTTTTGTTGCTGTCATTATCTGGTTATGGATGGGGCAATGAATACTCTGTACCTTGCAATGTGACCGTCAAGTATTCTACAACTGAATGGATGGAGCTCAGCCCTGAACACATGTTCCAGACCTCAAACCGCCTCCGGTTAGAGTCAGGGTAGACATTTAGATCCTCCGCAACACAACAATGTCTTTATTACTGGGAGTTCACACACTGTAAACCCGTCAGTAAAAGTAAGATATGGAAAGGATCACTGTATAATGCTTTTTGTGTTCGTGAGGTTATCAAGGAAAAGTGCTATGGCAACAAGACAGGTTATAATGAAGTACTTCAAGTTTAAGATGTATACCCAGGGAAAAGCCATAACTATCCAAATGGACAAAGATGCAGGTCAGTAAAGACATTTATTTTGATATTACAGACCATTATTTTATCTAGCTCTACACAGAATAGCTGTGTTGAACAACCTGTGATTTTAGGTTATTGACAGTTCCTATCCTTTCCTTCTGTTTTAGCTAGAGAAGTTTCCCATTCACTCTTCCCAAAGAGGACTTCACTTGATGAGTTGTTAGCAAATTTCATTGGGAATTTGGGAAGGGACAGCCTAGTAAAGTCAGAGGAAAGCTCTTTGTTCAACACAGCTGTACCAAGGTATAAGAACAAAAAGCAGGTGAATAAAACCCTCAAAGGCTTCACTGAAAGTCTACGACTTCAGGTAGCACAACATTAACACAAGAGGATGACCTATTTTTAGTATGTGAGATTGTTTTTTGAGAAGCACCATGCCAATGAACCTTGATTTCTGTTCCTACCGCGCCCCGTTCACTCTTTAGTGATTACTAACGACCTTTCCCAAGCTGACCTATGACGAAAGAACACAGCACAAGTTGTGAAAGGTAACACCTCTAACCTTCAGAGACCCAGAGGAAGAGAGAGATAAATGGGGAACAGAAAGGAAAAGGCACCAGGCAAGGCCACAGTGAACACCCGGATCAGCCCCGAGAGAAAGATGAGGAAGTCCTCATTCTCTGCATCTATTGCACACCACCCGCTTCTCTCACTTCCCTTACCCACCGAGACGACGTTTGCCAGTGAAGGAAGAACTAGTTTCATAAACAATGGTCAGAAGAAGAGACAAGGCTGGGGTGGGGTAGCAGAGGAGAGTGGACACGGCAGACTGATTTTTGACTAGAAGAACAATGCCAAGCTTTAAAAATGACCAGGGTTTGTTCCTTCAATGTCACTAGACCAGTTTATAAAGCAAGCAAGTCAGAAAGTATTCGCTGTGTTGATTTAGTGGAATCTTTGTTCTAGCATACAAAAGGCTCAGGAAGACGAAGGTTTTTAGTCAAGAGGTAAACCTGACCTGACTAGGAAACTTTCAAAATATAAACCATGCCTTAAGAGCCACACAAGCAAGTTGGGCGGACTAGCAAAGGGGATTTTCTCTAGTTATTGACGGCCATGTCACCACCAGTATCATTATGGAACACAGTAGCATACGGGGAACATTAATGCCGTGTGTTTTCAAAGCTTCACTGGCCAAGTGGGCGAGGCAATGGCCTCCTTGAATCAAAACCTATTGCTCCTGAAGGCGTGCATAGCTGCCTTGATTAAACCCAGCAGCGGCAGGCTCTGGTGGAGGGGACAATTCTTCTCTTTTGAGGGGAGGTAAAACAGAGGAACTGCCAGATGTTTGCAATTTTAGCTATAAAAAGATGGCTGCTTTCCATTCCTGAGTATGTTGGATCTTTTCTTCTTTCTACCCAAGCTATTGTGGTTCACTTAAAGAGGCCACTGCACTGATGAATCATCATTCAAAACTGCAATAATGGAAGCAGAAAAAAAAAATATGGCATTTTAAATTCCCATGTAAGAGGAATAAATTAAAACGTACAGGTACTAGTTATGTGCTAAGCAACAGAAATCATGTTATTGCCTAAAAACGCTCATTTTGAGTCAGGAGAGCTGTGTGTGGCTCTCCCCTTGACTGCTTCCTACCATCAGGGCTATGTGCAAATGTCTCACCATCCAACCTTAGTCTGTTCACCTGCAAAATGGAAGTAAGCATCCCTTCCTGGCCTCTTTCTCAGGGGAAAGTCTCTGGGCACATTCATCCATCACCCTGCGTTGTACAGACAGGCACAGCCCAAGGGAGATGTACAAATCTTCTTCAAGTGAAAGAGCAAGAAAAAAAAATATATGAACATGTTTAAAACCCACATATCATAACTGTGTACACACATACCTGGCGGCTTCTAACTATAAAACTCCCCCACTAAGTCCAAATAGCCAGTCCTCTTTTCATATACCGTACTAAATCTGGGGGGTGGGGAGGGGAAAACAGAAACCCAGTTATTATTTAAACAACACTCATAGAACTGGCTTGGAGGGTAGTGACCTCTCAGGCAGAGAATGGCAGCTAAGTGCCTGGGGATCTGGGACACATGTAAGGGTCAGTACAACCATGGAGACTGGCTGAATCTCATCACATAGTAGAACATTCCACAAGAGATACGTCTACCTGCCACAGTGCAAGGAGAAACCAAGGCCAAACCAATGTGAAAGGGCCAGGCACCAAATACACAGCACATGCAAAGGGACACTACAAAAGATTCATTTTAAGTGGCCACAGTGACTTTCATTGTGGCACTTACAACTTAAGACATACAGACAGAAATTACAGATGACGAACTCCAGGGTAACGTTCATGTTTTATTTTTACTATTGGCAACAATGCCGACGGTACCTTCCCGGACTCACTATTGTTCCACACCAGATACAGTGCCGATTCACACTTAGTGCTCCCAACTGTCTGAGAGACATACATCTCCATTGTACAATCACAGCAAAGAGCACCACAGATACTCAGTCTAGCAGCCCAGTTCCCAAAGAAATTAAAGTATGAAGTCAAAACTGAAACACAGAACTCTCTGACTCTAGTTCACACACCAAGCAGTGGCCTACCTCAATTCTGTTTTCTCTGTTGCTCTTTTGGTAGTCTGTACTGAAGAAAACTCCTCATTCTGAGTTCTCTGATAGTTAAATACAGAGGCAATTTCCAAACTAGGGCTTTACACTAAAACTTTATATTCTTAGCAAAATGGTCATTTTGATATATCCACTTTCTCTTGAAAATATAAAGTACGTATTAAGGTTTGGGAACAGCTTAACTTCTACTTACATATCCTTGTTAATTAAAAATGGCATGAGAGGTGGGCGGTGTTGGCCCATGGCCCACAGGCAGATCCCTGTGAGTTTAAGGTCAGCCTGGTCTGTATCGTGAGTTCCAGGACAGATAGGACTGCACAATGAGAGCTAGTGTCAAAAAGAATGAAAAAAAAGTACTAAATAGATCTGAACTGGACTCAATAATGGAATGCATATTAATTAATATGATATCAAGACATGAAAAAGCAAAATCTCCATGAGAGATCCTATATTGGGTGTCATTTCCAGGAACACATCATACAACCTATAGATTTCTTTTTTACAGACAGTAATTTGTAAAGAGGAAGCACTTAATAAAACTCAAATCACTACAGTAGAAATTAACAGGTCAATATCACATAACGGCAAGTTAAAAATGTCATTTTAATTTCATTCTAACATCATTGAAACTACCAGTATCATCTAGGAAGATTAAGCAAGATGACACAACTCATTTGAATTAGTGGATATTTCTCAGGGTTATTCCCAAGGCTTTGTGCAATGATGTCTCCTTGGTAGTAATTTCAGATTCCCACGGCTGGTGGATACTGCCATATCTCATTCACATCCCTGCCGAGGCAATTCTATGTCATATATTTGTATGTTAACTTTCAAGTAGCTCTCGGGAATAATAAGTGTAGAAAGTAACAGTGAAAATGTTCCTTTTTAATAAATCAAATAGCAAGATCATTATTATAGAATTTGATCTAAGGAAAAGATCTCACTGCCATGGGGTGAGAGACAAAGATTGAAATCACAATTCTGCCCTGGGTGACTGTGTTTGCTGTGTGTGTGTGTGTATGTGTGTGTGCGTGAGAGAGAGAGAGAGAGAGAGAGAGAGAGAGAGAGAGAGAGAGAGAGAGAGAGGTCTACTGACTGCAAGTGGCAGTATCCTTTACAGCAAAGCTGGGAAGGTACAAAGAAAATACAAATGGGCTCCACATGTAGTAAAAACTACACACCCAATAAAAAGTGATTTACATCCTATATACATCATTCATGAGAGAAACTGTTTTTGTAGGAGTCGAAGTCAGTGGAGAGGGTTGGCATAAAGGTCTCAGTGATAGAACACTAGCTAGCATGTATGAATATTATACTCGGGCTTGTGGAAATTACTAATATGAGGAAATAGTACTATTTGATTGCATGTGCCTTCTCCATTATTAATCTCACTGTGGGTCCCCTGAATCTTAGGTTACTCATTTATCACTAGGAACAAAGATTATGTAAGGACAATAATAAAGTTACAGGGCCCTGTGGAAATTAAACTAGGTAAGTGAGATTGTGACATGAAACTGCATTTGTATACACAATATTTAGGTACTAGAAAATATTTTAAAATAAAACCCTATTCTATTCTTTCAATTCTTTTCTTGGAATCACCCAAGTGTGTGGATAACTAAGAAAAAAGAAATTTAAGCTGGATCATACCTCATATTCTATAGGGTGTATGTTTGAAAAAGTCGAAGTCTGTCCTCAGTTTCAGTAAAATGACTCCCCTTTTAGTATCTGTATACAGAGAACCATTTCATCATTAGGTGCCAGAGATGAAGCAAGGCCTGTCAATGATACTCCTGGCTAGCACACACCAGAAATGTGCTGCCGGTCATGTTGTGTGACAGGCATGCCCTCCTTCCTGCCTCTGCTCTCTGTAGTTACTCAACTTTGCGGAGCTCTCCTGAAAGGTAAGTAATGAGATTACTGGGAAACATGGGTCTACCCACAGTGAGTTCACCCCATCTTCACGGCAGCGAGGCCCCCAGGAGTCCCTGTGTACTTTCGAGGATCATAAGTTGTGCCCACTGCTTCGGCATACACTGGTCCTATAGACTGACACAATCTGCCTGGGGAAGCCTGAACTCTTCCTCCAAGATGTACATCAAATATCCCTCTCTGTGAGGTATTCCCCGGTGCTCCTATAGAGGATCCTTCAAATTCTTTCATGACACTAAATTGAAATAATGTGAGCCTCTGTATGAGATACCTTTTGACTACAGACCATCTAATCTGCGTAAGTATCGCAACGCACAGAAAATGTGACAGACAGGTAATCAGAGAATTTGTTGATAGGGAAAAATGTGGGGAGTCCCAGAGGACCACATCCCTGGGATATGACCTCCTCTGCCCCAGGTTTTGCTCTCAACAGCCCAGTCTATGAGTATTTTTAAGGAAGGATGACAAAAATACTATGCAAAGATTATTTTTACAGCTCCTTAGGTCAATCATTATTCTAGGCCATGATTTCTCTATATAGTCTATTTGCCCAAAGGCTCAGGTGTTGAATTTTTTTATAGTAGCCATAATGAATCCATTTATAGATGATTTACATAGACTTGCCATGACCCAAAATCAGCTGAGATTTCAGACATCACTCTGAAGTTAACAAAATAGCAAAAGACCTGGAATATAGGAAGTTGAATGTTACTGGGCCATCTTCGAGGAAGCAACCTTCTGTTGTTCGTTTTAAACCTTCTGTTTTTGTATCCTAAGCAAACTTATTGGAAACAATGTATGTAAAAGCCTGGTATCATAGAAGAGAGTTCAGAGGGAGAGGTACAGCATTATGAAGAATGATTTTGGCCCTGAATGATTGCTCACAGGACAGCAGATGCTCAGGACTTCAAAAGCTACTGTCCTCAACCGAGGGGAGAACACGGGCAGGCACACTCTACCATCAGCACAACGGGTCTTCATGGTAATGAAATAAACTCATGAAGACCATGCTTGGATTGAATACTACTCAGAACTACCTGAGAATATTATTTATTACTTATATACAAATTAAACAGGACATAGTTTTTTTTTTTTTTTTTTTTTTTTTGTCTTTCAAGTTTTTGGAAGACAAGCTACCATTGAAAATTGGAAGTTTAAACTAGATACAACAGTGACCATAAAATTTAGGTAAGATAGGTACAATTTAGGTAAGATAGCACTTTATGAAATCATGTATTTCTTTATCTCACAACCATTAAAACTTTACCGGAAAATATGGACTAATAGAAATTTCCAAAAATAGTGTAAAATCTAAGGAATGCTTTACCCCGCTTCTTCCCACGCGTATAGCTACCATGAGTCATCAAGACCAGAAACTGACAGTTTACACTAGCACTGGGTGAATCTCATCCCATTCCAGCACTTTGGGCCTCTACCCATCAGCAAGTGTGTGTGTAGAGTTCTATGCAACACACGGCAGGATTAGACACACAGAGCTACCACCACTGTGCCCCATAAGATGACTTCTTCGGCTTCCTCTTGGTATGAACACCTACCTACCTACCTGCATTCCACCCCACTCAACTCTGCTCATCTCTGGCTGCTCACAATCGCTCATCTCCCGAGTTTTCTCATCTCAGAACTGTCTGTGTCTAGAGTCGTGCAATGCCAAAATCAGCCCCATAGCATGGCTTTTCACTCCACCTGTCTGATGGCTGTGCACGTCCTCACTGCCATGCTCTCAATTTTTATTTGTGGAGACAGAAAGTTAGCTACTGCAGTTTAAAATATACCAGCAGTGGTATTCATGTCTATATTTAAAAATAAAGAAAAGTTTGAAATTTGAAACATACCAACGGTAGTATACATTTCTATATTTTAATATGAAGATAAATAAAGAGCACCTCCCATACAAATCAGCATTAATCACTGTTTTTCAAACCATGTAAGAATCAGGAATCCATCACCTTATTACACATGCATTTCAACAGTTAATTAGCCTGACAGGCTAAAAAATAAATGAGAATTTTGTCACCAATTACATGAACATCTCTTTGTTCTCAAACATCTAATCTTCTCTGTTCGTGTATATTAGTTATCAGGGTGGCTTTATCACTTACTGCTGTATAATACTGAACAAGCCTCTTGGGGCTCTCTGAGTCTCTACAACCTGGCTAATAACTCCTGCCTGCACTCAGCAGTCAATCACACTGGACAGAGTTCCTGGGCAAAGTTTGTATGTCTTCTATGAAGATATCTAGGAATCGATTCCTATTATTTAGGAAATGAAAGATTGTATGAGGTGAGTTCTAGAATTCTGCCTGCCTAGAGCTATCATTTTTTCTGTTTATAACATTTAGGCAGTGTGATTTTTAACACTGTAAGCTTAATGATATTTATTGTTATTTATGGAAGCCATTATTAATAATAAAATTCATATTAGTAAGCATTTGTTATTATCAAAGCTAATAGTTAGAATAACTAGCAATTATATTATACTACTGTAACTTATTTGTAATTCAAATACTATTCCATAACTTTACCAAGGTTACTGAATATTAGTACCTTGCTTATTAGTAACTCATGCCTATTTTATAAAAGAAAATACATTTTCTCAGCAAAGAGTCTCCCTATTGTTATTGCTAGCTGCCATGACTTCAGCCCCTAGAAGAGTGTCTACCACAAAATCTGTGTTATGTGAGTGTTGAGCATACAGCGACCACTCCCTGAGACTGTGAAGCATTCTGCCTTTTCAAAACATCTCATACTTACCATTAGAGTTGACCCTCAAAAAACTTAACAATAATATTATCAGATAATATTGTTGTAAAACAAGACAGTGAAGAAGAAAATTTGCATTCTGCCCAAATTCATTATAAAACTGACACAGTGCTGGGTAGTGGAGCTGGGTGGCAGGGAGGATTAGGAATACCTGCTGTGATCAGATAACATCCCACAAATTACAAATTCCTTCTTCTTCAAGATGTAAAGATCAATTTAACACAATTAGTATCTGATTCTTTACTGAGGAAGTAGCTGGTCCACTTTGCCCAGGAGGACCTGAAAATCAAAAGCTATGTCCTGCATGCCACAGTGATAGAAGAGGCTGAGATCCTCACAGGGAAGGGGCATGCCAGTCAGCCACAGGCTAGGGAAGTCGCTGATATTCTGTTGAATGTTGAAGATCATCAGGACATACTCTGAAATCTGATAACCAAAATCTAATACACTGCAACTGCTTGACTATGGTTACTGATGATTTATCAGAATGGGCAAGCACATGAAAAGATGCTTGCTAGCACATGAAAAGATGCTTGCTATTTGTAGTTCCAAAGTCATACACAAGGTTACCTTCCAGGAGGAACAAAGGTAATTAACTCTAGAGACAGGGTAGCACTTTACGAGTCCTGGCACAGTTCTTTATGGTAGGGGTGTAGTGCAATTGGTAGGGTGCTTGCCTAGCACTTGGATGACGTTTCCACAGCCATCAAAGGGAAGGACTACACAAAACAAACTTCAAACCCTTCCTGCTTCCAATACTGAAAAACTTGATTTTAATATGTGTAAAATGGCCCAACTATGAGCACAGAAAAGAAATAAACATGGATTATTTCTACCAGGGAAAAAACTCGGTCCTTAAGGTGGTCAAGGCATTTTGTTACTACCTATGCCATATTAGCAATGTTGTAAAACTGTTTCCTCTGCATGGGGTGGATGTAATGACACCAGAGGACAGCACAGAAGAATGGAGAAGAAAACATGCAGCCTCAGAATCCCACTTGATACCATTCATCTGAAGTCACGTGCTCTGTCTTCTCTTCATAAACTCAGGTCAAACACAGGCATTGCTTATGATGCAGAAGTGCACAAGGTAATGTATTTAAGAATAGCCTGTAGACAGGGTTAACCTTGGAATTTAATTTCAAACAAGTATCATAAAATATTAAAATAATGGAATTACATGAAGTAAAAGGTTGTGTAGCTAAATGGTTAATGAACATAATACAATAGCACTGGATGCTCTTCCAGAGGACCTGGGTTCAATTCCCAATACCCACAGAGTATCTCACAGTTGTTTATAACTCCATGGGGGTTTCTAGGGAACCTGAGGGCCTCTTTTGGCCTTTGTAGGAACTGTACACACGGGATGCACAGACATACATACAGGCAAACACTCACATGCACACAATACAATAAATGTTCTTCAAAAGTTAAAAAAAAATCTTACAATCAGTAGGAATGTGAATATGAAGAAGCACCTCCTTTATTACGTGATGTGTGTCTACACACACACACACACACACACACACACACACACACACACACACGTCTGTATGTATGCATTTGCATGCATGCATGTATGCATGTACTAGGTACAGAACTATATTCTCAGCTCCGTTACATCATTCTTTAATAAGCTCTTTCATTTCTGGTGGTCTAGCAATCAGTAAAATGGAAAGAACATCTGTTCTGTCTGCCTGAGAAAGCAACAGTAAAAATTATCTTCTGAAAATTAAAAACAAAGCAATCAAATGCAAGTGCTGAGTAAGCTATAAAGGACTGCACCAATACAAAAGGTTCTACCACGTGACCACCTAGAAGAGGTGGTCTACAGATCCACTTAAATATAAAAAATGCTTTATAAATGGAATTTTAGAGCTTACAGAAAGACAATTCCACAAGACAACTCCAACTTTACAAACTTAGCAAACGCTGCAGAAACAGAAAAAGAGACAGAGAAAGACAGACAAACTAATAACAGAATAACCTCAAAACCATTTCAAATAAACAATACCTTAGGAAAGCTGATATACTTCACTGCCTATGAAGAACAGAAAAAGAATGGCACCTTCCTGGAAAATCTTAGTTTAAGGTTTCATGTTGTCGGTTCTGCCTGGCTGTTTTCTTCGTTGTTACTTAAGGCAGATGCCAGATTACAGGTAAACAGTCCTGGAAGGTGGTACTTTGTGTTATCTCATTTCCCTTGAGGGGAGGGGGGGGGAATCACAATGCATACCAAAGGACTTTACAAAAAAAAAAAATCTATGTCCACTAAAAATGTGCATTCTATAACACAACAACACACACACACACACACACACACACACACACACACACACACACACACACGGTAGGGGGGGCACTTAGCATTCAGTGCTGAACAAAGAGGGTATCTGGAAATGTAGGGGCATTCAGAACAGCTGAAATAAAAATTCTTTTAAAATTCTGAGAACCAAAGGGCCCAAGATTTAAAGAACCACTGACTGGGAGAAGACACACCCACCGTGTGTCAAAGGCCTTTAGACAAAGATTATTAGCACAATGATCTATGAAGAAAATTATAACATATGGGTATCACATAAATACAAGCTGATGTGGAAAACATGTGGGTGCTTTTCTACTTTCACAGTCAGAATTAAAAAGTAAGAAAGCAAACCCGAGAGATTACAGACATTAAAGTAACGTGAGAAAGGCAGCTGGTAAGTGAAGTCAGCACGGCTTACCAAGTCCACAAGTGAAAAGCTCGGGGACTAGGTAAAGGAGAATGACTAACTGCTGTGCAGCCTGCAATAGATACAACTGTCTACGGGAGCAGCTGAAGATACAACTGTCTACGGGAACAGCTGAAGATAACAACTGTCTATGGGAGCAGCTGAAGACACAACTGTCTACGGGAGCAGCTGAAGACACAACCGTCTACGGGAACAGCTGAAGATACACACTGTCCATGAGAACAGCTGAAGACACAACTGTCTACGGGAACAGCTGAAGATACACACTGTCCATGAGAACAGCTGAAGATACAACTGTCTATGGGAACAGCTGAAGATACACACTGTCCATGAGAACAGCTGAAGATACAACTGTCTACGGGAGCAGCTGGAGATACAACTGTCTACGGGAACAGCTGAAGACACAACTGTCTACGGGAACAGCTGAAGATACAACTGTCTACGGGAACAGTTGAAGATACATGCTGTCCATGAGAACAGCTGAAGATACACACTGTCCATGAGAACAGCTGAAGATACAACTGTCTACAGGAACAGCTGAAGACACAACTGTCTACAGGAACAGCTGAAGATACAACTGTCTACGGGAACAGCTGAAGATACACACTGCCTGTGAGAACAGCCTGAACACAGATAATCCCTACTCAGAGAATACAGTGCGGCTCACCTCCCCCTGGGAGCTTCAGTTTCTTCGTGGGTGAGGTGGAGGCTGCTTCACAGGGTAACATGGAAAGGCAATCGGCTAATGACTGACGAACAGGGTGTGCAGTATAGACCACCTGTTCAGTAAGTGGCAGAGGCAAGTGGGAGCCACGGTAAATGGTGCAGAGACGCGACAGTGAGAAAACATGGCTGTAGAGAGGGCAGGGATAGCTACAGACTTCGGGTACACCACTGGGCGGAAAGGGGTACAAACACGATTCCAACAGGTGACCAGTGCAAGCAGGGCAGCAAGGAGCAAGCAGCTCTGAGCTGGAGTGAATGCAAACACTTCAGCTCACACCACTGTATCTGAAAATCAGGGGGTGGCCATACAGAGTACAGGCAGGGGCATCCCAAGCCGGGGACACCTAGCGGCTTGTCTCACTATGACTCCCAGCACTCAGAGTGGAGCAAGGCCACCACTGTGTGCTTCTCTTCTCTTCTCGTGATGGCCCCCCATTTGATGTAGAACCTACCCACACACTGCGCTTTGAACACAGGGTCAACCCCCATGCCCACTAAAGCTTCCTCACCATGACCTTTCTCTGTCTAAGGACGTTGGTGTCGTCCTCGTCCTATTAGTAGGAAGTCCATCTGAACTCCCCGAGTAGGAAATGAACGAAAGGTGCCCTGTAAATCACACAAAAGGACATGCTAAGAAAACAAGCCAGGAAGCCAAGGCATGGCTCTCCCTGCTCTTGAGCAAGGGCTTCCCCCCATAACCCATGTCTGAGTCCTCCAATCCCTAGAGCAGTGGTTTTCAACCTTCCAAATGCTGGAACTTTATTACAGTTCCTCATATTGTGGTGAACCCCACCCCAATGATAAAATTATTTTTGTTGCTACTCCATAACTGTAATTTTGTTACTGTTATGAATCGTAATGTAAATATCTGACATGCACAGTATCTGATTTATGACTTCTGTGCAAGGGTTGTTCCATAACCCCCAAAAGGGTCAGGACCCACAGGTTGAAAATCAGTGCCCTAGAGGATAATGAGCCAGTGCAAACCAGCTTCACAAAGACCTTAGTGAACTGCAGAAGTGCGGTCTTCCGCAAGGGCGATGAAGCTTCCAGCCCAGGCACTGGGGTCAGAGAGTAAGTACATGGACAGCCTGTACTTTTCCCAGAAAAGCATGGTCATGCCTTGGCAATGCCTTTTCTAGGGAAGGGACACACAGAGACCCATAAAGATCCACAGCTCCAGTATGCAGAGAGGCCTGGTCTTCCTTCCCATATCCTCTGAGCTTGAAGGACCTTAAAAAAGCCAGCCATCTGAACCATGTTTCTGATGGGAGTCCTAAAACACTAGTAGGCCAACGGAGTAGTGAAAGTGGTGGGCCAATGGTGTGGTTCCTGGGAGGCGGGAAAGACTCCGAAGAAACCAGAAAGTAGAGGCAATACCATGGGGCATAAAATAATCCCCTGCAACGTTGCTGCAGCAGACACAGGATGTCATCCAGGAACACAATGGAGAGAGCTTTGGAGACGGAACAGTCATTTTTCAAGTCAGATGGGTGTGGAAGAGAGAAAAGACTGCATCTCGGTAGAGCGCATCTTTTAGTCTCGGCTTCTGGAGGGCTCACACTATTCTATATGGTTTTAAGTTACTGCTTCCTATGTGCAAAGGAGCTTTTGACATTGATTGGTACAAATACGAAGCCTCTTCCAACACCAGGACGCTGGACTGGCCAAGTTCGCTAATGGGAGAGTGCGTGGTGTAGCCACACATTGCATGCTCAGCTCATGCAGACATTCAAAATCCACTTGATGGAAAATGAATACATTGCCACTAAAACCCTTGGAACTAAGGCTTTCTCTGAACCATCTGTAACTTCAACACACACCGGTATCTCGGACAACTTTCTCCGAGAGGAGAGAGAGAAGCAACCTAGTCCCAGGGACTTAGCAGGGCCTTTTGTCCTATGGCTCCCTCACTGGACTACTGTTTGGTGGCATTTTGTCACTTGTCTGAGGGCAACAGTGAGAATCATTGGGTAGTAGATACATCACACACAAGAGGAAAAGGAAGGGCGAGGATAAGGCTACAGACAGGCTCTGAGCTATAAACGAAGAGGTCATGCTTCTACCTGGGCCATTACTGCTAGCTATTACTGCAAAACCCCAGCCACCCAACTCTGGAAGATTTAATCTCTTTGTTTCTAAAAGGTGGGCGGTGCACACAGCTATGGGGAGCTCATTACAACGGGACAGCTCATAAATCATGGGAAATATACTGAGAAACCTCCTTCTGACACAAGCCTAATTGCACATCCCATCTCCGAGGCTGATTTCTTTCCCACTCCAGGCCCCAGAACTCACTCTCTCCTCCGGGCTGCTTGTACGGGTTGTACTTGGGTTTTGGGGCCACCACTGGAGCAAACTTCTTGGGTGGCTGCTGTGTCGACACGGAAATACTGGGGGTCCCGAAAGAATGGGTGGTCTCCATCCGGGCAGGAACGTGGCCAAGAGGCTCACCAGTGCTTTTGGGTGGCAGCCAAGATGGGTGAGACATGGTTGAAATCTGCAGTTAGAAAAACAGGGAAACAGACAACACCAGGTTCAGTGTGGCTGGAGGGACATTTGAGAAAGACACTGACCAAAGAGCTAGAGTGGACGATGGGGCCAAAGAGCAACTTCTACACACACACACACACACACACACACACACACACACACACACTTGAGCTTACATTTATCCAGTAGGCATTAGAGAAACAGTAAATATTTATTTTGTTAGCAGATACATGACAGCATACTTTAACATGTCTTCACTACAAGACTAGCCTCCCCATCCCCACCCTGAAGAGGCACTTGGGGGCGGGGCGCAGAGGCACTGGTCGCCCAAATGCCTGGAACAAACACTGACATTTATGAGAGAAAGAATATTCAATACCAACAGTGCAATGATGGCCCCGTAAATCAAAGAAATGGCCATTAACACCTAACTAAGCTGGAAAATTATGAAAAAGTTGCTGTAACTCCATGAGGGATAAGCAACCCGGCCCAGGCACTGTGTGAAGAAAGAACTGAGTTCTCTTGCAGGATACGCCAATCACTCCTGCAGGCAGCCTGCCTGCTGGGAAGGAGTCTCATAGACTTTTTGAGGAGGGCTCTCCAGGCCTGATTGCAAGAGCTCTCCAGCACAGGGAGGCCGGAAGGTGCCCTGCACCCACTCCTAGCCCCAAATCTACCTAGTAATTTATTAATTGAACTGAATTAATTGAGAGGGCTACATGATTACCTCCAGATGTCTATAAAGACGAAGTACAGAGCGAAGGCAGGAAGTAACTAAGGCCTCAGCATGTGGCACAGTAATCGAGAGAAGAAAAAGTTGAGACACGGCATTGTGAGGGATTCACACGTGCCCACACCATGGACAAACAGTATGTTCCAGAACCCTTCTGATGGCATGGTCAACAAATTATGGTTTAGAAATTCCAGGTCTCCTTAACTCAGGGAGCTTTTTTGAAACCAATAAAAAATATTGAAGGTCTTTATGCATAGACCATCAGTTGCAATGAAAGCCAAGGGGGAAAATACCTCCATCCTCACATGTAGTGACTGAGAATTAGAAATCATTTCTCAGAGGGAAGCAGGTGTTGTTCTATCACAAGATGGGGATAACTCCATGGATAACCAAAGGGAAAGAAGTTGAGATGAAAGACGCAGGCTGGTGAGGCCAATGGTGACACTGGCATCCCTCTGGCCTCAGACCTTCTTTCCCCTCCCCTGCCCTGTGCAGGTGTACTCAGACACACATACTGGAAAACTGTGAGCTTCTGAGAAGGCAGGGGCCATGTTTTAGACATCAGTAAATTACCACTAAGGCATGCCACCAAAGCAATAAAGAACAATAATCAATAACTGTCAATTTTACTCAAAAATTTTAAATTTAGCTGAACATTTGCAATCATTTAAAGACACATAAGTACCAAAACTAAGCCTATCTCTTTTACAAAATTGAGATAACAGTACTATTTTTACGTTCAGCATGACTAAGGTGAATATAAAACAGTGAATAAATGAAATTAAGGAAGGTTTTAAAAGTTCCAAAGCTCTGCATGCTTGGAGTATAAATTTTGAATGGTTATCTTTAAATGGGTTAACAGCACCCACGGTTGCCGTACATCTAGTTATTCCCAAACAAAAGCTTTTTGGTGCAAACTAATACAGCATGGAATGGTCTCTAAGACAAAGATGAAAATTTGCAGCGCAGTCATGTACTACTTACCAGCTGTGGTGTGCTGGGTTAATTAGCTATGCCACAGAGATAAAGAAATAGGTAACTGCTGGGACGCTATTGAGAGTGAAAGGGTAAGACTCAATATGAAAACCAGAGTCAGCTCTGCACCCTATAGTCTTGTGAATTACCCTGGTGATGCCTTTGTCCTCACATGAAGCACTTTGAACTTGCCCTCCAGCGAGGGCTACATCTGCCTGCAGATGACAATCAGAGCGTCTTCCACATGTCAACAGTGCTCCGGCATTTATAACACACTTCTGTGCTCCTGACCCTGTCTTTATGATGTGTCCACCAACAACAACTCCATTTCCTTCCCATCCCTGGCTACAAAGCCTACTGTTTATATTGCCCCAACTTGGATGCCTGGTTGTGAATGATTCCTCCTAAAGGGTGGCGGGGAGGTGTGGGGGCGTCAGCATAACAGCATATTCTTTTACTGGACTCTTCTAGTACTTTTTCATACTAACATTAATTTACTAGAAAGCAAGTTATCAATCAGCCAACCGGCCACAATGAACTGGAAATCTCTGGGTGTATAAGATACAGACAATTTGAAAATACCTTCTGCAAGGATGGTTAAATAACATGTGTATGTGTACCTCCCCTGCAGCTACACACAACGGTACAGAACCTCCATCTCCCCACTGGCATCCACTGGCACAATTTCTGTACCTCTCCTAACTTGGTATGTAATGAATCATGTTGATAGATTCCCAAATATGGAAACATCCTTGCTATCCTAGAATAAAAAATCCTAAGTTACAATTATAGTGCTTTGCTATACCAATGAAAAACTTCAACTTCTGTTTTGACTTCTGGGCAGGAGATCACAAGGTCATTCTGCAGAGGTGTGCCCTTGGCCACTTCCCTTTTCATTATCAGACTTTCACTCTCAGAGGTTCTGATTCCCAGTGCAGTCTCAATTAACTTAATAATGACCCTGAATAATCCGATCTTTAAAGGTTCATCAGAATTCAGTGAAAACACTTCTACATACTTTATTTAATAACAGATACTAATCCTATTTCTAGCAACTTTATAAGAATACTTCTAAAATGATGTGACAGCATTTATATCTTACAGAAAATTCACCTTTTGCTCAAGATTTTATCACTGCACCCATTCAAACAAGCTACCCCTCAGTTACAAATAATTTCTTATCCATAATGCATCGTTCATGTCTTGGCAATTACTTCCTGCTAGTTCTGGAAGCCATGCATTTAATCCTTTGTTCAGGATGCATACCCTGCTCAGCCACAGCACCATCACCCTGATGTCACCCACGCATCACATGACTGACTGCATGCCCATGTCCCAAAGCAAACTCTACAATACTTGAGAGCAGAACTCGTACCACAGTGTAATCCCAAGGTCTACTTCATGTAAAGAACTCAAGGAAAACACATATTAATTTAATGATCAAATAAACATATGCCTATCACTACTTCTCCAGATGAATCAGATTCCCCTCCTTTACTCGAAAAGCATAAAGTCTGGGGGCGTTACACTTACCTAAGTGCAATGAAAGGGGGTCACACAGAAAAGACATGGGGAAAATGTAAGGATCCATCAAAGGAACCGGAGCAGGTTTGGAGAGGCAGGTCCTATCAGGACTTAGAAAGCCATGAGATTCTGAACTAGAACAGGAACTAGAACAAGGGTAAAAATGAACAACCCAGGTAGGTGCTGAGGAGATGCCTCAGTGGGTAACGCACTGGCCATGCATGCGTAAGGATCTGAGTTCAAATCGCCAGACCTCACATAAAAGCTGGACACAGTAGTGTACATTTGCAATCCCAATGCTACCACAGAGAGATGGGAGCTAGGGACAGTAGAATCCCCAGAAAGTCTAACTCAGCGAGCCCTCAGGGTGGAAAACAATGAAACTCTGCCTCCAAAACAAGGCAGAAAGAAAAACGGACACCTGAAGTTGTACTCTGACCTGACATAACACACATACATGATGGGGGGAAGGAAAGAGAGAAAACAGAAGAAGGGAGGGAGGGACAGACAGAAACAAATGAAAGTACGTGTGAGGGACAGGGAGACAAAGTAGTCTGTGCAGGATGGATCCAAGGAACATGGAAAATGCAATGCTTTCAACATGGAGTCCCTCTGGCCCTAATTAGAGCCTCTGTTAAATCAGAGTGACTGTAACAAGAGAAGATGTGCATTTGCAAACTGAACATCTGTAAACTTCCAAAAGCTCTACTGTTTCATGGTTGCTTTCTTTCTCTAAGTCTTAAACATGCCGTTGATAAGGGGGTCTGAGGAGCGGCTGGAGGAGCAAATGCCTGCAGCGGCCCTATCAGTGTCTCCGAGCCAGAGCCAGTGAAAACACACAAACAGGCGGGGAGAGGGCAGGCACCGCCATCCAGCCCTCACCTTGCTCTTCCTTCCTCTGTCTTGAGGTAGGTTTCACTCTAGGCTTCTAATCATCATGAAAGCAAGAAGTGAAACAGAGGACCCCCCTCCCCCACGCCCCAGACACTAAAAATGAAGCAGCAACCCCAGGAGAGAGGCAAACATGAGAAAGGACCCTGGTCCCAGCCACATGCCTGCCGCTAAGAAGACTTACAGACACTGGGCCCTGGCCCTTTAGGGTCTAGCCTAAGTGCAAAGCAAGTAGGGAAAAGCTAAAAGATCACCTTCTCTGTGGCTCTCTGCCATCTCTCCCCAGCAATTATACAGGGACAGTAAAGCCACAGATCGACAAGAAATACCAAGTGTTTACTAAGGGCTGACCATATGTGAAGTGATGTCTAATGACCAGAGTCATCACAGTGCTATATGGGGGTGCACTACCATGACCCCCCCTTTACATATCAAGAACATAAGGCTGAGGCTTGGGGAACTCGCAAAGGGGCAGAACACTTGCTTGGTATGTGTAAGGCCTTGGATTCAATCCCTAGTACCTACCTGCCCCTCCACCCCCAACAGGAAAGTTCTAAGAGGTCGCACAAATTGATTAGGATATACAACCACCAAACTGCAAAGCTAAAAAAGCTTCCACATGGATTCTTCCCCGCAGTCTGTGTCTCTCTGGAAATAGTGCTTTGGGTTCTTACCACGCCCACACCTACCTCTTGGATCACAGTGGTTATAGTACATTCTTTCTGTCATACTCCACAATCAGAGACTGATGAAGCCAAAATCCAACAGACCAAACTAATCAAAAGCACAGAGAAGGCATGCTATTCAAAAGACCAGATGATGATCAAGACCCTCCCTGGATTAGTAAGAAAACCGAGGGCCACAGTAAAGTGGAGAAGGCTCTGCGTGAGTCTGTGGATGCCGATTCACTGGCACTGGTGACAGAGAACGGACGGATAATGGATCAGATCTTTCCTTTTCTTCCCTCCAAATCGATATTCAATTCGATAAGCACGTCTAAGATGACTGAAGAACAGCCAGCTGTTTCATGGCATTATGTAACATCTGGTACTGTAAGCTTCGAATCGTGGTTTCTAAAACCACCTCCAAATGAGCTCCTGCGGGATCTCTCTGTGTGTTTCTGATCGTTTACCTTGTACTGATGGGGCTGCACAGGCCCTCGTGTGTGGCAGCTAACACTGCACCACTGAGACAGGGCCCGAGCTCCTTGATGCAGACATTCTGACTCCAGGGTTGAGAGTTAAGTGGCAGAAAGCATTCGTATTCCTCTCTACTTTGCATTAGTCCCTCAATAACTGCTTTGTCAGTGTGTGATGAATAAATTGATGATGCAGATGGAGGGGACAGAAATTGACACCCATTAATTCAGTGATGTAGGAACTGGATACTGAGAGGCTGTGGTTCAGACATGAGAAGCTGATGGCAGACTTCAGTTTAGCATTCATGTACATCATCAACGGTTTCTTTTATTTGAACAAGCATGTAAGACTTAAATTACATGTTCCTAAACCATGAAGGGTTTTCCTTAACTGACCTCTCTGGGTGAACGTCAGTGCCTTGCTAGAATTACCAAACTGCTGCTGTAGGATTCTTGTTAGCATTATTAATTAGACAAAAAGAAGGATTTCATTATGACATTTTCATACATGTTTATATATACTGGGAATGTGTTCAACCCTCCTGTTATTCTCTGGCCCCGCCTCTTTCTGGTCCCCTACCTCATCCCAAACAGCTCCCTGCCTACTTTCACATTTCTTTTTCTATTCCACATACGTGACAAACACATTTGCCTTGATGAATTTGGATTTTGTTCCTTAAACAAGTATGATCTCTAGTTGTACACATTTTCCGGCAAAGGATCTAACTGGGACCTTCTTTGTAGCTGAGTAAAACCCCACCCTGTGTATTCATTACATTTTCTGTCCCCGCCTTTCTACAGTGCCAGAGAGGCTGATTCTGTAACTAAGCCAACTGTGGATGGTATATATGAGAAAAGCCTCCTCTTTTCCCATGTCTTTCCCAGCATCTGGTGTTCTTGTTTGCTGAGAGTCCTTTGGACTTGAATAAGAGTATCCCAATGTAATTCAAAGCTGCTTTTCATCATTCCTTCCTTCTGCTTTTCAATGCTCCCCACCCTACCCCGAGCCAGAATCTGAACACAGGCCACTGTTCATCCTGGGCAGGTGCTCTTCCGGTCAGCTACTGATCCCCACACCTATTGTTATCTTTTTAAATGTAAGGATGTGCTTCCTCATCCAGGGTAAAGCTATCCATCCTGTACTACATGCCGATATCTGGCTGGAGACTTTCTGAACTTCAAAGTTCAGAATCAGCTTCCAGGCTTCGCTCACACAGGAGGCTATAGTGTAACTTCAGTTCTCTGGGATCAAATGCCCTCCAAAGATGCCACAGCTGGAGTGGGGGCATACTAACTATGTGTCTGCTCACATGAATTATGAATTTTGAAAAGATCCTGGCAGCAAAACTATTAAAAACCAAGTAAAGTTAGGTCTGGAGAACCTAAATCATCTATAATTTTCCTCTCAGCTCATCAGAGGAAGTACACTGTCTTTTTTCTTCTTTTTCTCCTTTTCTTGTTACCTGTTTTCCTAATTTTTTGACTCTTCCCACTGTGGGAAGGAGTCTTGGATTAATCTCAGTGATTATCAAGGTATCAATCAAGACTTACTATGCACAAGTAAATAAGTACTTTAGGCAAACCTTTTCCAAACGGTAGAGGTAAGTCCTACCAGAGCAATTACAAAGCAGATATGCCACAGCATGGGAAGGAAGCGTGGGAAGACAGCCCTGGAGAATGAGGCAGGCTGCAAATTACACACAATTGCTAGTCGAACGGCAAACTCAATCATGTTCGGAAGCATCAGGTAATACAGAGCAGGAAGGGGAAAGCCGGACCTGCCACAGGCTGAAAATGTCATGTTCCTTTAACTTCTCTCCACAGCCAGCTTCGGAGGGACGCTGGCTACACACGCCGCTCCCCGCATGGACAGCTGGCACTGCTCAGAAGGAGCATGGAGAAATGCTCCACAGAAATGCCAACCCTTTATATAGGCTTTCTCCCAGACACTGCAAATACTGGAAGCCGCACGAGACTTACAACCGTTGGCCACAACTGCTCGCTCAGTCACTAGCTGGCTCTATGACTTTACCCCTGTACATCTTTAAACCTCAGTACGTCTCCTTAGCTGGAAACTAAAATTACCTTCTGGCAAACATTCTGTCCAACAACTCTCATGTCCCATAGTTCCCCAAGACTATCAGCTGAGTCAACTGAGGTTTCGCATAAAGCTATGTTCTGATTACTAGGAATTCCTACCTGCATCTCACTCCCCAGACAGAGGAGGTATAAAGTAAGGGGAGATAGAGTAAGAATCAAGACAGATTCATGACCTTCCTGGCACTGGAAATAATGTAACTGATGTGCTTGCTGCCCCTGGCAACACTGTGGGAAGCCAGAAAAACCGGACTGCCTTTGAAAACCCCAAAGGAACCAAGACACAGAAAAAGGAGAAGCAGCAGGTCCCGGAGAAGTGACCCAGGTCATCAGAAGTGGCCCAGGATAGTGACAGGCCCCTATAATGCACCTTGCCTTCAGATTCACAGTATCACTGGAAGAAGAAACACGCAGAACCGAACACCAGGGCTCCCGAGAAGGCTAGGAGAGAGTGGACTAGTGCCAGCCAGACTTCGGCTGTCACGTTTTCTTAGCAGTCATGAGAAAAGGAAAGGCGGCTGACAGCAGACAAGATAAGCTACAGAGAACAAAGAGGTCACCGGGAGTCCCTACACGCCATTAGGAACTAATGCGCTTCTTCTAATTGGAATGTAATATACAAAAATCTCCACTCATTTAGAGAAGCTGAAGGTGTATACCCAATTTAACAGAACAGTCAGAAGCTATCGGAGGCAGGGTGCAGACCCAAATGTTCTACCAGAAAAGAAAACTCATAGCAGGAAGTTTGACTAGGCTAGTCAGTAATATTACTGTTCAATGGATGATAACCAGGTAGACTGAATAGAAGACAAAGTGGCCGTGAGGGTGAAGAATCTTTTTTTCCAAAGATTCAGTACCTACACCATTGGAAATGGTCATGGTAAACAAAGGACCCCCAACCATCCACTCTAAATCACATTCAACAGCAACAGTTCTACTAACAAAGGGACTCAGTTTCCCCAGCTCTAAAATAAATTCCTCCCACAGCATTTTATACTCTATGATAACACTATTCTTCTGGGCAGCGCCCTATGCTTACAT
Source organism: Peromyscus eremicus (assembly GCF_949786415.1). Taxonomy (NCBI): domain Eukaryota; kingdom Metazoa; phylum Chordata; class Mammalia; order Rodentia; family Cricetidae; genus Peromyscus; species Peromyscus eremicus. The sequence continues at coordinate 69,475,605 of NC_081428.1, forward strand.
GAAAATGTGGTCCCAAGGAGCCTTCCTCTGAGTCTATGCTGCAAACAAAAAACTTCTCTCTCTCTCTCTCTCTCTCTCTCTCTCTCTCTCTCTCTCTCTCTCTCTCTCTCTCTCTCTCTCTGTGTGTGTGTGTGTGTGTGTGTGTGTGTAGCTAAAAATGAGGGCAAAGAACAACTTGAGCTTGTGTGCACTCAGGGAATTTACTTCTGAACATGGAAATTGGGACATACAAGGCTAAGATGCTATGTGTCTAATTCACAAAGGTTTTGCCCTTCCAAAAGTGTGAGAAAGTGATGATGAGAAAAGTCAACAATATAATCTCTAATAAAGCTTGGGAGTCTCTTTAGTGGTTATCTGGAATCTCTCCTTCCAAACCTACCAATAAGTGCTCGGGTCTGCAAGTTAATTGCTGCTCACTCGTCTGCGTTCGGCGGCGTGTTCAAACTTGCATTAAACGCCATGCTTTGGTTAGCTGTTTACAAGTCTGCTGTAGCCATTATATAGGCCATGGAATTTTACTAGCACATGTGGTAGGTTTTAATTACTTTTAATTTTTTAATACTTTTGTTTGTATCCTAACAAAAAAGAAGATAAAAAACAGCAAAGCCCATCTTACTACTAGCTTGAAAAGGTAGAAATATTTAATTTTTTTAATTAGGAGAATGCTATTGATATACTTCTGTACATCAACACTGCATGTTTGTCTGTGAAGCTATATTTATTCAGATGAAGTCAAATACTGTCAATGTGTTCCATAGCCTACAGCAACCACTGGGCAAAACTACCCTACAGCTTTTAAAATAAGCTTGAACACTCTGGTTAACTGGAGTTGATAGCATTGAATCTGGATGGTATGATGAACTCTGTGGTGTAAGCTGTGGCTCTCCTTGTGATTTTTAAGTTTTTGTTTTAAAAATGAACTAGAAACATAAGGAAGTTAATATTTGAAATGACTAGATAATGAAAAAATAAAGTGATAGTAAGGGTGATGGAATCTTTCAAAAAAGATTATGAGAGAATTTTAGAAAACAAGAATTAACCCTACGCATATAATTAGGCTTTATCATAATAATTTGTGATTAATTTAAAAGCTAAATAGGTTGTTACTCAGTGTATGACATGGTATGAAAGCCAGGCAAGCTTTTGATATAATGTATCACTAATTCAAATTATGTAAGGAAGACCATATTCCAGTCACATATTCACAGCAAAATAACTGGGACCACTTTCAACTGTGGACCCTTTTCCATAGTGTTGGAAAGTGTTCTACTTCTATTTCAAGATCTGGAAATAAGGCAAAATCTGGTTAGCCACTGACCAATGGCAGCTGAGAAAAAACCAGCCTGGATGCTTCAGCTCACTTTCAGAATCCCAGTAAAGGGGGTTAGTCCTTTTGCAGTCTCTCCAGGAGCGTACTAGTGTTGAGCCTTCTGAAACATGTTTTTTTAATCACTATGCTAAAACTGGAATGTATGAAAACCACACTAACCTGGCTGAATATTCCAGGAAAATAACAGACAACACACACACACACATACACACACACACACACAAATTTTTAGATAAAATTTAAATGTGTAGCCACTAACATTCACTAGTACAGAAAATATTATAAATGAGGCACAAAACTATTAAACTATTTCGGTGGTGGAATGCAAATGTGTTGGCATGTACCTGCTAACGTCTTAAGACAGCCCCTTCCATGACTCAAATGTGAGGGGGGCCATAGGTGAACTGCGTACTACCATAAGGACCACTGATCCATCTCACTTTTTACTCTGTAGCCACAAACTCTAATGCATGGCATTCCTTCAAACACATAATGTAATTTATTCCCTGCTCAATATATAGCTTCCTCACAAGTTCAATCTGGGTCTTTAAAGACAAAAACAAAAATAAAAACTGGTCTTTGACCTTCAGTACAAATAGTGGGATTCTAAATTTCACACAGTGGAATTCAAAGTTTTCTTCCACACACACAAAAAAAAGTACTTTCTGCAGTCTGTCTTAAATGAGATACTAATTATGAACTAGACAAATTGGTTGAAAAAAAGTTATTGAAACATTTAAATCATGGTACATTAGTCAAAGGCAGTCAATACAGGCAACCTTGTTTATGAACAAAAGGCATCTTTCCTTGATTCTGCAGTATGCTATGACTGAGTTAGAAACCCACTACTCTACAATAATTGGAGCAGTGACTATGAGTGAATGGCCAACAATGATGTTATCTTCCCCAGTTTTCTTTCAAGTGCTCCATACAGAGTCCATCCCATCATTGCTCAGCCAATGATGACGACGATTGCACACATAGAGACACACACACACACACACACACACACACACACACAGGCACACGCATGCACATGCACACACACTCGAGCACACAATCACAAAGGTTTGGGAGTACTAAAGTTAAGCTCTGAGCTTGAATCATATACCAGACAGTATTTTCCACGGTTCCTCATAACTATGAGTGATTGATTGTAAATTCGATGTATGCCTGCTGTTTTGGTTGGTGTATCCATTAACAAGAACCTGATCAAAGTGTCTCCAATGAGATAATAGGCAACACGGTCATGGCGTTGTGAAGATGTCTTGTTCACTTGATATAAGTGAAGCTCAATACAGTCAGCCTCTGATCCAAGGGTTCCAGAGAGCTAAGAACCTCTCACACTTGAAGTGTGAATACAGCTGCGTGGAGCAATTAGCTACCAGAGGCAGACTTTAGGACTGCCTACTCTACAGCATGTGCCCCCAATTAAGAAGGAAAGCCTGGAGACTGGAGAGATGGCTAAGCAGTTACGAGCACTGGCTTCTCTTCCAGAGAAACAGGACTCAATTCCCAGCACTCACACGGTACCTCACAAGCAACTGCAAATCCAGTCCCAGAAGATCCAACACCCTCTTCTGGCTTCGGTGAGCACTGCACTCATGTGAGGAACATACATCATTCAGGCAAACACTCTCAAACACAAAATAAAACTAAATAAAATCTCAAAAAACAATTCAAAGAAAGAATGGATAAGAAAATTCCAGTTGTGTGGAAGGAAGCAAAAGAGTTCAAACTCTATGTAATCTACCCCCAGTTTTGGAACCTTTTCCCTGTACTAAAAAAAGAGGTCACATGCTAAGCAGCCAGGCTAAAACACTCTAAGTGCATTTGAATCATCTGTCTTCCCCATGCCCTGTAAGACCAGTAACTACAATATTTATTTTCCTGAAATATCACAAGAAGTTTACCTGAGCTCTAATTTGGAACAGGAAAAAGAGCATCTACCAAGGGTTTAAAGCAATTCACCAGGCGGCATGCATGAGCAATGGGAGCAGAATGGCTGACAAGTTTTTCCCATTTCTAGATCAGTGACACAGAAGCACAAAGGAAGAAGTCGGAATAATTCTGTACAGGCCAACAGGCCATCTCTCTATATGACATATGTTAAATAAGCTGCTTTATTTGATTTCCATTGCAATTTCTAATCAGACACTTCAGGCTAGAGAAGGAACCGTGCAGAGTGGAGAACACAGAGTGGGAATTAGGCAACCTTTGCTTAAGACAGATCGCACCCAGACACAGCGGCCACGACTGTAATACTCTGAGTCTCCCTCTAGTACTTTCCAAAATGTTGAAACTAAACAGTTCACTCTCCCAGGCCATGGTCTTCCCTTCTTAGGCTCTTTTTCTGGTAAACAGGAATTCCCCAAAGGGTTTCCCTGAAGTAAGCTGTTATATAATAAACGACACCAACAAGGTGAGGCTTATTAGAAGTCCCCATCTGAATGTTGACCACACATTCAAGCCACACAGAATCGGGTAAAATCCCTCAAACTCACTTCAGTGGACAATGAATCAGCACTTACACATACCATACAAGTGGCTGCACTGTTGGTAGGTATGGATTATAAGGGAAATTCTGCCAAAATATATGCACTGCCTTGAGCTTTGGAAGGCTAGGGTGGCCAGAGGCCATGTCTTGTGGCTCTGCCTGTTTCCTATTGGAAGCCTGGTGGGACAGCATGGGTGGGATCTTCCGCACTGACATTCTTCATCCTGGGGCTTGCCAAGCAGCAGCTGTGACAGAGGGGACATGGATCCCATGTCTCAGAGGCCACTCACCACCTTTCTGACCACTTATCTTATAGAATAAATTCTTGAACTCAACAGTTGAAAGATAGCTTGGTGACCTTTCTCTTTCTTGGCTATTAAAAAAAATGGGGTTAATTGTAGCTCTGGGGTTCAATTCTAGATGTTCATTCTAACATCTACTCCATGTGGTCCTTCTGATGGTTTCTGAGCTACTAAAACTCTACTGAATGTCTTCTACTTAAATATCTACAACAGCTGGTTTCTTTCTTTCTTTCTTTCTTTCTTTCTTTCTTTCTTTCTTTCTTTCTTTCTTTCTGAAAACAAATGTCTTCTATTTTTTAAAGATTTATTTATTTATTATGCATACAGTGTTCTGCCTGCATGTATGCTTATAGACCAGAAGAGGGCACCAGATCTCACTATGGATGGTTGTGAGCCACCATGTGGTTGCTAGGAACTGAACTCAGGACCTCTGGAAGAGCTGCCAGAGCTCTTAGCTGCTGAGCCATCTCTCCAGCCCCAGCTGGTTTCTTCTAGCAACCCCTGATGTTAAAAGAAAGACAAAATCCCTCAAGGTTCTAACAGTTTGATTCACAAATGGGCAACAACGATGTTTTATGAGAAAGAGACATGTCCAGGTCACTCATTATGTCTGTGCAGAGGCATGGGCCACCCCATGCACAGGAGCCATGCATATAGCAGCCAGGCCTTCTCAGAGTTTGCGGACTCTGGGAAGACTAGGGCTCAATGCACAAAGCACTCAGTGCTGATGATGAAGCCAAGAGGTAACCCCAAAAATCTCATCTCAGCATTCTGCCCTGGGCCCCATCACTAATGGGCTGTTCCTGAACAAAGACATCACACAGGGGGAGTCCCTTGCCTCCGACATTCAACGCAGTCTTTGTGCTCATGAGGGAATTTACTTGGATTCCAGTTGTAACCGAGCTTCCCAAACTTTCAGTTCCCTCAAAGATGAAGAAACAAAGGTCACCAAACAGGCCTGACACAGCTTAACGGGGCAAAGGAATCCCTGACCTCAGATGTTCAGACGGTGACAAGCTACAGTTGGAATGCCTTCGAGAAAGCTCCAAGCGAGTAGCTCTGGGACTGGAAGGATGCCAGACAAGAAGCTCAGTTTCACCGGTGGTGGTGGTGCATGCCTTTAATCCCAGCACTTGGGAGGCAGAAGCAGGCGGATCCCTGTGAGTTCGAGGATAGCCTGGTCTACAAAGCGAGTTCCAGGAAAGGTGCAAAGCTACACAGAGAAACCCTGTCTCGAAACCTCTCCCCCCCCGCAAAAAAAAAAAAAAAAAAAAAAAAGCAGCTCAGTTTCTCATCAGCATCTCTCTTTGGAAATGCCTCAGCATCCTACATGAAGGGGAGATACTCAAACAGCCTAGAGAGCAGGACAGAAATATCTGCAGTAATACGGGTGTGACTCAAGAAAAATCACTAATTCACTCATGCCCCAAAGAAGAAAATTCCAGAAACTCATAAGATGGAATGAGTTTGGTAAACATGAAAATTTGCAAGAAGGGTCAGCAAGGTGTAGGTGCACCAACTCCAGCACTGAGCTCACACAGGGCTTTCAGGCTTCATAGGGATCCCAGGCCTGTTTCCTCAGCTATACGTGAAAACAATGTTCTGTGACTGGCCCAGCAAAAGAGAGTGAAATAATGAACATGTGAGCATTTAGTAGTGTGTGTGTGTGTGTGTGTGTGTGTGTGTGTGTGTGTGTGTGTGTGTACACACAAAAGGGAAAAGTATTAAGAAAGGCATTTCAAGGCAAGTTAGAAATGAATATTCCCAAGCCAGGGTAACAAAAGGAAATTAAATATAGCAGTCATGTTCAAATTTGATAGCCGGGAAAGAGACAGTGATCAGAGCTGTTCCAAACAATGCTGTCTAAAGGAGAAGAGAAACCAGCTGAGGCTGTCACAATCCTCTCAGTTCCTGTAGCACACACAACAATGGAAAGATGGCAGGGAGGGGCAGCACACATACTTCAACTATGACACACCAAGGACGTGGGACAGAGCCCTGAGAAAATGACACTCTACGTGGTACTAATCATCTCAGCACGTGTGCTCTCAGGAGGCTCTCAGCCTTGGGAGCATGTTCAGCAAGTGGGGGGCTTGTCTTGCCAGCACAGGCACTGGTGTTGAAGCCCTAGAATCCAGAGGAAAGAGCCAAGCATGGTGGCACACACCTGCAACCTCAGTGCCAGGAAGGTGAAGGCAGAGCAAGACCCGCCAACCACCTTTCCCTAATCAGTGAGTTCCGAACTCAGTGAGATTTCCCCTTCCTGCAATCGCATGTTTCCTAGTGTCATTACTCGGGTCTTGTTTACTTACATTCATGGACCCAGCAGGCAACATGTACATATTTACACATTTTATATATCTATGTAACAGTAGTAATCAAAAAGGGATCAATTTGAGGGGTGTATGAGAGGGACTAGAAGGGGAACAGGGAAGAGGGAAATGCTATGATTAGGTTTTAATTCAAAAGCTTTTCATCAAATGCTTTTTTAAAAATTTTCTAAGTGGCTCATGCAAGTGTCTTCAGCCTTTTCTCGGTCCTACCACACAGAAAACAGAAATAACTGAAATCAGGAGTGAAATAGAACATTGACAATTCTTTGAAGCAGCCAGCCTGTACATCTGTTCATCTAGATGAGTAGAAATACAAAAGCAGACGTTATCCACAGCTGGATTTCAGCACCCATCAGGTAGATAGGCAGGTTCAGAAAACTTCCCAGGGATTGCCAGTTCAAATACTTTCAAGTGGGGATGGAAAGTAAGTGACTGTTGGTGGGATGGACATATTGATTCTAATAATCCACGATCGTGAGAGTTCTTCCCATGTGTTAGTATCTTCTTTAGGGATTAAAATTTTCCAGGGCAGAGGTCTTCAGCTCCTCGGTTAGGCTGATTTATAGATACTTTTTGAAGCTACTGTGTTCTCTTGTTTGACACTGTTTGTGTTGGTTGTAGGTCCATCTTGTCAAGGTCATGATCCCTTATTCCTCCTGGACAATATTTGATAATCATTCCTATTGTATATAGTTTTGTATTAGGTTAGAACTTTCCTATTTAGACAAAAAGGGGAGATGTAGTGGGTAGCTGTTCCAGCTTTGCCCTGGAAGTACTACCCCCATTGAGGCTTCGGTAACTGTCACGCCTACAAGGTGGGGCCAAGACAGGAGCCCTTAAAAACCGAGATCCAGATGTGCCAGCTCTCTTGGTTCTTGGATCCTGGATACTGGATGTAGACCCAGCAGAGTTCTCCAGAGAACACCGCTGGACTGCACTTCACCTTCCCTGGACCCTGTAGCCTATCTCTTTACTTGTAAGTTACCCCCCAAAATAAACCTCCCTTTTAACTACGTGGAGTCGACTTAATACTTCCCCCAATAGGGAGTGCTCCCACGCTCTGTCTCTGTGTGTCTGTCACTGCTAGACACAAAGTGTGGTACGCTGACGTATACCCTGCCACTTTGCTGAAGATGTTGATCATTTCTAGAACTTTCCTGGTGAAATCTTCAGGATTGCTAATGAATAATATCTTATCATATGGGCTCTTCTATGTATAATATCAAATCATCTGCAAATAAGGATGACTTGATTTCCTATTTTCTTATGGGCAGCTCTTTAATTCCCTTGTATTGTCTCATTGCTCTAGCTAGTGCTTCGAAGACTATACCGAAAAGAAACGGGTTCAGTGGACAATTGTCTCATTCCTGATTTTATTTGGATGTTACTTTTCTCCACTTAGGAGGATATTGGCTATCTGTTTGTCATATATACACCTTTTATTGTAATTAAATATGTTCCCTTCAGTCCTACCCTCTCTAGGACTTTATCATGAAAGCATGTTAGATTTTGTCCAAAGCCTTTTCAGATATCATGTGATTATTCTATGTCCATTTATATGATTTATTACATTTATTGACTTCCATATGCTGAACCATCCCCGCATATTGAAGACAAAGAACTTAATCATGGTGAATATCTTTATTATTTAAGCTTGTATTCAGTTTGCTAGTATTTAATTCAGAATTTTTGCAACTATGTTCATCAGGGATATTAGCCTGTAGTATTATTTGTTGCTGTTGATCAGTCCTTGCCTGACTTGGATAATCGCTTACTATTGGCTTCCCGGAAAGAGTGAAAGATGGGTAGAATCCTGCTGTGAATCCATCTGGGCCCAAGGAAAAGTAAATCTTGACATTTTCAGGTAAACGGCGGGAATCAGAGAATACTATACTGACTGAGTAACCCAGGCCCAGAAAAAGGAAACACTGTACATTCTCTCCTATTTGTGGATCCTAGCTCCAAATCATTACATGTGAGTATGCAACCTGGAGTAACTGCAGAAATAAGAAAAGTAAAAGGGGACCATGGGTCGGGGGAGATCCCTGGGGAGGGGCCAAGAAGGACACAATTGCTATGAAGGGGAAAATGGAGAAAAGGGGAGAGCATTAACTGGAGACGAGGGAGGGTAGGTAATATACCGGGAGGATGAATGTTTGGAAAACCATAGAAAAACGTTGTTTTATGTTTACTTAAAAAGTACATTATATGAACTGGACAGTGGTGCACAGGCCTTTAATCCCAGCAGAGGCAGACAGATCTCTTTGAGTTCAAGGCCAGCCTGCTCTATAGCTAGGGTAACACAGAGAAACCCTGCCTCAGGAAAAGAAAAAAGAAAAAGCATTTTATGTGTATGTGTATGTGTAATAGAGATTATATACTATAAATGTTTCTAGAAATCTATTATCATTAAATATGGTTGTTTATATAATTATAATCATATATATACATATATATGAAGAGAGATACACAGAGAGAGAGAGAGAGAGAGAGAGAGAGAGAGAGAGAGAGAGAGAGAGAGAGAGATTAAATTTAGTGGACTTACACCACTTGTGGTGATAACGTCACCAGGATCTAAAGAATAGCCAACAAAAACCCTGTGATACACATGAGAAAACTCCCTCCCCAGCTCAACAGAAGAGAACTCTACCTGGTACCTAGTCAACACCCTGTAGCCTGTGAAGTCAGGATCCCTAGGGAAGAACCTACTGCTTTCTAAGCTTTCCTAAGCTAAAGTACTTTCTGACAGCACTCTAAATAGTTAAAACTTGACACTGGAGATGATTTTAGCTCTCACCCCTCATCAAAGAACCCCTCCCCTTTTTTTCAGCAGATGGAAACCATTACAGAAACCCACAGCTGGTCAACAACGGGCCATGGAATGCCTAGCCCCAACTGATATATCTAAAATGCAACCCCTATACCTATGGCTCAGAGAACATTACAGAAAAGGCGGCAGAAAGATTCTAAGAACCAGCAGACCAGAACATCTTCAAGATGATCTTGTGTATGTAACAGGGAATGAAGCCATGGAGTCTCAATAATATGGCCACCTAAGGAAGAGGAGCTCAGTGACAACACCTGTCGGCTTGCCAAGAGGGATGGAGAAAACCTCACCAGCCTCTACTTCTAGAGGAAGAGCTATAGGCAATGAATGACACTCAAGAAGGAGAACCCATCTTCCCCAGGAATGAAGTCCTAATTCAGTTCAGTCACAGCTAGTCATCCGTAAACATACCCATCCAAGCAACACTAATGACTCAGAAGAAAAACACTGTGTGTGTGTGTGTGTGTGTGTATGTGTGTGTGTGTATGTGTGTGTGTGTGTGTGTGTGTGTGTGTGTGTACATATGAGGTCACTGCTGTTGCCCTTGTTTGCCTCCCAGAACTTGAAGGTAAGAATCTGTTGCTGAAGACACCACACATTTCAGATCTGCATTGGAGGAATTCATCTGAGGACTAATAACACACACACACACACACACACGTTGCATATATGTAAACAATAATTGAAGAAGAGGTGTGGGGTGATATTTTGTTGGTGTTCTGACAAATAAAGCTTGCCTGGAGATCAGAGGGTGGAGCTAGCCACTAGTTAAACATAGAGACCAGAATGTGGTGGCTCACAACTTCAATCCTAGCACTTGGGAGGCTCGTGCCTTTAATCCCAGCACAGTTGGGAGGTGGAGACAGGAATATAAGGTGGGTAGAGACAGATCTCAGCCCTCTTTCCTTCTGAGGATTCACAGAAGTAAGAAGTCTCTAGTGGCTGCTGCTCTGCATCTTTGATCTTCCAGGTTATTACCCTGATATGTGACTCTTCATTTTTATTGAAAGACTAATTAGGATCACACTTCAAAGAGGTCATGAATTTCAGAGGAAGTGTAGAAATCAGAGAGGAGTTGGTGGAGGAAAGGGATAGGTGGAAATGATGTAAATATAGTACTCATGTATGAAAATCTCAAAACATTAAAAATTTAGTTAAAAAAAAAAAAGAAATTCAAGAACACTTGGTTTGAAGATGTGCTGAGATTGCAGGAACTGCAGGGGGAAAATGACCACTCACCAATCTCTACGTTTCCAGTTCACAGTAAGTCATACTTCTCGATTTTTTCAAAGAGCCAGTGCATGACCAAAAAAATTCTAGAACTTCTTTATAAAAGTATTCACAATGCTTATTAAAATACATGCTTTTGTTTTTTATATAAATGGGATCCTAATATTACAAACTATTCAGTTTCAAATAAGATATGAAATTTTGATTAGGCATGCTCAGTGTGGAGACATATTTAACCCAATAAATTAGAAACTCTAATACTATATATCTAAATAGATAGATAGATAGATAGATAGATAGATAGATAGATAGATAGATAGATAGATAGATATGACAATGTTTGAGAACACACTGAAACTCATACATTCCTGTGGAAGTCACAGAAATATCACATAGCGGAAAAAAATCATTGACAGATATTAATAAATATAAAATGTTAGCCTCTGACCCCTGACATCTCAAATTTCAGACCTCACATTTGAGATTTCTGAGGAACTAACCTGTATGTATGCATAAAGTGTTGATCGCAGCAAAATGTTTAAATAACAGAATGCTTAACTGAATGAAATATTGAAGAGATATTAAAATCACAATCATTCAATAAAATGTGCAGTAGGTGAGATGGTCAATGTATGGAGCTGAGACACACAGTACTGAATGACTTATGCTAACAGTAGAACCCCAGCAAGGCAGTCACACAGGGATAGGGTGAAGCTGTACTGGGGTACATCTATAGATGATACTGATTCATCTCCAACTTTAACCAAGATACAACGTTGAAACTTTGTTCAACTAAGTTGAAGAGTGTGCATGTGCGTGTGCATGTGTGTATGTCCGGTGCGTGTGCATGTGTGTGTGTTCGGTGCATGTGCATGTGTGTGTGTTTGTGCGTGTGCATGTGCATGTGTGTGTGTGTTCGTGCATGTGTGTGTTCGTGCATGTGCCTGTGTATGTGTGTAAAATATAGAAGGCAGAAAATCTTAGGTGCCTACTAGATCATAACAATATAAATTCAAGGAAGGCATGGTGGCTTATCCTATAAACTCAGTACTCCAGAGGCTGAAACAGGTAGAGTGCTCTGAATTATAGGCCACCGTGGATTATATAATGAGATACAGGACAGCCTAGACTACCAAGAGAAAGCTTGCCTTAAAAAAAAAAAAAAGCAAGAAAGAAAGAAAAGAAAAAAGTACAATTTCAGTGTTGATGGAATGTGTGAAAATGAATTAACTGATAGAAAAGGTCTCTCCTGAGACCCTCAAAACAGAAATAGCATTTATTTTTCTATATATATTGTTTCCTTGCTTCTCTTCAGGTAAGCGAACTCTGGCTGAGTGTATGTTTTCATATACTGTACACATGGAATTGAAAATAGCAGTGTTCAGTTACATGTCAATGACAGCAATTGCTTTTCGATGTTCAGAAAATGCTACGATGAGCTAGTGTTTGAATTAAACTCCTCTTTAAATATGGCTATTCAACAAAGCAGCTGGCATCAGAGAATGTGTTCTCTACAGAGCTGGTTTTTTATATACTAAGAAAGAGCCTTTTCTAAAACTTTAGCATTAACAAAAACACTAACGGGAAAGTAAAGATGAGGTTTGGCTCTGGGTGTTTGCTTTTAGAACCTAAAGTCAATTTCTTCAATATTGTCACCCTTGGGGAGGAATTGTACATGAAATTCAAGTGCTAATGAGAACTATTTCCTTGACTTTTCCTCACTGCAATTTGACAACAAACTTGGAAAAGTTTTTATACCTGTATATGCAATGGATGTCTATAATTAGTACCTAATATTCTGTGAGAGCTAAAGATAACATTGGGAGTCCGCAACTATTCTGATGTTCTGTACATTTCCAACAGCTGTAATTAGGTCCCAGTGGAGGTAATATTTAGAAAGGAACAAGGAAAAGAAATCATCAGATAAAAGACAGCAAGAAATGGTCGCTGAGGCAGGGAGGTGGCGACATATGCCTGTCTGTGTGCAAGGACCTGCAGCATAATCCACTAAGAGTCTGAGCTACCCTCTCCAGCCACCGGTGACAGTAGGTCCTAGTGCCTGACATGTTCTTAATGTCCATTTTTCTTCCATGTTGAAATTCAAAGCAGCCGTCTCCCATACCATTGTATGAGGTTTGTTCTTGCTAACCACTTTAAAAAGAGAATCCTATATTCCCTAACAATATTCTTCATATCATGATAAAAAATAATAGCCAGGAGACTGGAAGTCAAAATCACCAACACAAAAGCAGCAGGCTCAGCAGACAGATAGACTTTTGGATTAAACACACATCAGAAAGGCACACACTGGCAGCTTTGTACAAGTCTCCACTTAGGTTTTTTACTAATGTATACTTCCTGTCCACAATAATGGTACTCTCATCTAAGCTGTCATCTGAATGGTCACATTAAAATGGCTGTCTTCTCCATGAGATATGCACTGTAGAACAGTCCTTAGTGGTTTTTGTTGACTGTAAATATTACTAGTGTATAAAAAGCATAGCACACTTTCCACTGTGTGGCCATAGTGCTTGTATCGGCCAGTGGGCTCCAGGTCGGCCCGTGGGCTCCAGGACCTGCAGGTAAGGCTCACCCTGACTTTCCAACCCTGTCATGAGGAGGATGTGACTGAACCCTGCCTTCCTCCCACATCCCTTCCCATGTTTACTCAATTATACAATTAATATGTAAATCCTATATTCAAAGAATATAAGAAAACCACTCAAGGCTACAACTAATCCACAATAAGAAGGTAAGGAGTTCAAGGGAAGATTATTGTTGCTCCTTACTTGAGGTATAAAGCAAATACCCAGACAGGAAGAAATCAGAGTGAGGAACTTCTGATTCTGTAGCTACCCTTTAATACCTACCATGGTGGGACAAATTACATCCACAGGGTCACATCCCTCATCTATCACAATCAACTGTGTCTCAGAAAGTTAAAGTCTCTTCCTAAGCCCCAGGATCTGCCTCATTTAGCCTGCCAACTTCTCTGTCATAACATGCCCATGAACTCTACTTTGTGAACCTACGATTCTATTTCAGCCATTGCAATACATCCCACGGTTTCTTGTGAAAGCCATTCTCAGAGACTGTTCTAATGCATCTTTTTGAGGTTAAACTGCTGTGGTTTGGAAATGGTCTGAGTGTACCCCAAGGCACCATATGCTGACATTTAATCACTACTGTAAATGAGCAGAAATACAGAAATTTATCCCAAAGATGGCGTTTAGAGGTTAAGGACATTAAAAAGTGGCTGGAATTAGAAAAGGTTCTTAGAGCGGAGCCTCATGATTGAATGCCTGGTGTCTCAAAGGAAGAGGACAAGAGAGCACACAGGCATGTTCCATTGAGGCCACCTGCTGCCTACATTCTCTGTCAGTTAGAAATTCATCACCAAATACCATCGCTTGCCTTCCTCAAACCCTAAGTTAAATAAACTGCTTTTCTTTTCAAGGTCAGTCTGTTTCAGATTCTTTATTATAGTAAAACAAACCTGATAATACAACTTTCATTCTCTACTTTCAAAAGCCATCACATGGGTCTGGAGGCACGGCTGAGCCATTTAGAACACTGGCTGCTCTTCCAAAAGACCCAGGTTTGGTTCCTGGGCCACACACAATAGCTCATAGCTCTCCATAACCTCAGTTCTAGGGGTTCTTATGCCCTCTTTTGGCTTCGCAGGTACCAGGCAAGCATGTGCTGCATAGACATATATGGAAGCAAAACACATGATAGATAGGTAGATGGATAGATGGATGGATAGATAGATAGATAGATAATAGATAGATAGATAGATAGATGATAGATAATAGATAGATAGATAGATAGATAGATAGATAGATAGATAGATAGATAGATAGATAGATGATAGATAGATAGATGATAGATAGATAATAGATAGATAGATAGATAGATAGATAGATAGATAGATAGATAGATAGATAGATAGATAGATAGATGATAGATAGATGATAGATAGATAGATAGATAGATAGATAGATAGATAGATAGATAGATAATAGGTAAATTTTGTTTTCAAGGGCCATCTCATGATGCCAAAATATAGATGATCCTTTCAAACATACTAAATGATGGGGCTGGAGAGACAATTAGACAGTTAAGAGTACTTATTGCTCTTCCAGAATACCGGGACTCCATTCCCAGTACCCACATGGCAGCTTCCAATAGTCTATAACTCCAGTGTCAGGGGATCTGACACCCTCTTCTGGCCTCTGCAAGTACAAAGCATGCATGAGGGGCACAAACATGCAAGCAAAATGCCCATACATATAAAAATCAAAAGAAAATATGATAGATTAAAAAAGCCAACCACTAAGGATCGCACTGTTTGATTGCATTTACACACAAAATCCAGAACGGGCAGCATCACAAAGCAGAGTGTAGACTAACAGTTGTTGAGTATGAGGTAAAAGGCAGCTTGGGAGAAATGAGTGAAGGTCTACGGGTATAGTACGTAATATAAGGTGATAAATCATTTTCAGAAGTGATAAATACTGGTGATTCTACAATGCTGGCAATACACGCCAACCCACTGAGCTAGACTGCTTTAAGTCAGTTGAATTATGTATTAATGAAGCTACCTAAGAAAACTTAACCCTCTAGGCTCTTCACACGCTGTATAACTTGACACTCCCCATTCTAAGAGCATCCCCTACAAATGGTACTTAGACTCCTGGTTAGCATATGCCATCCTGGCCAACAGTGTAATTATTCATGGTTATTTCCACGTCTGGCTCCACAAATAGCCTGTATGTGCTTTCAGAGAAAACAAACATGTTATACATTTCCATACCCAGTCTTCTGATAAGAGTTAAGTACTTCTGTGAAAATTAGAAAACAAACATTGCTATGTGTGATGAGACTGGACCTCATCACACATAGCAAATGAAGACCATGGTTTTTAGCCAATTTGCAAAACACAACTGAAGTAGGTATAAGCAGCAGCCCTGGCTCTACCTACCCTCTTCTCTTACCCAACAGTCCAAAGAGCATGCACATGGGACATAAGAAAACAAATTCCCACACACATTGAAAATGACACATTGAAAAATATTTCTTACGAGAAGGCATCCCTGGTTGGAACAGGAATTCAGGGTTCTCTCTCTCTCTCTCTCTCTCTCTCTCTCTCTCTCTCTCTCTCTCTCTCTCTCTCTCTCTCTCTCCCCCTTCAGACACACACACACACACACACACACACACACACACACACACACTTTTACCAGATGATCGTTTTCTCATTATATAAGCATATTATGAAAAGTGTTCTTCTCACTAAGTTGATTCAAAAAGTTTTGTACGTAAGAAATGTAGTGAATAGTTTTAATATATCTATGTAATAAAAACAAAAGGTACTTTTCTTGCCTCATAACAGTGACCACCAAAGTTATATACCACTACCCCCAACCACTTATATAGGACATGAGACAGGAAGAGAATAAGCTGAAAAGAGATTTTGTCTGTGTGTGTTGTGGTGTGTGTGGGGTGTGTGTGTGTGTGGTGTGGAGTGTGTGTGTGTGTGCGCGGTGTGTGGTGTGGTGTGAGCGTGTGTGTGTGCGTGTGTGTGTGTGTGTGTGTGCATGAGTGTGTGTGTGTGTGGTATGTGGTATGGTGTGTGTGTGTGTGTGTGTGTGTGTGTGTGTGCGTGTGTGTGCGTGTGTGTGGTGTATGTTCAAAGGATCGTGGTCTTTCTATACTAACGAAGGTAAAATAAAATTCCAGATTTATGTATTGCCATGGTTGTGTGTATGCACATGTGTGCATGTGCCTGAGAAGGTGGGAAGTCCACATCAGGTACCTTCCTTAGTTGCTTCCCACCTTAGTTTTGGAGACATTCTCATTACTGAACCTGGAGCTCACAGATTCAGCTGGGCTGAGCTCCAGGGAATGTGACTCTCTCCAAAGTCCCAAGCTGGGGTCACAGACACACACACACACCACACTGGGCTTTTTTCTCAGGTTGTTGTAACTACAGAGCACATTAATTGGCTGCACCATTCCCCTAGCTCAGCTTCAAGTCCATGTTTGCCGGCCATAAATACGAAATTTTGTTTGCACTTCTATAGTATACGAAAGACCAAGATGCGTCTCATATTGCAACACTCAGGTCATGCCAAGTAATTTAAATACCTCTCTACCTGGACTAAAGAAAACGTGGGGGGTGGGGCGGGGCACAGCGGAAAGTCACTCACACTGTGCAGACACAGCACTCACGTGGAAAGTTTTATTGGGGGAAAGGGAGAAGGGAAGAGAGGGTACTCCTCCCTCAAAGGAGGTCAGAACTAACAATGTCTGCTTGTCCCACAGCTCATGGTGCCTTTCCATTGCAGCACTTAGGATTACTGCACCATTTGTAAGACTGTGAATGGCAACTGGAATTACAAAACTTGCTGCAAAATTCTGAATGCAATAACTTCGTCCCCTAGGCCAAGGCTTGTGATAACAGCACTTGTATGGGCTGTCTGTAATTTCAAGGCAACGTCTACTGTCTTTGTCATGGGTGTCGGTAACTGTTCCTCCTCCTTCAGAGCATTAGGTCTCTGAAAGTAAGGACTCAGAATAACTCATGTTGGCATTCTCTAAGGTAGGTTCAGTATCCAACACACAGATATCACAAAATTCCTACCTAGAAGATTGATAACTCTGCTGCAAGCCATTTAATTGGATTTAAAGGCTACTTCTGAGGTGTCATTGGTAAAACAAAGGCACTGAGGATGTTAACACTAAGAACAACACACTAAGAGGAGACTTCAAATAGCTCAATGCAGAAAAACAAGATTGAGCTGAGATTTACACCAGCTTCGTGGTGTCCATGGGTATGACGCCGTCAGGTACAGTTCTCTGCAACAACCCTGTGTTGTATCTAAGAAAACCAGCTCCTCAGAAAGCACAATAAAATAAGGACAAAGCAAAACAAAGCTGAAACACCCAGAAGACAGTAGTTGAGTTATACTGAGAAAAACCAGGGTCAACATACATGCCATGTGGAAGACAAGCAGGCCACAACTTGAAACCATGTTTCCCCTGGGGAGAGACTAGTTCAGATCCATGCCAGAGCAGCCTCCTCAAACGCCCTGCCCTGCCCTGCATGGGGCAATGTGAAGCACAGCCCGGCCAAACCCAGTTGTGGTAGATGCCAGCACCAGGTCTGCCTGAGGGGTTCAAAGAATCAAAAGGGGGGGGGGGACCCACACTGTGTTCATCCAGCAGGACATGACCTCCTAACAGCCCTGAGCAGGGCTGGGAGTACACATTCCAGGACAGAAACCCTGCAATCAAGATGCTGGAAAGCTTACTGTAGAGTTCAAGGATAGGACCAACTGAAAACCTAAAGAGCTGGCTGGGAGTCATGCTGCTGATCAGATGTGGACAGATTCTGATGACATCACACACCTGCACTGCCAGCGAGTCATCCATGTCTACCCAGCTGCCATCAAGAGCCAAGTTAGAAGGTTGTTGCCCCTCGATACTGGCTGTGCAGTCTTAAAGAGAGCTGGCAAGAGCGCTCTGTGCTTCGCAAAGTCCTTATCTGCGACATGACGATCAGAGCACATGGTTAAGAGTGAACTCTGATTAATAACTAGCGACTGGGCCTGAAAGACCCCCACACAAAAAAAAATAAATAAATCATTTGAAAGAATCACAAGTGTCCAAACAGAAGAAACCTTACAGGCCACATGAACTTACTGTTTTAGCTACAAAAGGGATGCTCAGGCCTGAGAAGCAAGCAGTAAGTCAGTCACTGTGACACTGGGGAGCCACCAGCCTCTGCTTCACGATGCTTTAGAGCCATTCACTGAGGAGAACTGCTGTCAGAATCACAGGTACCCAAAAGGCCAAGTACTTAAGACAGTACCGTGTTAACAGTACTGTCTTAAGTGTGTGTTTGCTATTCCTGATAATAATGTGGCTTTCACATAGGGTATTTCCACATCCATTACCTTAGTTAATCCCCACAACTACCCCAGGAGGCAGCTAAGACCAGGATCACAACTGCTGGAGCCAAAATGAAGAAGCTGGGCCAGGCGCTGCCGGGATGGCTCTTGACTTTACTGCGTCTCCTTGCTATTTCCAGAGACATGCAGCCCAGAACTATGACCCATTACTGAGGGTGATGCCCTGCTCTTCCAAGGATAATACCAGATTAGATTCTAAAGCAACTTTCTAAATGAGGAATGTAAACAACCGATCTCACCCATGATCCCTAACTCATCAGATCTTTCTAGAGGTGTCAGGAAAACCAAGGCACGTGTTAACTATATTTTGGGCTTGCTCTGACTTGGCTAAACTTGGCAAAACAAAATTTTCACTTGAGCTTACCTTCCTTGTCTATGGAGAGCTGGGCTCCAGCTTTCAACAAAGAAAATGGAGCTAGAGCTGGGACTGGATAGAAATAACCATAAGCTACATAAGTAAGCAATAGCACACCCCACCATCACTTAGGAAGTATTAAATTCCTATGGCACATGTTAAAAATAACACATTGATACTTTATCATAAGACAGATGAAGAAAATACAGGGTGTGACCCACTGTTCCACAGACTTCTTTTAAAAATGGATCAGTTTTTAAAAGACTGGCCTGAGGTCAGTGCAGTCCTTTTAAAAAGGGAACAGCTGAAGTCCTGTGGAGATTCTTCTCTAGTTTGCAAACATAGACTGCTATCCACCTACCTCCTATTATGTATCTACGACCTAACCAAAGAGACAGTTAACTCAGTTTGGGGTTGGATGTTTGGTTCTGTCTTGTTTTGTTTTAACATGTATAGAAGGTTAAAGGGCAGGGAAGCAAACACTCAGGATTCCCATGCCAGCACTGTCACTAACAAGGACATAGGAGGAAGGTGGTCAACTAGCTTCAGTTTCTTCATTGGTACGGTGTGGGATTCTGTGAAGTAGCTTAGGATCTTTCCCAACTACACTGCTAAAATTCCAAACAAGCCAACAGAAAATACCATGATCGTCTAACCAACTGTTCCCAAATAGCTAAATAAAATGCTAATTCTGCACAAGTTCTGATACTAAACACAAAAGCAAGCCATCTCAAAAACATGTGTGTTTCTTGTTGTTTGTTTGTTTTGGTTTTTCTGAGAGAGAGTTTTTGATAGTGAAAATGCTAGCACCAAGAAATAACAGACATTTGCTAAAAGCCGAGCTGTTCTCAGGAATCCATCTGGGTAAAAGGTCAAAGGCGCACATTGGTCTGGCAAGTACAACGACGTCTTTTCCCTGCTATTAACCAGACTCCAAATGGTTTCCTCCGCCTTACATTTCATTTGAAGACTTAAACAAACCTGTAATTTCTCCTGTGGAGAGGAGAACCAGGTAGAGGTCTACAGTTCAGCCAAAACAACTTCCTGTTTCACACAAGATTGTAAGAACATAAGATGAACCTCAAGGATTTTAACAAGGAAGTCAGGGTGGCCAAAGAATATTCTGGAGTCTGGGGATATTACTGACAAAACCATTCCAATATAATACTAACCTGACAGAGTCCAAATCGAGCATGGCAGGAAGGAAAGTTGGGTCCGTTTGTTTCTTTGTTTTGACCTTCTCAACAGTTAAACTTGTTAAACATACAAGGCCGTTCCCCAGAGTGGATGGACTAAGGAGTATGGGTTCCTGAAGTGACATGGTCATCTGGGGAGCTGGCTCTCTGCAGCACAATTTAGGAAACACTGGCCAAGCATACCAAGTGACTATGACCGGGCATGGCTTCTCCTCTGACAGCACCCTCATCCCCAAAATTAAGCTAAACAATACACTGTGAGCTTGCATGCTTAACTATTTTACCAGCATTATATTTACATGTGAACTAGTATGTTTAAAGCTATTTGTATCTATAACAAACTGTCATAAAATTCATGGACAACATCTAGCTAAAATCTTTGTCAGCCAAAAGGACTTCTGTTTCTAGAGGGTTTCTTGAGATATAAAAGCATCCTGAAGGATCAGTTCTCCCTCTACTAAGGATGTGTGATATGACATTAGGGCAATTCCAAGAGAAAACTCTCTCTCTTTCTGCTGCCTCCTCCTCCTTCTCCTTCCCTACCTCCTCTCTCCTCCTTCTCCCCATCTCCCTCAATACAGTTAACTAAAAATAAATCAAGTTTCTTTTTGGAAGGAAAAAAAAAATATGACAATATCAGGCAAAGGGCTAGCAAGGGAACATAACTAATAGAGCTCTATCTAACTGAACGGCCCTGTAGGACATGTCAGGGTTTGCCTTGGGGCCTCGGTGTTCTCACATCCACAAGATACATTTTCACATGACACTTCTGTGGGACTTCGAGGGCTGGCCCCCTGTTATCACTGAAGACAATTCAAAGTAGAGTACCACCATGAAGAAAACAAAGTTAACAGTGCTTACCCCTCCCAGAAAGAGCAATCTGAGGACGTATCCATATTCACACATATCTGTAGAAGAGCTAAGGCATCCAAGTGAAAAACTGCAGTGCATAGAGCACAGAAATAAGGAAAGATGTACTGAAGGAGATGGGAAGGATGTCTCCATTTCCTGTGCCACCCTTCTCCCAAAGCCTGCAAAGCACAGTGCTAGGAGATGTGACTCCCAGAGGAGGAGAGAAGAATAAGTGAGCATCCGCTGGACCTCAACACCAGACCTGTTCTTATAGCAAAGGGGAGCTCACAAAGAAACACCTGCAGTATTCACAACAGAGGGACACAGAATCAAGCCAGGGCCCACTGATGGGTGCAGGAGGGAAGGAGGGAGGGAGGGAGGGAGGGAGGGAGGGAGAGAGGGAGGGAGGGAAGGAGGGAGGGATTGACAAATGGATGGATGGATGGATGGATGGATGGACGGACGGACGGTCAGACAGACAGACATTGATGCGCGAGCACACACACACACACACACACACACACACACACACACACAATTAAAACAGTTCAGTCTTTAAGTAAATAGAAAGCTGTCATGGTTGATCTCACCTAAAAAATAAATAAAAGTGAGTTTTTAAAGGTTAATTTCTGCAGCTTCTGAGAGTATGGATGGGATCTGGAGACATCATGCCCACTAAAATAAGCCAAGAACAGGAAGAAAGATGCTCTCACACACGACGTTAATCACATGTGGGATGAGGAAACAATCAGCTAAGGAAGCAGAGAGGATGCTGATTCCCAGGAAGTGAGGAGGAAGAGTAGGAAGCCATTGATAACAGGGTACACCAACTCAGGGACTCAAGGTGACAAGTCCTAGAAGCCAGTGTCCAGCATGAGGGCAAGGGGCAACGTTGCCTTATACACCTGAAATTTGCTGAGCAATGCCTTAAATGCTGTCATCCTTACATTCAAAAAACCCAACTGTGTGCGGTGACAGATCTGCTAACTAGCTTGATCGTCATCGGTATTTCACAGTGTAACATTTATCAAAAAACACTGCCCATCGGAAACATCCAAACTTTTCATATGCCAATTATACAAGAATAAGGCTGGATATGCTTTTAAATAAAATAAAAATTTCTCAGAGAAAAGAGAGAGAAAGAATTCCAAGGATGTTTTGAACAATGGCAGCAACTCAGGAGTTAGTGTTCTCTGTGTCTGCCTTCCGCCCACATAGAAACTGCTGCCTGATTACCTCCAACACTTGCTGGTACACGTTCTGGGGTGTTGGCCACAACTACAGCCTTATGATTTCACAGCTATGGCATATAATGTTTGGCTAGCCACAAGCACATTTTGGTGCCTCACCGGGGCACTGGCTAAAAGTGACAGAAAATGTAAAACCACCATTACATGTAGAGAGACGAAACACAGCCCCAGCGGTGCTAAAACACAGTGGTCACCCAGGGCAGGGCTGCCGGGAGCATCCTAAAGACTGCCTACAGAAAACTGCTCTGACATCCAGATCTACTGCCCAGCACAAGGGCATTCCGGGAAAGACTCTCCTGCCTACGCTCCACCCAGTTCACTTTTTAATGGCAAAGGACAAGAGCAGTGTAGTGTTGGTGCCCAAGAAAATAAAGACATAAGGGATGAAATTTGATATTTTTAATTTGCATTTTGATTTAAAATTAAATTATACATTTTCATTATGTTTTAAACTCATATAAAAACAAGTAAATAAATAAGACTTAGTACTCAGTAGTATCCCTTTATTAGCTGATTTATTCTTCTAAAGAGCTCACTCTCGCTCTCTCTCTCCCTGCCCCCAACTCTTCTACACACTTCCACCATTTTCAGCCTTTGTCCCTCCTATTAAACTCTGTCTCTCATAGAGAAAAGGCCCGCCCCCTTTAGGAGACATTCACTAGAATGTACCAGCAGCTCCTTCCTGGCTACTGTATTCATGGAACATGGAGGAAACATCCCACTCCAGCTCCTTTGTTGGGTCCCCTGATCCTCAGATGCATAAGCAGTTTTGAGAAACTGGAATCTTTGGGACATAAGCCCAGCTTGGCGCATACGGGCTGCTATGGGCAGGCCTCTGAAGGGGCTATGTATCTCCTCTAGCTCTTGCTTTCCACCTATAGCTACAACTTGACACCGCCACATGCTCCCTAGGCCGTGATCTGAACATCTCCATCGCCATGCGGTCCCTGTCATGATGGACTGTGATGCTCTGAGGCTAGGAGTCAAAGAAACCTTTTCCTCTCACACTGTTTCTGCCAGATTCTCTGTCACAGTGACAAGGGACCTGCTTCATTCATTGGTCACATCCCCTGATGCTGGAGCCTTGGGGCCAGCAATAGACACCTCTCCAGAGCACTGACCGTGGCAACAGAGAGGGAATAAGAAAGAACAGACAAAGCTCACACCCTTCCCAGGCTACGAAGATGTTTTTCCCACCTTTGTGAAACATGTTAAATTCTGCCCAACATGCTGGGGATACTTCAAACCACTTCTCCTTCTAGAAGGCTCTATTGGTCTACACATGTCTCAGAAAGCAACAAAAAATTACTGTTTCTGTCCTCTGATGACCACAAATCCCATAATTACGTAGCTAAAGGGTTCTCGTGTCTATCTCCAAGAGAAGCATCCTCTAGTAATGGCCAAACCCATTTTCCCCAAATGACAAATCGTTATGGAAAGAGGTTATGCAGGTTTAAGTAAGAAAATATGGAGATAAAATTTGAGGTGGCAAGATAGCTCAGTGAGTAACAGCTGAAGCAGATCTAATGACCAGCAACCCCCCAGGACCCGCAAGGCAAATCCCACAAGTTGTCCTCTGACCCCCACATGCAGGCAGTAGTGTGTGCACTCACACACAACTAAATAAACGTAATAAAAATTTGTCTTAAGAAGAGAACATTTGTTTAAAGAATAATGCCCATAAGTAGCATACAGGAAGGACTCTATTAAAGGTAATAAGACAAAAAGAGCTTAAGAATTCCAGGTTAGAGGTTGAGCAGTGTACTGTGTAAGACATAGGAAAAGCCTGCAAATACAGAACAATACATTTCCTATGTGACTAGCTAGAGGTGGGGCTAAGGACGGAGCCCAGCGGTAGAGCACAAGCATGTGGAAAGCCCTGGTTGGATTCTCCAACAGCACAAGAGAGGAGGAAAGGAGAGGGGCTTTGGGGGCAGGGAGAAGAGGTAACTAACATTAACTGAGTGCAAACCATGAATCACTGTCAAACATTTGAATATTTTCCAGTACTAACTCTGTCACTCCTGACAGTAACCCTTAAGGGTCACTGGTTTTGTCTAGATTAACAAGAAAGGAATGAGGCATGAGATGCATAGAACTATTGTACTCGGAGATGGAAATAAAGCTTCAATCCTAAGTGAAGACATGCTAGCTAGCATGTTTGCCTTCCACAGAAGGTGGCCAACATCTTACCCAATAGAAGGGTGGAGTATTTTCTACAAGCAGACTAAAAGAAGATATGTGCAAATGACCTAAGAAGTACCTCCAGAAGTGAAGGTCACTATAAGGATAAACGTGACTGTCCAGAGAGCTAGTCTGCCTCCACGGAGACATAAATGCCCTGGTACTGGAGAGGGGAGAGCAAAGCTGCCAACTGGCCTGAAATCGTTGCTAACTTGTCTCATTTCTTCAACCTGGAACTTACACATTCTTCTCTGAAGCAGTAGGCTGAACTGCGAGCTGTGTTACTTAGTGAGCCCAAGGCCCGCGACTGTTTTACCTTGACCATCATCATCATGAAAGCTGATGGCATCTTCATGAAGAGTCCACAGGCAAGGCCCTGCCAGAGAAAGCCTTTTAGCAAAGAAATGGGTACGGAAATCAAACTTGAATAGTGAGAGGGGCATCTTGTGGCCAATCTTAATGACACTTAATTCTCCGATGAGAAATTCCATAGTAAACAACCTCTTGATTCTATGCAAAACATTTTTAATTTCATGCCCTGCTAATCACACAGCTGTTATATTTCTCTTCCCATCAGTTGTAAAAAAAATAAATAAATAGATAATAATTGTAATAATAATTTAAGAAACAGTTGGGCCTCAAACAAAATTTGAGGCCTAATGAATTTTCCCATCTGGAATTAATAATGTAGTGGATAGCAAAATTGCCTTGATCCAGTTGATATAAATGTATCTTACATTATTATAAGTGTCAAAATGTAATGTTCTAAAAGCCAAAGGCTTGATGATGGAGCCACAGAACGCACACAGGTCTACTACATCCTCCAACCAGCCTGGCACTCAAGGCTTCCCTCTGACCGAGGGTGACAACATGATTCCTTGCTATATCCCCATCTCCTCCCATCAACACCAGGCACAATACACGGCTGACTCCACGTGACACTGTCAACAACATGACCCCGACACCAGAGAGAGGAAGACCAACATGTTCTGAGCACAAACACATTGACTGGAGCTTCACAGGGTGACAAAAGAGAATCTATCGCTAACGCTGCACATGAAGACGATCCGAGCGGTAAGGGATGTAGCGTAGTTTACCTAAATATCTGAAGATGAAGGAGGGAAGCCAAAGAGACAAGGCAGCGTTGATGGGCCACATGGAGCAGAAATGAAGGACCAGGGAAGCAAACTATGAATGGAAAGTAGCCAAAGAAATACTCTACAAGGACGTTTAAAAAAAAAAAGTGCACAAAGACAAAAACGGTAATAATAAGCATAGTCAAATGGCCCAGAGTATCAACAGAGCATCTTGGAAGGAGATACTCCCACATTTCTTTGTGCACAACCTTCTCTGGAAAACACTAAGAGGTGCTCAGCGTACCAGCACCCTATCCATTCCTCTGGCATATTCCCAGCCGTAAGTTCATCGGCTGAAACTTGTTACCACTGAGAGTGAATTCAAATGCCATCACCTCCTGCAGTCCCTCACACAAGCCCGCTTGTGGGTTCCCACAGCCTTCTCTCCTTACCTCGTCACTGTCCCCACAGGGAACTGTGCTTCCTACAATAGCTTGTTAGTCTCCTTTAAACTGTGATCTCCAACAGGAAAGTAAAATGTATCCTCTCAGCCAAAATGTATTCCTTAATGTCAGGCCTTTATTTTGCAGAGAATTATAGGGAATTTGTCATTATTACTATTGTCAACTTGACAGGGTACAGAACCACCTGGAAGACGAGCCATTGGCCATGCCTGTGAGGGAGTCTAGATTAGGTTACCTAAGACAGGAAGACCTACTTTAACTATGAGCAGTACCATTACATGGGCTGAAGGAAAAAGAGCAGAGTACCACTCAGCTTGGTGACCGTACATGCAATGTGACACCACAACTTCTCCACCATGACAGACTGTACCCTGCAAAAACAAGCCCAAACAAACCCTTCCTTCCTTAACATGCTCCTGTCATGACTTTTTTCAACAATACGAAGAATAACTAATAGCATCCTTGAGGAAAGGGTGTACTTTCTTACAAAATTCTAAAGGACACTTCCTCATAATGTATTCTTATTGCAGATAATGTGTTTTTAGGGAATCACAAATTTATTCACAACCATCAGCTTCCAAACCTATGCATCACAACAACCAGTGAGACGTCATTGCTTGCATGTTCAGATGAGAAGTTCAGAATGTAAGTAGAAGCACTAATAAGCACCATGAGTCCACAAACTTTCAGCATCATCTAGAAGATGAACAAAAATGCAAACGACCCCACACTACCGGAGGACCCGAAATCAAGTCCACGGAGGGCAGGATTCACAGTGATTTCTAATGACTGGATATATGCAAAGTGTGGTCTCAAGGCTTAAGTAGAACCCAGGCAAATGCAAAAAAGCAGATACATGCCAGGATGAAGGGAGCTGATAATAAATATGAGATGTTGAGTCAAGAAAAGACATGATCTATCAGATACCTCCCTGTGGCTGATGTTGTGGGGGACGCTGGAAAGAACGCTTGGAAGTTGGTCCTCAGCTGCTGTTTCTGGCCTCAACAGTTTTAGACATCTGTTATTGTGAGCGTGTCTCTTCAGCATTCACTCAAAAACAATATTTGGTCATTCTCTCCCATGTGGACTTCAGCCATTAAAACGACTACATGAGATTAATTTCACAATTTTATAGCTTGAGAACTTTAGTAATAATGCTTCAATGTCTGGAAAATATCTACTCATCTTTTCCCCATATTTAGTATATGTATTTTATCCTTGAGAAGTGTTTTCTTCAATTTGGTTTTACTGATACTTACTGGCTTTTGAAAGTTCTTACAAACGCATGCCTGTGACCACCTGTTGTGCTGACAGTCTCCAGCTTGACCTATAATTCACAGCTACTCTGCCATATTGGAGGGTATGGGCAGAAACAGACCATGCAAAGAGGCTCATGGTGGTGTGTGTGCACGGGGATGGGAGGAGAGTGCAGAGAGCAGAAACTGACGAATGGAATGGTCAAGGAGTGATCAGTAACACAAATTCTGAGCTTTGAGGATGCACCCTTCTCCCCAAACAGATAGAAGCTCATTACTAAGAATACAATTCAGGTCCTCTGCTAGAAGCAGACAAGACACTTGACAAAGCCCCTGCATTCCAGGGATTCCGAGAGAGCACATTTACAAACAGTAGTTCATACACTGATGCAACTGAATGGCAGAGAGCTTCCCTACCACTGGACTCCATCCCCAGCAACACAAAATAAAAAGGAAGTAAGAGCTAAAATGAAGGAAAGGTTAAAGTCAGACACAGATGAGGAATTCCCAGACATCTATAGCTCAGGGCTCAGGGTGGAGAACTCCAGCCTGAGAGGACCTACATAGCAATCAGAACAGGCAGGAATGGTTGGCACTTCTATCCACTAACCACCTGCAGGGGATGAGCCACAGAAGTCAGAGAATGCGCTACCTTCAGACCAAGCGGCCGACGGGTACCTACAGCTGGAGTGCCCATCTCAATGCAGTTCCATAAAAGAGCAAACATCAACAAATCAAGAACAGCGCACCCGGGTTTGCCTGACCAGAGAACCACTGTCCACTTCATTCCCTGTCTTATAAAGCCTTACTTCTCCAACCTCAGGATCCTCAGAG
Source organism: Peromyscus eremicus (assembly GCF_949786415.1). Classification (NCBI taxonomy): domain Eukaryota; kingdom Metazoa; phylum Chordata; class Mammalia; order Rodentia; family Cricetidae; genus Peromyscus; species Peromyscus eremicus. Next base: position 69,503,567 of record NC_081428.1, read on the forward strand.
GAAACATTTGAAAGGAAAAAAAAACTGACAGATCTAATCACATGTCACCCTCAAGTGATCCTTCAGAAGAAACTGAGGCACAGAGAATAAATAAATAAGAGTGGCCCATGGTCACAGAAGTAGTAAACAGCATAGATATCAATTTTCCTAAAAGAAAGCAGGCTGCCTTTTCCCACATTCAGCCCTTGAAGAAAGACGACCTAGGTGACATGCACAATGTGCCAAGCGAAATTCACAACAGTATCCAAGGTCAAGGAGTGACCAGTAACAAACACAGACAGCTAATGAAACCTTGGGGAAACCAGCTTGGGAAAACTCTAAACACCCATTCTATACGTTTAAGTTCCATGGGAGGTTCTGCAGGGAAAAGAGAAAAATTACAGTAAAGTTAAAAAAAAAAAAAAAAAAAGCTGCTACTCATAAATGTGTCAGGCACAAAATCAAACTTCTGAAATGATGTGAAATCCATTCATTTTTAACTACAGAAAAACATAGCAGCCTTTGTGTGAGGTACAGGAGACTCACAACCCAAATGTGCTCCGTGGGTTAGTAACTTGAACCAGGAATTCACCAAGAGTATGAGGAGCCCAAAAGACACAGTGTTGAGTGAAAAAAAGCCTTGTGAGACACATTTGATGTCATATGATTAACAAACTGTCACATCAAACTTTTCTGCAACGTGGGAACACTTTGACACTTCGTATTTTTAAAACTGACATTTTGATTCATTACTGTAAATAGCACTTTGGTTTAAATATTGTGACAGGGAACAGATCATATACCCGTACATATATATTCACTCTATATATTATTACACATGTATATTTGTCTAGCTCTGAAACAGTTTATAATACATGAAACCTTCCCCTTCACTGACATTTTAGGCGAGTGTATACACCGGCTATCCCACTCCTACAGTACGCACTTCTTTGGCAAGAAGCCTGTGGAGTGGGAAGATGGGGTGACTGACAGGGTGACTTGTAAAGAGACTCTGAAGAAGCCTCTGTGTTCCCACAAAGGATTTTAGAACGATTGCATTGACGTCCTGTTCCCAGCTTCAGAAAACCACTGCCACGAACATGTGGGTCCTTCCTGTCTTCGGGGTGCTCCACAGCTCCGGAAGAAAATAGACACCAGGAGAAACCCCAGAGAGGGGAATGTGGGAAGAGCAGATGTGCAGAGAGATGCTTTGGAGGAGGGGGGGGGAGTTGCTTTGGGGGATGGTTTTTTTTGGGGGGGGGGTAATTTTTGTTGGCTTTTTTTTCCTCTTCTTTTTTTTTTTTTCTTCCTTGTCCTTTATTTACTAGGGAGAACAACCACTTTAATACAACTAAGCAAAGTATGCTATTAATAAAAGTTAAGAAATAAAGTAAACAAAAATGTTGAGATTTATGACACTCTTTTCAAAGAAAGTATACTTGACTTCCATCTAATACTAGCACCCACCAACTTACTACGTTCCCTGCAATTCCTTTTTATTCCTTTTTTTTTAATTGAAAAGAGATTCTTCTCTGATATAATACATCCAGACCAGTTTCCCCTCCCTCCACTCATCCTAGCTCACCCCTACCTCCCCTCTCCCTTCAATTTCCTTTCAGAAAAGAGCAGGCCTCCGAGAGCCTACAACCAAACAGGACAACACAAGATATAATAAGGCAAGGTAAAAAGCCCTCACACCAAGGCTGGACAAAGGTACCCAACAGAAGGAAAAGGATCCCCCAAACAGGCAAAGGCATCAGAGGCACCTCCATGTCCACTGTAAGGCATTCCACCAAAACAAAGGATCTGGTTACAGACTCATGCAGGCCCCAGGCTTGCACTTCAGGGTCTGCGAGGGCATAGGAACCCTGCTTAATTGATTCAGTGGGCCATCTTCTCCTGGTTTCCTCCATCCCCTCTGATTCCTACAACATGTCCTCCCCCTCTTCTGTGGGTTCCCTGAGCTCCAAGGAGAGAAACTCAATAGAGACCTCCCATTTAGATTCTCTCTCCACATTATGTCTAGCTGTGGGTCTCTCTGCACCTGCTCCCATCTACTGCAGGAGGAAGCCTCTCTAATGATGAGTGGACAAGACATCAACCTATACCTATGAGTATAGCAGAATATCACTAGGAATCATTTCATTCTATTGATTTCTTCCGCTTTGTTTTCTTTTCTTTTTCTTTTTTCCTCTAGCTGTGTTTGGTTCTACCCTAGGTCTCTGGCCTATCCAGTCTCCCATTCGTGGCCATCCAGTGCCAGGCACGGGCTCCCTCTCATGGTGTGGGCCTCAAGTTAAACCAGACATTGGTTGCCTACTCACACAAGTCCTGCATTACCACTGTCCCAGCATACCTATCTTGCAGGCAGGACACATAGTAGGTTGAATATTTTGTGACTGGGTTGATGTTCAGGTTAGTGCCTACATGAAGAGAGCTCATGCTAGCTACTTTACAGCACACCAGAAAGCTCTAGAACAAAAATAAGTAAGCCCACTCAGGAGAGTAGATGGCAGGAAATAACCAAACTGAGGGCTGAAATGCACAAAATAAAAACAAAGACAACAATGCAAAGAGTCAATGAAACAAAGAGTTGGTTTGCAGCAGGAATCTTCAAAGTTCTTATTAATAAAATCAAACCTGGGCCAGGTATTGGGTGAACTGGAAGATCAGAGAAACAGAATAAGCCACAGCTAACCTCACCTGGCCAACTTCTCAGCTGGTCTTGTTTCCTCAGACTGGAAGCCTCTGTGTCCTCATATCCGAATGGCTCTCAGCTGAACTGTGCTTCTCGAAAGCCTGAAAGCTTAACCAGCCAAAATGTTTCTAGTTTCTGGTCCTCACGCCTTATATACCTTTCTGCTTTCTACCACCACTCCCTGGGATTAAAGGCTCGCTTTCTGGGATTAAAGGCTAAAGGCGTGTGTCACCATGCCTGGCCATTTCCAATGTGGCCTTGAACTCACAGAGATCCAGAGGGATTTCTGTCTCTGGAATGCTAGGATTAAAGGCGTGAGTGCCACCATTTTCTAGCCTCTGTATCTAGTGGCTGTCTGTTCTCTGACCCCAGATGAGTTTATTAGGGTACACAATATTTTGCGGAACACAATACCACCACATTGGTTCTTTGAGAAAATCCACAAGATAGACAAACCCAAACTAATTAAAAGACTGAGAGAGGATATACAAATTAACAAAATCAGACAGCAAGGAAATCCATAGAATCATTAGGTCATAGTTCCAAAACTTGTACTCCACCAAATTGGAAAAATCTATCAGAAATGGATAATTTTTTTCAACAGGTACCACTTACCAAAGTTGAATCAAGGTGAATGAAACAATTTAAATAGAACTATAATCCCTAGTGACATAGAAAACAGTCATTAAAAGTCTCCCAGCCAAAAAGGGTAAGACTATATAGATTTAGCACAGAATTATACCTGACTTTCAAAGTAGAGTTAACGCCAATACTCCTCAAATTATTCCACAAAATAGAAACAGAAGGAACATTGCCCAATTCATTTATGCCCAATTATGAGGCCAGGGATACCCTGATACCCAAACCACATAAAGATTCAATAAAGAAAGATAATTACAATTTCCCTTATGAACACAGATGCAAAAATACTCAAATTGCTTACAAACTGAATCCAAGAATGCATCAAAAAGACCATCCAGCATGGTCAAGTAGGCTTTATCCCAGAGATGCTGGAATGGTTCAACATATGAAAATCAGTAAATGTAATGCATCATATAAATAAACAGAAAGAAACAAAAAAAACCACATCATCATCTCATCAGGTGCAGAAGAAGCCTTTGACAAAGTATACACCAACCCCTTCATGATAAAAGTCCTGGGGAGATCAGGAATACAAGGAACACACCTCTGCAATTCTTAAATATTTCTCTCCCCCTGGAATATTCAAGCTTCAGATAACTTTCTATTTGTTGTTAATTCCAAGCTTATTATGTACTTCCTAATTAAGACAACTTAGCCAACTAAAATAAGCTCATTATGCACATGCATGAGCAGATGGGCATGTAAGTGTGTGTGTGTGTGTGTGTGTGTGTGTGTGTGTGTGTGTGTGTGCGCGCGCGCGCGCGCGCACACACACGTAAAATGCAAAGGTAGACCAACACAGATAGTTGTCTTTTGTATTCACCCTTCTCTCTGGACTCTATACTGTTATTGATCTACTCACTCTCCTCCAAACACGTGGAAAGGCACAAGAAAGAAACTAGGGGGCTCTATATAGCCTGATTTACACTTACTGCAGATTAGTTTTGTCTTAATACTGGTTTAAATTAGGCAGCAAAGTTCTCTCTCTGAGCACATTCCTCTTCATGTAAAACAAAACTAATCCAGTTTTGTGATCCAGGTTTGTGATTTCTCAGAAAAGATGCAAATGTTATCAATAAATAAAATGCTATCAATAATACTCACCAAGGCTTAGTGGGTACAGGTGTCTGCTGTGTAGCCTGGCAGCCTGAGTCCAATGCCCAGAACTATGCAAACAGAAGAGCGACCTGACTCAATAAAGCTGTCCTTAAACTTCACACACATGACTGTACATGTGTTCACACACACATGTGTACAATATGCACACACGGTATAATTTTTAAATAAAACTCATCCAAAGTCTAAAAACCTTAGGAAAACAAAATGAGCACCATTTAACAAATAAGGCAAATATTAAATAAAGCCTTTAATGGTCAAATTGAAAAATTCCCGCATCCTTCAATAATCCAAAAAAGAATCTAGTTGCATTATTTGCTAAATTAATCAAATCGTGTAGTACAAAGAGCCTATATATGCCACCGTTAAAAGTTAAAGGAGTCACAGAAACTATTTCAAAAGTTGCTGGAAATTTTAGAAACTAGAGGTAGAAATATAGTACTTTTCCCTTGGCCTATTGAGAAAATACATCAGTTACTGTGCTCCTCAGAGTATAATGTATTTTTTGAATTTGGGTCTTATCATTAATTTCCCAAACTCTTAAAGAGGTAGACAACAACCTTCAAAGTCTGGAGACTCCTCAGCCGAGGCCTGAAGTGCTGGTGAGGGAGAAAGCCTCTAAGTGCTGTGGCCGAACAGAAGTGATGTTACTGTACACGCACATAGATTGAGATGCTAATCAATTCCCAATCACTTATTTTTTATAATTAATATATATAAAATACAATTTTTTTACTTAATGTGAATGGATTGTGCTGTCTGCAAACCTGCCTGTATACGACATGCATGGTGGCCACAGAAGCCCAGAAGCGGCTGTCAGATCCCCTGGAACTAGAGGTGAAGATGGTTGTGAGCCACCATCGGGTGCTAAGACTCAAACCTAGGTCCTCTAGTGCTCTTAACTGCTGAGCCATCTCTCCAACCACAAGCACTTATTTGAGGTTAATTTCACTTTCATATGTTCATTGCAAAATGAGGACAATAAAATTATTCTGGCTGTTATGAATATTAAATAGCATACCAGAAGTCTTAATAAAATCTAAATTGGTGAGAACACTTTTCCCCAAAATCTAAATTTGCCAATTTTCAACAGCAATTAATAAAAAATATTAAGAGCTCATGCGAATCCCACTAAGTTCAATTCAACAAAAATTTACTGTAAATGCTTGACCTGTTGGTCTAGGTCTCCACTTCCTGCCAGGATTGAAAAACAAGAGAAGAAAGGGAGAAGGAAGGAAAAGTCATCCGAGTCACAACTTTGGTCCCTAAGAACTTTCACTCGTTGTACAATGTGACAGTGAGCTTTTAGAAGAACACGTGGCATTAGACAATGAAATACAAAAAGAAAGCCTGGGACAGGCAATGAATGGCTTCTGTGCAATTCAGTGATGCTAGCCATGGTAACAGGAAAAGGCTCAGCCAACAGAGACCACGCCACTATTCTTCCAACTGAAGATGTGGAAGAGCCAGGAAAGCCCGGCCCTTCGTGGCTCTGCAAAGGGGCACTGGGTAGAGTTCAGCACCTCTGCAAATTGCTCTGAGTGCATTAATCCTCATCTCAGTCCATTGTGTTGCTCTAACAGAATAGCTCGTACTATGCAACTGAGAAAGAAAGATGGAGGATTAACTGGACCGTGGTTCTTGGGAAGTCCAAGAACACTGCAGCTGCATCTGAGGGCGGGGAGGAGGCTTTGTGCCATATCACCTCATGATAGAAGGCAGAAGGGCAAGAGAAGACTAAAACAGGAGAACAAGAGGGAGAAACGTGTGTTCTCGTAACCCCATGAGCAAGAGGGGGAAACTCCTGTTATCACAACCCCATTTTGAGACAACTCTCCTGCTCCCATGATAACAGCATTCATGCTGGCAGAGCCTTTATAATTTAATCACCTGCTATAGGGGCCCACCAGCCACCCTGCAGCATTGGAATTATGTTTCAAACACATCAATTTGGGGCGACGACACGTCTAAGCTAAAAATCTTGCTGTATGTCTTCCTCTGCACTACTGGCCCCTTTTTTGAGCCTTCTCTGACCATTTCTAGGAACAGTGATGTCCCAACCCAGCTGTCTGGGTTGCAGTAGTGAGCGAGGCAGGGCTCAATGTGACAAGGTGCAATACCACCTGGCTGGGAATCAGACCTCAAGCCACTCCCATCCAGTGGCCACAACACCTACTGATGAGCAGTGCGATAAGACAGTTAACAGCTCTTCTTGCTCCTATGCACTCAATGTCTGTGCCCTACAGGTTCCAAGTGGCAACTAGGAACTCAGCAGTCACACTGATCCTGAAGAGGCTCTGACATGACCACATCGACAGTTTCAGTTGTGGGGAAGGTCAGTGACTCCTTCAGAAAATAGCTGATCTAAACAGAGCCCAAGGAGTGTCATGGTAACACTGCTCGCAAGCTGCCAGAGGTAGGGAGAAACACAGCCAATCTGCGTGTGCAGCTGCCGCATTTCAGAGCAGTATTCAAACCTCGTTAATATCATCTTGCTTAATACTGAATCCCATAGATCATAAGCTATTTTTACTGTGGGCTGAGCAGATCTGTGAACTGCCTTCTCTGGCAGCACTTCCACAGTCCAATACAGAGGACAGTGCTATAGAAGGACCTTCCCTGGGTTACTTGGGTGGGAGAAGCAGAGGAGGTGGGAGGAGGAATGAGTATTAAAGGGGAAAGATCCCCACTGAGACCAAAAAAATAACAAGGAAACGAGAGGATGCTATAAGAACACGTGAAAGCACACTACGAACTTCTCAGTAAAATACTATGCACTGCCTCTCCAAAGATTCCAAAGTGTACGTGGGCAAGAATCTGGGCGAGCAGGGTCCTCCTCCCTCGTCACCAATCACAACCTCTTCCAGTTTTCACTGGCCTCCGTAATCCTCATCTCGTAGAGCAGGCTTGCATACCACTCCACAGAGCCCTGCACCCATTTTGTAAAAGTAAACACCTAGGCACCATGTATTACTTTTCAGTGCCTACGAGTGAGAGCTTTTGCTCACCGCCCTATTGCTCAGCAACCTGTCTCCCTCCCTTGTGCAGAAACGGGAACGCTAGCTACCGGTAATGGCGGCCAGCACCGGACCTGGCACACAGCAGATACCCAGTGACTGCCGTCTCATGTCCGTCTGTAAGCTCCAGCACTGATGACACCTGTGTCACATCATTCCTCAGGGAACAAAGGAACAAAGGAGACAGCCAAGGCCCGCAAACTGGTACCCAGTGACTCCAAAACCAGCCATCTCTCTAGGGCTTGGTCAGATTGGGGCAGCGACTTTAGACCTGCTGGTAACCGGACAGATAAAGCAGGGAGTCAGGGGTCTGCAGTACACAGATTATTTTCAGTTCGTTTGGAGTTCTACAACTCGATAAGCATGTAAGCCTCATATACCCAGCTCAGATATAGGTAACAGCAGAGGGAAACATTATTGACGAATATAATTCTATGTGCTGCTTCGTTGAGAACTCTGTCTAGTGAAATTCGGGGAGAGAGAAGACAATAAAGAGAGGGGCAAACCAAAATAAAATGTAGGCATAAAACCAACTTGAACCAGGGGTAATGGCATGTGTTTTTAATCTCAGCTACCTAGGAAGCTGAGGCAAGGTCACTTGAGCCTGGGCTTTCAAGACCATCCTGGGTGACAGACTCTCCCTCCAAAGAAAAATAGAAAATAAAAAAAGTTAAATGCTAAGGCTGATTCCAAAGCTAAGTGGTAGACATAGAGGACTTCCCTAAACAGAGGGATAGGTTCTAGTCCTTTAGACAGGAAAGCGAGACACACACACACACACACACACACACACACACACACACATACACACACACACACACAAAATGGAGGTGGTGGTGGTAGGGTGTTCAGAAGAGCTAGTCCCCTGCAGCAGAAAGGCCATCAGTCTCTGTTGAAGTGAGTGGCTTTACAACTTGGGTCACTTGAACATTCTGTGTTTCCTACTCTGAAAGCTAGAACACTGACCACCCACCAATCCATCACTGAAGTGTTATGCTGAAAGAGCAATGAAGAAGTTCATGTGGGCTGTGGGATTGCTCCCTTGCCACTTGGCAGGGCAGGTTTAGCTAAGCAGCTTATTTGGCTGGACAAACAAGAAATCCTGGAGGCAGAGGCAGGCAGATCTCTGTGAGTTCCAGATCAGCCTGGTCTATAAATTGAGTTCCAGGACAGCCAGGGCTGTTACAGAGAGAAACCCTGTCTCAAAAAGCCAAAATAAACAAAGAAATCTTGTAGAATTCCAGCTGGAGTTCAAGGCGTCTGGAAAATTATCTTGTCCAAGGCCCAAGTGATGCAGATGAAAGAACTTAAAATTCACCCAAAAAAAAAAAGTGATTTTTTTTCCAAGAACACATTTCTGTGATCTCTGTCAACTTGTCCGCCATTCCTGATATTTATCCACCTCAAGCAAACTTTTTCTTGCATGTCCAAGACTGACTCTTTAGCTCCTTTTATTGCTTATCGAGATCCAGTTAATTACCTTCAAAGCTAACTCCAGTCTCTGGGCATCTAAGAAACCTCTAAGGGAAAAAAAAAATAGCCTACTCCAAATTCCCTCACCCCACAAGTATTGCTGGGATTACACCTCACTTCACAAGGTATCGATGTGTCACACACTGCCCTGATTCCTGACCAGCCTTTAGTCAAACTCAGCTCCACATGCCTACTGGCTCCATCCCTAGACCCCAGTGCAAGCTATTTTACATCAGTGATAAACAAATGCTCAGGAACTTAGCTTGCCATAAAATGTTGTTTTTCTGTCACTCAGCCAGGTACCGTCTCAAATGCACCATGTTGCCTCAGAACCTTGGAAGACTTCATGTAGAGAATCAAACACACTCTTTACGATCACCTCCCAATCTACCAAGTGTCTTAACAGACTAAAGATGGAGCAAAAGAACTGTGGATAAAGACTACAGCTTGGACATGCAACCACGCACGTGAACAATGGGATACCACTGCTACTGTGCCTCTTGAAAGCAAGTAAGTGCCCATAGCACTCACACAGGGTCCCTTGTGGAACAGGGAGGTCCCAGCTCACCTATTTCATAAGGTACAGTTTGTAGCATGTGGTACAGTGTTGGGTAGACAAACTCTCAGTGCCTCGGCCTTAGCTGCACAGGCTCAGTCCATCTACCGTGCTGGATTAGAGACATCTGCCAAGGGAGCCCCATAGCAGAGACACTTGCGGTAAAGGTTTTAACACTGCATCCACACTCGATCAACAACGTCGGAATGGGGAGGACTTACGACACAGAACTCTGTGACTTCCAAAGCAGCCCAAGGCACACATCAAATGGGAGGCTTTAGAATCCCTTCAGCAGACAAGGACTTAGACGCCAGCACACGTAGTGCAGGGATGGCCCCAGCCAGACAGCTAAGGCATATTGGCACAACCGTAATTTGTCCATCCACCAATATGCTCCACAAGAAACACCCATATGCTTTCTTTTAGCTTCCATATGCTTTTTTAGTGAGGAAACTAAAATATTTCATTAGTTTTGAGTAATTAATAATTACTTATTTCACAATAGTCACCCTCATTAAAAAACGAAAATAACTGATTAAGCTGCAGGATCCTGGCTTTCAGCTCAAGCTCTTTCGTTCTTTTTTTTTTTTTTTTAATTCTTCTCCTGTAGGAATTGAGTAACAGAGGAGAACAGTCAGTGTGGAAATAGCCACATTACAGGGAATGAAGTGTTATCATACACGTTACCCTGCATTCCTCTTGACTGAGACATTATGATTTAATAAGAAGAGCATGGATTTGGGGATCAGAAAGACTTTGGAATTCACTGCAGTTGGGCTTCTGTGAACAGCACTTTGGAGGAAATGAAGGGTGTTGAAAAGATAAAGCAGGCTGGATCCCTTCAACCTTGTCCTCCCCTACTCCCAAGGAGTAACCTCATAGTGTTCCCTCCCTCTGTCTGGAGGCCTGGGTACCACATGCCCCAAGAATGCTGGCAGCCAGCCAGTGGCTGCAAGCAGGGTGTGGCCTATAAGAATGCCCCTCAAATGCTAATAAGCATGGGAACTACCCTGGGAGCTTGTAGCAATGTAGACTGATTCAAGATGTTTAGAGTATGGTCTGGGAGACTCCCAGGTAGCATGGGTATTGCTGGTCTTCAGACAAGACTCTGATGGGCCAGGACAGATCAAGTGAGAAAACAGGACAAGTAACAAGGGAATTGTGTCTATCTCATCAAGCCAAGATGAGGATTACTAATAATTTAAATCAGCAGTTCTCAACCTGTGGGTCACCACTCCTTTGGAGGTCAAATAACCCTTGCACAAGGGTCGCATATCAGATATCCTGCATATCAGATATTTACATTACAATTCATAACAGTAGCAAAATTTCAGTTATGAAGTAGCAACTAAAATGATTGTATGGTTGGGGGTCAGCACAACATGAAGAACTAAAGGGTCGCAGCATTAGGAAGGTTGAGAGCCACTGATTTAGAGGATAGTATGTATTCAACCTCCTGGTAATTCGGGTATGATTTCCATTTTAGAGACAACAACGCTGAGACCAGAAGGAATCAAGTACCCTTCCGAGGGCCTTGTAGTGAATAGAGCTGGTACACAGGCCTCTCAGAGTGAGGCTGTGCCAGCCGAAAGACAAGGAATAGAGAAGGTATTCTCGCACACAGCTGCCATGGAGTGTTTCCTCTCCATTCTTCCCGAGGAGCTACTAAGCTGCTGCTGCCTGAACTTTGCGAAGTTGCATTCACTCTATTGGCCTCCACCTCCCCACCTGTAAGGTGAGGGTGTTGCCCCTGGCAACCCCTGAGGCCTCCTCTGCTTCTGGCATAGGCTTTCACTGTCTGGCTCCCATATAAGCTCACAGTGGGTCATCAGCACTAAGTGTGAGTTTCACACATGTGGCAGTCATTACAACTTGGCAGAAACCAAGCTCTAGCTGTTCACATCTGGAATTACGTGGAGCTATGTACGGACAGAAATCTGTCCCTGTAAAAAGTCCCATGCTCAGGACGACAGAGAAGAAACAACAAACGTTTCCTGAAGCACCAAAGCCCCACACCAGTCCATAACTCAGACTCTACTCGGGACACGATGACCCCAACTGCCTTTTGCTCTCCCTCATCTCACAAAAACAACCACACCAGACGTTCCCACACCAGGGGAAAACTATGAGTTAGTTACAATTCTTTGACATTCATTTTTCTGCCTGAAGGGATAATTTAACTAGTGAGTTATCACATAAGTGACTCAGAAGGTGTGAGCTTGTTTCTCACCAAAAACCCCAGAATGTAACCACTGCATTCCTATGGGGCCCATTCACCATTTTCTACCAGAATTCCTACTCATACTCAGTGCTATCTCTGGGATGACTCGTGTTTTGCAGTTGTTCTGGATTTAAATTCAAAATTGGCTGATTACTAGCCACACTGCTTTGAGCAGATTTTCCTACCTTCTAAGCTTAAGTTCTTTATATTGGGGGGGGGGGGGGGGCAGGCGCTTGAGTTCTTCATATGAGGATAATCTTTGAAAGTAAATAACAAACTAGATTAAAATGATAAGCACTAAACAAACATTGAGTTAAAAGGACATTTACTAAAAGAATAAATTAACAAACGGAACAAGAAGAGTAAGAATTTCAAGGTTAAAATATCACTTAACAGGGGTGTGTGTGTGTGTGTGTGTCAATGTCCAGAGTCATGGTAAGGGAGACTGGCAGAGAAGAACAACAGAGAGTCTGTGATAAAAACCCAAGAGACAGGAAGCATGAACCAACCAAATGGAAGACTGAGCTTCTCACATACAGAAATATCATTTGTCTACCCTAGAACTCATGTGTCTAGAGCATTCAGTGTATCTATAAAGCCTTTAAGTTGCAGCTGGTATGTGTTTGAGATAGTTCATAGAGTTGTGGGTGCCCCTCCCTCATCTCCCCGTCCCATTAACCCACATTTTAATGGTGTCAGATTAAACAAGAGGGGTGCTCTGGATTTTGCACAGAGCATGGCTGAAAACTTGCCAAGACAGCTGAGGAAGCAAACTGGAAACTCAAGAGTTGGGGAATCTTTCCCAGCATCTCTACCAACTCTCACCTCACTGAAGGAGAATCAGAGGCTCAGAGAAAAGTCCTGCCCTCCCTAATGTCATAGCACAATGATCAGAGGGAACATCTGAACCTCAGACAGTAAAACAATTCCCAATCTCTGAAGCTTAGTACTGTGTAGTTAATAGTAAGTACCGAAGTCCAGTGGTCTTTATGTTTTCTTCAATCTGATGGATAATTACTATCTCCTCCTCTGAAGACTGAAGACCCATGGAAACACCAGTAGCTTCTTAGGTCAGCCTAGTCCCAGAACACCAAGGCACAAGATAGGTCTGAGAAAGAGACATCCTCCAGCACTCAGGACACAGAGACAGATCCCTAGGGTTCTCTAGTCAGCCAGTCTAGCCAATCACTGAAAATAAGGTAGAACGTGACAGACAGAGGAAAAACAGATACCCAACTGACCTCGGGCTTCCACAGGTACATGCACAAGTGTGTACAACTACAACTACAACACACACACACACACACACACACACACACACACACGAAAAAGTATGAAATAAAAAGAAATTTTGGTCTATCAATTACACCAACAACTTAGACCAATTAGATTCTCTCTGTGATCCTCAAATTACTCCAACTCTTAAGTTAGAAATGTAGGGGAGACTGATTCTCAAGAATCCCTCTGGTTTTGATATTCTGACTTGTCCTAACAAGCCTGATGACCATTCACACTGGATAACTCAAACAACAGGCCAGGAACTAACCTTTATTTAGTAGTGTTGGTTAGTGAGTAAGCTTACCAGATCCTCGAAAAATGAGAATGCTTTTTTATTATCGATAGAACAGTGATTCTCAACCTGTGGGTCACAACCCCTTTGGCAAACCTCTATCTCCAAAAATATTTACATCACAGCTCATCGCAGGAGCAAAATTACAGTTATGAAGTAGCAACAAAATAATTTTATGTTTGGGGTCACCACAACATGAGGAATTTTACTAAAGGGTTGCTGCATTAGGAAGGTTGAGAGTCACTGGCAGAGAAGACTGACTCCCTTCCTTTCTGACTTGAAATTGCAAGTTGTTGTTGGAGACTGGGACAGCCAGGTGCCCAATAATCAATTATAGAATACATATACTCTACAATTCACATCAGTAACTGTTCTCTGTTAGATCAAAGAATCAAGGGTTAAACACAATACCAAGTTTCCACACAAGGCTCTGTGATAAAGTCACAGGATTTTGGAAACATGGTAGAAGGGAGACAGATAATATTCTGGTTACTAGAATACTGAACAGATGAAAATCCATGGACAACTGGTACACCTCTGTCTATTAGCAGATGCTGGAATGGATTAGAGTGGGAATATGCCTTGCTCAAGGTGATATAGGCAGCTGACATCAAGACTAGGGACAGTTACAGTCTCATTGCTTCCAGACCACATGACACACACACAGCATCACTGCCCAGAGCAATGAGAGTCTATCCAGGTAGCAAAGGAAGAAACCCACAATGACTACTGCTTCTGCCTCCACTAAAAAAAAAAAAAAAAAGCAATGGCTGATTAAGATTATTCAAGGCAGACCAAGACAATTTCCCAAAATTGAAAATTACCATCTCATATGGGCAATATATATAAGTCCATGAGTACTAATTTGATATTATTCCTCTAATGAGTCACCATAGAGAAAATGGAGACAGCCAATGGTCTGCAGGAGGCCAGAAGTCAGCTCTTCCTCTAGTACAGAGACCAACGATTTGGAAACGATAGCTCATGTTTTTTAAGAGTAAACAGGGTGTACAGTTTCAAATGCCATGAAGTGCAGCTTTAAATAGATTTGGTTTGGAAACGGGACAAGGAACACACCACAGTTGGTGGATCGACATCAAAAGCTGAGGGAAAACAATGATTACATTCATTGATATCCACTGACATGTATACTGTCAAGTCTAATTCCCAACTTAAACTGCTATTCTTTATTATCCCCACTAATATCCATTTTTACCACAAGACTGTTTTACATGTGTACATCATGCTCCCAGAATATTCAGTTCTCCATCATCCAAAGGTTGAGATAATTCCATCTGTTAGTCCCCACCAGCCTATAAATCTGAAAAATAGGGATTACATTGCTGGATAGATAGAGACATGGATGGGTGACAAACAGATGCATAAATAGATAGGTAGGTAGGTAGATAAGATAGATAGATAGATAGATAGATAGATAGATAGATAGATAGATAGATAGATAGATAGATAGAGACACATACATACATACATACACACACACACATAGATACAAAGATGGATGGATGGATGGATGGATGATAGATGGGTGCGTAGGTAGGTAGGTAGGTAGGTAAATGAAATTCCCCATTTTAAAGAGAATTTTTTTAACTTTCTAAGGTTTAATTAAAGTAGCTCTTTTAGCCTTGAGACAGATTTCAGTGGGGAGAGTGAATGCAGCTAACTAACTAACCTTCAAAGCTTATTCTATCAGCATTTATTAAGTGCAAACTAAAGGGATAAACATGGGATAACCATAGTCCCTAAACAGCTCTCTAAAGCAGATCTCTGAAGTAGAAAATTTAGGTAGATTCACTTTGGTTTTCGTATTCTGGACTGTCTTAATCGGTCTAATGATTCACCCAGGGTAAGTCAGAGGACAGACAGGGAATCTCCCTCTTCTTCAGGGTATTCACAGTGGGTGAAATGGCCAGATCCACCGAAAGTTAGACCCGTATTGATGTCAAAGAATAGAAGAAAGTTGATTTTCTTCCTTTCTTAACTTGAAAGTACATGTCATGGGGGCTATCAAAAACTCTAACAAGAGAGGCCTTCAGGAAGTTCTCTTGATATATTTGTCCATGAAAATGACAGGTTAGAAACAAGTTTTGTGCAGACATTTTGTATAATATAGTAGGACTAAAAGAAAAAAATTCTTACATTTTTTGCATACACATTCCTAAATAACATTTTCTTTTGTAGGACTCAGAAAAAAATTCAACTACACTAGCAACTGAGTTAATTCTAAAAGTTTCTCAATTCATATCACCCACCTGTATCATATTTAGTATATTTGATAAACATTAGCTTTGAAAATCATATTATCCTAAAACCATAATTCCCAGTTGATTCTCAATTGGTAATTCCTGTGATTACAGGGCAGTACCAACCAATTTCAGGGTTTTTTTTAAAGAACCGTGTGAAGTCATGTTTGCAATCCATCATCACTGAAATAGTACACCAAAGTTATTAATAAATGTTGACAGCAATCTCAATAGTAACTCCAAATCTTAGACAGCTTTATACGTTGGTGCCTCGGGTTAGGAATATCATATTGACGACTTAAACTCCTGGTAAAGAAAGCCTAAAAGATCATATTGAACACAGCAGCATCACTGGGAGGTGCAAATGCCAGCAGGCTGGCTATAAGTAAAACTAGAGGAGTTGAACTAAAGATGTTCCTTTTCTCTTCCAACAGCCTCCATTTTCTCAGTAACTTCATGAGGAGGCTCTCTGCAAGAATCTCTCTGTCCTTTGCAATGGGCCACCAACGGAGGGGCATGACATTGCAAAGGCCTAACTCACTTTCTGTGTTCCTACTTCATTGCAACCTTGCAATCTCTAGTGCACAACTAGATAGTTATCAGGCATGTAAGACACAATGACTAACCCCTAGAAGCATTCTGTAGTTCACTCAGAGCCAAACACTTCTGGCAGTATAGTATAATAAAAAGTACACTCAAAGAAGGAAAGCTGAAGAGACAAGGTGGAAAGCCTGCCTGCCATACACTAGCCAATGACACGGTAAAACAGTGGAGAAGACCATCCTACTGTATAGCACCACTGTGGATTCTCAAATGTTCATTAAATGTCAATGTTGCATATTATCCAGATGTTTCTCTTTTAGGTGTTAAAAGGGTAGAAATTGAAAAGCAAAATTAAACCAAGAAGACAGGGAAGGTTACAACCTTGGATATTTTTCATGATTCTCTTGACCAAAAAGTACTTATGTGTGTCTTGCATTGGGAATCAGCCTTTAGCATCATGGGTTCAGGGGCCTATTAGCATTCTATAATTGTGAAGACTCCAATCCTCTCTTACCTCAAGCAGCTTCTGGCTTTAGGGATGGACAATGGACACAGGCTCAGCCAGATGATGGGCTAGTCTCTGTAAATTAAACAGGCAGAAGTCACTTGGAGGCACTGGACACCAAGCCTACTTTAATCCATCAGTAATAAGAACAGTATATTCTGCAAAACATGTCCACATTTATGATCTCATTTCACCCACATGAACGTGATAAAGAAATGGGAAGAGATTATTCTGCTCACATGTGATGGAGGTAGAACTTCATAGAGGGGCAGAGAATGAAAAGGGAACTAATAAGTCTTGTGAAGAACTTCACAAATAAAACATGAAAAACAGTCATCAGTTCAGAAACGATGACTTGCCCAAGAATATACACTACAGTACAATACGTAGCAGAGTATGAATTCAGAAGCAGGAGCTTTGCCACTGGCCTGGTGATCTCTATTTTCTGCCTCAGTTTCTCCTCGGTCATGAGGCTAAGGAACACAAACAACTCACTCACCTGATCTTTAAGTCTTGGTAGAAAAGGATACTAAAGCCAAATCAACAATGTGACTGCCCTGAGGAACAGGAAGAACACATGGCATTTAGACCTAGTCAACTGTCTTCCTCTCTCCAATGGCCTTGGGCAAGTTACTAAAGTTCCCTATTAACTTCTCATATGAGAATGAAGATTATCTCTATTACCTAGTCAAAACTGTCCTCAGCTAAACAGGGGCAGGGAGATTTTCCTCCACGTCCACAGTGGCCACGTACAAAATGCTAGTATTTCTTTTCATGAGCCAAACACACACTACTAGAGCATATCCCAAGACGGCTATTTCTGTGATTCATGGTCCTAGTTTTAAAATACCATGAGATTATCTATGTCATTCTTAAGTGGCCTCAACACACCGCTCCCCCCCACCCACACACACACACATATGAATGCACATGAGCATACATGCACACACATGGTAACAAAAATAAAAATAATATTAGAAACTCCAGTGTTTTCTCAAACCCCAAAAGCTTTAGGTGGCAGGGCTGCTGCTCCTGGTGTGCAGCCTTTCCAAGTCTGTGCCTACAGCACTGCCCGAGGCCCAAGGAGCTGGAGCTGCTGAGAGAAGCCCCGGAACAGAGAGAACTCGTTTGATATTTTACATGGATAGATTGAAACCTCGTGCGCTAAAGTGTCCAGTTTTCATAAAGCATTCCAAACACAGTTGGAAAACATGGCTGCTAAGATGCCCTGCCAGAAACTCATCTCCTACCCCCAAAATCAAAACCTTAACTATCCTTTAACGTCACTGTTTATTTTGCAGTCTAGAAAGCAGTACATGCTAATTACATCCTAAATCATGTTCATCGTACACTCAATGAGTCCTTACCACTCCAATTTTACAAACCTAGCAACCAAGCTTCAAAGGTCACAAAACTAACACAGAGCAGATGAAAATTTAACCTTGAACTCTCACCCCAAACACTTGCCTCTTAGATGAGGTGAGAAGCCTCCTGATTAGACTTCGGGGACTGGAAAACAAGTAGGTAAAACAGAAACTGCAATTAAGCAACGAATGCAAAATTCAGAAAAATAAGTATCTCTTGTTTTCTCGCATATGTGGAATGAAAAAAAGAGATTTTAGAACAAAAGGGAGGGAGGGAGGGAGGGCAGGCAGGCAGGCAGGCATTAAAGTTAAAAAGATCCCACTTGAGAGTAGGAACCTGATAGAGTAAAAGGGGACAGGAGTAGGTGAAATATGAGACAACAGGACTAAAGTGCATTGCACACACAGTGCACAGTTCATGATGAAAACCAGTCGTGTGAACAAACAATATATACTAATTTAAAAATTGACCCCAAAAATGCACTTTAGTTTGGGATCATGCCTCACCACCTAGTAAAAGGACAGAAAAAACAACTTCACATCTGTGGTCTCAGCAGAAAGTGACACTTGACTAAGCACAGCCGAGAGTTCAGTTCTGGGTTACCATGAACACTTGCTCAGGCCTCCCCAGCGTAAATTCACAGATGCATCGTCCTCACCCAAGGTGTTAACACACAAGCCACTAAACAGCATCTACAGCGGCGGTTTTCATACAGACTTTCATCAAAACCTCCCCTCATAGGAGGGAAAAGCTGAAGCCTTCTAGCCATGCAGGTCACCAGCCCATGCACATGGCTGGAGTGTTATGTGTCCTTTGCAGATCTCAGGTGTTTCAGAAGGAAGTGGAACTCTTCTTAACCCACAAAGCGACAGGACAACTGGCGAATCCCATGACAACCTCTGGCAATAAAGCCAGAGCTCCTTGGTTATTTCTGGGGATGTCTGGTCTGCTGATCTGTTGACCCACTGGAATAAATGGGTCATTTCTCCAACTATCTTTCCTCTCCCAAGAAGAATATTCTCACCTCCAGAAGCAATTTCAGCCAAAATTAAATAAATAAATAAAAATTTAAAAAACCTGTATATTCAAGCTCAAATTTGTAAATTCTCAACCTATTAATTGGAATTTATGTAAAGCTAGACTCAGAACCTAGCTGAAACTAAAAGAACATTATTATAATTTTCTGTTTTAATCAATATAAAACCAAGAAGAAATATAAAATCTGTGGTAGAAAACAGTAGAGAAAAACAAGTGCAATGCTTGACTGTAAGGACAGACGTGTGTTCCCATGCACGCGCGCGCGTACATACACACACACACACACACACACAGAGACCATGACACACAACAGAGACCATTTCAAGGGGCTTTTCACAAACCATGGTTCGAATCTATCACTTCAAACAAAGTTTAAACCCTAAGGAGATGATGAAGAAACAAACAAAAAAAAAATTTATGAACAAGCTGACTAAGAAGCAAAGCCTAAGCTAAAAAATGAGCAATAAAACAGAGTTCTGTGGGAAAAACAATTCTACTGATATCAGATAAGCCCATCATCCCAGACATGTTGGAATAGGGAACGTTGCCAAGCAAAGAACCCTCCAAATAGAGCACTGAGGACCTGGACTCCTGTAAACTTCCACAGTCGAATGGCTAGGGCTTGTGAGGAAACATAGAGTTTTGAGTTTCTCTTCTCAGAGGTCTAGACTATGGCTGCCTAGAAACCAGCTAGACAACACCGAAAGTTATTTCATCTACATGTTCTGTACTTTCATAAATTTCAAATGGTGAAAAGATTAATTATAGTAAGATCTACTTAAAGTAAATGATGTTATGATGTTCAATGTGAGATTCAGTCCCCAGAAGCAACTGAAATGTTAGATTAGGACAAAGGTACTAGATGACAAGTATGGGTGACCCCCAACTCTGGTCATCAAAACCCAAGCGATTTTTACTGCACTATCTCCCCCACCATTCTAAGATACTTCTCAAGAATACAACATATTCCACAGCTTATAAATGATCCAGTTGTCTCATTAAGGTAATGTTTGTCAGTTTTTAATTGCTTCCCTCCCTGATTTTAATTTTCTCACCTGTCAGCATCGATCAGAAACAGTGAAATCATCTGACATACTGGCTGATTATGTTCAAATTAATCAAGATTTTTTTTTTTTAAGTAAAATTGCTTTGGCCTACAGGTAACACTCAACTTCATAATGTGATATTTAGGAGAGGCCTACAATGGAACAATCTAGAAATTAAATGGAAGACTTTAGGAATCCTGAGGAGAAATGTAAATTATTTTCACACCTACAGGACTGGACATTGAAAGGTCAAGACTCTTTAAAAAGAAATTTAATCAACTAGTGTTCTCCCAACAACAGTGGACAGTGCCTGGACCCAGGCAGGAAGAGGTACAGTTATCTCAGAATATTTGAGATAGGTTAGGAAGAAATAAATAAAGATGAGCTTGCCTTAAATAACATAACTTAATAATGTATGTATAATAATGTAACATAAAATATCATATATAATAGTCAAATAATAATCTGGCTATTCAGAAGTTGCATTTCATATTGATAACTGTTAACAGCTCGATATATGTGTTTCCGTGCAGATTAATCAGAGCAACTAAGGGAACTGAAATTGGTGTTATTGGTAATAGTAACAATCTTTGCATGTGACAAGAGGCAAATCGAAGGCTCAGAACAACAAAGGAACTCCTATTTTTTTTTTTAATTTGCATAGGTGTTTTGCCTACCCATATGCCAGTGCACCGTGTGTGTGACTGATGCCCGGAGTCCAGAAGAGGCTATCGGGTCCCTGGGGAAGAGATATGGGCAGTTACAGGAGTAACAGGCAGCTATGAGCTGCCATATGGGTGTAGGAAATCTAACCCAGGTCCTCTGGAAGAGCAGCAAGTGCTGAGTCATCACACCAAACCCAGCAAAACAACTAGACACCTAGCGATGGCCAGGCCTGGTCTCATGATCTATCTGAAGTGAGCAATTCACCACAATTACTCAGAAGAGAGGAAAAAAAATGTAGTGTAAATCCTCCATCCCTAATTATTCAGTGCTAATATCTATCAGAAACAGTGTTTAAAACACACTTAGGAAACCTCTAGCACTAAACTCTTTTAGAAGAAATAAACGAACTGACAGGAAACTACCCCGCAAGGCGTCCTGGCACGAGATTATGTTAATACACTAACGTTATTCCTACCTAGAAATAGACACATGCATGGATGCAATAATAATTGGGTCCCAGAGTGAGTTCCTAATAGTGGCAAGCCTGCATGTGAGTTACTTTGCACCAATCTGGAGGCTCTTGAATTGAACAGAAGAAAGGAAGCCTGCAAAGGCTGGGAGAAACAGAGATAAAGGTTAAGTATTGCAAACAAACAAACAAACAAACAAACAACAGCTTTGGAACCAAAGGTGACCAACCCTTGGTATGTGACGTGTCACGTCATTCTAGTAGACTCTGGCTCTGCTTGACCTCAAGTGTCCCCTTAATATAAAGGTTTTTGGGTACTGCAAAGTTTGATGAGGCAAGTCTTTTTTTCCTAACAGTAATTTATTATTAATATTTACTTGGCACTCACTGTATGTCTCATATGGCATCTTCAAACCAAACTTGTTTTTGCTCATTCTCTCCACTTCTCTCTCCTCCCTGCAACTCCCCTTTCTCCTCTGCTTGCCATTCTAATGTCACTTGTATCCTGTCTGTGTTAGGGTTTCTAGTGCTGTGAAAAGACATCATGACCATGGCAACTCTTATAAGGAAAACAACATGTCATTGAGGGGGCCCACTTACAGATCAGAGATTCGGTTCATTATCATCATGATGGGGAGCACAGCAGCATGCAGGCAGACATGGTGCTGGAGAAGCAGCCAAGCGTCCTACATCTTGCAGGCAACAGGAAGTTGACTGACACTGGGTGGTATCCTGAGTATAGGAAATCTCAAAGCCCACCTACAGTGACACACTTCCTCCAACAAGGCCACACTCACTCCAACAAATCACATCTCCATAGTGCTACTCCCTGTGAGATTATGGGGACCAATGGCATTTAAACTACCACATGTCCTGCTGCCTTCCCTTCCCTCAACACTCCATACTCCCCCTTACTACTGTTCTTTGTAGTTCCAGAGTCAATACCCACTCTGACCACCATTGTAAACATACATATAAAAAGTACAGGCTAGGGTCTATCTGCATGTCCTTAGATATTTAAACTAAAGAGAAAGACATGATTTTTTTTATCTGTGAGTCTTCAGTTGCTTCATTTAATATCATATGTTCCAGATCCATTCATTTTCCTACAAAATTAATTACTTCATTTTACTTCTGAAGCAAAATCTCTGCTCTGTTCTTGAGGCTTACAGTCCAGGCCAGCCTATGCCTTTAGTCCAGGCTAGCCTAAAACTGGTACCCTCACTGCCACAGCCACTCAAGAACTGGCATTACAGAACAATATTCCTATAGCAGGTCATTAGAGAGAAGACTACCAGCAAGCCCAGGTTCATTCACATAAAGACCACTAAAATTACAGCGTTCAGTCACTTCTCATGGCCACACACCTTTAAGAGAGTTAACAAACTTAGTTTCTTCAATTCTAACTCAAGTCGTGACTAAGGAAACAAAGAGAGGGAGTTAGGAATGAAAGAGAGAGGTTTTTATTGGAAAAAGATAAATAAATGAATACTTATACCTAAGTCAATGTTTGTTCTACACAATGTACTTAGAAAATGTATGAATTAAAATTTTCCAGACATGGTAGCACACAGCTTTAATCCCAGCACTTGGGAAGCAGGGGCAGACAGATCTTTGTGAGGCTGGGGCCAACCTGGTCTTCATAGCAAGCTCCAGACCAGTCAAGGGTACACAATGAGATTCTATCTCAAAATAATAATGATGATGATGATGATTAAGTATTTAGCTTTGGACTTAGAAAATAAGTCTAGTGAAGTTGGGAGTTTTCATAAGTTTTCATAGCTGTGTTAGTAAAGTCCAGTGTATTAGGGGAAAAAGGAGGCATAAAAGAACTCTTGAAATAATAAATTCTAAAAACCAAGTGTAAGTATTTTTTAAAAAGCAGAAATGTTGCATAGGCAAAACAATTAATCTAGCTAGAAGTAATGTGTGCAAATTAATACATACGATGGTAATCAGGGTTGGGGTGCTGGGCCCTATGGTGGGAAATGGGGGTGTGATGTCCAAAACATAGAATGCGGTAAATATGCAGAATGAACAAGTCAATTTCCTAATATAAAGCACAAGGACTCTTGATAGTAACAGGGCCAGTAACAGGATTTTTTCTAAACGAAGATTACAGCTGTCCGTGTCACATAGAAAGAGAGATGATGGATGAGTTATACATATTGGACTATACTAGTCATTTTACTTTATGTGTAGCTGATGTTATGGATATAAAACAGACCCAAAAATTTTTAAATGGAAAAAAATTTGCATTCAAAAATTTCAGATAAATTAAATTTGATAAAGTAATATTTATTAAATGTTTCAGAACAGAGTTAGAAATTTTAAATGTATGTATATGTTAAAATATTCTTGTAAGTCATTATTAAGTCTGCTTTACATCTAGGGTAACTAGAACTTAGAAAATTAAACAAAATGGTGGAGGGATGGCTCAGATGTTAAGAGTATTTATTGCTTTTGCATAGGACCCAGGTTTGGCTCCCAGGACTAACACTGAAGTTCACAATCATCTGTAACACCAGTTACAGGGGATCCAAGCCCCTCTTCTGACATTCCCAGGGCCCTAAGTATACATGTGGTGCATACACAGGCAAACATTCATAGACATAAAATAAAAATAAAGTCATTAAAAATAAAGACTAAATAACCTAATTAAGCTCACTCATACGTGCGAAATGTCTTGCTAGAAATTATACTCTAGCCTTTAGATTTACAGCCTCCTACTGCATCCAGCATGTTCTCAGAACAAAGAGAGGGAGGCCTGAAGGAGGCCATAGAGTTGGACATCATAAAGAAATCCAGAACATAACACAGAAAAAGTGAAAGCAGTATTTATCCAAGTGAGAGGGAAATGCTGGTTACAGGCACACACTGAAGGAAATATCCAGGTGGAACCGAAGCTGTCCCTTAGGATATGCCCTACGTAAACCATAGTGCATGTCACCACACATGAACACTAAGGCTGAAATAATGGAAAACTCTGTTTCAGAACAATGTGGGGGATAGCTCTAAATGCCAGGCTGTCCACAGGAGAACACAACTGTTTCACTCAGAGCTTGTATTTGTCATGGAGGGGGTCAAAGAGCATGCAAAAGGGTAATTAGACTGTTAAGGCCTGATCAGCACCCTTGGAAAATTGGATCAGGGATCCAATTAATATTGAATCTCATGATCATGATGATACCTGGATAGGAGAGGTGATTTCAAAAGGTTTGAAGAAAAATGTCAGATGCTTTAATTGCAGTAAATAACATCGCCTAAAAAAGACTGTAAACAGGGCATTCCTAGAAACAATGCTTCTTCAAGGAACAATGGCAACAGAATGCCCCTCCGTTCTGAATTACGCAGAAGGTGTGGTAAAGGTAAATATTGAACTAACAAATATAGATCAACAAGGGACAGACAAGGTAATCCTTTGTCTTTGGCATCAGGAAACTCCCTGAGGGCCCTCTCGCAGGCCCCCACGGCAAATTCACTTCAGTCCTTTCCTGCCATCTTAGAAGAAAACCCTTCTCAGAGCAATTAAATAACCAAATACCTATTGTAATAAACCATACTGATCGGGGTAATAGAACACCTATAGCAGAGAGAACGGAAAGTTCAGTAGAAACCATCAAGTGAATTTTTTGTCAAACTTCTATAAATGAACAAAGACCATACTTAAAAATAGGAATAAATGACAATCTCATAGAAGGTCTTGTAGACACAGGTGCAGATATCACAATAATTGCACCAAAATTTTGGCATCCAAATTGGCCTCTTCAGGAGGTAAATGTCTAGCTGTTAGGGATTGGAACACTATCTCAAGTGAAACAGAGTGCAAGATGGGTCGAATATATCAGGCCAGAAAGACAAACAGGAAAATTAAGGCCATATGTGGCTAATATAGCAATGAATTTATGGGGACGTGATTTGTTACAACAATGGAATACTCAGATTAACATTCTTCCAACCTCACAAACAAACCTTAAACTAATGCATGTTTCTGACATTAATGTTAGATTACATTATAAAGAACAGTCACCAGCCATCCAGATTATACAAAAACAGGGCACAACAGCTGTTGATCTTTCAAAGATACCAACAGCTCTACCTTTAAAATGGTTAACAGACAAGCCTGTATGGATTCAGCAATGGCCTTTAACAACAGAGGAACTGCAGGCCTTGGAATAGCTTGTACAAGAGCAGTTAAATGCTCAGCATATTGAAGAATCAACCAGCTCTTGGAATTCTCCTGTATTTATTATTAAAAAGAAATCTGGTAAGTAGAGAATGGTAACAGACCTAAGAGCAATTAACAAGGTAATGATCAATCTACACAACTGTCACATATATGTAGAGGGCCAAAGTGAGACACATCCAGGCTCCCTGGTTTTCAGTTCAGTCTCTGTGAGCCCCTAGGATCCCAGATCAGTCACTTGATTCTGTAGGTTTTCTTGTGGTGACATTGACTGCTCTCAATCCTATAATCCTCCCTCTCGATCCTCTGTAAGATTCCCCAAGGTCCACTTTATGTTTGGCTGTGGGTCTCTGCATCTGTTTCCATCAGTTGCTAGATGAAGCCTCTCTGATATCAACTGGACTAGGCACCAATCTCAGAACATCCAGTAAGCAAGACATGCTGTAGGTCGAAGGTTATGTGACTGGGTTGGTGTCCCAGTCCCTCCACTGGAAGTCTTGCCTGGTCACAGGAGATGTCCAGTTCAGGATATGTAACCCCTATTGCTAGAATCTTAGCTGGGTTCATCTTCGTAGATTTCTGGGTGATTCACTTTCACCAGGTTTCTACCTGGCTGGTTTCTTCTTAATCGCCACTAATTTCTTAGCTCCAGCTGATCAGCATCAAGTATCCGAGCAAAGCAGAGTTTTGCTTTAGTAGTTCTGGTATCTTGTTAATCATAGCTGATTCTTCAGTCCCAGCTAACCAGAACCACATAATCTTAATTCAGAATAACAAATGGCCCTGATACAATCTTTAAACTTCCCTCTGAAACTGAACAAGCCAGGCCTCCATCTTATCTTCCAAGCTCCCACAGAACGTCACACATAGCTCTTAACATTCAGTGGCTCTTCTAGCCCAAAGTTCCAAAGTCCTTCCACAATCCTCCCCAAAACATGGTCAAGTCCATTGCAGCAAAACCCTACTACTCTGGTACCAATTTGTCTTAGTTAGGGTTTCTACTGCTGCAACAAAACAGCATGACCATAAAGCAAATTGGAGAAGAAAGGGTTTATTCAGCTTACAATTCCAAATTGCTGTTCACCACTGAAGGAAGTCAAGGAAAAAATTCAAACAGAGCAGGATCCTGGAGGTAGGAGCTGATATAGAGGCCATGGAGGGGTGCTGCTTACTGGCTTGCTCCCCATGGACTAGGCTTTCTATGCTCCCCTTTTCCACTCTCTGTTTTCTGCCCCTGCATCCGCTCCCATATACCCCTCCCTTTAGGTAAATGCCCACATGTGCCTTTAGATATAGCTGGGTCTAGAGGTAGATTGATTCCCAATTTTCTGAGAAATCACCATACTGATTTCCAAAGGGGCTATACAAGTTTTCACTCCCACCAGCAATGGAGGACTGTTCCCCTTGATCCACATCCTCTCCAGCATGAGCTGTCATTTATGTTTTTGATCTTAGCCATCCTGACAAGTGCAAGATAGAACCACAGCCATTTGGATTTGCATTACCTTGACAGCTGAGGATTTTGAACATTTCTTTAAGTGTATCTTAGCCATTTGAGATTCTTCTATTGAGAATTGTCTGTTTAGATCTGTACCTCATTTTCTAATTGGATTATTTGATTTGTTGATGTTTAGTTTCTTGAGCTCTTTATATATTTTGGAAATTAGCCCTCTGTCAGATGTAGCTGGAGAGTTTTTTCCAGCTCCCGCCAAGCCCCGCCAGTCCCGGAGCCCACTTATAAAATAAACACACCGACTCTTATATTATTTAAACTGCTCGGCCATTAGCTCAGGCCTACCATTATCTAGCTCTTACTCTTATGCTAAGCCCAATTTTGTTAACCTATGTCGCCACATGTTCCATGGCTTTACCTGTTGCCTCTACATGATGCTCGCTGGACGGTAGCTGGTGTCTCCCCCTCTTGCCTTTCTGTCCTTTCCTTTTTCCTCTCTCTAGTCCCACCTATATTCCCTGCCCGGCTTCTGGCCAATCAGTGTTTTATTTATCAAACAATCATCCACAGCAGTCAGATGTGGGGTTGATAAAGATTTTTTCCCATTCTGTAAGCTGCCATTTTGTTGTACCAACAGTGTCCTTTGCCTTACAGAAGCTTTTCAGTTTCATGGGGCTCCACTTATTAATTGCAAATTAATGTATCTGCATGATTGGTGTTCTCTTCAGGAAGTTGGCTTCTGTGCCAATACGTTCAAAGCTATTTCGTACATTCTCTTCTATCAGGTTCAGTGTATCTGGATTTATGTTGGGGTCTTTGATCCATTTTGACTTGAGTTTTGTGCAGGGTGGTAGATACAAATCTATTTGCAATCTTCTACATGCTGACATCCAGTTATATCAGCACCATTTGTTGAAGATGCTTTCTTTTTACCATTGTATAATTTTGGCTTCTTTGTCAAAAATCGGGTGTCCATAGGTGTGTGGATTTACATGTGGGTCTTTGATTTGATCATTGATCCACTTGTCTCAAACTCAGGTTCTTTAGGTGCATGTTTTGATAGACTTTATGAAGGATAGGCCAAGAAAGCCTATTATTTCAAGGAAAACAATCAGTATCATTTGTTGTTAATAACAATTCAAGTTTTAAAGTGAAAAAAATCAGAAATCTGAGAGTCTGATTCTTCGAGTGTTTTTCTTTTTCAAGAATACTGTGAAATTCCTAAAGATCACTTTTGTTAAATGGAATGAAATGTGGTGACTTTTGGAAGATCTGAATAACTCAGTGAAACTCCATTTTCCATATAATGGACACATGCTGTCATAAAATCTCAGGAGACTCAAGTGAATAGGCCAGTGGGTTTCAATACATACATAAGAAGTCTTATTATAATCATCATTTCAGATTCCACATCAGAACTAACCTTTAAGAAATTACCAAATTTCAGTAATTATGGAAATTAAGTTTTGGCAGTGTATCAAAGAAGAAAACAAAACCCACAATTCTATTTTTTTTTCTTTTTTCTTTCTCCTTCCTTCCTCTTTGAACTAGATAGCTGTTTTGAGACTGGATTTTCTTTGTAATCTTGAATCAAAACAATGCACCACGACAAGAGAAATGCAGACTCCAGACACTGCTTTTCTCACTTTTTATTCTGTTCTGTTTTGCTTGGGAGATATCCTTGTTGGGGCTAGGGAGATGGAGCAGCAGTTAAAATGCTTGCCTCACCAGCAAGTGGTCTCAAGTTTAATTCCCAGATCCCATGTAAAACGCTGGATGGGTATAGCCGTCAACCTGTGATTCCTGCCTTGGAAGTCAAGAGAGCAGGGATCCCACAAGCAAGCTGCCTAACTAGACTTGTCTTAAAGGTGAGCTCTGGGTGTGACTGAGGTACCCTCTGTCAAAAATAAAGTGGAAGAGTATTTGAAGAAGATTCCTAGTATCAAACTCACGCCTGTACAGGCATGTGCACACACATAAATGAGTATTCCCACATGCATACATGTAAACAAACATATATATGTACAGATACCACACATGCATGAAAAAGGAGGAGGTGGATAAAATGTACTTCTTTCGCTTACTCTAACACCACATAAACAAAAATGTACTTTTGCATACAAACATTTTCATCACAGTTATTTTTTCTCATTTTAAATTTCTAATATGAGCTATTAGATATAACACAGTTGAATAGAAGTTCATTTTTTATGAGTTTAAAGGAATTCAGAGACGAAATCATTGGACTAGGGGGGATTTAAGTTCTCTCTCTGCTCAGTACACATCTTTATTCTAAAGCCAAGAGGAGAGAAATAGTTACTATCTATTCATCCTTAGGGAACTGCCATTTCACACAGCCTCTGGAACAACTCTATATAAACTCACCATGCAGTAGACCATTCTTTAGTAAAACTAATCATACACTGTTTATCTTCCTTGAGGCACCTGGATCAGAATTCAGCTGTCACTATTACTTGAATTATCATCTTGCTCTCGATTTTGAGCCTGCTTCCTTATTGTAAAGTAAAAATGATGAGGATACCTTGTAAGAAACAATGCAGACCTAATGAATAACCCATTAGATTCAATATGCTCATCATCTAGGATACAGTAAACACTCACCCTACCTTACCCACTGCTATTCCTACCAAGAAAACTTACATGCAATGTTCTCAAAACAGACTGTCTAACCATATATGACCACAGGTTGAAAATGGATCCCAGTGGTGGACTCATTGGGTTAGATATAGAAAAGAAACCTACTACTTTGCAAAGTGAATATATGTAGAGAGAATATAAGGACGGTCCGGGGGTACTGGTTTCTCATCTCAAGAGCGGAAGACTTAAACTTTGGCCAGGAATGAAGTCAGGACTGTCATTATGACCCAGCAACTGTACGTCCCAAAGCTTATGTGGTCTAGTGAGCAGTAGCTCAAGCCATGGTCATTCCCAGTACTTTACCGACAGGACACAGGAAGAAAAGGAAGTGAAAATTCCAAGCAAGTTCATAGTTGGGTAAGACAGAACTTTTTTTGCCCTTTTCCTTTGATAGAACAAAAGGTCTTGTTCAACACTAACCCTGTACTTCATTTTAAATCCAAAAAAGCATAAGGTTGGGGAAAGTGGAGATGCTTGTCTATCCAAGGTCGGAGCCAAGGACAAAACGATGTTCTCATTTTTCTAAGAATAGATTGTAAGCAGGAAAGTGAGGAAGAGAACCCTGCTAAATTCCCTAGATTGGAAATATAATGCTGGGGAACAGACACACAAAATTCCCACAGAATTCATAGATAAATATATAAAGGAGGTAATCATTAAAGTAATTATATTAGTCAGGTGTAAGTTCACGTGTAACGAAAAAAGAGCACAGCGACCTCTTTATTCGTCTTTTCCTCATTAACTTAAAGTCAAATCACTTCAAGCAGCATCTTCATAGCCGTGGGGCCTCAAGGGCTGATGATTTAACAGGCCGTTACATTATACTTATAGACTAATGTATAGAAACGATCATCCCCCTTAACAGCACTTGGATCTTCAATCAGGAAATTCAATTTTAGCTGCAAAACTATGTTTTGGCAAAAGTGCAATTGAACTCAGTGTACTTGTCACATTTCTAAATATACTCCGGTCACCATGACAACAAGGGAGACTGATGGATTGCTTAAAAAGAGTACGGTATATTTAATTGTCAGCATTTTAAACTGACTCAGAAAAAAATGCTGTGTGATAGGTCTACTCACCATGGTTACGGCTGGCTGAGTCCATAATAATAAAAGGTTCATATACGCACATCACTAATATGCGCAAAACGAACGTAAAAGTCAGAAGATCTGGTATTTCCAGCCACACTACCAAACATCAAACTGGAGGTATAGAAAGAGTATGCTGCCATTCAAGTGCCACTCTCCCAGAACAGTCAGGAGAGAGTTCAGCATCTTCATCTGTACCCACGGACAGAAAAACAAGTCCTAGATCAGACCCTAGCACCTGTTCCCCTATCTTAGACTAAAGAAAAGAAAAAAACTTGATATTTTCTCCAGAGACATACCTGCAATCAAGGATGAAAGAGATTCTGTGTTTCCTGTAGACCTGTTTCCAAATGGCATTTTCTTTTATCTAACCATTTCCTAATCAAACACTTCCTAAGCAAAGGTAATTATGGTAGAGGATTTTCTGTAAGCCATGTGTTTAAATGTAACAAGCAGACATAGGTCCTACCCTCAAGCAACTGACATCCTAAGACAAGAGGAAGACAAAAAATATAGATTAGCAATCTATTAATAAGAATGAAACAATCAAGTTCATTGATCATCTGTTTGCTACACAGAGTATATCATATATAATAGAAAATACTTCTAGAACAGATAGCTTCTACCAAGAGTTTGCAAAGTGAATAAAGAAAACAAAAACATCCTAAGAGAACTGTATGCACAGTACTGAATATAAAAACAAGACAACAGAAAAAAACATCAAGGGAACCCACAATGTTTGAGTTCAAGATTAGGGATGGTTTCTTGAAGATAGGGCATTTGAAGTCCTTACATCATGACTCCATGTCAGTTTCATCTAAGTTAAGTGGACCATCAGGTGGACACAAACTTGATTTGTACACTGGGCCAAGGACAAACCTGTATGTCTAGAGTTCACTGAGTAAAATGATGAGAGGTGATAGTTAACATAGCTCCTATGGACCATGGAAACATCCCTTAAATGTTTTCAAACAAAAGAAAATCCACTGTTGTGTTTTCCAAGGGAAAGCTGTGATAATATGATGCATTCAAAAATTTTAGGAGATCTCTCCATGAGGTACAGAAAAAGACCACAGCAGATCTACTGTCATAGTCAAAATAATGGTTAGGGTGAATAGAAAGGGGCAGGGAGATCGTTCACAGTCTGGGAAGACTCTGGAAAGAGGATAAACACATACTGGCAAGCATGTGGCAAAATGGGTTAGACAAAGGCCCTCCCTGCACCATGTGACGAAACATGACCCATGATCCTACCAGCAGGTCTAGGTGAGGGTGAACATGTGGCCTTTCTAACAAGCTCTCGGATTTCATTACTGCTCTGTAGACCACACTCAGAGAGAGTAAGAGAGTGCAGAAGCAGGAACACCATCAGGGTGGGAAGGAAGAGGAGTTTGGGTTAGAATGGTAAGAGGCAGACTATGAACAAGAGGGAAAAAAATCAAGAGATAAGAAAATAATTGAAGCTAAAGGGAAAAGAATGTGAGTAGAAATGAGTAAACTATTGAATTATTGACTCTGAGCTTTACTGACACTTTATTGACCACTATAGAAACATACAGTTTCTATCTATCCCATGTAGAATGCTTTCACAAGCAATATTTCATCTAGCCAAAAGTCTAGAGCCATGGGAAAGGGTTATGGTTATAGATGCCAATGGAAAGAGCAGTCACTTGTTGAGAGCTTATTTTCTGCCAGTCCCAGGTGCTGTCTTCGAACCCGACAATCACTTCACCTTTATTTAACAAATGTCAAACGGATGCGCACAGACATCACATAACATTCCGAATCACATCCCTTCCAGGTTGGACTCTTTCACACAGCAGATGCCTAGGACACTGAACTTAGGGGGCAGTGGCATGCTCACTTGGAACCCTGATCTTCAAAGTCAGACTTCCCTTTTCCTGTAACTCGGATTCTTCGAGCCGACACCTGACAAGTTCTTATGCACAGACTCTAGCAGCAGTGAGGCAGGGAGGGGAAAGCAGCTGGTCCAGCGGAAGCTGTGATTCATTTCACACCTAGAACTTAGCTTGAGGAGGTGCACAGGCCATTCCCTCGACTCGTCAAAGCTGCTAGAGTCTCCACTCCCCTAGCACAGGGCTCTTCCACAGCTTAACTTCAAACTTTGGTAATTTTCTGCCCCGAAAGTAACTGTGCCTCTACACCGCGGAGTGTTTGCAGCAAGAATGTGAGAAAGAGGCCCACACTTTTGAAGATGCATGGTGAATGGCAAGAGATATTGACAAGACATCAGCAGCTAAGAAAGATGAGCTCAGATGCTTCTCCCCAGCATAGGAAGTGGGTAAGCAATAAGCCGCAAGACCTACCCTCTAGTTCCCCACACTGCGCTTTCTCAAGATGATTCAAAGGTATGGCTCCACGGGCCTGACAAAGGAGACATCTCAGGAAGATGAAAGGATGTTTTTATGCCTGCTCTCTCTCTCTCTCCTTTTTTTTTATTTGTTCCTTCTCAAGTAATAACTATTAATTGTGCTATGCGGGCAGGGCTGAGATGAGTCTACCGGGAAGCCAGCACAAATCCATCAAGTGCTTTTAGTCCAAGCTTTTTAGAAGCAATTGCTTACCACATTTTCACTGTTCTTTTGCTCACAGCTAGAATTAAAGTGGATTTTACCACACAACCACTCCGATGCCCTTTGCTCCCTCCTCCAAAGTGAGGACAGAAGAGGGTTAGTGGCCTATGACCGGCAAAATCAGACATATGTGGGGGAAAAAAAAATCTATTAATTTAGTGTTTATAAATCTCAAGTATCAGCATGAGGCAGGTATCCTCCATGCATTAAGGAATGCCAATACTTCTGTAAGGCAGAAGACACTGGCCAAATTAGGTTAAAAAAAAAAAAATGAATGTTCACTGGCAATGAGCGGTGTATTTCAAGTGATACAACTAGCAAAGAGCAGAAGCTGGAAGCAAACGGGGTCTTCAGCATTGCAGCTCCCAAGAGTACCCGGTATCTCCCATTCTGTCCTACAGGAGAATCAAGGAGGCTGTGCCTAAGTAGAATTAGAGAGCAACAGGGCAACAGAAGATTCTGGAAGGATGGCTTCTGAACAAGACCACACTGTGCCTGGTTTGGGGGTACCCTTAGCTATCCTGGCACCGTGGAAGCTCTTGAATCTTTTCTGACAAAATAACATCACACAAAACCTGGTCCCTCACCAAGTCCTAGGCTGCACACCCCATGAGAAGGCGTCAAGTGAAGTACAGAACGAAAGACTGAGGGCCTCGAGTTCAGAGAGCCCTTGGCTCATTATAAAGTATAATAAAATAAAATAAGGAGAGAAAAAGTCAATTTAGTCTAAGATTAAACTCGCTCTTCCACTATTAACTGCACATCCTCCGACAGATAGGCATAGGAAAGGATCAAAGAACAGGGGAATAATCTAGACCAGAGGCATTCAGAGAGAACATCTGAGCAGAGGTGAGGATTAACATGTGTAGGCAGGCATCCTCCTCCTCTGTCTCCCTCACCCAGAGGGGGTGTGAGGTTAAGTATTTTGAAGGATTCTTTATCAGGAGCTGAGCTGACAGGGCCACCTGATGAGACTAGCAATTACATCAAGAAGTAAACAAACACTTGCATCCAGGTTCTGGAGTTTGGGTGGCTGTCTTAAGAAAACGAGTTGCCTTTTAAAGGTAGGCATTTCTCTCTCCCGGTAAATATAGGGTAGCTTCATAAAATGTTCTCCTTTTCAAAGCATTTCAGTTTCTCCACAAGCAGCTGATTACCTGGCATGTATTCGTGCGGACTTTTGGGCAGTGCCAAGAGGCTAACAAGAGAAAAGACTCAGTCCTTACTTTCAAAAAGCCAAAATCCAATACCTGTGGCCAAGCACAAAATGTTGTGATTTTTTTTTTAAAGGCAGCAAGTTATGTTCTCAATTATGAAAATACCAAATGTCAGATTCTTCTCCAGTCCAAGCAATAATATAAAAGCAGCCAATTCTCCTGAACCAGAATATTTTTAATGAAAATTATGACTGTTGAAGCTTTCCCTTCTAATGCCAATTATTATTAGAACTCAGAATGAGAACACAGGCCACTTTACTGTGTTCTATATTCTCCCCAGGCTCTGACACAGCAGTGTTCCACAGACTTACAATACAAGTGATGGGTATGATTTTGAATTTTCTAGTACCTACACTTTAAAAAAAAAAAAAGTTAAAATTTTATTTTACAAATATATCCCAAATACAATCCCCTCAACACATGGCTCCAGCCACATTGGAAGTACTCAGGAAGAGCACACAGTAATGGTGGCTACGATACAGGACAGCAGCACATCTGCAACTCTCCACCAGCTTTACCTGCCTAGGTACAAACAGACTACAGTATCTCCTGAAGACACGGAGATAAATTTAATAGGAGTTCTCAAGACTCAGATATAGTTTCTCTCAATTGTACACCTTAGGACCAAAAGTCTGTAAGACATTGTAATAGCAAATTGCCATGGTTACAAAACGGCTCTATCCATGTGTGAAGATGAGGAAAGCCAATAGAGCCGAGGGATACTGACTGACAAAGAAGCAGGGCACCCACAGCAGTCCAGACAGCACCCCATCTGAGAACTGGGATCTTACCCTCTGGCCTCTTGTGGGGTGACTGTGGGGTGAAACCATGTTCCTATTCTGGCTCTCATCACCAATACCTCTGCTTGCCAACCCTCTGTCCATCCTTGGAAAAGCTCAACAGGAAGTACAAAGGCTTGATGCATAAAGGTACGTAAAGTATTGAGAAAACATCTTTTATCTGTAAGTTTGATCTGGGGCCCATCAGCGAAGAAAGTTCTAGGCCCTTGTCGAATAAAATAGCGCTCTCTCCATCACTTCTCCCCAGCTCACGGGTGAGTGCTGGATATCCATTAAGCCATAATTCCCGAGGAATGGACATTTTCAGAAGTCAGTGTGAAAGACAGACATCTCTCACTCCTTCCTACATTCTCTAGTATACCCCTTTCCACTGGAGACTCACTTTGTACCAGCCTCCAGTCCGTGCATTATTCACTGACTAGGTACACACAGACTCCCAACTACAATTCATCTCATCTGTCCATCAAGTGGGCTCAGGATTCAGGCTTGAAGGCCATGAACACCAAGCTCCAACATGGTTTTTGTTATAAAAATTTCTAACTGACGTTGGGAAACCATATGCTTTTGGAGTCTAGGCTCTCCATTATATATCAGTATAAACACTAGCCAGTAATTTGTAAAGGTGTCAAATGTAAACAGTGCAAGATAACCAGTCTTCCACTATAACATAAAATAAAGCAAAGTAAAACTGGCCAATGCTAAGGTGATATCACCAGTCATAAATCACATTGAGCCCATATACTCACTGACATGAATCAATAAAAACAGTTTTACCATGTCATATTCTACTCAGAAATAGATAGCTACAGTCTAATCATGGGAAAGCAATTAAGTAAACAATAATCAATAGAGATTCTACGATGAGCCAGACTTGGAAATTTGGCACTTCTCAAGTGTCAAGGTCATAAAACAGGAAAAGCCAGAAAAAAAGGTAAAGACATGATGACTACATGCAAAAGATACTCACAACTGGATCCTGGTCCACAAAATGCACTAGTGAAAATTGTGACTAAAATTTAGTTTCAATAGTCATGTTACATCAATGTCAACAAGCACACCTTGCTTATGTGCTTATTAGTTAGTAACATAAGAGGAATCTGGGGAGGTGCATACAGAACTCTCTGCACAGTGTTTATAACTCATCAGCATCAACAGGGCAATATTACACAAGGGTGAACACACTCAGACCACCTTGAGACCAATAAAAACACCATCAGCAAAAGAGTCACCCATTCTGAACAATAAAGGGCACTGTGTGATTTCAACTTGGGTTTTGTTCTTCTCACAAAAATTAAAAGCATTTCTATGATTCACTAAAAGTTTTTTAAAAAGCTAAATTCAACAGTCTTCTAAATAAAATGAAATAAATAAATGGATGAGAAAGGTCAACTTTGCCCTCATCACCACATGAGGCTGTTGTTGTAAAACCTCCATTTTTGTTGATGAGGAAATAAATGGTTAATTTTATGTTTGGGCTGGTGACAACCAAATGATCATCTTTACCCAGCTGGAGATGCTGGTACACACCTGTAACCCCAGCTCTCAGAAGACTGAGACAGGAGGATTCTTTTGAAGCCAGAGGAGGCAAAACAGTGAGTGACTGACTCAGAAAGCAGAGAAAGAACCATCTTTCCAAACTTCATGAGACAGTTTCCAAGAGTAAATGGTCCTGCCATACTAAAGGAAGTCTCATCAGAGAGAAAGACACTTAGGACAGCATACGGACAGAGACCTGCTGAGATCCGGTGTGCCCAGTTGTTTTAGTGCAAACTGGAAAGGCTGTCAAACTAGGGAGCCCTGCTGAGGAAAATTCCTTGTGAATGAATTATGGAATTTGTCTTTCAAAAATTTCCATGACAATTTAGATTTCTATTTTTAAATGCAGTTTACTTAACTCATCAAATCAACCAAGAAAGAAAGAATGAATGAAGAAAGGAAGGAAAAAAACTAGAAGTCTGCCATATTCTGCATGTCAGTAGACAGGAAGAATGAAAGCTAAAATCATCCTAGCTGACTTTACAAGCTGAAGTCTTCCACCAAATAAGAGACTTCAGAGAACACTCGAATTTCTAGACACATAGCACACAGCACTACAACCAAAACATCTACCTAAGGGCCAAATGACTTTTTTTAATCCTACCATTACAAAAATGTTTTCTCTTAGAGGGAATGAGTGCCACAGAAATACCATAAAGCCCAAAATGTTCTAGATGAGCAGAGAACAACGCAATTTTTTCTTCCATGAGAAGCCCTCTTAAGAATTTCCTTGAGTGCTTAGACATGGAATGAAAAGTAGGCCCCAAATATGTTTAGGGATAGGAAGCAAAGTACTACACAAAGAGCAGGTGCAGAAGAATCAAATGTGAAGGCTGTCCCAACATTCTGCAACCCACTCCTGCATCCTCGGATGAGTGTTCTTGGAGAAGGCTCTTTTCTAAGGATGCTGTTTTCCCCACAGCCACCCTGTGTGTGTCTGCCTGTCCTCCCACACTCCAGATACACAGGTCCAAAGACAGTGCTGGTGTTTTTCTAAATGCCTAATTGCTCTTGTTGCCTCCAGATCTTCATTCGACTTGCACATACCCCAACTCCAACCACCTGTCCTGCTCCCGCTGCCTCTTTTCGGATTCTTCAATGAAACTCTTCCTTCCTGAGATCCCCT
Source organism: Peromyscus eremicus (assembly GCF_949786415.1). Classification (NCBI taxonomy): domain Eukaryota; kingdom Metazoa; phylum Chordata; class Mammalia; order Rodentia; family Cricetidae; genus Peromyscus; species Peromyscus eremicus. The sequence goes on from NC_081428.1 coordinate 69,541,393, forward strand.
TTTCTCCCTTAGAACCAGCTCCACGTGGATCTATTTCTTCCCAGTTTAAGACGGCAGTTCAAAGAAGAGCCCTTTAAAACAGCACTGTGCATACATTTTTGGTTCTTTGCCTACCTTGACGCCCCTCAGTATTGGTTTCATACAGCAATTGGCCTCCCAGTTCTCACGCCTACATTTCTTGGTTGTACTTCACTAAATATAACCTTAATTGGCTAAGCTGGCAATAATGCAAAAATAGCTTTAATAACAATCCTCTTCATTAGCAGTGTAGGCTTAATGAAGCATTCCTTACTTATGACCTCATTTGAGTCTTACAATCCTAATACATTGAGTACAACAGAACTGGATGCCCATTTACGAGAAGAAGAGGAACAGTTGCAGAGACTGGAAGGAACCGTACTAAAATCTCATTGGGCGTATTTGGCACTTACTGGAGCCTGACGCCAAGTATTGTCTTTTGTGGTATAGTGCACTCCCGCCATACCACATGCTCAGAGATGTACAATCATCTACATGGAAAAAGACATGCCAATCATGGTGATCACCGATCTTTAATCTACACCAGAATTGCATCAGCGTTGGTGGACTTAGAAAGGGAGAGAAAATATTAAAGAGATTAAAGAGGAAGAGGAAAAAAAAAAATTCCTCCAACTGATTGTGGTAGAGACGATTAGTGAAAATATCTTGCAAAAAACCGTGGGTGTCCTGGAAGACTCATCGCCGTCGTCATTATAATTTCTAATCATGCTGTGTGGGCAGGTGTCCCTGTAGAGAAACACCACCGGCACCCAGATTAGCAGCTTCATCAGGAGACTAGAATGGAAGTCTGCAATTCTTAGACCTCGGAACCTACATCACAGACCCCCTCTGCGAGCAGCAAGCACGCAGCCTGTGCCTTAGCGGAGAGTGTTGGGTCTGCCAAGAGAAGCAATCCAATGTCAAGTCCATCTGAAAATGCACAGTGGGGCAAGACGCCGAAGGCTCCCCAGGAAACAGGAAGCAGCACTGGCTGCAGAGCCAGTGTCAGTCTCCTATGGCAGCTCTAACTTATTCCGTGTCTTGCAAACAGTTGTTTTCCTTGCCTTTTTCTTTTCCCTCTCATCTAAAGCTTGAGTTTTGAATAAAAGCTGGTTTGGGAAGGAATCATAGGTGAGGATCAGAAGGAAGCTGGCCAGTAGCTAAGGTTCGGGCTTCCCTAGCTCTGCCCATTCTCTCCCCAAGCATGGTCTGCCTTTATCATTTTAATGCTGGTGTTGGGTCCCTGAAAGAGTTGGGTAACTTGCCTAAGGCCACAAGAGTCATCAACATCCTATGATCTCTGCTATTCCAACTGTTCCAGCACCCTGATTCTACTGGAGTACTTTTCCCTCATCGGGTAATCTCTTAGAAAAATTATCCAGGTTTATTTGACATAAAAGAAATTGTATTAGTGGAATTTAAAAATAAATCTATTAATATGCTCTGAAGGAGTAATGTGAAGCATGCCTAACATTACCTTATGCCCCCACATTAGCAGATACCTAGAGAGAATATATCTGAGAAAGCAAGGATAAACCCATGCAATAATACAAGGAAAGCAGCCCCCAATTCCAGTGATGCCTTGAGGAATTATTTATTTGCACAGAAAATATTTCCTTTCTCTCTCTGTTCTTCCTTATATTGATCAGTCTATTAGAAAAGCTACCTCAAAGGACACAGGTGAAGAGATGCATGGGGAAAGGTTTGGGAAGGGGCAAGCAGCTTCATTCTCTGGGAATTGCCAGCTCCTCCTGATTTCCACGTGATCAACTATCCAAAACCTTCAAATATAATTTTAAGCTGTTAATTGCTATTTGCTTTTGTGTGAGCGCTTCAGGTGTGCCCCTGTGCCATGACACGTATGTGGCAGTCTAAAGACAACTCTGTGTGGTCAGTTCTCTCCTTCCAGCTTCCCGTGGGTTCTGGGGATCGAACTCAGGCTCCAATGACTGTGCAGCAAGAGTCTTTACCCAATGAACCACCTCGCTAGCCTAAGAAATTCCAAAACTATTTTAGCACTTAAGTACAGGAAGGTATATAAAGTACGTGAAAAGCACTGTGGAAGACATAGGTCAAACAGACAGAGTCCCTGTATTCTGTCTCATGGAGTCTGCATTCCCCCTGAACTGTCCATAGCCAAGTAACCCAGCGGATAACACAAAATAACAACCAATACTTGGTGCACTTAACTCCTCTCAGAAGACCTTAGAAGAAATGTTATAGTATATTAATATTAATTTAAAATCAGAAATAGGGCTAGAGAGGTTGTTCAACAGGGAAAGTGTTGAGCATGAGGACCTAAGGTCAGATTCCCAGAATCTAAGTATGACCCAGTGCCCCTGTAACCCCCGTACCTGGTGAGGGTTCAGGGTGAGGACAGAGACAGGCAGGTCCTTGAAGTTCATTGGCCAGCTAGTCTCACCAAATGAGTGGATTCAGATTCATGGACATGAGCTTGTCTCAAAAAATAAGATGGCCATTTCTCAAGGAAAGATAGCCTACATTCACCTCTGCCCTCCAGATACATACATACAGACCCACACTCACAAGTATTCACACTGCACACACACACATGAAGCAACACACACGGAGCAACACACACAACCAATGTAAAATCAAACGATAAGAAAAAGCATCTAAAATAAACTCATGCAAAATGGGAGTTACTAAGATTTAAAAAGAAAATACACACCTAAGTCAATAAAAATGTGGAAGAACCAAAAAGTAAAGGCAGAAGTTGGCTTTTTTAAATAAATAATTAACTTTGGCTATATCAAACAAAAAGAATAGATAAATACAACAAAAAGCCATAAACTGTAATTGTACAAGGAAAATAAACAAATACTGAGGAAGCACAGATCACCCTCAAGAAATTAAAGTCTACATAATGAACTTGAAATAGATGGGTTTCCTAAAACTTAACAAAAGAGTCACAGAAAATATACATACACAAATCTATTTATCGTTAAAGAGGTAATACAAGTTTAAAGAGAATAAACCTACACACACACACACACACACACACACACACACACACACACACAAAGCACCAAGTCAAGGTAGTTTCAAGGGGAAATTCTGTAGCACTTTAAAGAACTACGTTGTATAGATGCTCTTTAGTTTTAAAAACAGGGGGAAAAAAACCTTTATTAGCTTACACTATTTTAAGCACCACAACACTCATGTTAAAACTTAAAAATGCTAATAAATACATACTATATGCAGAAGAACTTCCAAACAATCTGACATAAAAATTAATAGAAAAAAATCACTTAAAAATTACTAACTCACCGAGTCTAGCTACATTTGAGCACGTGCGCACACAGGAGCACACAATTTCTGACTAAATATGAACATATCATATTTGAAATTTTACTTATATATCACAGCAAATGTACAGAATGAAAAAATAGACATTTTTTTAAAATGTATGATTTCCATTTTTAAATGGAAAAATCTAAAAAAGATTCAGATAGGCATTTAACAACAGTTTTAATTTTAAAATAAAAACTCTCAAAATAAGTATGCATGCTTTTTAGCATGATACATATGATTCCAAATGCCACCATCGTAATTAATAACATTTCCATTAAAGTCAAGTGCAATAGGACATTTACTCTCAAGCATACTCTTCTGGAGATAGCAACACAATTTGAAGAAACCTCTGGCCTTCTAAAATTACGAAGAAAAGGATAAATTACAAGTTTGGGACAGTTGATACAATGACTTAAAAACAACATAAAGAGATCTGCCTAAAATAGTCAGTTAAAGTAAAAATTTGGTAAAGGGGCTGAGAAGAAAGTCATTATACAGAATTCAAGACTAAACACGCATCCATACAATTAAACAGTAGAATATATCATTTTAATTATAACAGTCAGAAATACCTAGGAAGGTAATCATATAAGAACCATGCAGGGTCTAGATGAAGAAACATTTCATGAGGACATAGCTCAGATGTGGAACACTTGCTTAGCAATCACGTGACCCTGGATTCAATCATTAGCAGCGCAAAAAAAGATGTCCCCAAACAGAAAAATAATTAACATATTATAATGCATGGGATATACAGTAACTGAGTAAGTGGAAAGCAATGCCCATAAAAATATCACCAGAGAATTAATTTAGAATTGGACAAGTGCATTCTAATGCTCATGGAAAAATCAGCAAGGATTAAAATCAAACAATTTCCTGGAAAATAACAAAAGAAAGTAAGGTAGCCCATCAGACAGTAAAGTATATAATATGTCTGTAATAAGTGAAAGTGTGGTGATGGTACAAGAAGTGTCAAAAAGTCATGCCAATTTCTAAGTAGCCAAAGAGTAAATACTTGGATCTGGAGAGACAGTTCAGTGGTTAAGAGCTCACATCTATAACTCCAGATCCAGGAGATCAGGTACCCTCTTCTGACCTCTCAATATAAGTATTCATGCTTTGTAACATGATATATATGATATCTGGCACAAAGACATACATGCAGGCCAAACACTCATGGGATAGATGGATGGATGGATGGATGGATGGATGGATGGATAGATAGATAGATAGATTGATTATAAAGATCAGAAGTATAAAAATCATAAATATTTAAGCATTGATGAATTAATATGCAGCAAACATGGCTTTTGTTTCTAAAGATTATTTTTAATTTCTTTGTGTGCATGTCTGTGTGCCTACCTCAGTTCTCGAGCATCACCTGAGCTCAGATGCTCTTAAGGCAAGAGGACATGGAGTCCACTTGGAGTTGGGGGGGGGGGGGATTGGAAGTCACCAGCCAGGGTGACGGGATCTGAACGCAGCATCCTTCTACAAGAGCAGTAAATGCTCTCAGTCACTAAGTCTCCACTCCATCCCCAAAGACGGCTTTTCAGCCAATGTAGGAAAAGTGGATTCCTGGACTCCTTGACACATACTACTTGGAAATTTAGATTTAAAAAGAAAATACTAACAGAGCTACCCACTTTATATTTTTAGTAAAATAAAATGCCAGTGGATCAGACAGGGAGAAGGAGGAAAAGAAGAAACAGAGAGTGAATCATGTAAAAAGAAAGAAATGTGCGGAAATGTTTAAAAATAAAAACAATAGGAAAGGCATTTCTGAGTGGCCTCCAAGAGTCAAAAGCACAGAGTGAAAAGACGGACTTGAATATTGGTTTTTAATCTGCAGGTAAAGATGTGAACTAGTGGAGTAGTACTGCAGCCCCAAAGATAACGGTGCTACGGTTTGTTGGTGAGCTGGTGGACTCGGACATTTCATCTCATAGTGCAGGACTCGAACCCACTGTTCCTGGCATGCTAAGCAAGCACTGTCCTACTGCTGAGCCACGGCCACAGCCCCCCGAAGTTCTAATTACAATAACTCAAAAGCCAACCCTCAATGACCCAATAGAGGGTCAAAGGGCAACTGCCGCAAAGGAAATGACACATGGGTACAGGCACATCCTATGGAAACTTAGGCTCAAATTCACTCACAACCAGACATTCAGATTAAAACAAGGCACCACAGAGTAGATACTGACAGGGAAATGACATATACACAGACATCTATGACTACACAAGAAGGCAAGGGCAAAAGTAATTGATCTGATACACTCCTTTGTAGAGACTCTAAATATGCTGTAGGATGCACATGTTACATGTGTATCCGTGTTTGCTCATGTGTGTGCGCAAAGAACCCAGTTTATCTCTGGAAGCAGAAAAACGGGGATATTTGTCCACAGCTTGTTTTGAACTTATTTTTTATTCTGTATTGCTTATTCAAATCGACTTTTTGTTTTCTCTATAGAAACAGTGAGCAGTAATATAACCCTGAGCACGGCAAAAGCCGGGCAGAGAGAACAGCCATACAGACTACAGCTTCCAACTCTCTACAACCTGTTTTGTACCAGAACGAGAAGAACAGAGGTATCAGTGTAAAGCCTTCTACAGCTATTTTAATAGCTCTGCCGGGTGGAAGGTCTTCATTCTCACAGCACCTCAGCTGCTACAGGTGTGAAACAGTAAGCTAAATTATACAAGTACAAGCTATTGTGAAAATTCAGTAAAATAACACACCTAACCCAAGGTTTGGCCAGGGAGCTATGCTCAGTAGCTAACTTCCTGTCCTTTAAACACTTGGGTTGGTGGGGGAGGAGGAGCTGGAGACTAGGGTTGAGGGTGGAGGAGGAGGAGGGGGAGGACAGGAGGGGGGGAAAGGGGGAGGAGGCTCTAGTCAGCCATGCATATCCCACCCACAACTCTGCTCAGTTTCCCATCCATCCTCCTGGCACTACAGCCCAAATCCTCAGGAAGTGAAAAATAATAAATAATCACAAGTTCTACCTACCTATCTGAGAACAGCTAGTAAACATCTATTGTACAGGGACATTAGGGGAGTCCCCAAAGTTTATGTCACTAGGTAGAAGGATGAAAACTCACATCTATTGACACCACCCACCACCTGCATGCCATTAACTTTTCATACTACTTCACAAGAGAACAGAGGATGGATGCCCTTCCGTCACAGGGAAGTGGCCACTCTTGTTTCAAGTTTATCTCACCCAGCACATCTGCCACCAAGCATCCCTGGCCCGTGTCTCATGAACACAGGCAAGTCATGGAACACAAAGGGCCTGCTCATATTCTCATAGGTATCATAAGCTAACACGGCCCTTCTTGTAATATACGTAATGTTGTCATGTTCTAGAGTGAGGTCCATGAAGGACAGTTGAGGGGATTTTGTGCAAAGCTCTCTCCTGATGGACACATGGGAAGCCCTCTTCCTAGACTCTCACGACATAACAGACGAAGGACTGTGCTTCCCCAAGTACTGCATTTGGTGGTGGTAAGGTATTTTGTTTATTCTCCTCTCCTGTTTTCGTTCTTGAAAAAGATTCTGATAGGGATGCTATCAATTCTCATTTAAAGAAATAAGGACAATGGTATTAATAATGAAACAGAAGTACTCCATTTTACTCTCTGTGGTTGGCAAGAAGTTTCACATTTCACTCAACTCAGAACTCCACATTTTACTGATGTGAAAGTATGTGGTTTTGTGATAGCCAAGTTCTTCTAATATTTAATTTTCTGTTGTTTCTTACTTGCAATTTACAGTAAACGAATCCCAACTTTTCCCCTTTGTCAAATCGCCCATTTGCAAAACAACCAGCTACCTCCCACATGGCATGTCCCATGAAAATTAATCAGATACAAAACATTAGACCATGTGACTGAGCTCCACAGCTCAGCTCTCAATGAGATTAACTCAACTTTTATCTTTGGGATACGGAAAATGCACGTTTTCTAGAGAATGACAGAAAGTCAAATATAACCTTGGGTACCTCCTGTCTCCCCCAGTGAGCTTTCAGCTTTCGGGCTAAATTTAAATAGAAAAACCATGGATCATCAGCCTGTCCATGAGAGGAAAAACCCTCACACTCACCACCTTAATCATGATCCTTCCTGTGACTAAAACTGTCATCTTTCAACCATTCTCCCGAGCACTCAATCAGCCTATGAAGACTGTGAAGTAAATGAGGCAAAGCTGGCTGTCTCCTGTCATCTGTGAGGTAAAACAAGTTCAGAAAGAATAAATGATGTACTGAAAAGCCATCAGCAACAAGTGGGAAGACCAGGCACTCAACCCAAGCTTTATCAATCCAAAGCATAGGTTCTTTTCACTCGCCCTGCCTGGGAAAAGCAACCTGATGTCTACATATGTGCTTCCAACATACTTTGCACATCTCTGACTCTTAGCTACCTCATCATGACCCTCCATGACTCCATCAACAATGGTGAGACAACCAGCGAATGCCCAAAAGCCCCAGTGTATTCATCAACACTGGGGCATTGCCGGGGCCATATCGGCAGTTGATTGCCTACACTATCACCAAGGCCCATCGATTGCCAGGTAACTTGTTGCAAGTAACTGCTAAAGTCCTAAAGTTCTGAATGATTTCTTTTTTCTTAGAAAATGGCACTCTCCCTAAGTTATCCCTGGTAACAGGGTCACTCTATTAAGTCAGCGGAGCAAGAAGATGATTCCAGATTCTTCTACAGTGCCTCCTTGCTTTGTCTTGCCAACCTTCTATCATAGCCCATGGTGTGTTTAGTATAAATGTTACTCATCCTGAGTGTCTTGAATGAATAAAGGTTGAGAACTACTTCTGCACATGGTGGGTACAGGGTAACCAGAAAAGCTTTTCTGGAAAGGCAAGAAAATATATGAATTCAATGTAGACTGCAGAAATTTCTACCCTTGGTGCTGAATGTGTTATATGGATTGATACTTGGTTAACAAAATTTAGAATGCTCTACTTATCATCACTGAAAAACTGTATCCAAACAGGAAATATGAGCTGACCCCTACTGCCCAAACACACACACACACACACACACACACACACACACACACACACACACATAAATATCTCTCTCTCACACAAACACACACACACACACACAATATCTCTCTCTCTCACAAACACACACACACACACATAGATGAGTAAAATTAGAACACAGCACACGCAATGCACAAGACAACTTATTCTAATAGCATTTAAGAGATAAACAGCTTTTTGGTGGGAATGCAAGCTTGTACAACCACTTTGGAAATCAATATGGCGATTTCTTAGAAAATTGGGAATCCATCTCCCCCAAGATCCAGCTATACCACTCTTGGGCATATACCCAAGGAATGCTCAACCACACCACAAGAGCACTTGTTCAGCTATGTTCATATCAGCATTGTTTGTAATAGCCAGAACATGGAAACAACCTAGATGCCCTTCAACTGAAGAATGGGTAAACAAAATGTGGTACATATACACAATGGAATACTACTCAGCAGAGAAAAACAATGACATCATGAGGTTGGCAGACAAATGGATGGATCTAGAAAAAATCATCCTGAGTGAGGTAACCCAGACTCAGAAATACAAACATGGTATGTACTCACTCATAGCAGGATACTAGATGTGGAACAAGGATGACTGGACTGCTACTCACATCACCAGGGAGGCTACCTGGAAAACAGGACCCCAAGAAAGACACGGGGATCGCCCAATGACAGAGAAATGGAATGAGATCTACATGAACAGCCTGGACATGAGTGGGGGTAGTGAAGGGCGAGGGTCGAGGGAAAGAGAGCTTGGGGGAGCGGGAGATCCCAGCTGGATCAACAACAGAGAGGGAGAACAAGGAATAGGAGACCATGGTAAATGAAGACCACATGAGAATAGGAAGAAGCAAAGTGCTAGAGAGGCCCACAGAAATCCACAAAGATACCCCCACAACAGACTGCTGGCAATGGTCGAGAGACAGCCCAAACTGACCTATTCTGGTGATGGGATGGCCAAACACCCTAAATGTCGTGCTAGAAACCTCATCCAACTACTGAGGGATCTGGATGCAGAGATCCATGACTAGGCCCCGGGTGGATCTCTGGGAGTCCAATTAGCGAGAATGAGGAGGGTTTATATGAGCGAGAATTGTTGAGACCAAGGCTGGATAAAGCACAGAGACAAATAGCCAAATGAACGGAAACACATGAACTATGAACCAATGGCTGAGGGGTCACCAACTGGATCAGGCCCTCTGAGTGGGTGAGACAGTTGATTGGCCTGATCTGTTTGGGAGGCATCCAGGCAGTGGGACTGGGTCCTGTGCTCATTGCATGAGTCGGCTGTTTGAAACCTGGGGCCTATGCAGGGCCACTTGGCTCGGCCTGGGAGGAGGGGACTGGACCTACCTGGACTGAGTCTACCAGGCTGATCTCAGTCTGCGGGGAAGGCTTTGTCCTGGAGGAGATGGGAATGGGGGGCGGGAGGGGGGAGAACAAGGGAATCCGTGGCTGATATGTAGAACTGAATTGTATTGCAAAATAAAAATTTTAAAAAAAAGAGATAAACAGCTTTTTATGTATTAATGAAACAATCTTGAACACTACTATTAATAGCTTATCTCACAGAAGCAAGTAGCATCGTTTCCTTCATGGACTACAAGCTCCCTGTAGTAAAGGTACACTTATTCAAGTGAGTATTTAGTGAGCATCTCTTTACCAAGTGAGGATCTGGAGTGCACATCCCGAGAAGAAAGATAAGACTATTGCTTCTCATGCTAACCAGATGTGCAGAGTACCCACGCTGGGGTCTCACCCTAGATACTCTTGATTTCATGAGTTTAAGAGTAGGCTTGTACAGCAGCAGTTTTAAGGACACTCTGCTGCTCCCAACAAACCGCAGGGATTGAGAACCACTAGTACCCATGATTTTGAAGGAACTGATGTCTCTTATCACAGACCACCCGTGTGGCCTCAGAAGTGATGCTTAATCTCTCTGAGCTCCTATGTGCTTTATTGTGAGAATCACATGACATAGGTACTCGTAGAGAGAACCTAGCACATGGGCAGGGTGTGCTGTTTGCTGTCAAACACTACAAAGCAAGAATACAATGAAAATTCTAAGCTATTCAATAAAGAGCAGGCTTGGATTCAGAACCGATGGGCCTCAAAGCCCAAATTCTTCCTCCCAGAGAACTAGGTGATGAAAATAAGCCAGTGGAAACAGCAGTTGGATAAGAAAATCCTCGGGTGGGAACAGCATCCGTCGCCAAGAGATTCTTGCCCATGTTCCTGCCGCTGCTGCTATCTATCCCGACCAGTTCATGCAGCTCAGTCCTTCAGACCTTGAGAAAACTTCACATGACAGCATGAAACCTTCTCCTCCCCTCTTACAACCATATGAAAATAACTCTATGATTACATCTGCAGCTGAACTGATTACAAAAAGAAAATGCCACCGTGATTTTAGATGTAACTGTTTTTATACTGACAGATCAATACTGAAAAGACTAGAACACAGTAATACTCAGTTCCAATTTTTCTGTGCTGAAAACTCTCTTACTCCCATTGCCAGAATTAACTACCTCCACATTGTAGCATCCCCACACAAAATTAACTACATCTTTCTGTCTGCATTAGTCAATTTGAAACAGAGTCTAGCTATACAGCCCACGATGGCCTTGAACTCAGCAACTTAGGCCTTGCCTCTGGAGTACTAGGTTTACAAGCATGCAATCACCGCACCAGGCAACATCTGTGTCTTATTCACTGTGGGTCCTGACTGCAGATGATCCCCAAAACCCACGCTGGGCACAAACCACACAAAAGTCGGATATTCAATAATTTGTTGCTAAACTGAGATCTTCAAAATAAAGATGGATTCAGCATATAAATGGCCATTTCTTTTTTTTTTAAAGATTTATTTATTTATTATGTATACATTGTTCTGCCTGCATGTGTCCCTGAAGGCCAGAAGAAGGCACCAGATCTCATTACAGGTGGTTGTGAGCCACCATATGGTTGCTGGGAATTGAACTCAGGACCTCTGGAAGAGCAGTCAGTGCTCTTAACCATTGAGCCATCTCTCCAGCCCATAAATGGCCATTTCTAAGGATATTTCCTTCAATTACATATATTTTCAATATAAAGCCAACAGTGCCAGACGTCTGTGGGATGCAGAGATAAAGTTTTTAAGTGTTTCCCATTTCAAAGAACTAACCACATATTAGAAGGAACAAAGGCCCAATAAACAGCCATAGTCTAAGATAAATAAAACTTACATTTCCTAAGGTATGCATGGCAGGTAATCTTAGTTGTCAACGTTATACACTTGGGGAAGATGAACCTCAACTGAAGAACTGCCTCCATCAAAGTGGCAACTGGGCACGTCTGGGAGCATTTTCTTGACTGCTAATTGATGTAGGAATGTCCAGCTTACTGTTGGCGACGGGCCATGAGCCCATGGTATTGTGTTCCCCAAAATATTGTGTACCCTAATAAACTTATCTGGGGTCAGAGAACAGAACAGCCACAATATTAAACATAGAGGATAGGCAGTGGTAGCACATGCCTTTAATCCTAGCATTCCAGAGGCAGAAATCCCTCTGGATCTCTGTGAGTTCAAGGCCACATTGGAAACAGCCAGGCATGGTGACACACATCTTTAATCCCAGAAAGCAGCCTTTAATCCCAGGTAGTGATGGCAGATAGCAGAAAAGTATATAAGGTGTGAAGACCAGGAACTAGAAGCATTTGGCTGGTTAAGTTTTCAGGCTTTCGAGCAGCAGTTCAGCTGAGATTCATTCTGGATGAGGACTCAAAGGCATCCAGTCTGAGGAAACAGGATCAGCTGAGGAATTGGCGAGGTGAGGTAGCTGTGGCTTGTTCTGCTTCTCTGATCTTCCAGCATTCACCCCAATAACTGGCTTTGATTTTATTAATAAGACTCTTTAAGATTCGTGCTACAAGTCTGGGCGGTCGAGGAAAAGTAGCTGCCCCTGAGCCTGAAAGCCAGCCAGTAAGCAGCTCTTCTCTATGGTTTCTGCTCCAAGCTCCTTGCTTGGCATCACTTGATGATGGACAACAACCTGTAAGATTACATTAAAAAAAAACAAAAACAAAAAAAAACACCACCTTCCTCACCAAGTTGCTTTTGGTCATGGTGTTTATTACACCAACAGAAACCAAACAGAACAGTATGGAAACAAACAAACAAACAAAAAGTATCAAAAAAAAAAAAGGAGAATTTTTTGGTATTTTGCGCAAATTTCAGGTCAATTAAAATATTTCCACCTAAAATAAATGTGCAATTTCTTTCTCTGATAATTTGCTGGCATTTCTCTTTTGAAGTTGCTGATATTTAACTATCCGAAGAGCTGTTAAGAAAGGTCTCAACCAAAATGGGGAATTCTGCTTCTTTCTAAAGGAAGTTTAAGAGACAGTACCTTTGTACTCCAATGTTCCTGAAGACAGACTTTTCTGACAATAACACTGCCAAAAGGAAAGATGCTCAGGCTAGCTCAAGTCTACAACCACCTGCTGAACACGAGCGAGGGGCCAGGATTTATGCTAAGGTCTCTGGAGAACAGAGCTCAACCTGCAGGAGAGTAATAGCAGCTGGCTGGTCCAGGAGACAAGATTAAGATGCAGCTTCATGGAGTTGGAGAGATAGCTTTGTGGCGAAGGGCACTTACTGTTCAACCACAAAGACAGGAGTTCAAATCCCAGCACTCAGATCAGATGACTCAAAAAAGCATGTAACTACAGCTCCAAAGGACCTCATCCCCTATTCTTGCCTCTACAGGCACCTGTGTGTACAGGTACACACACACACACACACACACACACACACACACACACACACACACACAAAGATTCTTTCAAGAAACGATGTAACTCTGTGGCAAGCATCCAAAGGAGGTATGGACAAGACAAAAGGCTATGGGATTCGAGGAGAAGAACGTCATGTAAGCTGAGAGCTTCATTATAAAAGCGGCACAGTGGGCGCTATGAAAAGAACCCTAAGCTGAATAACTTCACCTCAGCATATCACATTCTCCGTACTCTGTTGAGAAGTGAGTAGCAGAATTCAAACAACTGACAGCCCATCTTCCACCTGCTATTGTCTTTACAAAGGCAACCTAGACAAAATAGCCCTTCCAGAGTGAAGACATGCAGGCATACAACTTCTAGTGTCATTGTAATGAGTTTCCCATTTCATGTTTCCCACCAGAAACCCAAAAGCATTAGATTCAGTAACTACACACATAACTACCCCAAACTCAACATTGCCATTCAAATCGACACAACTTTAGCTTATTGACTCAATATGCCACTTCATCACAAAGAGGCTACAACGTCTCAAGGAACGTCCAAAGGCACACAGGAAAGAGTGGATTTCCACCAAGGCACTCTGTCCATTCTATGGCACAGAAGGGATGGGGTTAACTATAGGTCTAGACACCATTTTTCAATACTGATCCTGTTTCTTGGAAAAGTAAGAATGTTATTTCCAATAAGAAATGGTTCTGCCATATCTTCTCAAAATCATGCTCCTTTTCAAGTATGGTCCAATCTTGTCGTACAACAATCAAAGTCTGTAAGGAGGACATGGAAAATCCAGGTTAATGGCAACTGGCTGTGAAGAGCAGATAAGTGGGCACCTCAGATTAGAGAACTTCTCATATGTTCATTATTCAGTGGGACTATTTGTGAGACCTCTTTTGTCTCTTCTGAGTGCTGCTTCTGCCTGCAATGCACTTCTCCATCTCTGCTTCGTGACCTTCAAGATCTACTCCAAGTATCACCCAGTCCCTCTGATCTACTCTTCCCTTCTACAGTCCTTCACACTTTCTTAAAGTGTATGAGTTGCAAATCCATGATTCCTGACCTCCCACTGGACTATGAGTTCTTAGAGACCAAAGATGGGGTTCCAACGCATTCACTCATGTAGTCATACATCCACTCAACAAACGTGTACCAGGCACCTATCACATACCAAATAATGGAATAGCAAGACAAAACCTGTGCTCTCGGCTGGTTTCTGTTGCTGTGACAAAACACTGGACAGAAGCAACTTCAGGAAAAAAGCTTCTATTTGGCTTAGTCTGGAGGCAGAAACCAGGGAGGAACCATGGAGAAACTCAGCTTCCTGCTCATTCTTTGGCTCGATCTCCTGTTCATGGTCATGCCCTACCTACCTTCCGATTAAGCCCAGGACCACCTGCTCCACTGACTAACATTAAGTCAGTCCCTCACGCACATGCCCACAGATGAATCTGATAGAAGCAATTACTCAATTGAGACACTTTTTAGGTGGTTCTAGGCTGGGTCCAATTGACACTTAATGCTAAACCACTCCACGACTGTCAGGGCACAGAATGGAGGTGCTGTCTACAGGCGGACTCTAATTCACAGCTTGGTTTTGTAAATAGATCTTACTGGAACATATGCATACCTGGTAACTGCTTATATACAGTCGCTTGAAAACTCGAGTACGTTACGTACTGAGAGCAGAGTTGCTAGCCCAATACAGACGACAAGGACCACACAGGCAAAAGTCGTCCCCTACAGAAAAAGTGTGCTGACCACTGTTCTGGCACGCCCTTGCCACACAGCACACATGGAGGCACACAGTAGGCAGCTGAATGTTTAAAGAATAAAGTAAGAACTAAAAATAGAAATAAAACCGCATGTGATGAGTTCTACAGCAGAGCGCCTTTGTCCTTTTCTTCTCCATTCTTAATTGTGCCAAAATGAATTCCGACCCAGAATAGAGTGTTTTTAGCAAAGTTACAGTTTAGCGTGATTAAAAAAGGGGGGGTGGGGGGAACTTTCAAAACCTATGGGAAAGTTAAGAACTAAATGTGCTGTGATTTCAGAAGCCATTACTATTTTGGGCTCATTTGTGAGTAGAACAGCTGTCCTGGCATGAGATATTACAATAGCTATCTTTCTTGGCTTTCTAGAGCTTACCAAAGTTTGAGGAAATTTGCTTCGTTTCAATGATCTGTTCATCTTCCTGGAATGTACCTTGTGGAAAACACCCACGTGAGTTATGTACCCTGTGGAAACCACAGGTGAGTGATGTGGGTAAGGACAGGAAGGTAGTTAGGGGGTGGGGGCACAGACAAAGATATGGACAAGCAGGTCCAGACTCGAAGACGGCTAACTCGGGCCAATGAAAGCTACAAGATGCTACACAGTCATGCAGGGAGACAAGGAGATGGATCCATGATCTCAGACTGCAATAGGAGAATGGTCTCTCTCATACCTAACTTCTCCCTTAGGTTTCCACACAGAAAAAATTTTCAAAGGTCTCTCTTCATCACGTGCCATGCACTGAAAGGGATAGTAGCTACAGTTCTATACATCTGCCCAACAAAGAGGACTGTAAGCTTCAGGCAAAACAATGTACTTCGACCTCCCAAAAAGAGAAAATGCAAGGCCTTCCAGAGATCTACAGGAGCTTATCTAATGTGGCACATGCACAAGGTGACTAAATAGTTGTCATTGTTTCTCCAACTACTGTTACCTCAATTAAGACAACATAGGCCACCACACGTCATCATGAACTTTCTCTACAGGACTAATTCTATATGTATGAACTTCATCCTTCACTGAGCTATTAACCAAATGTACTGCTAAACTCCAGCCTAATGCATGAGATGATATAAAATACTTCAAATACCTCTCCTATAACAAAATATGGTCAACTGTCCCAACCTTGCTTTAAAGCAGTTCCATGCTTGGTAAGGAGCTGTCCCTTAGCATGACAGTGGTACCCTGATATATCACAATGCATGGAAAGCATAATACAGCACCACAGCAGTTGAAAACTTTTTCGGGAGAACATTAAATGACACAGAAAATCACAAAGCCATGTGTGTGTGTGTGTGTGTGTGTGTGTGTGTGTGTACACACACACACACACACACACACACACACACACACATATATGATGCAGCTTTTCCTTTCAAAAGCTACAAATGTTGACTGGAAGGATAGCATGCCAATGTTACTTGTGTGTCAATTTTCCAAAAGGATCCTTTGTAACCTGTAACTGAAAAAACAGGTTGGCTTTATTTTAGGAAAAATCAAAGTGCTTGTTTAGAGCAACAAATAGTAAGACACGTATGCAGAGACTTTCCATGGGATTAATTCATCTGAGCCGCTCAGAGAGAGGAGCTGATAATTCTCATCCATGATGGAGGAGTGGTCAAGGGCACAGAGTGACAGAGGCAGGCCGGACTCTGTTTCCTGGTTCCCTACTGTAATGCAAGGTCCATTCACTTTGCTCAGAAATAGAGTTTTGTTTCACTTTTTTTCTAAAAGGACACCAAGACTGTTTCATTTCCTTCTCACCTCCAAGTTCTAACATCCTGCTTCAAAACAGAAAGCTGCACATTATCACCTCCCTGGGCCCCTTGAGCCTCATCCCTACTGAAGCTGTTCAGGACTTCTTACTGTTGCTACTGTCAAGGACTCCCAAGGCCTATTATCCTCACAAGATTCATATGACCCCTAATGAGGATGTCCCGGCACAGGTTTTGAAGAAGACACAGTTTCAGTGATCTAGAAAGGACATCGGTGAGAGAGACTCAAAAGCTCTTAAGATGGTAGTACCACCAAGGAGAGTTAGTCAGTCCCTCAGGACAGAGGAGACCAGGGGGCTCACGTCTAGCTGCACTCTCGGTATGAGCCAGCAAAGCTGCTCTGGCTGCTCTCCTGTCCCTGCAGCAGGCAGGTTTTTCCATTAGAATGTGTACTGATGCTATGCTCCCCGTGAAGACAGTCAGAGGAATTCGGCACTTTTCCAGTAAGAAAGATGTGACTGCAGAGTAACAATGAGACCTCCACACGGTGTGCACAAAGAGGCCAGGGAGGGTCCTGTTGCTGGGGGAAGGACAATGGCTTCCTTAGTGAGCAAACTCAAGGTCTGTCTGCTCTGCACTTTCTGATAAAGAATTAACAGATTCTGACAAAAATCTAAGGGAGCCCCTACAGGTGTACAGTCTGGTTCATTACACAGAGGACATGGAGAGAGAGAGGTTCAGTTTGCTGAGGGCTTCAGTTCAGAAGAAACCGTAGGATCATTAGGAAAACACTGGAGCCTATAAAAAAGGAGCCTCACAAAAATCCTGCAGGCTAAGAACTGCCCTCGGTCTGCTCCCACGGACCAGAATCTATGGTGCACGCATGTAGGAAAAATCAAAGAGCTGCTGGCCGGATTAAAGACTGACTGCGGGAATAAGCCTAGGGTAGGGGAGAAGCAGATGGTCAGGATGCTGTCTTCATGCCCTGGGTCTCCTTCGAGCTTCCTCTCCAGCTGGGACCACACCCTTTTGCTGACCTTTGTGGCCTCCTCACTCTTTCCATGTTCTCAGTGTCTTTCTCTTTCCGACACTTTAAGCACTGTCTAACTCAGTATGAGTTTAAATTCAATAAATTTAGGGGGAGTAGCCATCAGAATTATCTGAGAAGGGATTCAAAATGCAAATGTTGTAGCCCACACCCCAAAATATAGTAATACAGAAGGGACAAACTATTAGCTCATAAATACCTAATAGGCAGTCCTGTTTTCTACAAGCAATGTATGGTTCCCGGTGCATATCACTGATCTGTTTGATTTCTGATTTGTGAGAATCCCCTCTGTTTTCCTCAAACTTCCCAAAAATGGCCTCTGCCTATCAATTACCCTGACCCAAGGTAGGAATGCGTAGCTTTTCTCCTCGATTTCTTACCCTGTAACAGACTCGAAGAAGATGCTTGGGAGGGAGACCCAAATCTGATGTTGAGGAGTTATGTCCCAAGTTTGGCACAGGGGAATGCTTATTTCTACATGGGGGCTGATCCCTGGACCACAGACCTTGACAGCATTACACAAGATGTTTGCTCAAGTCTCAGCTATCAAGCGTGTCCTTCATTTGAAGCTGCATCAGGAGATTAGCCAGCCTACATTACAGACCGAATTACATCATTGCCTGCTCAGAAAACCATCCCAGGTTCCTCACTTCCCCAAGTTGGCCCTGTCCTCCTGTTCCAGCCTCCTAGTTTTTCTCCTAAAGGAACTGTATTGACATTGGAGAGTGTGGAGGACAAGAAGCCAGGCAGTATCAGAACATCTCCTACCATTCTGGCTGTTTCCTTTTCTGCTGGGATCCCTCTCTTCTCCACAGAAAGGAGGCAGTGAATTACAGGACTGTCTGTGTAGAAAGGAACCAGTCATGTGCAAGCCAGTCTCTTCCTCCAAACCTCTGAGACTTCGCTGACTACTTGGAGCTCATACTCCCTGATCGTCAAGGTTGGGGGTTTTCAGATGTGGCCCCTTACTGTGGAGGAACTGCCCGAGAGAAAGTCAAATGACTCAGGCTGCTGTGTTGCCAAGTCCACTGAGCAGAAAGACTTACAGCCCTTTCCACAGTCTTACTATTAGCTCCCTCTGCCTGGCATCTGCATCAGCTTCCACTGGTTTCCAGGAAAGATGAAAGAACAGAGTCAGAACAGCAAACAGAACTGGAATGACACATGGTGGCCAAGGGCACATCTCGACCCACTGTCAATGAGACGCCTCAGTCCCAGGGTGTCTCGTACTTGAACACCCTGAATGTTCTGCCTTGTATAGCCACGTCTCTGCTGCTGTTCATGCTCATGGTTGACTGCCTTCCCAAGCCCTTACCTGTCCCCACCCCAGGCCCTCGCCTTCTCACAGGCAGCCAGTTTCTGGAATCTCTTCTTTTCTTTAAATCCTCACTGCATATCATCTTTTCCAAGTTGTGTCTTCTTTCACTCTAAAATTATATTGAGATTTTTAAGTCCAATGTAAGTGCAATGTCTACTGAATTATCAATGGCTGAATCCATTCATCTCCAAGTCATCTTCTTCAGCCCTCTTCCATTTATCCAAGTTCCTACACATTCCTGAGACCTTATGTGCCGGGCCTCACACTAAGAGCATTATACTGATTACCATCTTTCCCAGGAAGAAGGTATGATCGGCAGTATCTAGACAGAACAGGGCTATACCCACAAAGGTTCACCATGCCAAGCCCATCATGCTCTTTGGGGTGTGGCCATGAGAACTCACAGACTGACGCAGGTGCAGATGGAAGCAGGACACTGGGATGCTAATTCACAACAGGTGCCTCTAGATTTTGAGGAGCAAAAGAATTGCCACTGAAGGAGTGCGGCCACCACAGGAAGGCTGCAAAAAACCCAAGTTCTAATGGGCACAGTGCCATAGAAAGCCTAATTGATCAATGTGAACAAGCCTCCCATCCCCAAACCTACTTTGAAAACAGAGGTCTGGATGACTGTGGTTTTGTCACTAGACGAGAAACCAGCCCTGAGGATTGCTAGAATTACAAGACCCAAACCAGATCCACTCAAATAGAGCTGGAAGCTTTCTAGTAACTCTAACCGTGCATGGGTAATGAGCTGCTCGGAGAAGTGAGTCACTTACTGGAATCCACGCTGCCTACATTACTCAGCTGATATTAATACACCCACTTGTTCATTAAAGTTTAATTGGAGCTCCTATGAATTGGTGGCACTGGATACTTAATCAAAGAGGGCTGTTTGTGGATGAACTACGACATGCAAAGGTAGAAAGACAAGCCCTCTCTTGCCTCCACACACTTCCACTAGGATGGTACAACGACCTACAAGGAAGAGGACGGACAGCTGTCTAGACGCCCCCCAAAACAAAAGTAAATGAAACATCCTTCATAAAGCACCAGGCACAGTCTCCAACTCCATGGCATAACCAGATTTCAGCCACGACTCAAATGCCAAGACCTAAACTGGAATCTGTTCCTTCTAAACCCTTCCTGGAATTCAGTAACAGGGTTGGTTCTAAGTCTCCTTTCCACCTCCTGGGCACCTGGCTTCCAGCTGTATATCTTTATTTTTAAAATGGGTGGATAAGAAAATTAACCATCATTCAACATAATCACACATTTCTCTTGTGCTGACAAGCACGCCATGAACACAATCCCAAACGCCTATTTATACAATCAGGGCTGTCAGTAGCCTGTTATTTCTTATCAGATATCTCACTAATCAACATTTTCAGGGAGTAGAAATTTTTAAAGCTCAAAAAACAGACTATGAGCAAAGTAAGGGAACAATGTACTTCAGGTTTGGCGACTCTGGTTACGTCAAACGTTTCCTGATTGTATTCACCATTGGAAAGTACGCAAGATGACTTTGCCCCCCGACAAATCAAGGTGAGTTAAAAAACGTGGCAACACATACTACTCTGATTCCCTAAAGGAACTTGGAAAGGTTTTCCACTGAACGGCAGACTAAATTTCTTCACACTCATCTCAGGTATAATTCATATACAGTCTAAATACAGTTTTTGATAGTTACAGACTTGTATAATCATCACCACAATCTAACTTAAGAATATTTTCAGGCCGGGCGGTGGTGGCGCACGCCTTTAATCCCAGCACTCGGGAGGCAGAGCCAGGCGGATCTCTGTGAGTTCGAGGCCAGCCTGGGCTACCAAGTGAGTTCCAGGAGAGGTGCAAAGCTACACAGAGAAACCCTGTCTCGAAAAACCAAAAAAAAAAAAAAGGAATATTTTCAAGGTCCCAAAAGAAACCCATACCATCAGTTATCAGTCCTTCCTCTCTACCCCAAATGTGCCAACAACCACTAATCTACAATCTTGATAGACTGTACAGTTTATCTATGGTGAACTTTTCAGAGAAATGAAATCATGGAGCATGATTTTTTTGTGACCTCCTTTCACTTAGAACAATGCTCAAGATTTGGACATGATGTAGCATATATCAACATTTTATATCTTTTTATTGCTGAACAATGTTCCATTTTAAAGATGTATAATATGTTGATTTTTTTCCATCAATCAACTTTTTTAAAATTAAACAACCTCCATCTACAAAAAAAATAGATAGTACCTCTTTTATCCCCTAAACCATTTGTGATTATCTTACAACACACGTGAGTAAGGAAAGGGCTATGTGAGAGACTTGTCAAGTGTGGGGAGAGGTGGCAGAGCCATTCTACACACGATGTATCAGAAGGATATAAGAGTGCATTACCTTAGCTTAGGAGATCTCACAGTCGGGATAGCTAGGTGATGGTCCCCTAATCAGCGGCTGCAGGCAAAGGCTCCGAGTGGACTACCTTGGAACAGAATAGAAGACCGCTATACACTGCCATCTCTCTGCACCCAAAAACCACTTTTTCAGCTTCTGAAGACAGAAACCCAACTAGTTAGCAATGAGCATCATTGTGTGCCATGTACCAAGTGGTGATGAGCACAGGACACCTGCCCTCAGGGAGTTCAGGATCGAACAGAGAGGACACGAGACCATTCAAAACCTGATCAAACAGAAAGATGTGAGAAACATGGAGGAAAAGCCTCCATTGTGACTCTCCTGCCATACTAGTGAGTTCATCTCTAAGTTTCCGAGGAGAGGTGGAGGAAGGGGTGTGAAATACACAGAGTTCCTGAAAGAAGAGATTCCACAACTATATGACCTTGAAACACACAAGTTGATCTGTGTGTGATGTGTAAATCACACTAAAAACTATTACTATACTCTGCAGACCTCAAGAAAAACCATCAAACACACAAGTCAAGGGATCAAAAGAATCATCCACACAAATGGAAACATATTCTGTTTGCCTCCACAGCAGGCCTTCAAGAAGACAACGGTACACTCAGAAGTTGCCACCTAAGATACAATGCAGAACGAAAGAAAGAAGACAGTATTCCAAAATACACATTCTCTGCACTAGACTTCCAAGGTGCCACGGGATCTGAGAGACTCCAAAGCATTTGCGAAAGAATGTAATCCTTTCCACTTTCAAGGCAGCAAAGTGCAGAGTCCTCATCATTAAGAGTTCAAGTTCTGTCCCTCTGTTCCGTCATCTGAGGATATGCTGGGCTCTCTAATAAAGACACTCTCTAATCAGAACTAGATCCTTGAGTCAGGCTTGGGGTTTTTTTTTTATGTGTAGAGACATATAACCTCTCACATCCAACTTACAAAACAGCTTTGTTTTCACACAAACCCAAAGTCATTAATATGCTCAAGGAGAACTTCTTTCATTTAACATTTCTGCCAGCATGAAACTCTGTGAGGTGCCCATCCAGGTTCTGCATCAGCATGAGTGCGCCTCTTTAAATTCAGACAGCGGGTTCGCACATCCTGTTTCCTAATCACCATGCAAAAAGGAGTTTTTCGTTCACCTCTCCTCTTCATTAAAGTGAGTTTCAGGAAATACTTTGACATTTGATTTTTGAGAAACACATGCTGGTTTAACTGAAAGTCCTAGAGATTTAATTCTATTTATACTTAATTCATAGCAAATTATAGATGGTTTTAACCAACCTATTTCAAGAAGGAGAGTAAATGTGAGCATTATTAGGATAAATTCCCACTCTATAAAATCTGGTAGCACTTGGTAAGAATGACCTCACTGACCTCAAAGTAGGGTGGCAAAACAGAACACACCCCAAAGTCAAATGTTGTGGGTATGCATCCATCATTGATGCAAGAAAATTCACTGCACCTCGGTGACCCTCTGTGACTTACATACAGAAGGGCAGCCCTACCTTGCCTGCCTCTTAGTGACACTAAGAAGCACACAGAAGAAAACGTGTTCAAGTGCTTTGGAAACCACAAAGCCCCACCCACACTCAATGTAAGGCTTCATCTTAATGTTCTTTCCTATGAAGATTTTTGTAATGATATGAACAAGTGTTTCTATTTTTGAGTAGGCCAAAGAAATGCCCCCAAATCCACATTATCAATTCCAAGAAATTATACACACACACACACACACACACACACACACACACACACACACACTGCACTCCTGCTGTTTGGAACAATGAGCCCAATAAAGCACAGGATCCTCAAGAAGCCTCCATCCCAGAATTCACCTCCACACAACACCTGTACAGCTGTCTACAGTGGACTCACTCTAAGTTAGACTGGATTACCTTTGAAGAAGTTTCTACCCAGCCCCTGGCACTTTCGGTTTATCAATGCTTTCTAGAGAAGAGAAATGCCAGGCAACTCTAGGACAGGACCCAGGCCTGTACAGTCCAAAGAGAGAGAGAACCGGCCAAGGAGACCCAGAAAAATACCAGTCTCAGCCCACTGTTGGCCAGCAAACTGACCTGTGGTAGCCACAAGGCAACTTGCCACCACAGTTTATCAGGCACAAAGGTGCATTCCATTCCACCCATCTGCTGTCATCTAAGGTTTCTGCTCCCTTGAACTAGCTGCAGACACCAAAGGTCAAGGACAGAGAAACCTGAAGCTCTTCCAAGGACATCAGCGGTTGTGTAAATGCAACTCCTCCCTTTGTCAAAGCTAAACTTCTTCACTGGGCTTCATTAAGTGGACAAAAATGCTATAGGGTTCTCGCGCCACCAGAGCACAAGGGAACAGGGAAAGCTCACTCTAGAAGGGCTTAGAGGTCCTAAGTCCTACTCTGCATACTTCATTTTAATTCCTTTCATCTTCACAGTGATCCTATGGAATTTATTTTACTGACGAGGAAACTGATGCACAAAGAAGTTGTTCTCCAAGTTCACATAGTATGAAGCATAACGGACTTAGACAAAAACAAAGCAGCTTTGGTGGTTGTTCCTTACCACTACACAAAACTGCTTTCTCCAGGACAATTCAACAGATGCTGGACACTCACCATGAACCATGCACTTCTGCCAACTCTCACATGCCTTCTTTTTGTCAAATTAATTTCCATAATGACGCTGGGAGAGAGAATTATCTCCACAGTGGTATTAAGAGACAGATTTAGGGACCAGACATGGTAGCACCGGCCTTTAATCACAGTACTCAGGAGGCAGAGGCAGAAGACCTTTGTGAGTTTGAGGCCACGCTGGTCTACAAAGTAAGTTCGAGGACAGCCAGGGCTGTTACACAGAGAACCTGTCTGGAAAAACCAAAGAGAGAGAGAAAGAGAGGGAGAGACATGTTTTAAGAACACTGACAGGTATCCTGTCCGGTTTCAAATTCATTGCTCTTTGACTGTCTAGGTTCCACATCTTACTGTACTATGGCTCATCTGTCTCCCCATTCAGTCTTCTTTTTTTCCTCATTTACTTACTTCTTTTGCCAAGTGGTGCAGTAAGATGGGGGAGGGGACAGCTCTGCTATTTGTCAGGTGTGGGACAAGATCAAGGCCATCCTCCGTAAGCTTCCTCCTCGACACACTGAGAACATAACAGCAACTGTGGCTTACAGTTTTATGACAATTAAATGAGATGCTGTGTGCAACACATCAAAGCGTCTGGTACACAGGAAAGGCACCACAGATGCTCACTCAGCGAGTAACTGAAGAAATGTCAAAGAAAACATCCAAGCTGAGCTCCTGTTAGACGACAGGTTCTCAAGGAGGAGAATGGTATCAATTTATTATTAATATCCCTTCTGATAGTAGAAACATGTCTTCCGTCCTCTGGCCCCAACTGAGTTAGTCTATAAGCGCCAAGTTGCCTGTACAAAGTTTCACATTAGACTTTCCACTTTGTGATGATAGTCTTTCCTGGAACTTACTGAGCAAACAAAAGATGCGAGACGCTCCAATAGCTTATCTCAAAGTTTACGAGCTTCAATTGTCCATTTCCACCAAAAATTTTATCTTCAATTTGAAAATTATTACCATAATTTCAGCCTAAACCACACTAAAAAGCATCAATTTAATGTTCTCTTTTTATTTCTGATACATTTCTCAAGAAATAAAGATGAAAAAAATGACTTCTAAATCTCCACCTTTTAAAATCCGATCCGTCTGCTGTGCAAAGACTGGGGAGTTACTTATAAAACTCATTTCTACTATACCAGGTCCTTCACAGGCGGCAATCACCCGTGATCTTCAGAGTCAGTCAGAGAGAGAGTAAGAGCAACAGTCACAGAATGAGACACAGGCTTTAAAGGCAGAGAATGGAAGACACTTGCACTGAGAGAAACTCATGTGGCAGAATTGCTCCAACCAGTATATCTAAGCAAAACAAATAAACAAAGAATTACATTTCAGAGGGACACAAAGATGGCTCGGTGAGTCAAGTCCCTGTCACACAAGCAAGAGGACTTGAGTTTGGATTCCGAGCACCCAAAGGAAAAACAAGTGTGGTGATACATTGTCTAACACCAATACAGTGGCGGACACAGGCGAATGCCAGAGGCTCACTGAACAACGAGTCCAGCCAAATTAGTGAGCTTCAGTGTTTGTGGGAGGCCTTGTCTCAAAAAGTAAGTTGAAGAAAAGGAAGAGGAGACGTGCTGACAGGGAACCTCTGGCCTTCGTGTGTTCCCACAGGGATGAGAGTACCCCCACACACATGCACACATGCATATATCACACAATTACAAAATATATTAAAAACTTTGGGGTTGAAAATCCATGTGCATGCATATGTTTGTGCATAGATATGTATGCACATATACATACAACAATTCTGTATGTGAAGGTATGTTTATGTATATTGCTTGCCAGTCATTTTGTCTGTCTATATATGTGTGCACAGAACAACCTAATGGGATATGGCTTGCTAAAAATCCTACACCACACAACAGGGTAGATAATACCCAAATCAGGAACTGGGGCAGTGACATGAAGAGTCACCATGCAGAGGTGTGACTAGAGGCGGGAAGAATAGCTCTTGAGTGCCTACGCCACTCAAATGCCTCAACTGGAAGAGTCATTCCAACTCAACTCCTTACTTCTAAGAACAGAGGCCTCACAGAACTGGTATGAAATTCTACCAGCAACACATATTTGAAAGTGTTTTGGAAATGTCTGTACAAACAGAAAGGGGCATTACTACTCATGTGTTCCAATGCCTGGGAGAGCAACTTCTTGTCTGAGCCAACACGCCTCAAGTGGCGTCTATTCCCAGCACAGCCTGCGCTCAGCAAAGGAAGATGGAATGTGGACAATTTTCCAGAGAGGCGATGCTTTCTAATTCCTCCATTATTTCTAAAACAAAAAAGGAAAACTCTTTTTCCCTCTTTTTGTTTTTCCAAATAAAAATAAATTATAACCCTTACTTGCTAATAAATGCAGGCTGGAGCTGTCCTTAAGTAAAAGCTTTTGATAACAAATTGCCTGCACTAACTGCTATTTTACTGCTGAATTTTTTATTGTTGCTTAAGCACGGCAATTATGCTAATAAGCCTGGGAGGATGGTACATAGTGTATTGAATCTGACAGATAAAATACTCAATAAAATGCTAATCTCACCTGAAAATTGGAATCAGACAGTCTTATTAGTATTTATGGATATGGCATCCTAAACATGATTTTTAAAGATAGATATATATGAAATCGATGTCTCCAAACACAGCCTGCCATTTCTAGGCCTCTGTGTGCTGAAATTCAAGGTGACGACGACGACGACGACTCATACCTTTCTTTGCCTTGCTTCTTGCCAGAGAAACAGAGCTTATTGGACACCTATGTCTCATAAAGAATCAGGCAGACTGTGTTCCTCCCCTCCCCCCTCCTTCCATCACTGCCCCCTCCCCAAAGAGGGAAAGTAAGAACTGCCTGTCAGAGCAGAAAGAAAGGCAGATTTGACAGCAACGAGAACCGGTTGTCAAACCATCTGGCTCTCTCTTCACCTGACAGGGGGAGGAGGGATGTGTTAGAAAGAGCAGAGGAGCGACTTGACGACTAGAGAGCTGACTTCCCCTGTTGACTTGGCTATTTCCTCAACCTGAGACCTTGCTAGACCTCCACTTGTCAACAGGAGCCTTCCACCCCCCCACCTCCCGCGCCAGTAACTATGTCTCTGCGAGAAAAACATCTCCATGGGTTGCATCAAAAATGGGATCAGGGGCCAAAGAGATGGTTCAGCTGCTAAAGGCACTCCCCTCCTAGCCTGACCGCCTGTGTTCAATCCTCGGGACCCACAAAGCAGGAGACTAGACTCTCGCTCTCTCAAGTGGTCCTACAACCTCCACATGTGTGCTTTGGCACACAGATAAACATGAGTGCAAACACGAGGGCTAGGGGGAAAGATTGTTTTTTAAAGTGGGGCTCTCAAAGTCATGGATCTATGGCAAGTAATATACTAGAACCATGGTAGGTAGAGGCTGGTGGAAAACTAAATGTCTTCAGCTCAAACTTATATGGTTCCCTTTCAACCAAATATCCCCAATATGGTACCAGCTTGAATTCAGGGACCACTTTGCAATTGCCCTCAAGTTTAAACTGATTTTCTTTTCTATAATCAGCACACTTACTCAAGGAGGACGCAAGCATATCAGTTGCTTCTTTTTCTTCCAGTTTTGTGTGTGAAGGGAGCAGGGAATGTAAGCCATGGTGCATAATTCTTAGATGTCAGTTTCTGAGAGTTGGTTCTCTCCTTCCACCATGTGGATTCTGAGGCTCAAACTCAAGTCACCAGACTTGATGGCACACACCTTTACCCACTGAATCATCTGACTGGTCCCTAGCTACCTATTTGAAGTAGCTTGAGATCTAAAAAGATTACTTTCAAAATAAAATCCTTCTTGATTTCCAAATCAACCACATAAGGCAGTAGGAGACAGAACACTCTAGAAGCAACCATGGATATGGAAGAAGAGTTCCAGAGACTGACAACCACCCAGAGTGGGTGGGTTCTAGGGTTAGAACAAGTAGCTTAGCCTTCTGACTAATTTTAGTGTGCTGCCAAGCACGGCACAGGGTCACAAGTGTGTTGACTCATTCAAACCTGAATAGCCAAGGAACAAGTCACTGGTACACATGGGGGGTGGGGGGGGAGCCTCCACATCTGAAGCAGCACCAACCAGAGACTTCTCCCTACCTTCTCAAGGATTCAGGAGCTAAATAACCCTGCAATTTCTGTCTTCCTCTGTGAAACCTAGGTACATGGAAAAAAACAGGTTCACAATAAGGAGCAGAATTGTGGCATACTGTGACGAGGTGTGGCACAAATCTTAGTCCAAGTCATTCCAAGGCCCTTAGATGTTCCCCTTCCTCTAGATGTTCTCCCGTTCCTCTTCTGACCAGTGAGTCTTTTTGAAACTTAAGGGGGTGCTAGGCCACTAGCAGCAAGCATGGGAGAGCTCACCAATCTCTCCAGCTGACGTCCTCAGGCAGGCACACCTGAGTTTATTAAAAATAATAATAGTAAATAAAGGGCTAGAAACTAAGCAATTCTCCCAAGACAACACAGTAAGCAAGGAAACTCTAGACCTAAAGGGTTCTTTTCCCATAGCTTGGGGCCAAGGGCAGAGGAGAACCACACAGTGGGTGGATTCAACTGTCACGTTCTAAAATGACTCGTGGAGGGGGGGGGGGCACACACGCGTGCTCATCAATTCTTCACTTTCACAATTCACATATGGGGAACGAGAATTCAAGTCCATATCCCCTTCACCCTTTGATCATATGATCCATATTCAGTTTGCAAAACACTGTCAGAACAAACATATCACACAGAAACCATTCTCCTCCAACTTACAGGAGGCAAACTGAGGCAGGAGCACGCAAATCCACTTGTCCAAGCCACACAGGTCTCCAGACCCACACCCAGGCCTCCTGGCTCCACAGCATTGGGTGTTTGGTTGTTGTGTTGTTTGGTCGTTTGTTTGGGGTGTTTTGTTTTCCACCATTTGACCATGCTACCTCTAAAGTACCCGTTGTTACCATGTTTTAGGTAAACAACCACAGCAGAAAGTCAGCTCTGAACTGAGACATCTCCCAACAGAGGAACGACTCAATTCATACTTCGAGGAATAGTTTCTGGGAAAGCAGAGGAGGTGACACCATCAAATACTGAAACTTCAAACTCCTACTCACTGCCTGCCTGGGGGGCAGGAAACGGGGCCGAGGTCCTTTCCCTCCGTGCTCCCCCCGACCATTTCTATCACTCACAGTCATTACCAGACTTAACTCTTTCGTCAAATGAAAGCTTTTTCCTAGCTTTCTGGCCTTGGGTAAGTCCCTGAACTCATCGGCCCTGTTATTCATACACACTTATGCACAGATATGCAAACACGTATGTGGAGTGCTGACTAGAAAGTGGCCCTGCAGAACTCTGCAGCTGTAGGCTGCAAGTCTACAACATCTCAGACTCTACCACAAACTCAGACTCAGAACCTCAACTTCTTCCTTGGGCCTCTCTTCTGCCGGCCCTTCCTCCTCCTAGCCCTCACCTGTCGTAATTCCAGACCAGGCCCGGGCACCTTTACCTACAGCAAACACGAACTAACCCTCTCCATCACCAGCCTCAATCTTGCCCTACTCCCCTTTTGGATAAGACTCGGCCAGGTTCTTCAACAGCTCTTCATCAGCGAGTTCTAAAAACCCCTCCACCAAAGTGGCTGCCCTTTTCTATGCCCTTTTCTGTGGTTTATACCCTCCTAAGATCAGCAACTCCAGGACCAGGTTGGTGCCAAGGTCTGGATTCTAAAGAGAAACTAGGACAGAGCAAGGCAATATCGCCACAGAGGTGAACTGCAGTCGGTACCTATGAGCATACCACCCTGATAAGCAGGCCCACCATGCACAGAGGCTGGCCCTGTGAGCGGGTCATACACCAGACACTATCCTGGGCCTGGACAGACATCCTCCAATCCTTACAACTTAGCATACGAGGCACATTTATTCCTATTTAAAGTCACTTAAATTGAGGCTTAAACAGGTTTCATTATTCAATCTCACTCAAGTTGTGCATGTCATTCAAGTACAAGCAACGTTATAGCCCAGACTCTCTCTATCCATCTTTGCTGAGACACTATTGGTCTTTGTGCTGTCTTATTTAAATTTTGTTAAGTATGTTTATTCAGCAACAATGATACAGTTTAGAATTATAACATACTTTGGGGAAAAAAAGAAAAGAAAGGAAGTTGCTTTCAAAACCCTGACATGCTACTCTTTGAGATATGGGGGCAATAAATCAGTGTTCCCAGAGATCTCCAAATTTTGAACATAATGATTTTTAAGGATACTTCTAACAGTCTTCACGCTCTATTATTTGGATAGCTAGTATCTTCGTTTAAAGAATAAAATACAGCAAGCTTCGTTCTTACTAAGAACTACAGCTAACAGGCATACAGTGAAGAACAATTCAGAACTCAGATCTTCCAATCCAGTAACAGCCTAAGATCAGCATTTCTGCAACTGGGTCGGCTCCAGGGTCTGAGTTCTAAAAAGAAACCAGGACAGAGGAAGGTGATATGGCCATGGAGGAGGACTTGTGGACACTATCCATTTAAGGACTTATTTCCCTAGTGTTGAAGGTACCCAGCAGGCTGAGAAGGGTTCCACCTAAATAAGCCCAGGACACTCACAAAGCAGCCCTTCCTGACTACTGGCCCCACTTCTCAGATCCTGTCAGACACATCATCTGGTGCAGGCAGGCTGGGAAGCGGATCCTGGGTTTGTTCTTTTTCTATGGTCCCTGCCTCGTATATCTTCATTCTACGTACATTCTGGGTCAGAAGCCGTTTAAACATAAAGGATTATTACTTATGAGTCACTCGAAGCAGCATTCAATTGCAAGTCAGGAGAAGATGTTTCACAAGCAGCAATCTAGTTAAGAACCTAACAGTGCTGATGGGAAGTGGATTTATGGAGGACATCAGGGAGCAGTCTGACCCTGGACCATTCCCAAAGGCCAGAGTCATAAAACAAAGCTGTAATTTCCCCAATTTCACAAACACAGCACCTTGGCTGTGTCTGCTTTCCTGGTAACAGGGTAAATGCAGTCTTCCTGGAGGAGATGAATGACCAGAGGCCGCGGATGGACCTCAATGGCATAGCTGGGTTCTGAGTTCAGTCCCTGGTGATAAATTAGGAAGGGAGGCAGGGGTCAAATTCAAAGTCAGAAAGCTGGAGGTCAGCATGTAAACCACTTCCTCGCTCTAAAAGGCAAACATTTCTGACAGAAGGGTAACAGTCTTCAGAACCGGAACGCTGGAGGACAGACGACATCCTGACCTAACCGTAGGAGCCCTGTGTCTGAAGCAGGCATGACTCTCCCTCTGCATTGGAGAAGGGAGTTATAGAGAACTGAGCAAAGGCTGCCAGTTGCTCTGTAGAGCTCTGCTCCTAAAACAACTTCCTGAGGGCCTTTCTCCTTACCTGTGCTTCCTGTACTTAACCCCCTACACCTCAGGCTTCCTTGTGAACCAGTGTAACTCAGGATACCCTTCAAGGCCACCCACTGAGTCAGACTAGAAAGGTGAGCCGTGCCATCAAAACCCAAAGCCCTGTAGAAAGGGCTCCTAAAAGCACAAGCATGGATTGTGGGTGGAAGGTAGAGGCAGCGCTCCAAATGGAAAGCTCATGCTGAGGGGAAGTGGGAACTGAGGTGGGCATGAAGGGGTTCCTGGCAGGGATGGCCATCTCCTGAGATAAAGCACAGGAAGAGGTCATGTGCAAAGAGAAGTTGGAAGGAAAAGCAGAGAGACACTGGAGGAGAGACATCAGGTGAGTGAGGCACATGAGGCTGCCAACAAAATACAGAACAGGCTCATGACCGAGGTTCTAAGTTCCCTGTTCTTGGGATTCATGAAAATAAAGCCTACCCTTCCGGCAGCCAGAGGAAACAAATGTAGACCAGTCATTCTCCTATCAGTCTGTACACAGGATAAGAAACGGCACAACTCATGTATTGATCACACCCCACCATGGCTTCCTAAGACTGCAGAGTTGACTCATATGGCTACAGGCTCCTGGTTTTAAGTTAAGACAACCCATCTCCACAACATCCAGAGTTACAGACAGAGAAGGAAGGGCAGTTAGTCATATTAGTGGGGAACCTGGTGATTCAGAGAAGAGACAAGATGGCCATAGCCTGCTTCTCCATGGGTCCATCACATCATAAATACTTGGTCACTGAGATTCATGTTAAATGATCAAGAGCTCTAAGTTTGTAAGAAAGACAGTAAGACAAGTAGATAGCAAAGGAGGGTGGAAGAAGAGATGGAAAGGGGTTGGGGAGGCAATCTGGATTGGGGACAGACAATCTAAAAAGGAAAATGCCAAGTCTCCCAAGGCCCTGCTGTGAGACGTTAAAACAGTGTGACACTGTGCTTGTGGACACAAGAACAACTGTACACAGGTCACGCGGAGCACTGCTACTCTAGGTAACCGTCCAACATGCAGTCCTGTGAGGTCATGCAAGAACAGAGAAGGCAGCTTCCTATCAATGACTTCTGAAGGTACTCAACCAAAATACATTAGGTATGTAAGTGTTCGGAGGAATTAGACACATACCAAATTGATTGTGATGATTACTTCATGAGAGAAAAGTGAATAAGTGATGGGCATGGAATTAGTAAGTTGCAAAAATGGTCATTAATTCTCGCCCCCCTCCCTCCTCTGCAACTTCCCTGTATATTCCTGCAATGTGATTTTAGAGCTTTTCTCACCAAGACACACGTTCTTTCTCCACCATATTACTACTGGCAAGTACATATGAACACGCAAACTCAACCACTGCCTACTTTGAAAACCCAGTTGACATGTTCCTACCTTATCCATAACTATGTAAAAGACTGTTGGACATTCCAGTGCATTCAAATATCTTCTGAAAAATAATAACCACAGTAACACTGATTAAATGGTTAATGTACGCAAGTTATCTTTTAAGCATTTCACATAAGCTTTACAGATGCCTTTGTAGGTCCCATCAGCCCTTTGACAGAGGAGAATGCTAAGTCACAGAAACAAAACCACTTGGCTAAGGTCATGGGGCCACAAAGCAGAGACTCCTGGGTTTAAACCCCAACAGTGAGCCAGCACTCACTCCACTGTGTCAGTGCTAGGGTCCACAAATCACCCCACAAAAAACCAGCCCTCAAGTCTGCAAAAGCAAGAGCATTTATTTCTCGAGAACAAATTTCAGCATGCTGCGATCAGCCACACAACAAAATGGGGCGGCCCTGAGAGAAGCTTGCAGGATCCTTTTATACACAGCTAGCGGAATTCCAGGGACAGTTAGGTCATCTCCAACAAACCTGATTGGCTAAGCAAGCAGCAGTTAAATTGGATTGGCTGTGGCATCTTTGGACATGTCAGGGCAAGTCCAGACAAGCCCTGGCATGTCTTAAAGAGGAGGTGGTAATACAGGATCTGCCCTTTTCTGATTGGTCAGCACCAGCTTGTAGCCCCTCCCAGACCACAGGTAGGTTGCTCCAAGGCCAGCCATGGTGCCCACCAAGCCATGCATGTGGCGAGGTGCCAGCTGGGCAGAGGTGGCCACAGAGTTATGGCCGAAGTGGAGCCACTGGCCATCTCATCAGGATGCTCCAACAATGCTGCTAGGAAAAGGTTAAGTGACCCTGCTCTGAGTCCTCGTAAAAATGGCTTCACTTCAGAGACGCATAAAGCTGTGAAATACGTCATTCTAGAACTGCACAAGGAATCACAGTAAAGTCAGCAGATTCAAGACTCTGAAAACCTGGTTCTGAACTGTACCAAGGATCACAATGAAGTCAGCAGATTCGAGACTCTGGATACCTGGCTCTGAACTATAACAGAGATCACAATGAAGTCTGCAGGTTCCAGACTCCCGGTACCAGATTTTGTGATAACTGCTGTCTATGTCCTCATCTCCTCACTCTGGCTTTTCTGCTGGTTTCCAGGTCTCATCAAAATGATTGGCAGTAGGTCCTCACCAGAAGGTCTCTGTCCTTTGTATCCTGAGATGTAGGAGATGTGGCCCACAGGGCCTGCAATCAATTAAGCAAAGAGAAAGGCTCTCTTCCCTCTTCCTCGTGCGCCACGAGCATCAATTTCTCATTAACTGCTAATTCTATATTTTGTGGTCCACCTCTCTCTCCTTGACAGAGAGAAAAGACAGAGGCAAGCTCTGCTTTCTCGCTGTGTTCTGGGCCATAACATTCCCCCTCCCCAGGTTACAAAACCGCTAGGCATCCCCACAAAATGACTCCCCCTCCTGGAGCTCACTGGAATCCCACCCAGGCCTGAGGTAACCGAAAATGTGAGGATATGATTGGCTGCCAATTACATCACTGCTCCACGGGCCTGATTAAACTCTTAATTATTTGAATGCCACTTTCTTTCTCCACCTAACTCCACAGATAAATAAATAACCGCAGAGGGAGGAACGGAGGGTGACAGTGGTAACAACCTGCAGCTCCCGGCTCAGGTAGGAGACAGGAACCATTTGCTAGAGTCGCCTGTCATTAAGGACAATCCAGTCACCAGGTGGGGATGTACAGCTCTCTCTATTAAATTAGAGGAATGATTCAAAGGGGACCAGTTTCAGCTGACAAGAGCAAAAAGAAAATCAATTTCAGGTTGCCAGGACAACTAGACTTTTCCTGCAAGAATAAATCTGATACAGCCCTAAAATCTGACAGCTAAACGTTTCCTCGCATTACATCACATCCCTAAAACGTATGTTGAACCAGTGAGGTAATCAAGACAGCTAATTACTTTCTACAACACCCATAAGATAGAGAATTGATAGTTCTGGCTCCCATCTGATTTTTCACCAGCAGCTCCACTCACTCTCTCCATTTTCCCCTGACCTGGACAGTGTGCTGCTTAAAATAAAACTAGAGGTACCTCACAGTCAGACCTTGGATCCTAGAAAAAGCAAGGCTAGCGTCTTTGTAATACAAGGTCCCCAATGGCTTAGATCTATAGTCATCCTCCCCACTCAATCATCCTCGAGCTGCACCAGGGCTCCAGAGAAAGAATCTAAAGTCACTGGATCACACTTAACACACCCCCCAGCCCTGAAGAGACTGTGGAGAAAGTCCTTGTTTTACCAGTGAGTGAGTCTGAGACATGGGTCAGCAAAGCAGCTGCTTAGACTCAATAGGGTCAGTCAACAGTAGAGTCAGGACTGTTATCCAGCCCATGCTAACAGCTCCTGTATCACTTCCTCAAATAGCTAGAGTCATTTCATCCCTGCCTTAAAGACTCTGGGAGCGCAAGTAAAGTCCATTTGATCTCCTACTAATCCACAGAAGACAGTGACCCCAAATGGCCTTATCCCAGGAGGTCAGAGTCCTGGATCCAGATCCAATAATATCTGATGAGCTGAGCCTACTCTACGCATTTATATTCTCGGAAGGCTGAATATCAACTTATCTCTGGGGGCTATTAAAAACAAGAACAGCTAATAAATCACTGGAAAGCACTTTGCAAATACAAAGTAATACAAAAATGCTAAGCACCAATACTATAAGTGCCTGAGGCTGAGGTTGTTCCCTGGAGAGTGTGGGGATTTCACGTGGGCCAGGCTATACTACAAAGCCTCCAACATCATCCACCAGCAGAAGCAATGGCCAGGCCCCTCCAAAAACTTCATTCTTCGTCCTCGGGCTGCTTTCAAATGCTCCAAAAAGTCTCTAGACTTCACTGTAGCATAACGTATATAAGGGACATGTAAAAAGGAAACACAGAGGAAATGTGTACATTGCACTGTACTGTGGCATAAAGTATATAAGGGACATGTAAAAAGGAAACACAGAGGAGATGTGTACACTGCACTGTACTGTGGCATAAAGTATATAAGGGACATGTAAAAAGGAAACACAGAGGAAATGTGTACATTGCCCCCAGACCATAGACAGAAAAGCAAATATCAAGCTGTCCCGGCCTGTGATAAACCGAGTAAACCATGAAAATAATGAACTCATTAGAATGTGTTTTGTAGTAAATTTACCCTTGACAGCCAATCCAGAGTCTGAAGAGTCAGATTCTGAATAATGCATACATGGGTGGGCTCCAGCTACAGGAGCCATGGCAGGAAGAAGCAAGAACAGCGCACAGCTCCCGGGCACTCACACAGTTCTCGGGGAGGCCTTCTCCAAGTTGGGGGAAACAGAAGAAAAGAGCAAAGGTGAACAGAGTATACACAAATCAAAATCTTCTGTCAGAGAGAATTCATTCTAAACCTGACCCTGCCGTGACAACTCACATGACCTTGGAGTTTCTTAAACCTTTTGAATCTGTCAATATAAATAACCTCTCTAATGCCCAGGCTGGTTTTGACGATTACAAGAAGTGAGTTATAAGACGCAATTTACCTCACTGCCTGGTACATGCTATGTATGTGCAATCAATGGGAGTTATCATGCTAGCCCAAATGACCTCGGACTGTGAGGGGCTAGTGTCCAGTACAGAAACAAAAACAGGAGAGAAAGCATGACATCAGCGGTCTAGGCCAAAAGGATGGAAAGGGAAAATATCAGTTCCCAGAAGCTCTGCCTTTCTTCTACTTGGGGATAATCACTGTCCTTACTCTCCAACATTTTGACTCGTGGTATGAGCAACGGTAGTCCAGGGATGGTCAGGCACCCCCAAACTTCAAGCTTTGGTGGAAATGGGAGAAGAGCATTGCCTAACTCCTGGTCAATATAGAGCTCAGCTTTCTGAGTTCTGCCACTGAAATCTTGGCCTGAGTATCAGATGTGGCCCAGATTCTCATCCCAGAACAAGGCCCTAGTCTTCACGGGAGGAGACTGTTCCACCACCCACCCGCTACAGTTAACACATATGGACTTGCTCCATGACTCCTACAGAAGTTACAAAATACGCACAATAACATGAAACTAAAGAAGAGGTTCTCTCTTGGTGGGCACGGCGGTGCATGCCTTTACTTCTCCACTTGGATCTCCGAGTTCCAGGCCAGCCTGGTCTACAAAGCAAGTTCCAAGATAGCCAGGGCTCCACAGAGAAACCCTGTCTCAAAAAGAACAAAAAAACAAGCAAACAAACAAAAAGAGTAAGCTGTTTAACATCTTATTACTAAGTTCTTACCTCTACTACTTATCATTAATTATTATTCAGTAATTTCTGTCAAATGTAGCCCCTCTGAGTGAATAAAACGCTACGGCATTGAGGCGACCAAGCCACAGCCTTTGGAGATGTCACCATTTCTTAAAAGGAGTCCTGAACTGCTGACACTAGTTGGTCCCTAGTCAGTGTCCCTCCAGGTTCTGGGATTCTCAATAATCACTTCCATCACATGTCCGGAGCAAGGAGAGCAGCTGGGGACAGCTGAGGTTCAGCCCGAATGGACTTCTGCCCTGTGTGACAAAGCCAAGAGGACAAGGAAGAGAGAGGGCAGGAGGCAGGCGTCAGCCTGGGTGAGGCTGGCAAGAGGACAGCGCTGTGGGACTGACTGCGGGAGAAGAACCGCAGGCGGGAGAGCGAAGAAAGGGGCAGCATTTCTTTCATCTCGGCCGGTCTTCTATCAAGCTGGCTTGTTATCTTTTTATGTGTACTTCTGTCGTATCAGTTTCTACAATCAAACTCTCGTTCAGACTTCCAAATTTTGCTACAAGGAGGAATTTTCACTGACCTATGCCTACGAAAGTTTTTGGAACACAGTAGGTCCTGAGTAAATCTCTGCTGCAGTGTGCCTGGAAGCAGGCAGGCGTGCGAGGGGAAATGCACCTGTCTGATCAACTAATGTTACTCTGAAACGAATGGTCGAATGGTTCAAAGCCACGGGGGGCCCTGGTTGGGCCACTGGCTGCTTTAGGAAGTGATGCAAACATCCACCTCTTAAACACTACCATGAAGCTGAGTCTGTTGTCATAAGTCAATAATCCCAACTAACGAGGAAGGAGGAAGGTCTGCCTGAACTACAAAATAAGTTCAAGATTGTCCAGGTCAACTTAGTAGAATCCTGTCTCAAAATTTAAATTAAAAGGGAAAAAAAAAAAAAAGACACTCTCTGTTAAGAACTGAACCAACAAAGATGATAACCAACTCTTGTTTGATTGGAGAAGGGGAGAAGAAATGGAAAGGGCTAGATTCCAGCTGTGACTTAAAAGCTCGCCTGTCACTGCATCCTTCAGTTAGACTCCAACCATAACTTGCAGCTAGTTCCTAGAGAGTTCAGAACATAAGCACTGCTCACAATGGGAAACGTGCCATCGTTGGAGGTGAAGGTGGTAACTACATAACGATGATAGGGATCAGCCTCAACCAACCACCCTCTACCAGAAGGTCTATGGCCTGCGAGGTCGGCACTTTTATCTGGGGCTGGGCCTAATCTTGAGAAACCATTATTATTTATTACATAGGAAGCACTTTCTATCTGCAGAGTGCTTTGGAATTAGTTTTTATCAGTTACTCAGCATTCTTAAAGCTAAACAAAGCCCTGGTGGAGGAGGGCAAACCCCAGGATTCACTGATTCATCACACTGGGTAGGTCCACACCCAGCCTCCCAGGCAGAGGCCAGGTTAAATGGGGAGCAAAGAGAACAGTTAGAACAAGAAACACAATGCAATTCAACACTCGTTGAATGAGGCCACCTGGCACTGGGATAAATGTTTGGAGGTACAGCAACTCTGGGCCTCAGACTTTATACTCTGGAGCAATTTGAGAGGGCTGTCATGGTCCCCTCTGTGGCTGTAAGAAAGTGTAAATAGGTTTCAAATATCATGTGAAGGAATGCAGAGCGTGTTCCTACAGAGCTCAAAACCTGAGCACTATATGGATATAATTCCACTACCAAAAACTGGTATCGAGGGGGAAACACAGGGCGGGCTGACTTCTCCAGGCTTTAGGTTCCAGATTAAGGTGGGAAGTCTCCAAACAGAAAAGAGGGACTTTTCAGAAAATGAGCATTGACAACTAGAGAGAGAGAGACAGAAAGAATGATGAATCTAAGAAACACTTTAGGAAGAAAATATGAGTCTGAGAGAAAGACCTAGTTTGCCTAATACTCTGTGTCTTTGTGAGTTACTGTTGGTGAAAATTAGGAATTGGATGCACAGCTCTAAATATTAAGGGTTATAGCTACTCTCCAGTGCAGACACCTCACAGAACAATCAAGCCATGTTCATCACCAGACACCAACACTGGGAAAGAGCCTGAAGGTCAAGAGGAAACCTGGGCGTGCTGGCACACGCATACAACGTGACATTGCATGGCCAGGAGGCTGGTGCAGAAGGGTGACAAATCTGAAGCCACATTAGATTACATAAGGAGCCCTTGTCTTTCCACAACACAGAAGCAGAGGCAGGGGACGCACGCGCCCAGTAGTTCACGTCTGTCTCTCATCCCAGCACTTGAGAGTCAGAGGCAAGAGGATAGCTACAGATTCAAGGCCAGCCCGCTCTACATGAGTTCCAGGCCAGCCAGAGCCACCGACTTACATTACATAAATGTTTAGATCCTTTCCAGGCTTCGAATTTGTGGTTCACTTCTGAAGATCATCAGCACCTAGCCCAAAGCCCGGCCCAAAATAAAAGTTCGAATGATTAGTTCTTTGTTGCCTTAAATAAGTGAGAGCAGGCACGCATGAATGAACAGTCAGCAAGCAGACCTGTCAGTGCCCCTATCCAGCAGGGCGCCCAGGATAACTCAGCTGTGAAAGGGAACTGATTGACACACAGCGCTGCTAGCCCCGGAACTGGCTCAGCAAACATCATTGCTCACAGGATTCAAGACTGATTAAATACCATCCCCTACCCTCCTCGGCTCGGTGTACAGCCGTGTACGGGGCACCGCTGAGGGTGGACCCTCATCCTCCTCCCTAAGGAAAGCTGAACCTTAAACAACGTGAAGGCACTTGCCTAAAACACAACAATCTGTGGCCTGCCACCTCCTCGCCACACAATGCCCACGAGCCCTACGTGAGCCTCACTGTGATCATTTGCAAAATGAAGGTAACACTCCTGAGCCTGCCACCTTATGGACAGGTTACAGGGATCTGATGAGTTAATGAGTGTGATAGGGCTCAGTCCACTGGAAAGCGCTTATCAGCCTACGTCACATATCATCCTCCCCAAAGGATTAGTCATGGTCAATAAATTATTACCGTTTATATGACTGGTCTTTCCTGTGGTTTTCTCATAATAGCACCAAGCATTTGTAACCATTAAAATTTATGCTTTTACTGAAGCAGAAGATGCACTGGTCGACTCGGTGTCCCGAAGTCTCCCTCTGAACTCTTTACAGAGTCTGCTACAGCATCCCAGAAATCATGATTGCTCTTTCCCCTTCATTTCCGGTCCTGACCCAGAGGCCGCCATGCCTCAGTGCTCAGTCCCCTCGTCTTCATCCCACTCCGGCCTCTACAGTACACAGGGCTCACAGTTAGCTCAATTTAAAGATGGTGCCACCCAGGCACCGGGTTCCTCTCAACTAGCACCATCAGTCAGAACTAGGCAAAGAAAGAGAGTCAAACGCTACACTGGGGAACGTGCTCTTGATTATTACGCTGGTGGGACGTATACACACAACGCAAAGGCGTGGCTTTGTTTGGGCTCTGTCTGGCGTTAAAGACAGTAAGTAATTTGGTGCAAATTAGTCCACTTGGGGTTGCAGAGGAGAGCAAGAAGGGGCAATATGAAACATAAAGAAAGAAACTGGGTACACACCGAGTTCTGGCTTTAAGGTTAGAAGAAACTTTCAAGGACTGACCGCCTTTCTCCTTGCCAGACACAGAGAGATGAAGACCCCAAAGAATGAAGCGTCGGGACTCAGAGTGATCTCTGACATCGCTTCATCAGAACACAGATCTCTTATCTCCCAGTCTCTCTGGAGCAATTCCTCTGCTCACACAGCCTCATCTTTGACTTTCGCTCCATCCCAGGACCAGGTGGCTGCTCTACAGCCAGCCTGGGGAGAGTGAACTGCTACAGGGAAATGGAGTTTCTGCAGAGTCCTCAACAAAGAGAAGGGGCATTTCTAAGCCACTGTGACTTTCTTAGAACAGTGACTGTCCATGTTCAGGATATACAAGCTTGGACGACATACTGCCACTGAGACTGTAATAACCACAGGCTGGAAAACTGTCAAGGAGCAAAGAAGGTTCCTTCAGCTCATGTGAGAAATGGGGAGAGGTCAACTTGGACTACAACCTTCTACCAAAATAGTAGCAAGTCACAAATGCTTATAACCAGGCTATAGCCTTGGTGATAACAGACTGCAAACCCCATAAAGATGAAGAACATTTGAACTCTTTCATTGTCTCACGGCTAATGACTGTGGTGGACTTTCAGGCCAGGGTTCTGTAATTCCGTTTCTTTGACATCTGTGATAGCCAGGGACGCATCCAGTGAGTGACTGGCTGGGAAACTATCTCATGCCCACTTCCATCTTGTGGAGTGTGAGGAAGCAATAGGACCTGCTAACCCCATTTCTCCCACATTCAGTAGGCTGAATGTGTGACAGCAGCAGACAGTGGGCAAGGCCATGGAAAAGCTGCATTTACCCAGTGTAAACCTGCCCCACAACGACATGTATGAGGCGGGCCCTCCCCTGCACACACTGCTTGTCCAGCAAGAAAAGGATGAAGCGGGGAGGCAGACCAAGGTACAAGAAATGCATTATCTGCCTATGAGCAAGAACAGGACGACCAAGCAAAGGTATATAGCATGCCCCCAAAATACTTAAGGAAATCATAAAGGAAAATGCAACATCGGTACTTATTTTGTCTTTTCAGTTCAAGTCAGAGAAAGTATCTGGAAGGATGAGAAAATACTTTCTTTGGGGAATTCCACAGGAAATGAAATTATCTCAGGCAGAATTAGAACTAAGGCAAACAGCTACAGTAGATATCTTACAGATCATCGCATCCAACCCTGCCACTTTACCAGTGAAAAAGACGCGCCAGGAGGGAAGCGAGCTTCACAGTTGAATGGCAGTCGAACTGGGCAGAAAAGCTAAGTGTGCTGGCTGTAAGAATCATTTCTTAGTTCTGATCCCAAGCGAGCACTGACTTGAACACTAACTGCATTAAGCCGACTCGTGTCTGAAAAGCAAGGGAAAATAAACTGTTCCCGGTGGCAGATGCCTGGAACACTGGCTTCTTTCTCAGAACTTCACAGTTCATGTTCTCCATAACATGGAAATCAAGGAGGGTCCTGTTTCCTCAGTACTGCATGCGCATTTCTTAGGAATGCGTTGCCATGTCTGGCATCCGCCTCGGCTCCCTCTCCTGCTCCTCTTTTTACCATATACGGCACTGAGTTCCAATGTCTGGGTCACAGAACTCAGGCTGTGGGTATGAGAATGCAATCTGCTCTCTGAGCTGTTTGTCTTTACTGGAAACCCACTGAATACATCTAGGAAACATTCGCTGAAATGCAGAGGGCAGGGAGAAGTGATTCATACCCTAAACTTAGAAAGGAAAGAA
Source organism: Peromyscus eremicus (assembly GCF_949786415.1). Lineage (NCBI taxonomy): Eukaryota > Metazoa > Chordata > Mammalia > Rodentia > Cricetidae > Peromyscus > Peromyscus eremicus. The sequence goes on from NC_081428.1 coordinate 69,583,839, forward strand.
AGGCTGTGTTTTCATTGGTTTTCTCAGGCTCACCTGAAGGGATGAGAACCACATTCGAAAGAGAATGGCGCAAGGTTAGCAAGGGTCAAAGGCCTCTGTTCTCCATTGCTGGAACATGGTCCATGATTCATGCTGTGTAAGAAGATTTCTGAGACCTTGTGAGAAGGCAAGAAAACAAGACAAGAGCCTTGTGAACGCAGTTTCTCCAAAGCACAGACCTGTTCTTGGAATGGGTTTCTATGCTCCTCCGGGTGGAGCGGACAGGAGTGAGTTGACTTCAGCTCTTGCTATTCGTGTGCCTCTAGGGAAAAACATGTTTTTGCTATGAGTGGCTGGTCCTTGTGACTGTTCACTTAGCTGAGGTGACTCTTCTTAGCCCTCAGAGTACGAATTGTCTGATGCTCTGAATAAAGTTGGTTATTGCATGAAGACTTTAGTCTGCCTCATTTCTAGGTCCCGCACTCCCAGGTTCAGGCTGCCAACTAAAGCGCTAAACACTCCATAATTGTGTGTATCTGTCTGGGGGTGTATGTGCAAGAGCATAGTCATGCTCATGTGCTTGGAAGTGCCGGGTTGCTGTAAACATAAATGCTAGGGACAAAAAAAAAAAAAACCTCATCCCAAAGAAAGGAAGGGGCAACCAAGTAGCCAATCAGAACCTGGGTTGAGGTGAGCATTTGTCTTCTGCTATGACACAGATATTTCTTCAAGGGGAAACTCCATTTCAGGAGCAAAAATGTTATCTGAAATATCCCTGATATTGTTTATTCTATTTAAAACAACATTTTAGGTACCTATAACTAATTCCAAACAACATTTTCTTAAAGCACTATTCCAAGAAAATCCAATTTACACATCCCCGAGTCATATAAAACTTACAATGGTTTGGGCAGGAAGAATAACTATTCTATTTAGAAGAAAACAAAGTATCAGAAGTAGAAACACCTTGCCTGCTACACAATTCTATAGAGTAGAAGATTAATAATTTCAATACGAAATGTATAAAATCTTAATAAAAAAAAAAAAAAGCAACCAATGGAAGGAACATTATGAGGCATGGTAGCACCCAAGATCAAAGGGAAGCGGGAAAAGCTACCTGCAGCCCCTGAGCAGCACGTAAGAGCCATGCAGTATGTGGTCACCCACAAGGCACCTTGGCCAGTTTGGCGGGTTCTATTGGTTTTTTTTAACTTTCTCGTGAGGACCGAGGACGGGCAAGGATCACATTCTACATTGGAAACCTACCCCCCGAGAGGTGATTTTAATTAGAATCTGAGACCCTTCAGTTCTGTGAAACTGAACAGAGAACAGCGTAGTAGCCGCCATTTAATTAGTCAGTCTTCTGCAAACTGGACAAACTTCTGCAAACTACCTTACAGAGTAGTTGAAAAGATTGAATGAGCTTTTCATGAAGTGTCTAACCGTGTTTGACGTATAACTGAGCACTCAGTACCCTGAGCCTGTCAAAGGTGTTTCTACTTCCTGCTGAATGACAGTGATTGATGGAGCGCAAAGGCAGGAGCCAGCAAGCCTAGGCTCAAACTCCCACAATTCTTTGCCGCCCATGAACTCGGGCAAGCATGTATAGTCTTGTCCAGTTGTCTCCATGGCCTGAGAGATACTGTAAAACTCCAATGAGACCTTAGCTAGACAAGTTCTCTAGAAACCACTTTGCATCGGAAGAATATGAAATGTGATCATAAAGGTCAGAAGAGCACAATGCCACACGAACATGGGTGCTAAATAAGTATCAGCTAGCTGCTGAGGAGAGAAAAACCCATGCTGTATCTTCCACCGGCCGAACAAATTCGGCCTGATGTTTTCCTAAAAACATGGCGTTATTCTTCTCTTTAGTGCTCCTATGACAGAGGCTTTTGTCCCCAAGTCCAAACACTAGGGCAAAGGTTTCCTGAGAATGTCACTGTTGGACCACTGCGGTATCATGAATGACTCTGAGGGACTGGCCCAGCTGCCCAGTAACTGCCCAGACAGGCAAGTCCAGACTGAGGTATGAAGGCCTGAGGAATGCCGGGTACCAAACCTACTGAGAGAAATGATCTAGAGTGGGCAAGCAAGACTCGTGCTAAGCCCCTGTGAGGCCCATCCTCCTCTGTACAGACGCCATGTTCTCAGGGTTGGGAGATGGAGAGAAGTCAAAGACTAACAGAAGGCAGGGCAGAGGATGCCAGGTTCCAGGTGAAGCATTAATACAGTGGTTTCCATGGGTTCTGTGTCCACACCAATGTGGACAGCTGACTTAGCCCAGGGTACATAGAAGCCAACTAGATTTTTGCGAAGAGTTTTTGAAAACAGATCCCAGTAAGAGAAACATTGAAAACGCTGAGGCCAAAGGATTTACCGCTCCTACCTATCATAGCCAGTCAAGGCCTTCAGAACATGCACCATTGTTCAGGAAAAAGGCCTCCTGCCTGTTGGCAGGACCCTAAAGGAAGGAGCCAAGTAGGCAAGAGGAGACATGTCCGACTCCTCGGATGCTCTGGTGGAATAGCAGAGGAAATCTCTCATGGGTAACAGCGTGCCTGGGCTCCTCGATCCACGGGCCAAAGTGGACACTATCAGCTCTAAACTAGTGGGACCAAAGGGCAGCCAGGACTCTTTAACCTGCCCAGTAACAGCCATAGAAAGTGCTAAGTAAGTGAGTCAAGAAATATTTCTGGAAGCACAGCTCAGCTGGAATGCATGGACAGCCACCCGTCCTGCAACCGCTGGATCTGTCCTGACTTTGAGAGCACGCATAAGCCTGGGTTTTAAAAAGGACACGGCTGCCAGATAAATAAATAAACAGAGATCTCCCGGTGACTCATGGAAGCTATTAGTGAGAAAGTTATGCTCACAATAAAAACTTGATATCTTCTCCCCACCCCCCTCCTCCCTCTCCTGCCCATTAGAAACAAGCAGAAGAGGGAAAGAGAGTTCCAGGGACAGGTGCCTGCTGCCCGCCCTATGGGAGCAGGGTGTTCTGTCACTGGGGAGGGTTTTGATGGGGCGGGGGGCGGGGGGGGGGAGTCATTGTTCCAGAGCTTTTGAGATGTTCATAAACAAGAAAGAGAGAAATAACTCTCTCCTATCCCCACCCTGGTTTTATATCTTGTCCCAGACACATTTGGTAGTGAGCAGTTTGTTCCACATCCAAGGGAAGCGTCACAGTCCCAGGCGCTGGCTGCACAGCCATTCCATCTGAAAACATATCATCTGTCTGTGAGGCAGCAAGCCCAGTCGGAATAAGCAAGATCTGTGCGTTCAGCTAGAAAGCACCTTCTTGTGCTCGCTGTCAAAATACTTCTGCATTAAACTTCTGGGATCTGTGACTAATGTGCCTGGAACCTTTGCGAGCGGCTGGCTTATTTATTTTAGGGAGGGGAGAGCGGCAGCTGTTGGGGGTGCCTGGTAACAGAAAAAAAGGAGGAGGAAGAGAAAAGGGAGGGGAAGAAACAGCCAGGGCTTGCACTGGGTCGGCTCTGAGGTCTCAGCGCAGCGCCAGGGGCCCTGCTGCCACACTTCATTATCAGGAGCATGAGAAGGAGCTGAGCCAGGCAAGAAAGAACAGGAAGGGAAAGGCATATAAAGACAGGCAGGGCACAATCCCCAGAGGTACAGTTGCCTAACAGTTCCTAAAAAGACAGAAATAAAAAAAAATTAAGCAAAACAAAACACAACTCACACGCCCCAGAGTAATCTTCTAACAGCCTTTCTCCAAAATTCCACAGTAACAGCTCCCCACAGCTTTTAGAAGAAAAGCCCCAAACATTGTAAGCAGGCCCTGGAGAATTCTGTGACTGGAGGCAAATGCCTCACCTCCATGAGCCTTCCAGACTCAGCCTGCCAGTCCCAAATTCCACTACATATCTTCAGGCCTCTCCTATACCTTTTGGCTTCAAACTTTCTCTTTGGTTTATGAAACCACTAGAAATTTAGGCTGCCACTCTGCAAGCCCTCTCAGTGGCACAGCAGGGCACCTGGCTCTGGCAGAGCACTAGAGACTGCAGCCTGCCTCCAAGGATGCTCAATTGTTGACAGCACCTGTTCACCTCGCCTGGCCACCTCCAAGCTTCTTCCCCAGAAGCCAGTCTCCCCCCGGGAGCCCCCAGCTCTTTACATCCTCAAAAGTTACCTCAAGTCCTGTATCCACAGGCAATCGGCAAACACACGCCCATGGGGGAACTTTCTTTCTATGTGTTCCTGGCAAATCTTAAGTAGTGAATGTAAGGGAAGATAGAGACTCATTAGAGAATGGATGGAGAATAGGGAGATAGAGACTCATTAGAGAATGGATGGAGAATAGGGAGATGGAGACTCATTAGAGAATGGATGGAGAACAGGGAGATAGAGACTCATTAGAGAATGGATGGAGAATAGGAAGATAGAGACTCATTAGAGAATGGATGGAGAATAGGGAGATAGAGATGCATTAGAGAATGGATGGAGAATAGGGAGATGGAGACTCATTAGAGAATGGATGGAGAATAGGAAGATAGAGACTCATTAGAGAATGGATGGAGAATAGGAAGATAGAGACTCATTAGAGAATGGATGGAGAATAGGGAAAGAGAGACTCACTAGAGAATGGATGGAGAATAGGGAGATAGAAACTGGATGGAGACTAGGGAGATAGAGACGCATTAGAGAATGGATGGAGAATAGGAAGATAGAGACTCATTAGAGAATGGATGGAGAACAGGGAAATAGAGACTCACTAGAGAATGGATGGAGAATAGGAAGATAGAGACTCATTAGAGAATGGATGGAGAATAGGAAGATAGAGACTCATTAGAGAATGAATGGAGAATAGGGAAATAGAGACTCACTAGAGAATGGATGGAGAATAGGGAGATAGAGACGCATTAGAGAATGGATGGAGAATAGGAAGATAGAGACGCATTAGAGAATGAATGGAGAATAGGAAAATAGAGACTCATTAGAGAATGGATGGAGAATAGGGAGATAGAGACTCATTAGAGAATGGATGGAGAATAGGAAGATAGAGACTCATTAGAGAATGACTGAAGAATAAGGAAGATTGAGCAGACAGAAACCTAAGAAAGCAAAGAACAGCTGAGGATCAAGGGCCACAGCTACAGAAACAGGAAAATGAGCAGAATGACCAGAAGCCTGGCACAAAGGGGAAACACTATCCGCCACTATTAGGAGAGAATTTAATAAACTAACAGCAGTTTCTATGCAGTGGACTGTGAACTATGTAGAGACTCTTTACCTATTAACTCATCGATGCCTTATTAAAGCCCTGTTTCCGGAATATAGGCAGTACGGTGGCATCAGCAGGTGAGGTGTGGAGCAGCCTGCTACGGAAACTGGCTCTTATGACCCCCTCCGTAGATATCATTAGTTTGTCTGGGAGGCAGACTGGAGGTGGTTCTGTTCCAGGTGCACAGGGAAGCAGCTGAAGGTGGAGCAGCGCAGGATCCGGCTTGAGTAGAATGAATGATTCGGGGTTTGTATTTAAAACTCATGGGAGTTGATGAATGGGCTGAAGCCTACATGGTAAACAGACCCCAACACCCCCGCCTGACTCGACCTACTCAGAAATCCCTCTTGCACTGTAAGAGACTTGATCCAACAGCGCATGTGCTAATTTATTTTTTTTTTGTGTATTCTCAGACTCTAAAATTGGATTTTTTTTTTTTTTTAATTGGAATAGTTTGTTCCCATCTGGTTTCTGGGCCAAGGATTCCATGGAATCTGCCACGGGGGAACAGCAAGGTTTCAGCCAGTCGTGAATGGCCTCTCAGTCTGGCCAGAACACACCAAGAGGCAGCATTGTACATGTACTGAATAGTCACAAAAATAGCTCAGCTAAAGGACACAGAAAAACAGCCTGCACTCTGAGAACTGACGTGGTTTCCCTTTTCTCCCTCTGCCACTGCTTCTACGGCCCGGTAAGAGGGTGTCACTAAGAAACGGGAAAGTACTGGAGGGACTCATGGGACCTGGAATTGAGAGCAATCGCCACATCTGCTTTTAATGTCATCTTTGACAAGTTCTAGGACTTTGGGCTGCTTATCTGCAAAATGAGACTGATTCTCACCTGGCATAATTTTCTCTGCTTGTGTAGATGTGTGTGTGTGTGTGTGTGTGTGTGTATGTGTGTGTGCGCACGTGTATATATGTATGAGACCACGTGAGTGTGTGAGTGTATGTGTATGTGAGTGTGAGCATGTGTGAGTACGTGAGTATATTTGAGTATGTTGTGTGTGCACACGCATGCACACACACAAGAGAACACAAGACAGAGAGGAAGGATGTAGTTTAAAACTATACCAATGCCATTTTGGTTGAGGTAAGATTGCTTTGTTTTCTTTTCAATCTTCAATGATGTTACATAAAGTAGACCTGAGAAGTTGGTTGCAGAGGGTCATATTGCCAAGCTAACTTCCAGAAATGAAATGGACAGTGGTTAGGCAGCAGTGGGAGGATCACTACATAAATGTCTACGCCTTTCCCGTGCGTAAGCTCTCATCTGAGGCATGAGCACATACTATACTTTTGATAGATAAAGAACAGTGTAGTGAAGACAGCCATCAACTCCAGGCTGCTTCCTGGCACCCCACGCACAAGTCTGTCTCTCTTATCAAACACATTTATTACATGTGTCGGTATGATGTGCGTGCAGGCATGCACGTGCCTCTGGGCACACGGCGGTCACGAGCCGACTTTGTGACATTTGTTCATGCCTATCACCTTTACGTGGATTCCAGGATTGACCCCTGATCCTCAGACTTGCATTGTGAGGCCAAAGGGCCTTCACCTACTGAGCCACCTTGCTGGCTCGTTCTCTTTCTACATATCTTCTTTTTTTTTTTGTTTTGTTTTTTTTGTTTTCAATGTATGTGCTTCACTTGCTTAGAGCCTCAAGGGGGCAGGAATAAGCATATTGCGCACTTTTCCATCCGAGCACACAGCACAGCACCTGCCACATTCTAATAATAATTGAAGTTTCTTAGAATAAGAGGAAATAGTTCAGTAGCAAGTATACATAATATTCAACTGCAACTGAACTATTGTTTTAATCATGAAGAGCTATAGGATTTTAAATATTACCAGTACTTAAGAAAACTATATTTAAAGTTTGGGGCAAAATATGCAGCCATTAAAAAGATTACATAGATGGATGGATGGATGATGGGTAGATAGATAGATAGATAGATAGGCAGACAGACAGACTCATACATACAAATAATACACATATACAATGTACACACACACACACACACACATACATACATACATACAGGGAGGGAGAGAAGGACTATTTTTTCAAGTGCCAGGCACTGTAACAGGTGGCTGTAGTCCCAGTTCATTATAGAGAGGAGGGGATATCAGGACTGAGGCAGGAGGATCACTTCATAACAGGAACTGAAAACTCACTTGGGTAACATAACAAGACCATGTCTTAAAAGGGCAGGGGAGGAGCCACTCGTAAGGAGAAGGCTAGATGGCAGGGAGGGAAGGAGATGGGAGAAAGTAGGGCTAAGAATAACCAGAATGCACTCTAGACCTGCAAGAAATTGCCAAAGAAAATTAATGAAATGTATACGACCTTCGATGACACAAGAGCCACTGACCGTCCATTAAAACTGCCCCCTGGCATCTTCTAGTTCTGAGACTGTACCATTGCTCCAGCCCCATCCTCAACAGTTGACTCTTGGTACTTCTATGACCTCCTGTCCAGCCTATCACTAATTCTTAGCAACATTTCTTCAGTGATAACTCAGAAAATTGTTGCTTTGACCACGTCTCAGAGCAGATGTCCCCAAATCTTCTTCCTCTCCTCCTCTTCTCATGGGAGCTCCCTGTATTTTAGGATCTCTCCCCTCACTGCCAGGAAGGTTCTTTGAAGGCTGATGACATCTCATCAACCAGGCCTCCTACCGTGTCCCTGTAAGTGCAACTTCTCTTTTTATTACCACCATTTCACCTCATAATCGCTCTACACTTGCACATAAAATGTTACATACAAACATGTAACAGCAGCTGTTCAGTTTTTTTAAAGGACTTTCTAGGGACTGGAGAGATGGGTCAGAGGTCAGCACTGGCTGCTCGTCCAGAGGACCTGGGTTTTATTCCTACCACCCACCTGACAGCTCACAACCATCTGTAACTTCAGTTTCAGGGGATCTGATGCCCTCTGCTGGCCTCTGCAGGCACCAAGTACACAGTGGTGCATACACATACATACAGGCAAAACATCCACACACATACAATTTTTTAAAGTTTTTAAAGAAAACTAATGTTAAAGACATATCATTAGCCAATCACACCAAGGCCTGAGTTATTGATGCAAACTGTAAATACAGACCCTCACGGAATGTGTACATGCACATTTATATAGTACTGAGGGAGAGAGGGAAGCAGGAACGAAGTGAGGAAGGCTAAAAAAAAACCCTCATTTTCCAAAAATTGAACAATGATCATTAATGTAGAATGTATTGAGGGTGAATTTTGTTTTCTATTTTGTCCTTTCCTGCCCTGCTCAAAATCACTATAGTGCTTGGAAAACATTTAAGTAATAAAACTGTCTAAAAATAAGAGAACAAAATAAAATGAAAAACCAGGAAACACGAAGGCAGAAAGGAAAAGCACCCATTAGCCCTCTGTGGATAGTCAAGCATCCACAATCACAAACTTCACTATCCATCCACCCATTAGCCCTCTGTGGATAGTCAAGCATCCACAATCACAAACTTTACTATCCATCCACCCATTAGCCCTCTGTGGATAGCCAAGCATCCACAATCACAAACTTTACTATCCATCCACCCATTAGCCCTCTGTGGATAGCCAAGCATCCACAATCACAAACTTCACTATCCATCCCAGACATGTCAAGATTAAATGTGACACCCTGGAAGGCGGGATCCATTCTTTTTTCTTCTTCTGCGGTACTTGGAACTGATTCCAAGGCCTAAAGAGCCTCTGCCACTGAGCAACGCCATGGAATGTTCTTTGAAATCACCCCTGCCGTTGGTTTCCTGGCTTAGCTAAGATCCATACCATAAATGAGGATGATATGGAGACAGCTGGAGGCTTCCAGAACCTTCCCTCAAAGGAAGAAAAGCCCTTGGATTCTCTTAGGGTTCCAACCAGAGAGAGAGGGGTATACCACGCCTTCCCACCACCTCTCTGTGGCCTGCGATCTGCCACACCTTGCCCATCACAAGGTCACCACACCATACTCTACAGAGACTGTCTTATTAAACTTTGGTCCCACTAAGTTTTCTTCTCGGGAGCTTTTCTCACACCGCTGTTGCTCAGGAAGAGCCCAGGTAGAAGAGAAATGCCCAAGCCCTTTGAAATAGCAGGTGCTTGGTCACCAGGCTGCCATAAAGTCCACTTTGGCACGACCGCAAAGGTGACAGTGTCCTGTGGCTCAGTTTCAGGAAGACAATGAAAACAGTCTGCCTACAGGACACAGTGGCCTTCTCTACCATTTATGAGAGACATAAAGAATCAACCCCCACACATAAGCACAGGATACCCCATACCCCACACGTAAGCACAGGATACCCCACACCCCACACATAAGCACAGGATACCCTACATTGTCATGTATATTAAACCAGGGCAGGTTTGATAGCAACAGCCAGCAGCACACAAGGTGAATTTTATTTTCTTTTTGAGTTCTAGTCTACATTTACTGGATTTTCTACATGAGAATTCATTGTTTTCGTGCTTAATAAAAAGAAAAAGGAGAAGGTCCCTTAAGAAGACATGCCAACAACCAGCACCTTAAAAAGGCAGCATCTCCCTCCGAGCTGAGGCCAGAGCCTCCGCGGTAGCAGGGATGCAGGGAACGGGCTGTAACTAGGTCACTGGATTTTGCTTCCTCACAGTAGACCTTTTGCACATGCTCACCACAGCTTCCAAGAGCTCAGGAGGCTAACTCTGTACAACTGCTGAGATGAACTAAAAGGAGCACAGTTACTCATGAAAACCACTTTGGAATGCTTCCCATATTCTTGGCACAGCAGAAGGTGCCAGAAGTAAGCAGAGGCCACCCCACCCTCCAGAAGCGGGCAGCGGCAGACGCTCAAGGCAGGGCACGATGTGGTGAGTTCTGAGTGTTCCCACTCAGAGCACTGGGTGGCTCTAGCAAGGGGGAGATTATTTCTAGCTGGGAGAATGACAGGTGGCTTCAGGACAGTCAGTGTTCCACCACCAGGAGACACCGGAACAAAGTCGGATGGGACAGATCCAAGGCCAGGGTACAGCTCAGCTGGCTGGCACCCAGGGGCAGTAAAGGATGACCTTAATTCTGAAGAGAACACTCAGTGCCAGGCTAGGGACTTTGGGTATTTCCACAGCAGCAAGGCAGACTGTCACTGTATGCACAGGATGTGCCCTAGGGAGTGTGACAATTCATGTGCATCTTTGTATGTACTAGTAAATTAAAGTTGTTGGGGGGGAACAAAGGAAAAGACTATAAACAAATGTCTCACTTATTGTAAACAACCCATAATATGTTCTGGAGGGAATGACTGTTTCTCACAACTGGAAAATACATCCTTTCAGGGTTGAAAATCTGGTGAGGAAGGAAGAAGAAATGGAGGGGACGCTGATGAAAGCCGCCACCCTGTCTTCAGGTGGCTTCCCTGCTCCAGGCCAGGTGGTTCGTTCCCCCTCCTGAAGACCACAAACTTCGACATCCGCTCCTGCCCATGCCTGTAACATCCTTTCCACAGTCTTGGCCACGCACAAAAACTCTCAGTAAAGAAATCCTACCCTTCAATGGAATGATAGCATCGTAAGATTGAGGGCTTGCTGCTTTCAAAATAGAAAGTCCACCACACCAAAAAAGGGATGAAAACAAGAAGCAGCTGTTCTCCTTCCAAGCCTGAAGGAAGCCACTAGCCAGGGCCCCAGCCAGCCCATTCCAATCAGAACCTATAAAGGGAAGCCTAAACATGCTTATGAAAAAATATCTCCCCAGGTGATTTTAACATGCAGCCATGGCAGGGAGTGGCGGCTAATGGAAATGCTCAAAGGATGAACCAGAATGTTGTGCATCACAGTAACCCCGGGGAGAAACCAATTCTCTTACAAAGTCTGTTTCCCTGGCTTTCCCTGAAGAGTGAGCTTCTTGTAGTGACAGTGTCAGGGTTGGCTGGGCCTGTCAGCAGATGCACAAGAGCATCATGGAATGAGCATCACTCAAGGATCTCCTGCAAATGGGGCCCAGAGCTAGCCTTGCCATATTCTCCTCAGCACTCTGACTGGGCAGAGGAGGGAAAAGTGAACGGGCCCAATCTCTAGCCCTCTGTGTTGGGGCACTGTGACGGGTAATTAAGATACAGGTTTGGCAAGGAGCTAAATAAGCAACATGTAAACAAACTCTATTATATTCCAAGGGAACATGAGCAGGTCCTCTCAACCTCTCTGAGCTTCAGTTTCCACACCTGCAAAGTGGAAATTACAGTCTATGTCTTACATATTGTTTTTCTCGGCATGACCTTGATCACAGTATCAAGCAAATAATTTAACATGAAAATTTGACATGTTCTACAAATTGCATCCCATGACAGGACTATCTGCTGAAAACACACATGAGAAGTACATGCAAAAGCAAAACAATGTATAGCTCATATACACACATACATGTCACTCACATACACCAATAACAGTTCTCTTAGAGAGGAAAAACTAATTCTCTCTAGGTGGTGAGTAGGGAAACCATTTACAAGTAAACTGATAGGTGGTAAGTGGAGATTTTCCCCCCAGAGACACTTGCACCTCCCTATACAAATAAAGATCTATTGCTATAAGAATTGATCCAGTACCAAATGGCTAAATGTTAAAATCAGTATTTAGCCAAAGCCACTGCTCAAGTCCACCACTGTCCCCATCTGAACTCTTATAAGAATAAACAGAAAGTTTCCTGACTCTGACCCAAGTTCCAAGTAATAGTGCAGCTATTCCATTTCAATCACTACATGTGAAATTCTTAAGTAGACTTTTCCTTGAAAGATTTATGGCCTTAGGTAAAATTAAATAATTAAAAATTTAAAATACTTCTTAATGGTCATTCTGTTTAATGTTACAAATGATTTCATCAAGCAGTCCTATAACAATTATAATTATGTTATAATCTAATCTCATAAAAATATTGCCATTCTAATTTATATTTCATAATCACTTGATGGCTTCAAAGAATGTAATGTTCTTCCCAGGAACTGAGTTAATGTACTCTACAATTCAGCTAGTCTAAATATATATGAACCACCAATTTCTTTAATTGTTTAACTATTTCAAAATTGTTAATAAAGTGTTTTATCCAAAAAATAGCTTGCATAACCATCACAACATTTTATTCATAATATTTATGTTAATATTTCAACAGATTAATTAAAGAATATAAACACTTTTAAAAGATTTTCATTGCATATTACATGCAAAATGTTCACCTACATTCAGAAGTACATATCAATATCAATAGCAACTCTGAAATACTTATTTGCTCACATTGCTAATGGTTTTGTGTTCATATGACAGTCACCACAATGGTGTTAACATCTCTGATCATGCCCACAATGATTACTATGCACAAATTCAAGTGATCAAAATGGTAAAGGGGGTGAGACATGGCAGCTTTACCCTCCAAGAGCTGAAAGCAGACATCTAAAACAAATATTAAAGCAGAAGCCAAACTGAAGCACCCTTAAATTGGGCTACCTAATTGTAAGATATATGGGTATTTAGTATCCACATGGAAATTCAACAAATACAGCCTAGAACAGAGAGTAGAATTTTCAGTGCAGATGTATCAAGTACCTACAACCAACCAGACACTAGAGCAAGACATCTAAAAGAGCTCACATCTAACATTAAAGACGAACATGAACACAACTGACCACTACAGTGTGCATGCAGAAAGGTCTATACATGGAGTGTGTTGTGGGGGAATGGGAGAGTCAGAGAAATCTTCACAAGACCTTCAAGCCCTAGACTATAGCTTGCTTGCCCAGACCCACGAACAGCTTAGAGCACAAATAATCCCTGACATGATGTGGCAGGTGGCTGGTACATGGAAAAGCACACATTCCAAGGCTATCTCAACATGATTGATCCTCAGTTCTGGGACTGCTAACTTGTTCTGTGACCTGGAGAATAGCATGGTCTAAGTTTCTGCAGCTGTAATAGATAGAGCATATGCATATGTGTAGACTGCATGTCAGCTTATGCAAGCATCTAGCAGGCGCATCCTGCCCACTCTTTGGAATAGTGCAGTATTAATGGTCCCTTCTCTGCTACTTTCCCAGGATGAATTCACACAGTAGGTGAGCTCAAACAACTCACACAGTAGGTAAGCTCACATAACTGCAGCTGGGGACACTGTAGCAGAAGCAATACTTAGATAAACTACTCTACAGTTTTCCAGCTCCCTTCCATGGACTAGGTAAGGCCTCCTGCAGCTTCAGCTATATGGGCTCCACTCTTTGAGTTTGGAAGCATCATGTGTAAGTAGGGTAAAAGGATTTATCTGAGTTCCCCCATGATTATACAGAGGGAAACCATATAGTGACAGACAATATAGCACATTTAAGGTCTCCAGAGGTCTAAATACCAATGTATGTCTGCTGAGGAGATCACCATGCAGGAAGACAGCCCTACTTTGGGAGCTGGGTTAGACAGGCCACATCTTTCAGCTAATGACCTGAAGAAAGGCAGTGAAGGATTTCTCTCCTTGACCCTGATGGACATGAGATGTTGGTGCCTTTAATTCTGCCTCAGTCATCCTTCACTACACAATGACTCTGACAACCAATTAACTTCTAAAGCATCTGAAGCATTCTGGGGCACAGGAAAAACACCAGTGATGACACCAGCAGGTGAATGAATGAAAACTCACGCTACAAGAGCCATGTGACTATTATATTGAACTGATCACGGGCTCCCTTACACATCTGATTAATGCAAGCCAGTTCCCATCAGGAAAATCCTGATTTGCTTTTTTAAAGGGGGATATCTGGGCCTAAAATGATAGAACAACAGATGCAAACAGCACCGACCATGGAGTACAAGCGGTCCTGTCTCAGAACCATCAGACAGTTCCAGTCCACCACAGGCAACACCTAACATACTGTAAACTCTGCTTCTTCCTGTCCATATAAGGGCAGCTTTGCTTGTTCTGGCTCTCACCTTTCTTTTGTAGTTCTGGAATGTATCATGTGCCAAGTTGAATTTCTTAAGAAAAGGTGGGCAGATCTTTTTCTAGCTTAATGTGTACTCACTGAAATTTATCAGACACTTCGTGTGAAACCACTATGTATACAGAGAGCTTTGGAGCAAGACCCTGGAAATACAAAGGGGAATTGAGCTACAGTCACTTTACTGGCATAGCTCATTGCACTTAGCGCAATGTGGGCACTACATAAAGATTAACTATGGAGAGTTGCAATACCAAAATATTGTAAAAGTTCTTTCCATGAAAGTATTCAGGGAAGTACCTAAAAACAGAACTGGTTTAAAAGGCAAGCACCAGAACAGCACTCCATAGTGTGCAGACACACACACACACACACACACACACACACACACCTTACTAACATTATACACTATCATTTCATTTAGGATAACAAGGTTATAGGTAATTCTTCCTTCCATCTTCCCTCCTCTTATTCCCTTTCCAGCTCTTCCTGTGCCCACTGGGGGGAGGGGTATAATTTCCAATGTTTCTATAAGAATTAATTACATGCATATCTTCAAAGAGCACCAATAAAAGTCATTTTGAATATAAAACACAGTAATACTCCAGAGACAGAAATTGAAAGTACATGAAAAGGAAGCTAGCATGCTCAGAATGTTGAGTTCTTCTACAGAAATAGCACACTGGTCCTTCACTAGAAGGTGGGTGAAAAAGTGTATGTGTGTGCGTGTGTGTATGCATGTGTGTGTATCTGTGTGTGTGTGTGTGTGTGTGTGTGTGTGTGTGTGTGTGTGTGCAGAGATCCATCCACACACACATGCACAGATGAGACTAAATCATTTGTAATATGTCTCACTTGTGGGATCCTGTTTGGATGTGAATATGTTCAGAAAAACAGAACAATTTCCAAGAGACAGACAATCATCTCCCAGAGCTTCAGGAAGTTAAAACACATCTGAATACCTGCTGAACATGGCTACAGAGGTGGCTCAGTATTTAAGAGCACTGGCTGCCCTGCCAAAGGAGTCCCAGCACCACAAGGCAGCTTCCAAACCACCCATAACTCCAGTTCCTAGAACTCAATGCCCTCTTCTGATTTTCCTGAGCACAAGACACATGCTGTGTACCACAGTACACAGACATACATGCAAGCAAACACTCAAGCACATGAAATAAGAAAGGAGGAGGAGGAGGTGACACCCCTCCCCCACCTGCTGAACAGGAAAAGAGGAATGACCCATAGGAAACCAAGAGCGCGATCCCACAGACATCCCCAACTGAAAAGCAGGATCGGCAGAGGAGTGTGCTGCTTAAAGGATAGCCCAATCTAGGTGCTCATCCTGGGCAGCACACAGCTAAGCTTAACCCATGGGTCTATGTCTATTATTATATCTATTTATATATTACATATTGTGTTATATATTATATATAGATAGATGGAATATATATCTACATTATACTCTATGTTCCCATGTGCCTATCTTGGGTGTCTCTGGGCAGCAATAAGTAGAAGTCAAACGTCTGTGTGCACCTGCTCTGGATGGTGAACAAGCGTGTTCACTGACTCACAATTAAGCCTCACAACTTTAGGGGAGGCTACGAAGTTACACATACAATTCCGAGGAAATATATTTATTGATTTTTTTTTTTTTTTTACTCTAAAAGTAAGAATCTGTTGTTTAAAACATCTACATTTAGGAGGCGGAATCAAACCACAAATATTTCAACAAACTAAATGAAAGCTGACAGCTTCACACTCAGGAATACTCAACCACCACGGCTATATACCGGGCACTGTGGGGGGCAGGTACGCATTAATGCATAAAGCCGATAATCTGCCTGTAGAGCTTAACTTGGAAAGAATTTAAGGGAAGATAATAAATTAGGAGACAGAGTCCCGGCACTATCTACAGCGCCATCACCTTAACAAGATGGCCTGTACAGACCAAAGGATGAATGTCCTTAGTGGGAGAGCAGTGACAGATGTCCGTCCCTAACAAATAAATTTGAGAGATTCAAGTAAACATAGTGATACACATTTGTAATCCCAACACTCAAGAAGAAGAGACACTAGATTCTAAGTCCTCTGCTTTCCGGGACAACATAGTGAGTTCCAGGCCAGTCTGACCAAATAGGAAAGCCCTGTCTCACAAATCCAAGAGACAAGGATGTAGCTCAATGCTGGACTACTTACCTAGCATTTGCCAGGCCTAATCTCCACTTCCACCACCATCACCACCATCACCACCACCACACACAGGAGGTGGGGAGGACACACAGAGAGACTGAGTCACAGGAAATATTCTGAGAGGTCCTACAGCAAAGAAAGAAGGTCTTAATTTGCTTAAGCTAGCATTTTTCCAAACACACCTGTTCACAAACTGACTCCCCTTTTCATGGACTACTGACCAAACCCCAAGAAGAACTAACAGCATGTGTAAAGAGCATCAAGTTTTGGGGGAACTATTTTTATTTAAAGACAGTAAAGCTTATGCTTTCTATAAAAATTTAAAATGTCGCCGGGCGGTGGTGGCACACGCCTTTAATCCCAGCACTCGGGAGGCAGAGGCAGGCGGATCTCTGTGAGTTCGAGGCCAGCCTGGACTACCAAGTGAGTTCCAGGAAAGGCGCAAAGCTACACAGAGAAAACCTGTCTCGAAAAAAAACCAAAAAAAAAAAAAAAAAAAATTTAAAATGTCTTCATTCTTCGAGATCAAGAAACTTACTTTTGGAATTTCTCATGGCCAATATTCTGGAGGAAAGGTATTTCCAGTTCCCAACTTGCCAGGGAACGGCAGGCACGGAGACAGCCCAGTCCACCACTTCCCCGACCTACCTACCCATCTACCTCACACAGATCATCACACCCCCAAATTTCTCAGGTCAGCTTCTCACCCAGGGTGGCTATCAGTGTCCTATGGGCAAGGGCCCCACGGAAACAGACAATCTGCAGGGAAGAGCACAATGAGGGCCCAGCACATGTCAGGAGTGACAGACACTAGAGTTCCACTGCTGTCAAAGACGCGTGCAGCCAAGTATCCATAATGCACACAGAGAGGCAGGCAAGAGCGAAGGTACGGCCAATCCCTAAACCAGTCTCTGGGCCACACTCCTTTCTGTTAACTGTGCTAAACAATGCGGGGAGGGAGGGAGGAATGGAGGGAGGAAGGAAGGGAGGGAGGGAGGGAAGGAAGGAAGGACAGGAGAGATCAGAGAGGCAGACTTGGAAAAGGTCAAGTATGCTTAATTGATATAACGGGGTTTCAGCTTTCATCTGATTTCTGATATCATCAAACTAGGAACTCATTTTCCTCTAGTTTCCCAGCTGCCTTGCCACTGTTCTCCCTCACACCTAGTCAGAGCTCATATTAACATGTAATAACCAGTAACCAGGGAGATGATGCCCTTGTTATCCCAGTTACCGGGATGCTAGGGCAGAAGGATGCCTTGAGCTTAGGATTTCCAAACCAGCCTGGGCAACAGAGCAGGGGCCTGTCCCCACCTAAAAAAATAGTGAAAGAATCAAAAGTAACCACCGATTTCAGACAATAAGGGCAAAGATGTTTGCACACTAAATCCTGTTGGAACATTAGATATCCTTTGGAAAAAGAAGCTAAAATTAGATCAACTTGAAACTGTATACACAGACCGCAAACTAATCAGATCTGCAGGTAAAACCTCCAACTGTTTAGGAGGAGACACTAAGAGTGGATGCAGGGTAGCTCACATCTGCAAACACAGCACTTGGAAGACTTCAGTACTTGGGAGGTTCTCTATGAGTTGGAGTTCCAAGCTAGCCTGGGCTAAGGGAGGAGACTCTGACTTGACAATATAGTGGTAGTGATGCTAGTTATAGCAAGCAAGATAGGAACAACTCACAAAACTGAAAATCATAACATAAATATGATCACTTAGACACTGAATAAAGATGTTCGGGTTGATTTATGCCAGGGTACAGGTAACTCCAAACTATTTCTCACCCATCCCATCAGGTTGGCAAGAAGTTAGAGTCTGACAGAAACTGGCTAAAGATGCTGGCGGGACATTCCGTTAAAGTACCTGCCAGCAGACAGATAAAACTGATGTCATGATTACATGGGTCCACGTAATGTGCGTGTGTGTGCATCATTTCCTGGGTCTCGTGCTGGTGTGCATATAGAAAGGAAGTTACCAACAGCAACGAGCACACCTGGCACGCAGACACTGGTGTCCAGGGACATTCTCCACTAAAAGGAATGAGGACCCAGCAAGGAAAAGGTCTTTCCAGAGGTGAGAAAAAGAAGACGAAAGATGAAACCAAAATGCCTTTTTATGCCCAACAGCTACATAAACATCCACAAAATCTGAAGAGGGCATGCACCGAGCTACCTCACGTTCACTAGCTAAACCTGGAACCTACTGAGGAAATTAAAGCATGGCAGTCATGAATCATGAAAAATGAAAATAAAAGTCCTATGAGCCATGTCATCTAAGGGTGGCAGGGAAGGAATAGGAGGAAACTCTGCTTAGAGCAGACGATAATTTTCATAGAAGCAAGATTCAAGTATCTCCCCATGGAATGCTGAGTAATTGCAAAGGACAGCCGGGCATGTCAGTGCACGCCTGTAACCCAACACTTGGGAGGTAGAAGCAGGAGGGTCAGGAGTAGAAGGTCAGTCTAGCACATACTGAGACTCCATCTTCAAAGAAACCAAAGTAATAATAATTAGAGTAGTGGCAATAATCGCAAAGGGCAGAATAATAGCTATACTGTGGATACATCCAAGAACATCTTGAAAGTGACACCAACGTTCACGCTGACCCTGCCAGTGTGACACTAAAGACACACAACAGCCACACAGCACTCTCTAAGGGAATGCACAATTCAACTTAAACATAAATAGTTAGCTAATAAGAAAGATGAATCTTTAAATGGGGTTCCGGTTTGCACAGAAATGCCAACACCATGGAATAGAATGGATGTGAAAACGTTCCAGATCAAAGAGGAATGACAATTAAATGACCATCAGTCTATGGCCTGTGTGCTGAAGGAGGAAAATGCCATCAAGACTCTAACTGGGTTAGCTGATGAGAGCGGAGTGTGGTACTGAGTCACCACACAGTGACAGGAAGAGATGGCCGTCACCTCCCCTATTCTTAGGAGACACGTGCTGCATCCAAGGGCAGAGCACCATGCAAAATTTATACAACTTGTTCTCACTTGATCTTACCCAAAATTTCAAGATGCACTGCACACTTATTCTCAAATACTTCAGAAAAAAAAAATGTGTATATAAACTAGAGAAAAAGCAGACACACAGGTGGGAGATGATAAAACTAAAGAGACAGAATATAAACAACAGATGACTCTGAATAAAAGATATGGACTACGCTTGCTTTCAAACATTTTAAATTGGAATTGTTTGTAATGAAGGGCTTCAGGGAAAAAAATAAACACTAGGGAATAAAAGAAAAATGTAACAGTTGAGAATTCACTCTATTTTTTAACAGAATTTGAAAATGGTTTATAAATTCAGTCCAAACTATTTCATTGCATATACTACTTATGTGTGTACATGCATATGTACCCACAGATCTCTTTCTCAGAGCTACCTAAAAATCCGTGTATAATTTCTTAGCATGAGGGGAAAAAAAAATCCTATTTCTTCTAAAACACCAGGGACAGACCACAACCCATGTCTTCAAGCACAGGGAACGTAACTACATCTACCATTACAAGACTTGTAGGTCAACAGAAGCCTCTGAAATTCCAGTACCCTGTGTGTGTAACCTGAGTGCTGTTTCCCTTCTAGAAAAACAAGTTCCGAGCTGGAAGATGAGCTACATCCAACAGCATCAATTTTTAAAAACCTATTAGCGGTGGCCTTTGGGGTTAAACACTGTATTGCTGAATGGACTGAAGACGGGGCACAGAGCTCCCCTCCCCCTAAATATGGATTAGGTCATATGTGCTGTCCTTCCAACACCTGTGCCTCCAACAGGAAGTAACTAATGAGTCCAGTCTCCTTCTTGGGTAAGTTTGTAGACGGAAAAATAAAAAGATATGAAGGTTGGACATTATGAGGCCAAGAACCATCAACTGAATTGGACTGGATGCTTAAGCAGAAACGCATTAAATCTCAGGGAAGGGAGCAGACCCTCAGCCTCAGATTCCAAAGTAAGCTCTTCTGCATGAAGATACAAATAATGATAAGTTATGCTGCAGCATAATACCTGGTATTGTTCCCTTCCAAAAAGCATTAAAATATAAAGGTCAGTTAAGCTTAAATGGTATTTTATTGCATACTTTAAAAAGACCTTGAACAATTAAAGCGATGAAATATACTACTTGCTATCATTTTTAAACATTCACGGAAGCATAAAAAGGCAGCACATCCCGATACTGAGGAAAAAAAAAAAAGTTAACTCCTGCTCTTCCTTTACATACTGACTTCAGGTTGTTTTTTCAGGGAGTTCCTGTAACACTCTTGCTGGCATGAATTCCTCATTAGACAGCAGTTTTCACTTGAGTGTTAGGAGGTGATACCCAGAACTTAAGCCATTCAAGAAAGACATTAACTAAGATACTATCAAAGCAATGGCTGGAACTCAAGGCTAGAGAATGGTCCTCAAGCTTGGGGATGTGACTAATATTGTCACTCGGGTCCTCATCATGGACATTATGATGCAAACGGGCAGTTTAAAGACAAATCGTCTCTTTAAAGTTCTTATGGAGAATTTAATAGGGAGCCAAGTTTGCAAGCCATGGGACTTGAGAGTTATAAATTACTGTTTAGTTCCTAAGTTCCAGGAAAAACTTCTACCCTCTAATGCTGCCCTTTAACCTTTAACCTCGTGACTCCCATTGATAGTATCACCTTACTTTTTATCATACTCAAACTTCCAAAACAATAAAATGTCAAAACAAAGAAAATCCATTTTACCCCTCCAAAGAAGCAATTCGTGACGTTTAAACCACTCTAAAAACGTTTTAGCTTCGTTAGCTTCTCTACAGTGTATAAACTATTCCGTAAATTTCAAAGGTACTGCTTTGCTACCAATTATCTAACAAATGAAGGCCTTAACCTTCTAACCAAAGTACCTAGCAACCAGTACCTTGGGAATATGGTGAGCTGATTGAATTACAGGTCTCAGGAAAAACAACTTCTTCAAAGGTCATCAGGATGGCTCATAGCCCCATTTCACAATGGCTCTAGGGAGGCCCAAAAGATTCAAGTGACTTTTACTCACACACACTCAGGCCTTCACACTGGATTTGTGGGTCTTTATTGATAAGGTAGGCCTGAAGTTATGGCTCAGCAGTAATGTGCACCAGATGCTCTTACAGAGGACCCTGGTTTGGTTCCCAGCGTGTATATGGTAACTCA
The DNA here is from genome assembly GCF_949786415.1 of Peromyscus eremicus. Taxonomy (NCBI): domain Eukaryota; kingdom Metazoa; phylum Chordata; class Mammalia; order Rodentia; family Cricetidae; genus Peromyscus; species Peromyscus eremicus. The sequence continues at coordinate 69,605,385 of NC_081428.1, forward strand.
CAGCTCTTTGTAACCAGCTCTGGGGTATCTGACGCCTTCCTCTGGTCTCCATGAGCACCAAGCATACATGTGTACACATCATACATGCAGATGAAACACTCAGACACGTAAACAGAAAGAAATCTGAAGAAGAGGACGCCGACGCCGCTGGCGGCGGTACTGTTACCTCAGCAGCCCTGTTTTGCCACTCTCTAGCAAAAGGCACCGAGGCCCCGTAACTGCTGGACAGAGGTCTTAGAATCAAAGAAAAGTTTCAGACACCAGTAAGGGACAGAGCCACTTGATTATAGTGTGTTTAAGCAAGTAATTTACTGTGACTAAGATCCCATTTCCCCATCAACAAAGGAAGAAAAATCTGACACCAACAGAAGAACTCAGGTGGCACACTTGAGGAGTACGGCCCCCACTTTGTCTCTTCTTCACACCAGATGGAAGGAGGGGGTTCGTTGACACTGTTGGTTTCCGGGGCTCCCAGGCTTTCACCCACTTCCAGAGACAAGCAAGACCTGAGTAGCAAATGCTGGAAGCGGAAAGCATATTTATGATCCCAAGTGCTATTGACACTATTAAATTAATTGAGAGGTGGAAAGTCAGCAAAGGGTACAGAGTACAAGAGATGGAACACAGTGGTACCAAATCTGTGAGAGGAAGGAATTCCCTGTCATTAAATTTCAATCAGGGAGTTTAGGATACGAGAAAGGGCAGAGGATGCTAATCACAAACAGATTAGTGAATAAATTGCAGGCTGTCTGCTTCCTACCAGCTTCTGAGAAATACTGAGCAGGATGGGTCATCATTCCTACTGAGAGGGCAGAAAAAAATGAATGAGACACCGAGATACACCTGTCTGCTCCCAAAGCCCTTAGCTACCCCAGATCTAATGTTACTAAAATAAACAGCGAAGGAAATTATCTTGTTCAATAACCACATTTTATAGATCAGTGAATAAATAGGGGGAAAAAAATGTCCACAAAGATAAAACAATTAAGACACAAACAGAATGTCCCAGGAATAGCCTAAGCAGGTACTCTTGAAGTTACTCAGGGGACTAACACAAAAGGATGACAAGTTCAAGGCCAGCCTGAGCACCTTAGCTATCTAAGGAATAAAACAGGAAAAGACACAAAATCATTTCATTTTCCTAACCAATTAAAAAAAAAAAAAAAGATGCTGTGGTTATTTTTCTTGTGCTCTAACAAAGGACTGGCAAAAACAAGTTCAGGAAGGAGTTGTTCTGGCTTAGTTTGAGGCTGCTGTCCATCATGGAAAAGAGGGTATGCCAGCAATTAGCAGCTCTAGCCATGGCCCTAGGAGGGTGAGGCTGTGGTCACATGGCAGCCATCCATGGTCAGGAAGCAGAGAGAGATGGAGGCTAGCACCCAGCTCACTTGCCTTTCGGTCATTCTGGACCCTACACCATGAGGCGGTGCCACCTACGTTCAGAGAGGTCTTCCCTCCTCTGCTAAACAGCTCCGAAAACGCCCTCTCAGACACGTCCACAGGGGTCTTTCCCATGGCAGTCTAAGATAGGTCAGGGAAGACTGACGATCACAGATGTCATGGCTGAGGGTCTAAGATCAGTCAGGGAAGACTGACGATCACAGATGTCATGGCTGAGGAACAGGAAAGGCAATACAGCATATCGGCCAGTATGTGACTTGTACAAAAGCCAGGCAGCTCTGAATGCAGAATAATCCTTAGCAGTGGCAGAACCATGGCTCTCACTACCCTTGTTAGTATTTATTTAAGGGGGGGGGGGGCATGGGGGGCGTGTGAAGAGGTCACAAGACAACTTCAGACATCGGATCTCTCCTTCCATCACGTAGGACCCAGGGATCCAACTCCAGTCATGAGAAACTAAATGTACAGATAGGGACAGAGATGAGAGCTCAGGAAGAAGTAGCTCACAGTCTGTTCTCATCGATTTGTTCCGTGATGTGCTGAAACTCACGAAGAGATGAAAGATTGCGTTTCTGGAGCGCTACTCGGAGGGAGTTTCTGTGAGGCTGTGTCAACTGTCACCATGGCATTTCTTATTAGGAAGTCTCCTACTGTCATTTTTTTTTTGTTATTTTAATTACAGTTTGATCAGAGAAGAGCTATTTTGAATCTATGGGACTTTCCTAACCAGATTGCTTTGGCATTTTAAAGTCACTCAAATTCAGGGCCTACACAATATGGCAAGTATCTTTTCCCCCTTCTCTCCTTTCTACTCAGATTCCAAACAAAGGAACCATCTGTTCCCTCTGAAAACATCAGCCCTTGTTTTCATTTTTCCATTAATAATAGTGCCTCAAACTTATATAATATCTTCCTCCAACTTGCTTATTAAAGCATTTTGTAGACATTGCCACATTCATCTTCAACGTTATAGTCTACACACGGGAGGAAGGGAAATGCTTGCCAATTTTCAGCTTGATACATAATTGTTGGATAGTCAATGAATTTAACAACAGTGTGAGAGACTGCATGGTAGCATCAGGAGGGCCCTTCGCTGATCACCGAGGCCAGTTCTGCCTCTTGCATGTGTCAAGGGAGACTGAAAAAGGAGAACCGAGTCCATGTCCTATTTGTGCACTGGGCTCTCTGCTCCTGACAGTAGGCAGAGGGGGTAAGAGGCGCATCTTACACACTTCGATGTCTCCAGAAGCTGGTGTCGAAAGTGCTCATTTAAATACTTGTTGAATGAGTGATCGTGTCTGTAAATAGTCTGGACAGGGCAGGTGTTGCAAAGTCGGGCTAAGACCTCAGCTCTTCTGTCCCCCTATGCAGTGTGTGAGCGTTTGTTTATCGACCTAAATTCAAAAAGAACCAAAGAGAGAAGAGGTGAGGAGAAGATATATCCTTATAAATAGGAAATTCATTGGGCAAATGCAATAGCTTATCCACTGGCCATGTTAAAACTAAACCCACATGAAGTCAAACATGAATGAAGGCAGACTCTCCAGATGCTGTGCATTCTTTGCATGGTCCCTATACTGGGGAATTTGACGGAGTTATTCATAAAAACATTATAGTATTGGAAAAACAAAACAGAACAAAAACAAACAAAAAACTATCCAAATGCTAAAGGACAATATGCCTCTATAGCACATATCAGCCCAATAAGGACAGTCCTCTGTCCTCTGATTTAACTTCATCAGTCCCTGTAACTCCAGAGGGCACTCAGCATTAAGTCATGAAATCTAGCAGTCCAGAGTATTCCAAGGAGCAGAGAGGCCACTGGAATAAAGATCTTTCTTTCCATGTGCCTGAAGTCAGCAGTTCATCTGGCCTCTTTTTCTTATTTCCAGAATACCTTATTCCCTGCTGCAAATCCTTATTACTGTACAGGCAATTAATGGTTCCTAGAAAAGCAACCCAAATCTGAAATTCTACCATCCAAATTGCTTAGGAGTTCCAACACAGTCAATAATTATCCAAAGATCCTTCAAAACAGGCTATCCTCTGGATGAGAAAAAGTGGGGGTCTAGGTCTAGAGAACAGAGGAGCTTTTCCTTTCCATGGCTGGGGATCCAGCTCAGGGCCTCATGCATACTAAGAAAATACTGCCACTGGGCAACAGCCTGAAGCCCAAGATCACTTTCTTTACAGTAGATGGGAGGGGAAGTGGAGTGGGGAGGGCAGGAGACAGACACAGAATGAAAGAGAGAGAGAGAGAGAGAGAGAGAGAGAGAGAGAGAGAGAGACAGACAGACAGACAGACAGAGAGACAGAGAGACAGAGAGACAGAGAGAGAGAACCAACTATGTTACAATGTGATCTCACATAGGGTAGATCATTAAAAGTGAGGCAAAAATAAATTATTTTCCAAATATAAACAAACTAACACAAGTGAAATGTCAGCTCTGATCTCCTCGCCTGACAAAGGAGAAGTTCATGGAGACAGAGCAAACCATGGAAGTTACCTAGGTCGCTCAGGCATCACATGTTTCACATACACAAGCAACTGTCAACAGCGAACACCAAGGAGGAGTACCTAGATCCTGTCCCGCAGAGGGGTCAGCTGGAGATCGACACAGTAGGCACTTGGGGCTGCCCAGCAGTCGTGGCCTGCACAGATGGAGAGGTCGCAGCAGGCCCAGCTCAGGTTGGACACAGTCCTTTCCATACCTAGGATGTGCTTACTTAAGGCAGCAAGATTCCCAGGACCCTTTGGGGTTCTAGCAGAAAGTGCATGGAATGTTTACCCTTTCTTATACTTTCCAGATAAACTGTCCTTTCATTCACTTGGGCATTCTTGCCAATAAACCACTTCAATAATCATCATCATCATCATCATCATCACTTTGGACTTGGCATACAAACCTCATAATTTAACATCCTAATGAAATATTTCATGTTTAAAAGTAAAGGGTCCCATATTTAACACATAAAAGCCCCACTAAACAGAACTGATTTTCATCTCTGAGCCTCTTTCGGGGGTTTAACTCAACATTGCTGCTGAAAAGGCCATGGTCCCAAGTATTTATGCAATCGCTGATTGTGTGCCTAGTCTGCAAGGACCAGGGGGCCTGCCTAATACAGGATTCTCACAGTCCAGGCCAGGCTCCTGCTTCAAAACATTCATCTGGTAACGGAAACTCCCTGAGAAGGTAGATGCTTCCTCTCACATGCACACCCCACTAGCTAACTAATCAATATGATCCGATGGTTAAAAACATCCTTTTTTCCAAATGAAAATTCCTAACAAAAGATGCTGCTGTCCTAAATATGGTAAGTAATCAGTCGGCACTGGGTGGTGTTGGGCAAGAGGTTCGGCCACTGTGGGCATCAATCAGTATCTCTTTTTGCAAAATAAATGGTCAACTCAAGTAAGCACTAGACTTCATTCTGGCTCAGAAACTCAGTACCTAAAATGAAGTTCCTAACTCTGGATAGTTTAACATCTCCTGCATGGTAGATTCCACCCACTCTCATGCCCCCACCCCCTGAAACACACACACACACACACACACACACACACACACACATACACACATACACAAAACCATCACTCTTACCCAATAATCAACCTTTGTGTGGCAAGCTGCAAACAATTCTCACTCCTTCCCCTTCACTACTTCTTTGTTAAAATTCAATACAAAATAGGTTTTTAAATAACGGGAAAAGGAGACACACAGATACCATTTAACACAAGCCCCACCTTAGGATGATACCTCTGCAGGGTGAGCTGATCTTCATCACTCCAGTCCACAGAAGCAACCATGCGTTGTCTCCTCAAACCTGACCCTGTGGTCCCTAAACTTACAGACATCCATGGAACAAAATCAATACCAAAGTATCTACCAATTGTACTGGTGTACCCCACCAGAGAGCTTTTGAAATTCCTTAAGAAATACAAGCAGATACCTCATTGGCTCTAGCTCCTGGGGTTTACCTGGCACCTCCCCTACCAACAAAAAGTAACTTTTTGCATGATGTTGTGAGATCTGTAATAACAATGCATCAATGGGAAGGAACAAATACTTCTCATTTGTGTTTGTTTGTTTATTTCCAGGCTAAGGAAGTTTCCGCATCACCCACCAATGGCCTTGGGAGACTCTATAATGTCTTTTCAGGATAACAGGCCCCAAGTTCAGTAACTAAAACCGTGGAAGTCAAAACCACACAATAAAAATACAGAGCCTACATGGCAAGAAGATTATTTGGGAAAATAAAATAACAGCAAACTCCTATTTAAAACTTTTTAAAGGAATTAAAAAATAATAATGGCTAAGAAGAGGTGATAGAAAACAAAAGTAAAATTGAGCCCAGAAAAGACTCATTTGCCTGAGATCCCCTTCAGCCATACAATTGAAACTGACAGGAGAGAAAATAATATTCACGTTTCTATTTGCTACCCCCAACTGACATGGTTGGCCGTTTGTTTTGTTTTAAATAAAATGGGGAAGCAACAAATATATTAAATCCATCTGCAAAAAAACCCACATTTGCATGTGGAAAACAAATCAGTGGGTGCCTGAATGGGTGATTAGGCATGCAATTGCCCATCTGCACGGGCCGCGCACCCTTGCAGGTGTGTGCTGCACAGGAGCAGAACATCTGAACCGAGAGTCCACCACCATGGAGGGCTACAGGTGGGGGCAAACCAAAACTCTCAGGCTCTAGACTTGAGCCACCGAGAGCCACAATCCCATTTCGGCAAATCTTTTGGTTACATCTCTGTGGATCCTTTAAATGATCGGAGTAATCTCCCCTTCCCCCAGAGTACCCCCGAAGTGTGCCTGATGGCCTCTGTTGTCACTCTTGTTATTAGATTGTGTGACCCACTCCTTCGGTCTTCGCTCCAGCTGGCTGCGCCAGCCTATCCTTTCACGTACTGCGCCTACTTCTGGCCCAGGGCCTTTGAAGCACTTTCACTCATTATGAAACACTTTCTTCTGTCCCCATTCTGGTAGCACTGGTGTTCTGCTTCACTTCCTTCATAGTCCTGTTCACACGAGCTCCTATCATCTAGAATAGGGTCTAGCACATAGTAGGCATGGACCAAAAAAGTGTTAAATTAGTAAGTCACCGTTATTATGATTTGCTATGTCGGGCACCATGGGACCTCCCACGAAATTAAAAGTGGAATTCAGTAAGTTTCAACCCAGTGGAGAAGGGAAGATTGGAGATGTGTTAATGCAACACAGCAAAGCATCACGAGTGCTCTGCTGGACAAAAAGACAAAGCACTGAGGCAACACAGTAGCAAATCACTGAGTGGGAAGGGTGGAAGAAGGGCCAAAAGAACATGATTCTCTGGAACTTTCTTGAAAAGAAGAAAAAAAAAAAACTTCCACCCACAAAAATACATTCAGTTCAGAGAAGTTCTATGGTGTCCTCAGTTAGCTCCTAGTGTTCCTTATCAATAGCACTGTATGTGATAAGACCTCCTTATCAATAGCACTACGTGTGACAAGACTGCTTGAGCTATATCAGTATTTCCGGGTGCCAAAGTCTGCAGAGAGGAGAAGAAGAATCGCTGTCTTAAGGCTTTCATCCCAAAAGGGAATTTGAAATGCACATAAAATTTGTCTTCAGAAAGTTCTAGATTAAGACAGGGGAAGTTTTCAAAAAATGCTAAGGGTGGGTCTGGAGAGATGGCTCAGTGGCTAAGAGCACTGGCTGCTCTTCTAGGCTCAAATCCCAGTGCCCACATGGCAGCTCACAATCATCTGTAACTCCAGGTCCAGGTGTTCTGATGTCATCTTCTGGGCTCCAAGGGTACCAGGCACACAGGTGGTAAACAGACATACATGTAGCCAAAACACTCATACATATAAAATAAAAATAATCTGTAAACACTCTCACTTGTTCATGGCCCTATAAAACACCAGTGTCGGTCCCTACGTAAATGCCCATAATGATGGAGCACTCTGACTTCCCACCCTGCCTCCCAAAAAGTCCTAACTGTGGCTTGTCCTCCATATTGAAAAGGTCGCCTCACTCTGTCTTTCTGTTGCTCCATCCACACTCCCAGAGCTCCTGCTGAGGTCAAAGTGAGCTTGGTTCCTTCCATGGTAGAGTCCCACAAGAGTCCACTACCCGCTCTGCTCGCTCCACAATGATCCCTTCCCATTCTTTCTTCACTTTCCAGTCTTTTTTCCACATACCTCATCAGAGCAAAAGGAAATCACTGACAGTGAGCAGGAAGAGTGGGAGATGGTCACGGTAATGGCCTCCTCCATCTCCTCCATGCCACTCCCACAATTCCATGGCATGACTTCTGAACTGACCTAGCATATAGACAGTTTGGGCTCCTTGCTGAGAGCTAAGCATTGTGCCTGGGAGAGGAAGTTGGAGACACAAGATCTAATGGAGTCAAGGAGCAAGGTCAATCCAAGACAGACTGCCGGCATCAGTTACTTTTATGACCTGGACCTTCAACTGCCATCTTTGGCATAAATTAGAACATTGTCGGAGTACTAACTGCTTGGATGCAAACAAGACAGACAAAGCCAACTCCCAGCCCTACTTCAAGGCAGAGACACAGAACATCGGAAGTCTTGGAACACGCTCCTGTAAAGTGAGGAGATTCTACTCCTTGTCCAGCTTCTCAATTCTTCCAAGCAACATAGACAGACAAACGTGGTATTAGAGTATGGAGCTTTTTAACCTTCTCCATAACTGAGAATTGAGTTAAGTGCCACAATTTGCTGTGTGGTCTTGGAAAAGACACGTAAAAGTCAACAAACCAGAGACTCCCAGAAAGCAAGACAAAGAGAGGACTTTAGTTTTGTTTGTTTACTTCCTGTCTGGCGGCAAGTGTGGAAAGGCTAGCAGACAACTTCCGGTGATGTTCTTCCTCACCATCATCCGCCTTGTATTTTCACACTGGGTCTCTCAACAGCCCAGGGCTCACCAAGCAGGCCAGGCTCCCTACCTCCCCAGCACAGGCATTACAGATGGATGCCACCGCACCAGTTTTTGTTTTATCTTTAAACATGGGTTCTACAAATCAAACTCAGGTCCTCGGGCTCGCACATCAAGTATTTCACTGACTGAGTCCTCCCCATATGCCCAAGAAAAGCTTCAAACTGTCTAGTGCCCACAGCCAAGCAGCTTCCTGTATGTCTTCGCCCTCACTTCTCTGCCATAACCACAGCAGATTCACTGAATGGCCTCAGCTAGACAGCATGCAGTCCTGGAATCCTTTCCACCACAACCCCTCCAAGATACCCTGCCAATATACCAATGGCCCACGGAAAATGAAATGCAAACAACCCATTCCTCAGATCAGGAAAGATGAGGCCCAGGGGCAGGCCACAACCTGGATAAATTTCAGGACCAAGAGCCAAGCTAGAAGAAGAAAGCCCACTTCATCCTCCACTGAGTCTGATAATCCGTGGCTATTCTCGGCTACTGCGTTAAGTGATGAGAGCCCCACATCAAAGGTTTCTAACAAGGGGCAAAAGGTTCTGCAAGGCCAGAAGTCAGAGATGCCCATTGGCCTGTAGTCCACACAGGTGTTATGCGCAGAGCCACCGTGGAACAGCTATGGCTAGCAAACGTCACGTGGAGAGCAGGGCGTGCTGGCGTGGGAAAGCCGAGGAGGGATGCTGCAGGGAGATGCACAGTGGCAGGGGCAGCCGAAGCCACAGAGGACAGCAGTGGGCAGGAAGCGGGGACCACGGAAGACAAGGACAGAAGAATAAACCAGGCTCTGGGCAGGTTCACATGCTCCCGGTGAAGTGAACTTAATCGTATAGAAACTCAGAATGGGAAGGAAAGCTAAGAAAGGAGTGTCTGGGAACATCAGAGCCTATCTCCATCCTCAATATAAACTGTATTACAGGAATATTTTCTTTGTGTAAGAGCCTATTCTGTTTTCATGTCACTCTTAGATTACATCATAGAGTGGCTACAGCCGTCTCATACCTTATTATACATAAATCACTAGCTTAAATCAGAGAATGAGCCAGGCCCACTGATTTAAAAGGAAAATATTAGATCATTTTTAATAACCGATATAATTCAAGTCAGTTGCCACTGAGGCGGTGAGGTAATTCTATGCTAAACAGGTCCAAGGAGGAACCAAGGAGGGTCAGTGCTGGGCGGGTCGAGAGACAACAGCATTTAGAGACGCGGAGGTGGGTACAAGCACTTGCACGAGGGTCATTCTTGTATCAGGAAAAACACCACTTAAACACTACTGGTGCCCCCAAAGCCTCCCTCACCAAACAGTTTATGGACATTTTCCTCAGAACCACTATTTCCCAATTCCAGAAAAGGTAAGCATCATGCGGTGTTTGAATTTATAATACCCCAGAAGTCACTGGGGTAAATGAGCAACAGCGAGGCTTTTGGATATTCAGCAAAAACGTGAGATCTGTGGTGACTGATGTGCAACATAGAGGCGTTCCCCCAGCCACCAGGGCACCACAAAGTGAAAGCATCCAGACAGCAGTGCAACAGAGAAAAGGACTAAGAGTGATTTCCGCAAAGAATCACACACGCCTGAGAGAAAAAAAGAAAACTAGGGCTGGAGAGGTGGCTCAGCAGTTAAAAGCACTGGATGCTCTCACAGAGGACCTGGGTTCGGTTCCCAGCACTTAGAGCAGCTCACAACTGCCTTTAACTACAGTTCCAGGAAATCTGGTGCCCTCTTCTGGCCTCTGCAGGCACTGCACACATGTGGTGCACAAATACGCATGCAGAAAAACACTCATGTAAGATAAAAATAAATAAATCTTAAAAAGAAGAAGAGATAAAACTAATGCTTCATCAACTACATAGAAAGTAGCACACTCAACAGGCATTGAATGATTCACAACACTCTTTGGAGCACAGAGATCTGTGAGGCCGGCACCTTACATCCCATGATCAGATGGGAAAGCAGATTTAAAACTAATATGCTTAATTAAGATTCTGCATCTAAACTGAGCCTTACTGTGTTGCCTTCACCCACAGAACTCTATGTCTTAACTATGTGCTTTCAATACAAATGAAATCATGTGTATGAAACACTTTGAATGCATTGAGAGTGTACTAAAAAGGGTGAGTTGAAAGACACCATCAAGCAGAGAGTAGCGGCTTTCTGGCCAGTAGCATTTTTAATGACCACAGCTATGTTTTCCTCTGCCTTGGGCTCCAGGGCTACTAATAACCTTGACCCTGATTTTAAATCTCTCATTTCCATTAACTTTGAGAGAAGCGATTGAGATGAACGCCATGGGAACCTGACACCATCTATAAGATGACCTGCTGAGCCTGTTTTTATGAAAAGACTATTTGGGTCGGGAAAAGAGACGGATGCCCTGGAAAGAGACTCTCTGCCAGACAGAAGGTATTGGCTGAGGTTTCCTGTCTGATCCCGTCATCCTCCCAGCACCGATGTGCATCAGCTCTCTGTTCCTAATGCAAATGTTATTCATAACTACAGAGACACACTGTCTGAGCCAAGAAATACTGATGTATTCAACTTCTCAGGACACAGAATGACCCAACAGAGGCAGCACATCCCTGAAATATAATGAAAGGGACAAGATGGAGGCTCAACAGGCCAATTTTAACCTACTTGCATCTAATCCAGTTCTGGAAAAAAAGAAAGGTTAGAAAAAGAAATGAAAACATGCCTAAAGGTTACATGGACTCATTACAAAGAGCCAAGGTGGCGGCCAGGTGGAAAAAAATATTGAGAGGAATGTCATGAATTCTCCCTGCACTACACACGGAGGCAGGCCTGTCCCCTCCCCAGCTCTTGGTGTCTCACCTACACAGCCAAGGGCTCAAGCAAGAATTCCAGTCATTTCCACCAAAGCAGCTCTGACTGCTGATGGAAAGCCAAAAATGCAGAGGTGGGAAAGGACAGCATTAGCTGAGAGACTGTGAGTCTCCTCCGAAAACTCGGGCAAATTTTACATTCCATGCTGTTGTGGATTAATGTTTTCATTTCGAATTTCTAATGGAATTTTCCTCCAAAAAGTTTCCAAGGCAAACTGATCTACAAAGATGCTGCTGAGTTTATTCGGTAGCTTCTGGTAACCCCGGCCTCTCATCTCAGCATATCCTAGGTAGCCTGGAAATCTATAACCAGTACGCCCTCAGCCAGTCCTATATAACCCACATCCTGGGAGTCATGTCATCCCCATCCCGTTCCCCACGTGAAACACATCTAACACAGAGAATAGTGTATCATTTCCAGTGCTGGGAATTAAAAAAATAAATTTAATTTAAGAAAAAAAAAAAAAACATGGCTTACAACATGGAAAACCTTTGACACTCAGAGAAGCCAACTGCCTTGGAGCTTGCCCCGAGACAGATCTGCACAGCAAGAGTGGAAGCCCTCAGACCAACAACCTGAGGGGAGCTAGTTACACCCTGCTGCAGCCATGTGACTGGGTTTTGTAGAGAAGAACCTTCAGGAGAGAGCACAGGGATGGGAAAACTCACCTACAACCTCATGAGAAGTCCTGAGAGACCCATCTAAACTGCTTAATCTCTGACCTGTAAAAACTTTCTATGAATAGATGTTTCTTTTTTCTGTTTGTTTTTTGTTTTTTGTTTTGTTTTGTTTTTTTCCATCACAGGGTTTCTCTGTGTAGCCCTAGCTGTCCTGAAACACACTCTGTAGACCAGGTTGATATCGAACTCAAGAGATCTGCCTGCCTCTGCCCTCCTGAGTGCTAGGATTAAAGGTGTGTACCACCACCATACAGCTAGAAATGATGTTTCTTGTTGTAGCTGATAATTTGGGGGAATGTCACACAGAAACAGTAACTGATAATACTGCATTAGAGTTTGAAATGTTCAAATTCTAGAATATTTTAATGATCCTCTCCACTAAATCTTCTATTTTTCATTAAAGCTAGGAAGATTTAGAATCAGACCACCAAAGATTCAGTAACAGAAACTCTTAAAAGAAACCCTTATGCTCAAGAACACAGAAATGCTTTCTAGCTTTGAGACACAGACCCAAGCATACCATGGTCACACACACATAACTGTAAATATGACACCAGCGTATAAAAAGTCAGTACAGCACTTTCTGATGTAACTTAGGGTTAGAGGTGAGCTGGAGACAGAAGCACACATGAAATTGTGACCTGCTCAGTCAATTTTTGATGTTATCCACTTCCATTCTAAGATACTAACTGGCCTCTGTTGCCAAAATGTGGTCACAGTCTCCCCATACCATCCACCTGGGCTTCTCTTAGAGAAAAATATTCCCCCTGAAAACTTTCCCTCTGACCCCAATTCTCTCCACTCTCCATGCCCTTTGTCTAGGCTCCAGGAAGATCTAAGGCTGTGATTTACTTACCTCGATGTGCCAATATCATAAGGCTTGAAACACATTTTGTGACAAATAAAAATACTGTTAGCAATCATCTTCCCATTGTATATGATCATCTTCTCTATGCATCTCTTCTCATTGTGTGTGACTGTCTTCTCTATACATCTCTTCCCATTGTGTGTGATCATCTTCTCTATGCATCTCTTCCCATTGTGTGTGACTGTCTTCTCTATGCATCTCTTCCCATTGGGTGTGACTGTCTTCCCTATGCATTTCTTCCCACTGTGTATAACCGTCTCCTCTATACATCTCTTCCCACGGTGTGTGACTGTCTTCTCTATGAATCTCTTCCCATTGTGTGTGACTCTTCTCTATGCATCTCTTCCCATTGGGTGTGATCATCTTCTCTATGCATCTCTTCCCATTGTTCCTCTATACATCTCTTCCCATTGTGTATGACCGTCTTCTCTATACATCTCTTCCCATTGTGTGTGACCCTTCTCTATGCATCTCTTCCCATTGGGTGTGACTCTTCTCTATGCATCTCTTCCCATGGTGTGTGACTCTTCTCTATGCATCTCTCTCCATTGTGTGTGACTGTCTTCTCTATGCATCTCTTCCCATTGTGTGTGACTGTCTTCTCTATACATCTTTTCCCATTGTGTGTAACCATCTCCTCTATACATCTCTTCCCATTGTGTATGACCGTCTTCTCTATACATCTCTTCCCATTGTGTGTGACCGTCTTCTCTATACATCTTTTCCCATTGTGTGTGACTGTCTTCTCTATACATCTCTTCCCATTGTGTGTGACGCTTCTCTATACATCTCTTCCCATTGTGTGCAACCGTCTTCTCTATACATCTCTTCCCACCATGTGTGACTCTTCTCTATGCATCTCTTCCCATGGTGTTATCATCTTCTCTATGCATCTCTTTCCATTGTGTGTAACCGTCTCCTCTATACATCTCTTCCCATTGGGTGTGATTGTCTTCTCTATGCATCTCTTCCCATGGTGTGTGACTGTCTTCTCTATGCATCTCTCTCCATTGTGTGTGACTCTTCTCTATGCATCTCTCTCCATTGTGTGTGACTCTTCTCTATGCATCTCTTCCCATTGGGTGTGATCATCTTCTCTATGCATCTCTTCCCATTGTGTGTGAGTCTCTTCCCTATGCATCTTTCCTCAAAGTTTCAAGCTTCTTGAGATCAGGCAGTGTGCCTAACTTGCCATAATACCCTGAGGAGTCTAAGACTGGGCTGCACATGTAGTTCAGTGTCAGACAGCTTGCTTTTCACATATAAAGCCATGGGTTCAATCTCTAGGACTCTCCTAGGGGAAGGAAAAGAAAACTCGGGAGTTGCTACCTTTCTGACAAATACCAGACTCAGGGAAGACAACAACTACAGACACTATAACCAGAAGTGGTTGTACAGCAACAGGACAAGGGATCTTCCACTCATCTGTGCAGGATTCAGACACCTTCAACCACACAGTAACTCAATGAGAAAGAACTCTTAGAAACAACCCTGATTTCCTCAGTCCATGGCAAGCAAAAGAAAGAGGCATCCCTACCCCACCAGAAGCCAAGAAACAATACTGTGAACTAGGGAAAGTCTGAAGAGCTGTCTCTATCTTCTCTTTAATAGACAGTTATCCTGTCTCCTATAAAAGATGGCTGCGTTACATCAAGTCCCACAGACTCTGGGAGACTGTGTGGGCCTCGGTTCACACTCAGTAAGTCCCCTTGTAATTTGTGAAACAAGGAAATAAAAATGAAACCTGGCTTAGCAGATGGCGACAAATGCTCAGAAGCCACCTGGCCAAGTAGCTGCAGGGAGCCAAGACATAAACCTCTAACAGAAATGACCAATGTTTTGCTTCCGGCAGACACTAATACCTGGTAGTTCTTAAGACCAAAACGGAAATATTAAAACTCAAAGTCCTTGGCTACAACAATTGTACACTGATATCCAAAGAGGGAAATAATTTCCTTCCTGACTCCCACTGGGCCAGGCATGCTTGGGGCAGAAGGTGTGATTATGTGAACAAACAAAGCAAGAATCCCACAGGCTAGACTACAGCTTCTCTTGGTCTCTCAAGTACTCAATTTCCTAGGTCTCTGGGTCTACCTCCTGGCACCTCTTCCTGATTTAGGCTTCAACTTTAATGATTAAAAAAGCTCCAAATTAGCCGGGCGGTGGTGGCGCACGCCTTTAATCCCAGCACTTGGGAGGCAGAGCCAGGCGGATCTCTGTGTGTTCAAGGCCAGCCTGGGCTACCAAGTGAGTGCCAGGAGAGGCGCAAAGCTACACAGAGAAACCCTGTCTCGAAAAACCAAAAAAAAAAACCAAAAAAAAAAACCAAAAAAAAAAAAAAAAAAAAGCTCCAAATCCAGTTTCTTTCCAAGACTCAGAACAAGTTACTGCTCATCTAGTCTTGGCAAGGAGAGGGGCCTGGGTGTGGAGAAGGGTGAATGCCAAGCATAAGAACTATGTCCTAGGCACCATGCTAGACTCAACCTTTACAGTATCTTACTTCCATTTTAATTCATTGGGAATCTTGAAGGAGAAACCAATTACAATAACCTATAAAGGGACCACACTTGATAAATTACTACCAACAGACTTGCACAAAACAAATGCAAGAGGCCGGTAAGACAATTAATGTGACCTCAAGTTCTGGGATTTGGAAAATGAAGGCAAAGAGAGGCTAACATTCGGCAAGCTTTCTGTTAGCTCATCCTGCCATACTCTACCTTTGCATGCACTCACAGTAAGTGTCTGAAGCCACACCATTCTCAAAAACCTGTTTCTGTACAGTCACTTGTTTAACCCTTATCAAATCATGCTGTCCAGCCCTATCTGTAATACAACAACCTCAAGAGATTCAGTCAGTACCTGGTAGAGCAGCCTTGGGGAAAGGGACACTCACAACCTTCAGATTTATTCTTCTATCCCCCCAAAATGTGTCATGTGCCTTTTAGGCACCAGACATCCCACCATACTATGGGACACAGGCAGACACTGTCCTTCTTCTGACTAGGTATTATATTTTTTATTTTTTAAAAAAGCAATTTATTTTTATTTTATGTGCACGGGTGTTTTGACTGCATGGATGTCTGTGTGAGGGTGTCAGATCTTGGAGTTACAGACAGTTGTGAGCTGTCATGTGGGTGCTGGGAATTGAACTGGAGTCCTCGGGAAGAGCAGTCAGTACTCTTAACCACTTAGCCACCGCTCCAGTCCCGTGGGTATTATATTCTTGCAGGCCAAGATTGCATATGACCCAGCATTCTGCCTTTTCCAACCTCACTCTTGTAAGCAGCGCTCGATGGCACAGCCTGTTGGTCTCTCGGTATCTTTGTAGAGTTGCTGGCTCACATTCCTCCTGGAAGACGACTCCAGCACTGAAGCATGACACTCTAATGAGGGCTGAGAGGAAGGCTTCTCGTCCTTTCTCCCCAATAGTATAAACGCTCTGAGGAGCCACTTCATCTGTGCCCTGTGGCTGCCATGAGGTTTGAGTGTTAGTCTCTGGTGTGGATATTCCAAGTAGCACAGTCCCATCCTTTGGGCCTCAGTGACAGGCTCATGTCTGGGTAGTAACTAAAGCCTTTGTGAATGTGGCAACAAGGCTCTCTCTCCTCCAATCAAGGAAGCAGATGTCTGAAGGATATAGTTACCTTTCCTAGAATTTGACAATTAACCTAAAATTTTTCTTTCAGGATAAAGATAACTTCGCCCATACCCAGCAGAAAGCAATTTTAAGAATACGACGCCCACATTCCCAAAGAGGTGGTGTGGGGAAGGTGGTTTTTTGGTCTTTTTAATGGGTTTTGGGTCTGGGATAATTTTCATTGTTTAGGGGGGTTGGTTACAAGTTGTTGTCAAGGGTTAGGAAAAAGGCTAAGCAAAGGAGATTAGATTTAAGGTTCTTGTTTAAAAAAAAGAGAAAGAAAAAAAAGAAAAGAAGAAAAAGACAATTACCAGTTTTAAATACTTTACATTGGATTGGATTGTTTTATATTGTACACAAATTATATATATTGAAATTGATATTGTTAGAAAATGTTATATGTATATTTCTAATTGTACTTATACCATTCATTTAACAATGCAATTTTCTGATCCTTGAATGTTATTATTACCAACTACTAGGATATAAAGAAATGAAAGTTAGTAGTTAGACAATACAATAGAACTTGTAGTCATATTAGATATGTTTTAAAAATTGAGCAGATATATTTTAGACAGGTCATCTTCAAACCCTTCAGAGATCTACAGAATATGGCATTTAAAATGTTTTAATAACTTAAAAAATTTTTCTTTTTTGTTATGACTATGAGACATGTCGGCTCCTGGCAGTACCAATCTACTTCAGAGAAAATATGGGCATTGAAGAAACTGCATATGGAGTTAACTTTCATTGTGGCAAAAGTTAGCCACTGGACAACAAAGTATCCTCAAATCAACTGCTGACAAACAGAACACAAAACAAAGGACTACCTATTCTTGCCAAAACAAGTGTGGTTATGGCTTTATCAAAAGGCATCTTCTGAGGCCAGGACAATATGGCACCATCTCTGAAGTGGCCTTCGCAATTCGGAAAAGGTACAGTGCCCTTTTCTTCGACGGCAGCTGAACAGGCAGTGGGCCGATGGCTTCTGATGTGCAATGGAACAGCAGCTGGAACAGTTATTCTTGAAGAGTAACTAAGCTCACGCCTCTCAATAGTAGACTGGCATTTGATAGAGGGATGTGGAGAAGAACGGGATGCTGAGATGAAGCCATATACACACAGCCAAGAAGAATGGACAGCTGAATTAAAAAACCATCAACAATTTCCAGAATTTAAAATCCTGAATCATGACATGACACTAGTGGAATTCAGGTGTTTCTGGTACATGGACTGCTCTCACCCAATGTGAGGTTGAACTGTTGACCTTGTGTACATCCTACTTCACAAATGAGTCTGTCAGATACGCTAAGCCTATAGGCTGAAGATGATGCCCCAGCACTGTGGAGAAACCTCAGGTGACTGTCCAGACAGCTGGCTGTTTCTGTCAACTCACAAATTTTTTGGAAGTTGCTTGCATGCACTTCCTGTTTTTATTTTTGTTAGCTAATATTATTTCCTTCTTGGGTCTCTGAGGGAGTTGAAGTTAGTTATAGTTAAAGTTTAGTTAGTTATAGTTGAAGATTAATTAGGATAGAAAGTGAATTAGATACATTTTGGACTTACCAAAATAGGATAGATAATGAAATTATTTTCTCTAAATTTGTCAAATACAAATGGACTAGACATTGTTTAGACATTTATTACTTGTACATATTATATATAGTTACTGTACTTTTGTATATAGTTTTTCTTTTGTTAGTTATAACCTTTTTCTTTTTTTCTTTTTATTAAAATAGAAAAGGGGAAATATGGTAGTATTTTATTTGTACTGAAATGTGATTTTAATTGTATGTTAATAAATAAAGTTGCCCAGGGGTCAGAGCTATTAGAGCCATAGCAAGAGCGTGGCGATGGTGGCGCACGCTTTTAATTCCAGCACTTGGTAGACAGAGCTAGGTAGATCTCTATGTGTTCAAGGATACAGCCAGCATTGGAGACACACGCCTTTAATCTCAATACTAACCATGGAAGACCTGGAAGTCTCTACAGACAGGCAGTGACGAGGCAGTCATGTGTTTGGGTTTACAACCAATGAGAAGGCAGAACAGAAAGACTATATAAAGACAGACACACAGGAAGTAGGTCCTTTTCGGAGAGCTCTCTTGGCTGAAGAGGATCGCTGAAGCAGGAAGGGTATGGCTCTTAGCTCTGACCTCTTGGTTTTCTTCTCTGAATTGGCTCTGTGTTTCTTATTTAATAAGATGGTTGGTTACATCTACAGATATCTTCAGCTTGGTCACTGGGCAGCTATCTCCTAACCAGAAGGCAAATACCTTGAGGATGATGAAGCCAGCAACCCAAAAGAAACAGAGCAAAGAAGACTGTAGACAATCCAAGCTGTTGCCCTGCTCAAGGTGAACCCGAAGCCACCTCCCTCTGAACCAGGTCTTCTGAGACTGCAAGGTTACCCTTCCACCTCCTTCTAAATAACCTATGCCAAGGCCACGTCAGTGCTTCAGAAGCAAGAGTCACCATCGAATCCTAACAATCTAAGGACAATAGAACCTTCCAAGCCTCTTCCAGCTGACTCATTCGGCAATCTTTTCTGCTCTGACATTACACCGTTGGAGATCATTAAATCCAAGTTCAAGGCTCCCACCATTTCATTTGAAACACTGAGAAACTCAAAAGGTGAAGCAGGTAACAAAGCCTCCCATTGATGCTGTAACCATAACCTGGGGCGGGGGAATACTCAAGTCCATGTTTGATATTTTAATAAATACTCAAAGTCAAAGCCAATGAGTACCGGTTACCCACGCTATGGAGACAACAAAATGACCAGACACAAGGATGAAGTCAGTTACACTTTCAGAGCAAGTTGGTTTTTTTCCAATCACTACAGCATTCACTGTGTTCTGAAAAACTCCACAACACTCATAGTGAGGTCTATTATTTACCTAGTTTAAGGCCAATCCTTGTAGTACATAGGGACTGATCCTCATGATGAAGACCACAGATCTAGAGTCAGTAGATGCAAGAATCCCCCAACTACTTTCCCTCCACCAGGTCACACCATACTGATGATTCTTTGTGCCATCGCCATCTTACCTATGAAACAGAGAGCCACTGCAGGACGACGCATCTGACCACCATTTTCCTTTCCAACAGACAGCAACAAAATCCACACTCAACTAGCACTGTGGCTCTAGCAGGTCACGAAAGCAAAGGCTAAGTTAGCCCTCTCTACCGCCAAAGGTTGATGGGAAAATAAAACGAGGTTGCCAAAGAGAAAGGCACATTACGCGGGAGTAAACAAGAAACACGGGATTATTCCCTGCCATCGTCACGTCAGTGTCTCAAGTTCAGTGACACTCAACCTCTTGACAAAGGGAAAAGAAGGGAGCCGCACAGCTACTGGCGGCATGGAATCGTTGTCCCGGAGACTTCCTCCAGTTTCTCTGCATGGCCCCCTGGCCAGAGGAGAAGCCTATCTTTGCTTTGCCACGTGTTTTACTGGCATTGGTATATCTAGTCTGTTGCCATGAAACCAATTCAAAAATAATAATGATGATGAACATTTTAGACTTCTCGGTTCTCAATTCTTGTTTCCAGCACCCATTATTTTTTTTAAAACTGATTAAAGTATATATAGATAGATATATATAGATATATATATATAAAATCTACATATACACTTATCTGTTAAAAAAGAAGATATTTCTGTGTAGGACTCACCAGCTGAGGGAAAACAGCTCCCCTCCACTGAGGGAATAGCAAACAATGGCAAACGCAGAACCAGCCGACAGATTCTCTCTGCTTCTGTCCTTGAGTTCCCACCTGTGGAAAACAGAGAGAGGAATGTTTCAGTCTCTCAGCTCCGACCAGCTTCAGAACTTCCTAGACCGACAATCAATATCTCTGATTAAACCCTCCTGGATGATGTCTGACTCTTCTAGACCTCCCAAACCTCCAGTGGGTACCAGCACTCTTGTTTGATAAGTTTGTCTCAAAGGAAGGGGGAAGAGAATGCTCTCACTCTTCATATCTCAGCACCCTGGAAAACCGATTCATCTGAGTTACAGAAGTACAAGACAGATCAAACAGACGCAATTAGGGAAAAAAAGAAATACGACTTAGTGGCCCTCTGAATTTCAATTTCCTTACATGTACGATGAGAACTAGTGAGCCACAGAGAGCTGCAAAATCTCAGTACTCCTTGATAAGTCCTCAATGCGGACTTACAACATTGAAAACTGCTGTGGGATGGTCTGTATGTCAAATGTGTTGCTCTGATTGGTCAATAAATAAAACACTGATTGGCCAGTAGCCAGGCAGGAAGTATAGGCGGGACCAACAGAGAAGACAATTGAGAGAACAGGAAGGCGGAGAGAGACACTGCCAGCCGCCACCATGACTAGCAGCATGTGAAGATGCCGGTAATCCACAAGTCACGTGGCAAGGTATAGATTTATAGAAATGGATTAATTTAAAATATAAGAACAGTTAGCAAGAAGCCTGCCACAGCCATACAGTTTGTAAGCAATATGTCTCTGTGTTTACTCGGTTGGGTCTGAGCAGCTGTGGGATTGGCGGGTGATAGAGATTTATCCTGACTGTGGGCCAGGCAGGAAAACTCTAGCTACAAAAAAACTATGGCTCTTTTCTTGGGATTATACGGCGTACATTCCAGGGAAGTGGACTATTATAAAACTTGTCCATGGTACAGGGAATAGAAACACACAAACCAGAAAACCTCCACCCTCATTCCCATAGTATCTTTGAGTATTTTCTAACCAATCATATAATTGCTCCATGACCCTGATATCAGTCTTCCCATCTGTGTATAAGCTTCAGAGTTAGGGGAAAAAAAAAAAAAAAAAAAAAAAACCTTCGGTGACTTCCCCAATTCTTCTACAACAAGAGAGCTGAGCACCAGGAGAGGGAAGTGGCCATCCAAGAAACCATCACTAGTGACAGGGATTCAGGGCTTCCTCCACCTCAGCTAGTTACTGCCCATCTTCAACACAGACTACCGAGGACAGGGACCTGCCTTGTGTTCTCATACACTCAAGTATACCTCAACAACAAGAAGAAATTCCGTAAGGAAAGTGGAGTTCACTCAAGATAAACCCACTTGAAGCAGTTCATTCCTGAGAGTTTGAGGTCCTGAGAATATCAGAAACCTCAAAAAGCATTTTTACCAGAGGTACAACTTCAAATTTGCTGACACACTGATTGCTACGGACAGTGCAATCTGATAGAAAAAAAAAAAAAAAAAGATACCCCCAACCCAAAACCCCATAAAATCCAAGCTCCCTTATGCAGAGCAAGAACTGGGGGAGAGAAACATGAAACAGTTTCTATGAGAGGCAAAAGGGCTTCTGACTCCCCAGAGGTCTAAGCCCCTATAAAAGACACAGTTCTGCCCCTTGGCCCTGGGGGAGTCCCATCCTCTCTCGAGCTTCCCTCTATGTGCCAGGGTAAGCGGCCTCCCTTTCCTATAGTCAACTTCTCTTTTAATAATTTTCTCCTTCTTTGCCATAAAGAGAACAAGCAGCTTTGCTAAAGAACTGCTGCGAAATGATTGAAGTTCCCATGCAAACAAACCATTAGCAGAGTTCAAATGCAATTTAAATTACCAGTTGTTAAAGTGCTCCTCAATTTCGCAGTAAGTTTCCAAGGAGAATTATATGCTATATACTATTTAATTGGTTGTTTTCTATTTTTTAACATCCTTCTATTCGCTCCACCCTTATATTTCAGAAGTGTCTATAAGAGCTTCCCTTTAAAAAAAAAATTATGCATTGTTGAGTAGATTAAATGTAAAGATTGAAAAGTATCAGAGAAACAGCTGCAGGAGTATGCGGCTCAGCAGAAACTGACGGGCTTGGAGACCTCAAGAAACATAGAATTTTAAAACCTTAGATAGAAATCAACAAAAGCACTCACACTCTTGCCAGATAAATACACCAAGGCTCTGGGAGTGAAAGGAGGGGTCAGTCTGAAACCCTCTATCAAGGGAGACCTCCCAGCTCCCAATTTCCAGCCAGTGGACATCTTTTTCACACGGGGTCTGTAGGTCCCAGAGGACGGTGAGAAATACTAATGAATTTGATTTGCCACTTACATGCTTGAAAAATAAATATGGAGCCCTCTTCACACAGTCTCCTGGCTTCCCAAGTGGAAATGGCAAAAGTCTCCCAAGACAGAGGGAGAGAAGTAAAAACTGAAGAACGAGTTCGAAGAAGCCGGGAGAAAGCGCATTCTCGGCAGCAAAAGCCAAGAAACTCAACTCGACTCCTCACAGTCTAAGGGACTTCGCGACTGCAGATTGCCATTGCTTTATCTGGCCCTAAACCAGAAGCTGCCATGGGGAAAGAGGACAGAGAGAGCAAACAAAGCCAGACAGGCCATGGCACGTGTGTAAATAGAAGAGTTTCTAAAAGCCATCGGGAGCACAGTTCCGAATCCAGGGCTTGTATAAAGGATGTTAACCTCTCCAAGCTCAAGTTTCCTGTCAGCAAAATGGGGCCACTACCTGCCCTTCAGGGTGTGGACAACTATTTCCTGGAATGCAGCATCCAGCATATGTAGTATAGAGACCACACACTGCACATTAATGCATGTTCACCTCTTTCCAAGGTTTGTATAACTTCTCGACAACCACGAATCTAAGATATAAAGTATTTGGATGAAAAGCTTAATATAAATCAGTTGTGTTCTCTAAGATATGTGATATTCCTTCAAAGTAAATTCATTGTGTTATCATTTTCAAAAGTAAAATACAGGAACACTTTACATGTATTTTCTTTCTAATGCAAACTGTTTAAAAATGATACTTTCAAAAATATTTCCAAACTTAATTTTTAATCACACATTAATCAGCTTCACATCCAAAATCTTATTTAAATTCTAGCAACACTGAGAAAGAGTTTCTACTTATACATAGAGGAACCTGAAGACTGGAATATACATCAAAGGTTTGGGGGCTAACAGCACCAGTCTTAAACCAAAGTCTTCAAAACCAAGCTCTGTGACAAGGGTTTTATTAATTATAGTCACAAACAGAATATGGACATTTATTCTTCTTCTCAGGGCAGAAATATACCTTTTAAAAAAACTGCCATTTTCACACTTTGAATTGCTTTGGTATAAAAATAATGACTGCTTTTTTTTTTAATGTTCATGTAAGAAACCTGCAAATCTGTTGTCTATTCTACTTTGTTAAACTCTTTAAGTAAAAAGCTCAGAGACCTGGCATTAATCAGAGATCTATAGGTGTCCAGAAGAAGCCTGAAAAAGGATAGTTATGAAATACTATCAGATCAATTCTAAAACAGATTGCAAATGGCTGTGCTCTTGATCAAACAAATCCTGAGTAACCCTGGTATTGACTTCTGAGGCCCCCCTGGGACAGCTGTTAGCTGACATGATGGCATATTCCCCCGCAGTCAGGGTACAGAAAACAGACGTTTACCAGTAGTCAGGTTTTGATAAAGCAGGGTGGGCCAAGCAGGCAGGCACAGGTGCTGAAATGTGTCTGGACTCCCCAAAGAACTCACAGCCTCCCAGTGGGAATGCTGGAACATCCAAGACTGGGTGAAAAGGCTGTGTAAGCAAGTCCATGCCATATTTTGCTGCTCAGGGTCTCAAAGGTCTCTGCAGAGGCTGCAACTTTTCAAGTAAGCCTGAAAATCCAAGAGGACTGCTGCATATAAAGGAAGCGAATGGGCACAGAGAACCAATGGGCACAGGCATTGAGGATGAGCCCAGGGTATTCTCAGAGACCCCAGTGAGGCCAGCAGCACAGAACTAATGGGGCATGGCGGGACCGGAAGCTAAAGATGGTGTTACACACAGAACATGGAGGACTTGGTATCCTGGCCCAAATTACTTGAATTCTAAGACTCACGGTGGCTGTCGATTTTGAGGGAATGATATGAGAAAAAGCTAAACAGCTGAACCATCATTTTAAAAAAGGATTCCCTTCCATAACAGCAAGCTATGAGCATGTAAGGGATTTTCCCGTGGCGGGGGGTGGGGGGTAGGAGGGTGGCGTTTGAGTGGGCTCTAATCCACAGCTCCACTATCCCTTCCTTCTAACTCAGTAACTTTTACAGGAAAGAAACTAAGTCACGCCCCAAGCAAGACCCCCCACACACTCTGCCACGAGGGACAGCCAACACTGTAAGTACCCCAGAGGCTGAGACAAGCTCTAGCAGGATCCCATCCGACTCATCCCTGTGTGTGCTGAGAAAGCCCCTTCCTGGCCAGCCTAGAACAACGAAGTGGAACCTTCAGTTAATGATGCCCTAATCAGATGAGATCAATTGGGATGTATGAAATTGCTCTTTCCGTTAAAGGGGCCCTGGCAGCAACTCCGTACATCCACAGACCCAGGAAAATGAAACTCTCTCTCTCTGTCTTTAAACAGCTCCATAGAAAAGGGGAGATGTGACACATGTAAGGACAACAGCTGAGGAAGAAACACGGACCAAGGCACAAGTGCCAGAACACACTATGACATGGGTGATCATTTATTCACACCCATCTAAAGAAAAAGAAATTCAGTCGTGTGTTTCCGACACGCTTCACCTCACAGCGAGGAAGTACCACAGGCAGGAGCCAAGCCCGGATCTTGTGCTTCTAAGCATGATCGCGGACACTCAGCTGCCTCACAGCTACCTGGTGCAGGTTAACCCAACAGAACCTCTTGTAGGGCAAAGGAGGTGGTTTGTGGGGAGCAGATGGTGACTGCGATTAATTCCTCCATAGGACAACAGGAGTTTTACAGATAGAGAAGTGAGGTCATCTCACTTCTAAAGGAAGAGCGAGAGCAGAAGCATGGAGATGAGCAAATGCAGGATAACCAGGGAGAGGCAGGGAATGAGCTGAGAGAGCAGGGATATGACTGGTGGACACATACGTGATTCCGGTTACGAGAGGTGTGCAATACTGGGGACAAGAGTATGGCTTAAAACTGTGACTACTAGAAAAAAAATCACACATTTCAAAGACAACCGTGGTACGGTTTCAGCTTTCCTTGGGATTTCATATTCCAAGGCTGGGGCCAACCAAATAGTCTTTCAGGCTCTGGGCCACAAAACAAAATGGGCCCTCGGGTTTCTTTGGGCCAAAGCACAGAAGGATGCTGTATGCGGCTTTGATGTCAAGGGTCAGAACATCCTAACCTTGAGAAAAAGCGCTAGGAAATTCCGGACACTAGCTGGAACGTAAGCGCCCAGGCTTTCTGAACACAACATGGGGAGTGGGGTGAGAATGAGAATTAAAAAACTCCACTCCACTGGTGGATTTCTCCAGTTCTTAACGGCACTCTTCAGCAAGTCGCTTCCTGTTAACCAGAGTACAGTGAGAAGATGAATACGATATTCCTGGAGTCACGTTACAGTCAGAGCAACTAGTCTGCGAGGTTGAAGGTGAGGACATGTGTTTCTACGTGTAAGCTGGCATGTTCAGCACAGGGGCCCCCACCCCCACCCCGCAAAAGGTACCATGTTGATAGCATAGCATGAAAACTCCCCAGTCCTCCTGGAGAAGTGGTCTAAATCGGGAGTTGTCAACACTTTTTTTTTTTCTCCTGCTGAAAATTGAGCTGTATTCCCCAGGCAAAGCCATTACATCTTTTTGTGCCAAATTGTTTTCATCTTTTAAATGACCCAGTAATCCCACTTTGGGCAATATACATAAGGGAATAATCCAGAAGGAAAAAAGACAGCAATTTGTTCAGAGATGTTATTCACGGTGCTATTTCTTGTTCTTTATATATCCCGCTATTATAGCACTGATCTCACTGTGCTGTAATTATCCACTCCCCTCCCATACGCCTCCAAATTATCTTTGAATCAATCCCCAGCACCTAGCACAATGCCTGGCATACAGTAAGAACTCAATAAATGTTTGTTGACTGAATGGGTGATATGAAAGAAATTTTGTGGGAAAAAAAGGGAGTGAGCACAAACAAAGTACTGTTTCTTAAGAGATGGTGTTAAACTGATTTCTTTTTCCTTCTTTAGAAAACCTGGTAACGTTAGACTGTAAACTACTTGAAGAGAAGTGTGTAAAGAAGCCTCAGGAATGACTACCCCCTGACTTAGTTGACTAGAGGTAAGGGCTTCGTCACTTTAGCATCTCAGCCTGATTCTGACCCCATTCGTTGTGGGACTTTGACTAAACTACTGCCTAACCACTCAGAGACCCTTCTCTACACTGAAAACCGTGGGTATTTTCTGGGAAGCCCAGCTCCTTCAAAGGAAGCCCGGGGAGAACCAGGCAATGGCAAGCTAAACTCAAGGGAACACGGGGAGGCAGCCAGCTTGTCACAGCCTCAAGCCACAAGGGGCTTTGATGCAGCAGTGTCTCTGGGGTCTTCGCAGGCCCATTTGATGGGATGGAGGGTGTGTTGCTAAAGGTCTAGGAAAGAGAGAGAGAAATCTCCTCATGACCAGAAAACACATTGAAAAGGGCCTGGAGACACAGCTCAGTGGTAGAACATATACTTGGCATGTGCTGAACACGACAAAAAGGTAACATTTTAAATATCATCACTCAGAGGGTTTCACATTCTTGGTGGGAAAGAATACTTTATGAAAAAAAAACCATCCCGAGAGAGCCGAGGCAGCTACACATTCTGACGGCCTTGTGTGGGGCATTCTCACGGCTCCCAGTCAGGAGTCAGAAGCCAGCAGCTGCTGCACCCTCAACTGCCTGGCTAGAAGCTGGAGATTCTGATTCAAAGTCTACAGTCTTAGGTCTGGAGTTCTAGTAGCTTCTCCGCAAAATAACACCGATGTGTCTTTATGAAGCTCTGGGTCCATTCCGCTTGACATTTCTCCAAAGGAAATCACACTTTGACATCCTACTGAAAACACTCGAACAAGTCCTGAACTTCTCTCCTCCATCCCCCTGCTACAGCACTGCATCAAGGCTGCACCGCTGCCACCACCACCACCCGCCACACACACACACACACACTACATACACACACCACATACACACACACACACCACATACACACACATACCACATACACACACACCACACACACACACACCACATACACACACACCACACACACACACAACATACACACATACACACACACCACATACACACACACCACACACACACCACATACACACACACCACATACACACATACACCACACACACACCACATACACACACACCACACACACCATATATACACACACACCACATACACACACACACACCACATACACACATACACACACACCACATACACACACACCACATATACACACACCACACACACACACACACCACATACACACACACCACACACACCATATATACACACACACCACATACACACACACACACCACATACACACATACACACACACCACATACACACATACACACACACCACATACACACACACCACATATACACACACCACACACACACACACACCACATACACACACACCACACACACCATATATACACACACACCACATACACACACACACACCACATACACACACACACACACACACACACACCCCTGGAATGCGCCAAAAGTCTCCAAGTTTTATGCTTCTACTACTGCCCTCACCTGTCAGAGAACTCCTCAAACAGTTGCCAGAGGGACGTTTGTACCAGCAGACCTGGACATGGGACTTGGAAGCTAACTGGGGCCCCCTGGTTTACTCACACCAACCAGCCCCTTCCAGCTCTCCTCTGCGGCTTCGGCACCCGCCGTCATGGGCTGCTGGCACAGCCTCCCCCTATGTTCCCCACACACGAACTCCTTCCCACTTTGTGCCGGCTGCCCACGGCCCGCACAGTCCCTTCCTCTGTCCTTTCCACGGCTGGCCCTTGTCACTCACGTTCAGTGAGAACAGACCTGGCAGAGACCCTCCCCCACATCCAGCCCTGCGCCCTTGGCTGATCTAACTCTGGATTATCGATCACTCCCCCTCATTTCCATGTTCCCTATCTCCTCCCCGGCACACCCTTGCTGTTTTGCGTATTTAATTATGCCGTCTGCACCCTGCGCAGGGACACTGCCCACAACAGAACAATGCACAGGAGCAGAGACTCCATAGTGATCAATAAAGCTAGGAGACCAGGGAGGTAGCTCAGTCTGTCAAGTCCTGAGTCCAAGCCCTAGAGCCGGGCTCTAAAGAGGCAAGCATGGCGGTGGTGTGACACATTTGTAATTCAGTACTGGAGAGGTAGACAGGCAGGTCCCTGGCACTCCCTGGCCAGTCAACCTTGCCTGCTTCATGAGTTCCACGCAAATAAGAGATTCTGTCTTTAAATAAAAAAATTAAAAAAAAAGGACAGCACCTAAAGATGTCTCTAGCCTAGACACACACACACACACACACACACACACACACACACACACACACACGAGTTAGTAGGATTAGAGAGATGCATGACACTGAAGAAGCCTGGCAGATTAGTTCAGGGAAAGGGAACTTAACCTTGGGCTAGCTCCTGGCCTTTGCAGTCAAACAGACCCTATATGCACTAAGCCAATGTGCAAGGGCTAAGACCTAGGCAGCTTCTCACACTTCCTTGGGTCTTGCTTTTCTTGCAGGTAAATTAGGATAAGAACATCTACCTTCCAACACGGGAAAATTACAGGTAATTACAGACCAGTTACTGTAGGGCTCGGCACAGACTAAGGACCTGGTATCAATAGCGCATTTTCTAGGCAAGACTCAGAAGGCAGCAACGTGCTCCCCAAGCAAGACACAGAGGAGAAGCAGTCAGGTGCTCCCTCATGTACAGCTCTTCCTCCATGTCCCAAGCTGAGCAGAGCCGGTCATTACAAAGGCCTTGCTTATAGGACAGCACTGAGTGTCCGTCCTGTCAGGGGAACGGACTGAGAAGTCTGGGTTCTAACCTTTCAGTCACATATCAGGACAAGTATACTCTCAAGGCCTCCTGCACCGTAGAATGTTGTGAAATATGACAGATGGGACTCGCTAATGGCTGGCTCTTTGCAACGTGGACTACCCATCATATCTACACAAGGTCCACAAGACTCTGTGGGCCACAGGAATGCCAGACACCAATGTGTCACAAAGTCCAACCATAGCTCTGCTCTGCAGGGTAAGACCGCCCCTCCCCAAGTTCCCACACACATCCCTTTTGGCTGGTGCTTTCTCCCTGGCAATCAGACAATACTCCCAAATTATCTTTCTACCTAACTGAAGCTAGGCCTCAGGTGGGAACAATATCTGTACAGTTTTGTTTGTTTGCTTGGTTTTAGGTACAAACAAAAATTTTCCTCCGGCTGACCCCATTTCTAAATCCATCCATGAGAATTGCTCCCCTGGGAAAGCAGCCGTCCCCCTCACCCCCAGATAAAAGCCTTCAACATTCCTCACAGTATTTCCCACCACCATCCCTGTGCAAGCAAGCATCCCAGGTCGGCTAGCAGAAATGCCCTTGGCAATAATGATGTACTCACGTGAAGAGGTCACCACCACAGACAGCAGGGGGCCTTCACTGCCCTGACTCCCTCTCACAAAGCCAGGCCCAGGACAGAACACAGCAGGGATGTGGTCCAGAAGCCTGAGGGGAACTGAGCTGAGGCACACTCTCTTCAGCCTCCAGAACAAGGGGCAGAGGCATGGAGGGGGAAGGGCAGGAGGCGGGGGAGGGGGCTCCGCTTGGTTTCTGGAAACAAGAATTCAAATCCTGCTTCTCCCAAACCCTGAGTCACCTCCTTCCCTTCCAATAGATGAGTGTGGTGGGTAAACATTTCCATATATGGAGAAGAAGGCTGGAGGATGTCAGAAAAATCACCCTTCTCTCTGGCACTTCAAGAACATGCCCCACACAAGGCAGCTCTCCTTATTCTGAGTAAATCATTAACAACCCCCCCAGGCATGGAGTCTCATCTACTACACACACACACAACAGACAGACATGGAGTGTCAACTACTACACACACACACACACACACACACACACACACACACACACACACACACATGATCCTGTTCCAGGAAACAGCCTCCCAACCCAGCATAGGAAGTGGCTGGTTTGAAAGCTTAAAGTCTACCTTTAAGACTGTCCCAAATGCCACAAGAGACTGCCTACAGAATAGGTGAAAAATCTTCAATAGCTATTCATCTGAGAGAAGATTAATGTCTAGAATAAACAACTCCACAGGGTAAGCAACACAAAATTTAAAAACGCAGATAACGAATGGGCTGAAGACACAGCTTCCAAAGGATGAAATACAATGGCCAATAAGTATGAAATGTTCAGCATCACTAACCATCAGAGAAATGCCAAGGAAAACTACACTGAGATCCCATCTCGCTCCAGTCAGTATGTCTCTCTTCATCAATGATTGCTGCCCGGGCGTGGACAAAAAAGAACACTTAAACACTGTTGGTAGAATGAAAACTGGCCCGGCCACTCTGAAAATCAGAATAGAGGTCCCTCAAAAAGCTGAACTTACAACCATCATATGATCCAACTATCCTCCTCCTGCGTAATGACCAAACCAAGCCAACATGTTAGAGAGATACTCCAACGTCGATGTGTATTACAGCAGCATTCACAATAACTAAGAAACACACAGGCACGGATAAAGAAAATGTGACAGATCGGCATGACGGGGTCAGTTCTGCCGTCTGCAGGAGAACAGACACAACCAGGGACAGTCAGAGGAAGGGAATTATGCCAGTCTCAGGAACAACGTAGGATGTCCTCTCTAGTTTGCGGTTCCCGGACGTTACACAGACACAAAATCACTGATGTGTACATGACATGAGAGCAGAAGAGGAAACCTGTGTAGGTGGACAGCAACTAATCAGAGATGGGCATGGGGAGGAAGGAAGCCGGGGCGGGAGGCCGCACGGCACAACTGTGTCAAAGTGCAGTGTGTACAATGATTACAGACAATGAACACTTTTAAGTTAAACTGAACAAAAAGCCAATCAATGCCTTACACATGACAATTTTTTTTTAAGGTCATACAATACATGGCATCTTGAGTAGCCCACATTACACAGATATTGAAAGAGGTGTCCGCAGACCTTAGGGCTGGAGAGCCTCCTGAGCACTTGGTTTAGCTTGAACTCTTATCATGAGACAGACATCAGGATCCCTGATGCACAGTCAAGCCAGACCATGGGCAGAGCATGATTGCTAAGGGAGGGGAAGGCAAATCAGATAGTAAAATCTGTAAAATGAATTCTAACCCCGAGCTTCTGTGGAATGTTTGATGACTAAGTTGGAGCTGAAAAGCTTATCAAGAGTGAGCCTGGTCTAAGTGACTCAAGGCCAAATCAAGGAAGAAAGAACGAAAGACAGACATGAGATTCCGTGGGTGCTGGTGGGGACTGTTCTCCAGACATTCACGGCTGCACAATGCTGTGCACACAAACGTAAGTGACCCTGGAAACAGGTAAGACAACCGGACCAAAGCACCTGCCACCACACACCAGAACCAGAACTCAGGACTCAGTTCCCATACTGCACTGCTCCCAGGGTCTCGCAGGAGGGTGGGGAGGGAAGGGGTGCTCCTCATTCTGTCCGGAGCACAGTTTCCACTGGTGTATAGACAGGAGTAGTTTAACAGAGAATTAAGATGTCTCACTGTAGACACTACCAAGGGAAGGGCTGAGAACTTCTCAAACCAAGTTCCAAGCAGCGAGGCGTCAGGATAATCATGAAAATCGGAAAGGAAGACTCACATTCACCCTCTGCTCTGCAAACATTTCGAAGTTAGTCTCCTTATCAGCAAAGAGATGTCCCACTCCTTTCATGTATATGTTCTTTCTTCCTCCCAGCTACGGAGCACCTCTGACCCAATGTGCCTGACGCTTGCTCATGGATCCCCCTGAGCATCCCCAACTGTCTCCCATGAGACAGAGATCATATTTCCCCACAGCTGTTAATTCCATTTTTGCACAAGAAAGTTCTTCCTTACATGGAAACCAGTCTGACTCCCTGGCCTTCAACCTCCTGCCCTGTTCTGCTTCCTAGGACCATAGGTCAATGCTTATCTCACTGGTGTGGCATTTTTGTAGGTAGCTGTGAATACAGAAACAAAGCTATCCAAGACCTCAGTCCACTGTCAGCTCTGCTATTCTCCTGACCACATCACATTACTGACTCTTCATGCAACTGTTACTAAGATGAAATCCACTCTTTGGAGTGTGTTCTAATAGTAACACACTCAACATATACACTGCTATCCTGTGAACTCAGAAGTGCCCTACAAAATCCAGTCTCTCCTCTCCTTCCCCCACCGCCGTGTGTGTGTGTGTGTGTGTGTGTGTGTGTGTGTGTGTGTGTGTGTGTGTATGTGTGTGTGTGTGTGTTCCTGTAGTGGGTAGCCATTCCAGCTTTGATCTGGAAGTTCCAACCCCCATTGAGGCTTCGGTAACTATCACGCCTACAAGGCGGGGCCAAGAGAGGGCCCTGAAGACCCGAGATCCAGATGCGCCGCCCTCTCTTGGTTCCTGGACCCTGGACGCTAGAGGTAGACTGAACAGAGTTCTCCAGAGAACACCACTGGACTGTGCTACGTCTTCCCCAGACCCTGTAGCCTATCCCCTCATTTATGAGTTACCCCACAAAATAAACCTCCCTTTTAACTACGTGGAGTGGCCTTAATAATTTCACCAATATGTTCCACTCTGTGTATGAGTGTGTGTGTTTCCTGTGTGTGAGTGTATATGTGTTATCCTGTGGTGGTACTGTGTTCCCCAAAATACTGTGCACCCTAATAAACTTATCTGGGGTCAAAGAACAGAACAGCCACTAGATACAGAGGCTAGAAAATGGTGGCACTCAACGCCTTTAATCCTAGCATTCCAGAGGCAGAAATCCCTCTGTATCTCTGTGAGTTCAAGGCCACACTGGAAACAGCCAGGCATGGCAACTCATGCCTTTAATCCCAGGGAGTGATGGCAGAAAGCAGAAAGATATATAAGGCGTGAAGACCAGGAACTAGAAGCATTTAGCTGGTTAAGCTTTTAGGCTACTAGCAGCAGTTCAGCTGTGATTCATTCTGGATGAGGACTCAGAGGCTTCCAGTCTGAGGAAACAGGATCAGCTGAGGAACTGGTGAGGTGAGATAGCTGTAGCTTGTTCTGTTTCTCTGATCATTCAGCGTTCACCCCAATACCTGGCTCAGATTTGATTTTATTAATAAGACCCTTTAAGATTCCTGCTACATTATCCCCTCTGGGTATGTGTGTGTGTGTGTGCCACGTGTGAGAGTATGTGTGTATGTGTGTGTAAGAGAGACACAGACAAGCTAGGCAAGCGCTCTACCACTGAGCTGACTCTCCAGCCTCCTTTCCACTTCTTACTTTTAATTTTGAAACACAGCATCACTAAGTGGATCGGGATGACCTTGTACTCACTTCTATACCCCAGGTAGTAGACCTTAACATTGAAAGCCACCTGCTCTAGCCTCCATAGTACCATGGGTTACTTACTGGTCTGCAAGACCAGGCAGAGCAAATGGACTTCTTTGGTTCTGTGTGCAATGAAAAACAGCAACCTTCAAGCCTAGCTCTCCATCCATCTCTACTCGGCCAGCCTTGCTACATGCCCATCCTTCATGGATGAAGTCTGAAATGCAGATCCCATTCTTCAGCATTAGAATCTAGTCCTGCCAGCCCCAAACATGTGCCTCTAAGGCTCTTCCAAAGAACACTAAGGATGAATTCTGTAGAAGAGGAGGGTCAGCACAATTCTCCAAACGACCCAGGGCAGCAAGGTCAATTTGCTCATCACAGGGTTGGAGTACCTCAGAAATGTTCAGGAGGTTGAGAAGACGAAGTATTCCCTTCAGCTACAGTTCAGATGCACTACTTGCATTTAAGATTCATGTAGTCAAAACAGTAGTGCTTCGCATTACTGGTGCATTCCATCCACCACACATAAATGCCTCCCCAGGCAGTCTCATTGCATCTCTACTCGCAACTGCCTTTGGGGCAGCAGAATACCCAATGTGCCAAAAGGGAGACAGAGGCTCAGAACCATCGCATACACTCCCAAGGCCACAGCAGCAGAGTAGGCAAATGAACCTGCCGACTTGAGACTCCAGGTCTGACTCTGTCCCATACTCACTGTGTGACCTCTAGTTTACTATTTAACTTCTCTAAGCCTCGGTTTCTACCCCTGAAAATCGGAGATTAAAGCAGTAACTCTGCCTCCCTCTTGGAGCAGTTATAAGGATCAAATGAGATAATGAGAGTGAAAGCCCTCTGGAAAAGAGTAAGGCATTCTCCAAGTGTGAGGGATTACTGTGTGATTACTTGTAAATGACTGTGCATTCCATTACAAATACAAAAAGCAGTGAGGTCATTCACAAGACAAAGAAACACTAGGCCCTGGGAATCAAGGGAGAATGATTCCGTGTTCTACAGGTTATGTCTACATGCTGCTCACACTTGGAGCTCAAAGCTCAGCAGCAGCTGTCAGGGTCTCAAATTCCAAGTCACATACATCTTACAGGGCAACTCAAGACAAAATCTCCCTTTTCAGCTAAAAGCAAATGTTGGGCAAGGAGGAGGTAATAGAGATGGACATCTGGAAGACCCCTGAGAGTCTCAGCTCCGGAAATATGGCCTTTGATGTTTTCCTTAGCGTAGTTGTTAGAAACACGGGCTTCAGTCTCACGGCAGTAAGCCCGTGGGGAAATAAATGTTCAGTAAGGAGCTATTTACCAAGGAGGCTAAGGAAGCGTCCATGCGTGAATTAATCAAGGGCACAAGACATTTCCAGTTGCAGATAACAAAAGGATAAGAATCTCCAACCAGTTAACCCTTACTGCTCACAGAGGTTCCACCTGGAGCCTGACACCCCCGAGGCAGCATGCAGCCAGCAGCAGGGGGAGCCCGCCCGCCCACCCATCCCGTCCCTTTACATACCAGCCTTCTCACTGGAGACCACCCCGAAGAGGGGTCCCAAGCAGCTCAGAGTGAAGCGTCCTGTTTGTCTTCTTTTCAAGCCTCTTCCAACACTCCAGCTGTCAGGATTCTCTTCAGGTCCTGCAAAGAATCAAGGACTCACGGTCATTTAGGAAGCGACCATATATCCCCCAGAAGTTGATCCCTAGACTGGTGAGAAAACAGTTCAATGCTGTCTCCCCCTGCTAGGAAGATACTACTGTGGAGGGCAGGCTATGTTTCCTTGATTTCGTCCCAGTAGCTGGGTTAGACTTAGGGCTAGGTATTAAAAGCGGCTGCAGGAGAAAATAATCATGAAGATGCAAAGGGACATAGTAGAAAAGAAGAAAGACTCCAACGTAGGCAGTGAGAAGATATGCTAGGGAACAGCAGCCAACTAGTGTCAGTCAATAGCAGCATCTAAGGTCACTGGTGAAGGGTGTCCAGAGAGGTGGACATAAACAACCCAGAGCGGTAAATAAAACCGACGGTTTTGAGATAAAAGAATGGGGTTTTGCTCTGTTTATTTTTGTTATAAAAGTAAAGCTCTGATCACACCACTGATAAGATTTAAAAAAAAAAAATAAGCTCTTTTGCTCCCCACTGAGAAATACTAACAGCAATAACTATGATGTGATAAAGATTTACTTTACATTAGCAATTTCACTGCGGTTTTACATGTCCATAGATTTGTGTGTGGTGTATTATTTAATAGCAGTAATAACTGTATGAGCTAGGCATGCTCTTCCCGTATTACAGAGGAAATGAATGTTAAAGACAGCATATTTAAATCCCAGAGATGGTAAATGCAAGAGGCCAATACTAACACGTTGACAATACAAACTCCACCCCTTGCAATTCCCTATGTCTGTCTTCTCCCCCATTGCCCACCTTCTAACCACGTCACTTCCATGAAATAAAATACGCTCCCTATAACTAACACGTGTAATAATCACATGTAGCATAGCCACCTCCAAAAGTAGTTGACAATAACAGACTCACTGCCAGGTGCCTTTCCCAGTGAGCACTCAATGGCTGGGTGTGTTTAGACACGCACTGCCTTAGAAGGCTGGCTCAGGAGCGTAACATAATATGGGCCATAACCGTTCACTTTTTCCTAGACAGAATTTAAACCAGTCAAAGCAAGACTGCCAGGGTCAAAAGGGAAGACCGAGCCAGGGTGACAGACACAGTTCAAGGACACTGTGCACAGGGCAGCCCCTAGGGCTCTGCAGCTGCTCAGGGCTGAATGACCCTGAACCTCCAGCTGCTGTTCCCAAGGCCTCAGAGGGAGCTGTCAGCAGATCAAATACTTCCTTGAAAAAGGAAAACAGCTACATCCCACCAAGATGGGAATGTGAGTTCAAAGAGAGGCTTTCAACTAGGTGTCAGGGAGTCCAGGACACGCAGAGCTGGGTGTCTCCGCCCTGGGATCATCACAGCTAGTAGCAAAGCTAAATCACTTTGCCTTGTAGCCTTCACAAAGACTTACTAGGCTTCCATGGTGATTTCCAACCTTTCATCTCAGCACAATTCTTCCTCCATGTGAAGACTAGATGTGTAGTTTTTAAAGTGAGGGGAATCAGAGCTGCCAGCAGGCTTCAGGCCTCGCTCCCCCCACCTCCACTTCTCACTTTGTTGGCACCCCAACTCTAAGACCACACTGGAGGCTCCACAGCTTGACGACCATCAACCCTCTGAGCTCTTTGAGGACCCTAGCTCCGATGTCAGTAACTTCAGGGATCTAAGAGACACCTCCTTAGCAGTTCTGTAGTTACACCTGGGTGAGAAGCATATATAGTACGGATGTGGCAGATGTGGCATAGTACAGGACAAAGGATTCCCAAATAGAAAACCTGGGCAAGAATCCTAGTCATTGTTCACTTGCCATGGTGGGGCACACCTTTAGTCCCGGCACTCGGGAGGCAGAGGCAGGTGGATCTGATGCCAGCCTGGACTACAGAGTGAGATCCAGGATAGCCAGGGCTACAGAGAGAAACCTGGTCTCAAAAATACCCTCCCCTCCCCCCAAAAAACAAAAGAATCCTATGTTCTCCCAGCAGTTAGAACTTGCCTGTGGTTCTTAGTCTAGGCGTGGGACCCTGTGAACTATTCCAATGGACATTAACAGTCCATTGATATTGACAGCCTTGAAATCGTATACACATCACCAACAAAAACAGACACAGCAAATTGTGTGTGTAAACATATATGTGTGTATACATATGTAACAACAGTAAAGCAAAAGTGAGTATCAACTTGAGAGGGGGGAGATGAGGGATGAGAGAGAGGGTGTCAGGAAGGAACTGAAGGGAGAAGAGAGGAGGGGAAATGATGTAATTCTATTACAAATAAAAACACATTTTAAAAGAATTCTTTCATTTCTCTAAATCTTAGTTTCCTCATCTATAAAAGGGAAAATATCCACCTCAAATGGCCTTTATGACAATGAATTCGCGCAATAAGTTAGTTAACAGAATGCCACAATATAGGCTGCAGTATGATTATCAATTAATTGTATCTTGGTCCATAAATGGAAAAGCAGATAACCGCATGCCTCTGTATACTTGTGAACACGTTCAACCCAAACCAACCCTCTGGCAATAGTAAAGAATGAGTAAGAAAGAAGACTGTAAGAGCTGGAGGGTGTGGTCATGGGGAGGTTTCCAATGCTCCAGTGGGTGGAGCCACACCCATCTACAATATGTCACTAATTGGACTCAGTGAATTATCAGAGGGGGGAGGGAGGGATGGGGGAAGTAGGTGGGGACTGAGATGTATATGATATTTCATTGTATACACGTATAAAATTCTCAGAGGTTCTGTTTTTTTGTTTGTTTGTTTTATTTACTTTGAGAAACACCTTTTATTTCCAAATTCTCTGAATAGCTGATTTCCTAACATCTTAAAGTTTGTCTTCAAAAACTTGGAAACTCGGGGCCTTAGCATTCGGATGACAACCAAGATGATCAAGGATGCAGAAAGAAAAAGCCTGAGAAAAACTACTGTTTCGGACCTTGGGAACAAGGGAAAGAATTAGTCTCTGTGTATTGACACCAGCATCCGGACAACAGCTAAGTGGCCTAAGAAGTCCCAGCTGTCCTCTGAGCCCCAGGTGCCTGGTGTGTACGGATGAGGTGAGAACAACACGCACACACGCACACACAATCACCGCCATGCTATACAGAACAAAGGAGTCACAGGTACTTCATCTCCTCCCTGTACAATGCACACGTGACCCCCTGGGAATGTTCTGTGACTGCAGTGTATGAACAGGGGTATTTTCACTAACCTACCCTTTCACTAAAGCTGGTCCTACCAATTAGCAGTCCACAAACATCCAAATCATGCCAGGAATGTTTCTGCAATTCTTTGCAGTGACAAAGCTTTCCACATACCTCCCTTGTTTAAATGTTTCTGGGCAAATAAAAGCAGGTTGCCCATCTTACATATCTTCTAGTAATATTCGGGCCAGAAGTCACACGCCACCCTTAGGATCTGCAGCATATGCACTGAACTCTCTCTCCCATAGCAAGGCGCAATTCAAGCTCTGCAATTAAAGGGGCAGTGGGGACCCAAGGCCAGCTCACCGGGGACCCTAGGCAAGTCATTTTCATTCTCTGAACCACAGCTGCTTTATCCATAAAAAGAGACTTATCGAGTCACCCCACACATCCGCATGCCCTTTCCATATCACCCTGAAAACTCTCAGAAATGAAGCCAGGTATTGCCTCGTAACAGCACAGGCCACACCATGCAGCTGCCATCATCACACAGACCAGCAAGTCACTCCCCAAGAACAACGGCGGTCACAGTCACAGTGCATGCACTCTGTCAGCAGAATGCTGGTCTGAGTGGCCATTAACATTCAATTCTACATGCAAGAGCATTAATATGAAGGGCCCAGCATGCACCTGGCATGCTGCATGGCCTAGATTCTAGGCCCTAGACGGTCTACAAGGAAGAAGAGGAAACAATATACTTTCCTGGAGGACTCTTGGAAGTGCTGCTTCTCTGGTTAGCAAAGGCACCTACTGCTGCTACCTGGCCGCCACATTCTTCTTTAGCTATGGAGATGACATTGATATGGGGGCCAGCTCAGCCCCCTGTTTATTCTACAAAGAGCTAATGCTGACAGTCAGGCTCTCCCCGGACTACAAGATCCCAGACCTGACAAAGGTCAAGGGTCACCTAGGCCAAGTCCTGGAAACCATTTGTCTGGGACACTCATTCACCAAAAAAAAAAAAAAAAAAAAAAAAAAAAAAATTGCTAATGTTTACATGGAGCACATGGTAAGTGAAGGGTAGGCCTATGCTCTCAAGAACCCTGCTCCAATATCCTATGTGGTGTGGTTCCTAAAAGCAACAAAGTCCCAGAGTTTTATTTAATAGCTCCAGTATCTCCAGAAGCCAGCCTTGACCTTCTCCTCCCATGGTAAA
The DNA here is from genome assembly GCF_949786415.1 of Peromyscus eremicus. Classification (NCBI taxonomy): domain Eukaryota; kingdom Metazoa; phylum Chordata; class Mammalia; order Rodentia; family Cricetidae; genus Peromyscus; species Peromyscus eremicus. Next base: position 69,645,109 of record NC_081428.1, read on the forward strand.
TATAGCCCACTGCCATCCAACACACATTCTTTAGAGTGAAGCCTTGGCTTAGGAAGTCCCTCCTATTGCTACAGCCTCCAACCAAAGACGCAAATTCTACACATCCCTCAACGAACACTAGTAATTCTCAGCGGGAGTGGGATTGCCTTAGGAGAAAGTCAGTTATTTATCTACTCTGTGTCCTGTACTAAAGGACATCTAGCACTCTTGGACATGCCCTCTAAATACCAGTGGTGACCCGGCCTCTGGGGACTAAGACAACAGAACACGCCTGTGCCGTTGCTAATTCCCTTAAAAAGATGGCACTGCCCCCAGTTCTGAATCACCGGTCTGTAAAAAGCCTGCACGCCCAGCCTTTTAGAGTGATCCTCTTCCCTGGATTTGCCAACCTAGGCAGAGCATCCGTCACTTTCTTCCTTGTGCTATTCTCCCTATGCATTTGGTGTATTCTCCTTCCCAGTATGGGCTCCCGAAGGAAGAATCCAGGCTTAATCTCTCTCCACATTGCCAAGGAAGGCTCATGGTCAGGTTTGTAGTAAGTGTTTATTAAAAGCTTGAAAACAAATTATGTAAAAAAGAACAACTGTGCTAGAACACGGAGCCTAGGAAGAGATTAAAATGAACTGGAACATCACAAACAGCCCGCTCTTGTCAGAACTAAGGAAAATGCAATTAAGAAGCTGGATGTAGGTAAACAGCCTGCTCTTTGGGGATATTAAGCATATTAATTTTATATAAATAAACTTAAATAGTAGATATTATATTTAATTATATTACTATAATATTAAGATGAATTATAAACATTAAGTATTCCAGGATAATAACTCCCGGGAATTTTAAATCAATGTGTTGGGGGCACAAAAATTCTCTCAGTTGGCTAAGAGTCCATTTCCCTGCCCTGAGGTCACCGGCAGTACAAGAGCGTTCTGCTGCAAACGCCATGCCCCACACTCCTGAAGCTGGGAAATGAGGCTCCATACCGAGATGTACTTGTGTGATAGTGAAGCCAATCTTCCTGCTGCTCTCTCTACTCCCAAATGGCAATATACAATCGAAGAGTCAAACCCACTCTGTGCTGGCAATGTCATGGCCAGTCACTAGCTAAGGAGACGGTGGGGACAGCCAAGTTTCGGACACCTCAGTAGTGGCTTCCTAATCCCACTTTCACTGACCCTAAATTGTGACAATATGATCAGTTTGGAAACCCAACAGCTCCAGATGCCACCTTCTGACTGCCACTGTTCACATCTTTCCAACCATTCTGATAGCACCTCCAGCTCTGAATTAATTCCTTTCCACAATAACTATACAGAAGGCTTCTAATAGATACGGGGAGGAAAAAAAAGAAAGAAGGGGTTTCTTGATTGGACCATCCGTTCCCCCGTTTCTCATCTGTCCCACACTACGTCCTAAGACATTTCCTCTGTACAGGCCAAAACTCCTCACCTTACTGCAATAAGCCCATAGATCTAGAACTCTGAAATAGTAATCTAATCTCAATTATACAAGCAAGCTTATGGTCAGTATAAACACCAAGTCACACAAAACAAAGCATGCTTATGGCATAATTATTGACCTTTTCCCTAAAAGCTCCTGGCTTGGCCTGTTTTCTAGACTTGTCCCTCACAGGCTTGCTGCGCTCCTGGACCATCTAGCCCCGCACAGCCCCACAGCACGGGGCTTGAGAAACATTTGCTCCTCTCTCCTCCTCTTGGCTGAAAGGAGACTCCACTGTGCTTTGAAGGATGACCCCGGCAATATGCCCAGCTCCATCAGAGTTTTGCCACTGCGGCAAGATTTGAAATCTCCTCCTCTGAAACTCGGGTGACTTTGGGACTGCTACAGCCAACAGAGGAGAGAGACACAGCTCCTGGCTTCTGATTATCACCTGCTGTCCTGCCAGCATGGGTGGTCAGTGTTCATCTCTTTTCCTCCATTCCTCCGTCCCTCCTTCCCCCCTCTACCCGTCCCTTTCATCCGATCCTCCAACCACCACCTTTCAAGGCCTTTAAACCAAGCACGTGCTGTGAAGAAATGCTAACATGGAGAAACACAGACAGACACCCTGACCTGTGACTGTCACCATGTGATGCCACTAGTGTCCAGCCAAGGCCACAGGCCTCATACCATAAAAGCTCGAGCCATGCAGAAAAATGCCCTCCCTCTTTCTTTGACCCACCCAAATTCTTGACCCAGAAAACCCATGAGCATAAATGACTGTTATATGCCCTAAGCTTAAAAATAATTTGTTATAAAGCAAGAATCCACAGAACAAGGGCCTGCCTGTCCTTCGAGCTCTATCTGGTCCCTGCTCTGACGGTTCAGACCTGCCTTGCTTCACTGATGATAGTATCTACGGACACCGCCCCTCCACGTGGTCAGAAATGAGGTATGGCTTCTATGTGGCACAGCAATGTGGGGACCCAGAAGAGTTAATGGAGGACATAGAGACAGACAAGCACAGACCAAGTTGTCGTGGCCAACTCCGCATCTACCTACTAAGTATACTGAGGACTATGGCTTCTCCGGTCCTCTGTTTTCACATCTGTAAGATGGGTGAGCATGATAAGAAAGGTTAACTGCTGAAGGGCTTATGAAGATGAACGGAGAATGACCGGGTGCACCTCTCGCCCAGCACCTGAAGTCTCAGACACTAAAAAGAGCTGTCTTAGGAGCTGTGGGCTGCCCCAGCACTCCCTCCCTGCTCACGTGCTCACGTCTCTTCCTGCTCTATCACTCAGCGTGGAACCTAAGGCAGGTGAAAAAACACTAAGTCCTGACCAGAAGAAAAGCAAAAACCCCTATCGCTTCAAGGCCCCAAGCTCCAGGGGCTAGGGGGGTACACCCTGGAATCTCTGGCTCGCGTTCAATTCCCAGCTCTGTCAGGACTCACTCGTGGCCTGGCCTCCCCCTGCACATTTCCCGATATGTAGAACAGGGACAGAAATGACACCTTCCTCGCAGAACCAGTACAAATGAACCAGCGCCAGCAATACTGTGCACAGCGTCACTCACGAATGTCACCAAGGGTGGAAATGTAGGAAGGATGAGGCCACAGATTTAAGTCCTATCTTATGAAGGACTTAATGAAGAAACTGAGACTCATTCACCTGTAAAACCTGTCCAAAGCCAGATGCCTGCTGTACAAGGTAAAGGGGCAGGATTGGGGTCCACCTCCCCAGCATCCTACCAAATCCAAAGCACTCCCCATTCTGCTTCCCGACAAGCACATATCCTGACAAACACATCTAACTGGAAAGGGGGAGCAGACCAGACATAGCAGGGCTCTACCTCTGGGCACAGCAAGATGAGAAGGCCAATGTCAGAAGCCCTGTCTTTCTGCACAGTCAGCTCCTGTGGGTAAAATTAGCTCAGCTCTGCTCCAGTGCCAACCGGAGCCCCAAGGCAAAACTCACCCCAGGCAAGGCGCGACCTCACCTGACCCTCGCTCTCAGGAAGGGGTCCCTCATGCACCTCATTAGGGCCTGCGATGATTCACTTGGCTGTTTCCTGTCTCAGGCTGCTGAGGTCACCTCTCTGCTACCCGAAAAAACTGCAGCTCCCCAGGAGAACTAGAGACAAATGCAAGGAGTCGTTCCTGCTTCCCTTCCTCCAAGGCAGCTCACAGCAAGGTCTGAGGAGCCCGCCCGCCCGCCTGCCAGGCCAGCTGTGTGCTGAGAGTGCTCTCCTGAGTTGTATAACCGAGCTCACAGGCAAAGTGCAGGCACTGGCCCAGATAGACCCCTAAGGTGACCATCTTTAGTTTACGGTGAAGAGAACATTGTTGACAAGAAGACAGGCCTCTACAACACCTTTGTGTCCCACATAACACAACCCAGTAGACTAGATGGCCACTAGACACTCCTCTGTACCCTCTCACCCAGTACCACCAGCTCAAGGGTCATCTATCTCTCCTGGGACTGCTCCCCAATCACACTCCGACCTGGTAGAATTCCCACTGACTCTACACCACCACACCTCTACCCTTTATTCTTGAGCATTTTCTTGCTCAACACCTACCTACTCTACACCTATCTTGGACCTAAAGATACAGCAATGAAAAGAATGGTCCTTTCCCTCAAGGAAAGACGGCCAAGTTCAACAAACAGCCTAAAATGGAGGAAGCCGAGATAAGCAAGGTCAAAGGTGGTACGGGAGTGAAGTCCTGAAGGCACGCAGGCCCTGGAGAAGAAAACAGTAAGGTCAGTGGAGATTACAGAGAAGCCAGGTGTTCACCTGAACACACAGCTGCCGCCTGCTGCCTCTCCCCTTCAACAGATGCAAAAGATTTGGGATTTTACCCCGGGTGAAGAAATCGGAGAATGTGAAAAACAGAGACAAACATGAACAGATTTCTGAGTCTACAGCTCCACTCTAGAGGCACAGAGAACACAATCAGAAAGGGTGGGAACAGGAAAAGAAGGCCAGCTGAGCATGCTGAGTAAGAGAAAGCCTGGACTCGACTCGGGAGGAACACTGAAGGCTTACAGGAAGGAGTGTGGAGGAGCAGCTACCACAGCTGACATAATACAACTGAAGACAGGGGACGGGGAGAAGTATCCAGAGCCGTTTCTTAGGCTCCGGCGACTCAGCACATAGATGGTGAGCTGCTTTCCAGAGTGACAATGATTTTCAGAGTCTCAGGTCTCTTTAAACATTTCCAAGTGGAATGTCTAAGAATCAATCCCATGCATGAGCCTACAGGTCTTGAGCTCCGAACCAGAGAACCTCAAGCACCGTGGCAGGAACACAAAGGTACAAAGACAATCCAAGACCACGTTCTGTAAGCCCTACCTCTGTGGCATGTGAGAGGGGCAGAAGCCAGCATGAAGAACGGCTAGAGAGCTAAGGGATGTCAAGGATACCGACCGGTCAAGGTTACAGTACCAGAGGCCAGGAAGAACAGAGCTGAAAAGTCCTGGAGTTGGCTTCCTGGAGTGGAACACCTCTCACTGGACTGAACGGGTTAGGGCAGAAAGAAAGAAGGGTGTGTATACAGGCACATGTAAAGATGGAGGGAGAGCCCGGGCTCAAAGACTGGCATCCCAACAGACTTCACGTCTCCTTCCAGACTCCTAGACTAGCCTTGTCCTCAAGAAGCAGTGTGCACCACCCACATCATTGTGTACTTCCTGGTGGTCACATTTTTGAAAAGTAACAGATCGATTTCAACAGCATATTTCATTTAACACGACGTATCCAAATACCATTTGAAAAAGTAACCAGAATAATAAAACTTATTAAAAAGATACTTTATATCATTTTTGTACTAAGCTTTGGAAACCTGATGAGAATTTGGCATTGATGACACATGTCAATGCGAGGTATCCACATTCTGAATCCTCCACTGCCACATGTCACTCTGATTAACATGGATGAGTCGGGGCTCAGCATGGTGCCCGGCATGGCACACTGCGTTTTCTTAACTATGATGAAGTGCACAGATAGACAAATGAGTGGAAGAATGGATAGATGAGCTACACTGTCATTTCATTGAGAAAGTCTAAGTTTCTTCCCTCAATCAACTATACTTTAAGTACGAGTCTTCGGTTCTATTAAGAAGAAAGCCTTGATATAGCTTAATGTTAACAGTTAGCCGCACAATTTCCATTCCTTCTTCTTTTAAAAATGACAAATGTTGTCAATCTCTTTGGGGAAGCAGAGGGAGGGTTACAAGAGTTCTGTCAGATACTAGTTAGAGGAACGACTCTTCACATAGATCTCAGGCAGGTGACTTTACTTCTGAGTGAGTTTCAATTTTCCTAACTATACTCTCCAACTGGGCGTGTCGTACAGGCTCCCTGGAAAGCTCGTGTGAAACGTGACAATGCAGAATTGCTATTGAAAGCCAGCACAGAAGCCAGAGTGTCTCCCTTTCACAAATACACACCACAGGGAACTGGAGATGCGACTCAACACTTAAGAGTGATCACGGCGGGCCGGGCGGTGGTGGCGCAAGCCTTTAATCCCAGCACTCGGGAGGCAGAGCCAGGCGGATCTCTGTGAGTCTGAGGCCAGCCTGGTCTACAGAGCAAGATCCAGGACAGGCACCAAAACTACACAGAGAAACCCTGTCTCGTAAAAACCAAAAAAAATAAAAAAGAAGAGTGCTCACGGTTCTCGCAAGGCACCCTGCTGAAGTTCCCAGCACCCACATGGCAGCTCCCAACTGCCTGTCACTCCAGTTCCAGGAGATGCAATGCCCTCTTCTGGCATCCAAAGGCACCTGCATGCAAGTGGTGCACATCAACTCACTGCTGCCTTCACTCGAATCCATACTATACAAGACACACTGAAGCAGTTTCTACACTAGAGAAGGTGTAGCACTAAAATGAAAACTTCTTAAAGGCAAATTCACCAAATAGAGACAAAAATAAGATGACTGGCAGGCTGATTTTACTGACCAGAGTCACCAGCAACAGCCCTGACCAAAAATCCTTCCTTCGATACTCTCCCACTAGCCTGCAAGGCTTAGGGCCTAATAACTTAAGGTGCTGGACACAGGTGGACGCCCCCCATCCGTCCTTGCAGGAGAAGGCAGGGACTGTCCATGAAACTTTGTTAACTCATACGTGGTATTTGGTATATGCCAGGCAGTTTCCTACACACGTTAGAAAGACTAGTTCACTTCACCGTCCCCGCAGCCTGGTGAAGTAGCTGCCTTCATCACTGTGCCCACTCTACAGGTGTGGAAACTGATACAGCAAAAGCAGACACAGCCCTAGACAGTGGCAGAGCTGGGGACCAAAGCCAGACGATGTGACCCTGTGTTCTTCATCACAGCACTATGCTGCCTCTCTTTGTACCCTTGCTTTTATTGTTAGGGGTGGGAGCATAGTAGATCACCCACCTACGGACGTACAGCAAGAAATTAAAGAGTGTGTGGACAGCACACAATCAGTATTCTCTCCCTATAACGAAGTTATAGGAGAGGCTAAATCTTTACCAGGAACCATGCCATTGACGTATGCCAAAAAAAAGTCCTGTTACAAACCAGAAACACCCACCATCCATATGATCAGCACATTCCCTCTGTCATCAGCAGCAGGATGTTGTCTCAGGAGAAGGGAAGTCTCAGGGGCAGAGCAGACAGACAGACTGAACCATGCACGCTCTCAGGAGCAGCCTTGCAGCAAACACTGGCAAGCTTTGGATCTGACGATTCCTTTTCCCTGAGCACTGCCAGCATTTGAGGCAAGAACTTTCGACCCCATTAAAAAAAAAAAAAAACAAAACTAATGACACCTCCGGTTCCTCTTAGCACTTATGCTTTTGTGCAAGGAAAAGACTCGTTTCTCACGAATGTCATACAAATGGATGGGATCAGGAGGCAACGGGGTCTTACAGGTGTAGAACAGTCGGGCTTGGCAGGCGACAAACCTGAGCTCAAGTACCGGGTCTGCCATTGTGTGACCTGGTCCCGGTTCTTAGCTCCTAACCTGAAAGATGAATGAAGGATGAAAATCCCTACCTCGTGGGTTGTTATACGATTGGGAAAAAACACTTACAAACTCCCTGACACCTTATGTATCATAGATGTTATTTAAAATAAAAATAATTTAAAAAAAAAAAACACAAAAGAAAACCTCTCTATCTTTTCCCTAACCTGTGAAAGGATAAAACGGATCTGGTGCTTTTCTTTCCTTCTCCGCTGCTGTCTCGGCGGGTACTACTACACTCAAACTACCTGAGCTCCAAATCCCAAAGGCTCGCTTCACTTTTGTTTCTTGCCTGAGCTCTCTTGTTCCTGGACTTACCAAACTCCTATTCTTTCCACAAAATCCAACTCGAGCATCACCAACTCCATGAAACCCTCACAATCATCTTCTCTGTTCCTCCAGTCAACATCAATTATCATATTGATGCCACCATGAGAGAAAACCAAGAATGAAGCTAACCAGGACACGGACACAGGGCAACACGGGTCACTAAATATTAAAGTATTTCCTTACACATTGGCTTAAAATAAGAAAAGAAAAGAAAAATCTTCTATCTTGTGACTACAAAGTATGCTAACACCAGCCTAGTTTTCCCAGCCCCTTCCCTGGGACGCCTTGAGCCTCCACACACCAGCAAGAAAGTTTCCCCGGCAGAACTGGTGATAATCAGTACAGGGTATGATAGGCACTCAGTACCATCTCTGTCTATGTAGACGATAGCACATCTACCAAATCGAGTGCAGATTAACTGTGGGTGGAATGCTCCTTCAGGCACAGAGTGCATAACTCCCAGCATCCAGTGCACTCGGCTGTGCAGATGCTAAGCTGATTCAGTACCTCCTGTGCCTCCTTGCTCAGCAGCAGCCTGGCACAGCATAAGCCTGCAAAAAGATGTACTTCCCCAACTGCCCCATGCATACAACTGTGACGTCAGACCCCGTTTGAGTCCAGGCTCTCCCAGTTACTCAGTTCACCTCCTGACCAGGGATCAGGGCCCCTCTAGCCTATCCTCACCTCCTTTCATAGCTACAACCAGAGAGCCAGCTCTCTGCTCACCACTTCCCAAAGGTCCTCTGTCATTGCTAATCAAAACCTAACTCTCTCAAGGCAGGCAAGAAGGATCATCATTTTTGCCCTCGTTCCAGGAATAAGAAAACAACCAACGGAAACAGTTGTTTCCTCCCAGCACACAGAAGGCAATAAATAAATATAAAAATCTCCCTTTGAAAAGTAACCAACGCTGTCTTAAAAAACAGCTCTTTGTGCACAGATAACAGAAGGCTGTTTTTTTTTAAAGTGGGTACCGACCCACTTCACCTCCATCATATAGTGATGTCACTATGACAGGGAAGTGATTTGCTCAAGCCATACAGTTGGTACGTCTTATGGTTCAGGAGAAATTATAATCCCCAAAATCTCAGCACTGCGCTCCTTGGCTTCCTCAGCCCAGTGCGTCTACATGCACTGTCCCAGAGTACAAAGTGAAAACCCAGACACGCCACTGTCACTCCCTGGCTGCTAAAACTGCTGCATTCTTCTGCTTAGTATGTTCACTAGATCTGAAATATGTATCTCCTTACCTGGTTCCTGTCTATCTTTACCCAGAAACTTGAAGCACTGGGAAGCTCTGGGCTCTCCCTGCCCTCATTCTGCCCAGGATCTAGAAGAGAGCAGGGCACAATTTTATCAAGCCAACATCAATTCTCTCCTCCGTTACCAGTCGCAGAACCACAAATAGCCAGATATCTCCATGCCTCAAGCTCATTCTCTTTAACATCCAGGGTCCCACGGCTCTTGCGACAAGAAACGTGCCTGAACCCACAGTCCACACAAGAGAAGCACTCAGGATAGATTTACCTCTCCTCTTCTCCACCAGGCCCCAGCATCCCCAAAGGGCTCCTTCTACCAATCCCCAAACACTCCTTGCCCACAGCACCTAAAGCCACAAGGCTGCCCTTCTCCGCTTCCCACTGTCATTCCTGAGGCAGGTGTCTACAAAGGGCAGACAGAGCTCACAGCTGGAGCTCACCACACTCTCCTGTCTGCCAAGCTCTGACCTACTTCCCCCTCAGACTAAGGCAGGTGATGCTGCAACTGATTCAGCAAGGTCTTTTTTTGCTTACTTTTTACTTCTAAGTTATCTTGGACATGGGACCTAATGCAGAAGAACCACAAAGTTAAAAAAAAAAAAAATCAGAGCAGAGGAGTCACTACCGGCCTACCAACTACCTATTTTGTAGCCATCAAGAGTGTGATACGGAGAATACAGGCATCTTGACCGAAGTAACCTCAAATTTCCTAAACAATAAAAACAATAGCAATTAAGAACAAGCCCTTCCTGCCACCTTCCCTGATCTCGGAAGTTACTCCTCATGTCTCAGATTAAAGTCCTCCCAGGCAAACGTTTGCTCTCCATTAAATGCACCACATCTTTCTAGATGAAAAAGTTCCAATTTCTATGTTCATGAAGTCAAGTTCACACACAGAGAAGTTAAGCTGCACACATTTTAAAATCCTAAGAGGTGGTGGAGGAAGAGATCAATGGAGGCAGAGAGGCATGAAGGCATGCTGGCTCTGCTACACACTACCAACCCTGAGCAGATTGAAGTCCATCTCCCATCCTGGCCCTCCTTCTCATGTTGGACCACAGCCACTCCAAGCTACTATACTTTAGCTCTGTGTGTCTCCTCATCACCTCCAACACAACATTGTCACCCAGTATCTAAAATAACCTGACTGTGAGTCGCTAAGACCAGAGCTTGTCCCCAGTGCCAGCGGGCGTGTGTCCTTCAGTGTGTGTTCAGTTCTCATCAATGAGTTAACACAGGCTCATTTCTCTACGGTTATGTCATTCAGACTTCTCTGGTAACCAAGCTGTCAGAGTCGCCTCACGAAGTTTCACAAGGCAACAGAACACTAAGCTTCCGTCATAGAGCAAAGCATATGCTTCCCCGGACGATAGCTTTCTCCACAGCAGTCTGTTTGCTCGAATACCACCCAGTCCTTAAGTCTCTTCCTGCTTATACCAAGTGCATAAGCAGCTGTCAACTATGTACAATGTTCTGAGGAGACGTCTTCTTTGCTTTTTAAGAAAGAGTCTCATTTTCCCAGAAGTCACTGGGGGGAAAGAATTGTAGTAATTACGGGTGGGGATCGGATGGGAGGTGTCAGTGTTGTGATACAGCTGACCACAAAATTGAGGGTGAAAGAATAATTCTGGGCCTAATTCCTGGTGTATGAATATCCAGGCAGCACCAAGACCAATATAAGTCATAATGTATTTTCCTGAGGCCACCAAGAGATGCTACTCTTCTCCCAGATACTACGGTTCCTTTCAAAACCAAAATTCTTAAGTGAGAAATGCCGTATGATCCACTAAAACCCATCACAAGTACTGTGAGCGAGAGTGGTACCCAAACACGATGGCCCTGGCACCCAGCGGGAATAAAGCAAAGAGAGGGGTTCCCCATACAGAGATGTCCACAACAACGTGATGGATAAACAAGCACCCTTATTCAACGGTGTGTAGAAAGCGGCACATCCATCCACTCCGTGCAGCAGGTGAATGGCCACTATAAATACCCAAGGACTCGAAGTTAAGCTGGGAAAGTTATGAGTACCACAGGAGGGGGTGAGGAGCAGATGAAACTGCTTAATAAAACCAAGATTGAGAAAAAGTCAGAGAACACTAGTATATCTTCTCTTGAAAAATAATGATACAACTCAAGAGCCCCAGAAGGATACCTCAATGACAGTCCAGAAATATGAGTCTACAATAAGACAGGTGCTCAGATTAAAGATGGTGTGGTGTGGACAGAACCCTTACAGTGTAAGTCAGTCTGTTTCTTTTTCCCGGAGAAAAGGATGTTATAGGCTACTTCTTCAGAATCGAAACATTCCCTACTGGCAGGAAGAGGGACGTTGTTAAGACTCAGGAAAACTCAGGAGTCACAGGGCAAGCGGAAACGTACAAGGCTCCAGAATCTGAGACTACTGGCAGACTCAGAAGGCCACAGGCAAGGTTATATAAACAGTAAACAATCCCTAGGGAACAGGAGACTCTCTGGTAGAGGTGCCTACAAGCTGGGCAGGGAGCTCCATGGATGAACTTCTGTGAGCTTTTCCATGATGGGATGCCAGCGAGCTGCTACCTGTCAGTCACGCATTATCCCGTAAGCAACCCCAACAAACTCAGGGCTTCACCAATCTCAATGTGGGTGGAATTATTTCTCTGGTCTGCCATCAGCACCATCTGAAGTGAAAGGACAGCTGTGCAGGGCTGCCCAGGAATACTCACACAACAGGAGATAATCGGAATCTCCGGGGAGGGATTCTGCAGCCATAAGAAAGCATGCACAAATATGCAAAACTTGTCCAGTGAAAGAGAATAAGTGGGTCGTACAGGGAGAAGAAATCATGAGACAGACAAAAGACCTAAAGGATGTGGTACAGCGTGATTAGTTTCCTTTCCCCAGCAAGAGAAACAAACCTCAAACTCCAGGAAAATAAAGACATCATAAAAACCAAGAGGTTCACTGTAGAATTAAAACCAAAATCTGGGGTGATTGTGAAGAACTAGAGGAAAGGTAGATTATGATGTAAGGAAAATGTTAGGTCCCTGTGAGTGGCTCCAAGGTCATGACCTCAGAACTCTAAGAAGGAGATGAGACCTCACATGAGCTACCCTTGTATGCAGCAATGTCACCGAGGCCATAACGTGCATGCACTGTTTTCAACTGGGTGCAAACCACAGACAGAGCACAGAAGCCTTCGATGTTGCTGGGAACTACGTATAGGTGCACACGCAATCCATTATAACCCTGTAAGACGGCAGACGTAGCTGAAATCATTACTGACAAGTTCAAGGGTAAACCAGAGGATGAAAGTTGAAGGAAATGCAAAAAGGCTATGTGAAGACATGATGAGGGCTGACTCAGCAATCTCCATTATGCAGATGACATAAACTTGTAATGAAAACAAACAAAACAGTCTACGCTACCAGCCAAGGACTACGGGAATTGACATGTGAACCAGCTATAAATGAGCTAATCCTCGTCTATCCTAGAACAAATTCAATGGGCATATTTTAAACCAGCAACTCAAGAAAGAATGATGGGAACATGTTTTTCCCAGACATGACAGTAAACACAAGAAGGATTAAACAAAAGTTGGTACAACTGGTTGATTACTGGGAATGGGATTGTGTTGGGAAGAATGAGGACAAGAAATCTTTATTTTATTATAAACACTTCTGGATTGTGTTTGTATTTTAAATTACGGGCATGAAAGGCAAAAAAAAAAAAAAAAACCGGAGCCAGACATGATGGCATGTGTCTTTAATCCCAGCACTCAGGAGGCAGAAGCAGGTGGGTCTCTGTGAGTCTTGAGGTCAGCCTGGTCTACATGGTGAGTTCCAGGACAGCCAGGGCTATGTAGAGACATCCTGTCTCGGGAAAAAAGAAAAAGAAAAAAGACAAGGAGACAGAGATAAAAGTATCTCAAGGTGAAAAGAAACTGCTTGGACTGGAAAGAAGGCTCTAGGGGGGAAGGAAGCCACCAAGCCCGCTGGCCTGAGTGGGATTGCCAGAACACATATAGTAGGAGAGAACTGACTCCCAAAAGTTGTCAACACCTCCATATGCACACCACCCACCCACCTACACACACCACACACACACACACACACACACACACACACACACACGCTAAAGAAGTAAATGTTTAAAAATACTTGCTGTTTAAATGTGTTTAATATTTATACTTAATATGTTTAATAATATTTTAAAATACCATGGCTGAGAGTTCGGCAAAAAGAGAAAGAAAGGAAGGAAGGAAGGGAGGGAGGAAGGAAGGAAGGAAGGAAGGAAGGAAGAAAAGGGACTTTTCTAGGAAAATGCTAACAAAACGTCAATCTTCTGAGAACACTCAGTGACAATGGGGTCCACACATGTCACTTGGCCGTCATTTAAAACGCCCCCCTTCCTGTGTGCTCCCCAAACTTGCCATCTTCCGATACAGTTTTAAACAATCTTTGCCCTTCAACTCTCTTGGCTGGCTTCAAAACACAAAGGTGTCCCCAACGAAAGCTTGAAAATGTGAAGCATCCCTGAGGAAAGCCGGGAATCAACAGCGAGCAGAGCTGTGGCCCAGAAGCGCACAAGGCCTGGAGGTTGGAGCTATATTTAGCAACTTCAGGGCAGACAACAAGGACTCCTGTTCCCTGGAAAGGAGGTAATTAAAGGAGGCAGATTTAGGCCTGAGGTGGTAAGTCTCAAGGATCTGCAGCTCCAGGCAGTCACAGCCTGCACCCTGAATGAGGAAATGGTACCCGCAGGCCTGACATCCATTCCTAAACCATCTTTACCTCTCCTCCCAGGTTTCTGAAGCCAAGGGAATGCACGGCAGCCATCAGCCCAGCCTCTTGCTGTTGCATTCCCACCAGAGCCCTTTGCAAGGAACTTACTGTGCGCCCGCCCGGGGATGTGCTCAGGGCTCCAGGGCAAGCGGTCGGTCACAGTGAGGCAGACCTGAACTCTGACCTCCAGCAGCTTGCAGGTGAGATGTAACCAAGTAAAAAGGGATCCAGTCTGTGACGGGATGGGAGAAAGCCACCCTGCCTGCTGGAGCACCAGTGAGCCCCCCAGAAATCATCCAGAGGCTTGACCTGAACCAACAGAAATGGTCTGAACCTACGAGGAAAAGACTGTTTTCTATAATCAGGAATTACTGAGTGAGACCCAAAGCCAGCAACATGGGGGCACCGTGAAAACACGGAGAAGTACCCGCATGGCTACAGTGAGAGCAGGTAGAGAAAATGAATGCTTGTGGCTCTAATGCACACCTCAGCTTCCTAGTTCCAGTCTGACTGTGCGTGCCACGACTCGCAGCTCCACGTGGATGCTTTACATGCATGTGGTGCCTTGTCATGTGTATGTGTACGTATGCGTGTAGAGGCCAGAGGACCACCTCAGGGGTCTTTCTTAGTTGGCATCCATGTTTGAGACAAGAGTTTCTCGCTGGCCTCGAACTCACCAAGTAGGCCATGCTGTCTGTGACATGGTTCAGGGAGCCAATGTCCATGCCTCCCCAGTGCTGATCTTAAACCAGAGTGCACATGAGCTTTTTGTTTGCGAAGGTTCTGGGGAGAGAACCCAGGACGCCATGCTTGCACAGCAAACATCTGACCGTCTGAGCCACTTCAGAGACCTCAACATGATTTCTGATGTATGTTTTTCCCCCATCCCTGCATCCCATGTCCCAGACGGCAAGAACAGGGACCCTTCATTTTACAGCAGAGAGTAGAATCATTTTTCTCAAGGCCAAAACTGTGAGATACTGACAAATTCCAAGGCTCTGACTCAGAAAAGTCTTCTCCCCCTCTGCAACCAAAAGCAATGGAAAGGGAAGGCATCGTCTAAGAACAGCGAGAAGGTAAGGCAGCCGCCATGGGCAAACCTCTCTTCAAAGCTCGGAGCATTGTTCTCACAGACTTCCCTTGTATCAATTCCCCAAATCCACACCCATGTGCACCTGGGTTCACCTAACAGCTGAGCAGCACCAGTCCATCTTAAAGCTTTTCACTATCTGGATGTACTCAGCTTACCTATGCGCTATGCGGTCCCCCTGCCAGAAGGTCCTGCCCAAGCTCTCCCTCAGGCTAATGCTTACTCCCCCTTGGAGGTCAGCCCCCACTGCTCCACCCACAGCAACCATATGGGAAATACCTGATGAACTAGGAAGGGGTAAGCCTGCGCGCGCTCTCTCTCTCTCTCTCTCTCTCTCTCTCTCTCTCTCTCTCTCTCTCTCTCTCTTGACCATCAGCAAGGATGGTTAAACAGCACCCCATTAACTCTGGGAAGAAGCGGAAAACTCCCTCGGCAAGGGTCTTCACATGGGCCAGCCAGGTATAGTGATTCAATGACATCACTGGACAACCTCAACTACTGCCATACAGCCTTCAAAACCCAAGTCATGCGCAATGCTAAAAAACAACTACAATAAACTCCCTCCTCATTGAACTTAGGTACACACACACACACACACACACAAACACACACACACACACACATACACACACACACACACACAAACACACACACACATACACACATACACACACACACATATACACCCTCACACTTTGCTGATAGTCTCTGGCACTGGACAGCTTATTATCTTACACTGGGAGAACGTTCCCCATGCCTTCCTGAGCAGGAGGCTCCATGTGTTGAAGTTCAACATCTGGAACACTAAGAACCCAAAGGTGGGTGGTACCTCGCAGGTACCCAGGAACTGTTAACAGCACAGCTCCCAGGGTCATCTACACAAAACACTTCCGTGCTTCACTCATGTCCTGCCTATACAATTGTCCCCTAATATTGCTCTATAAACTGATCGTCCAATAAAACGACACATGCTCAGTCAACCCACCATCGCTGGGCTTTTAAACACCTCCACTGAACAGCATCCTTTACTACTTCACTGTATTCTGACATCTCTGACCACATCACTAGACTCTGAGTTCAATCCCTCTCCACGCGGGTTTTCTGGTTAAATCCCTGGGAGCGGCGGCTGAGAAACGATGAGCACAGCTGGAGAAGCAGGGTACCCTGACTTTGAAATCAAGCAGCACTGAGTTCACCTCCCAGCTTCCCACTGAGGAAGTCACTAGCCACCCCTCATCCCCTCCCTCATGGCTATTACAGGATTAAGGGAAATGATGCAGGCAGAGAGAGCACTCAATAAATGGCAGCTATCATGGTAATTAGTTCTATTCCTGTTTCCCATTCCGGCCTGCCACACAATCAAAGCGCTAATCACACCCTTGGCCCTGGTGAAGTCCGTAAGCCCTTCCATGGGATGGATGTCTTTGCAAAGCCTCAGCCAACATCCCATTTGCCTTGCTACTGACTAGACATGACGGACCAGAAACAAAAGGCTGTCTGGGGTTCCCATTAAAATCTCGGGCATGGGGGCGAGGGGAACCACGGAGAAACTAGAGGAGAACATAGCTTCTCTTGCCCCTGCCCTTCAGGGGGAAGTGCCTTCATCACTGCACAAAGACGAATGAGGAGAGGACTCAGGCGCGATACAAGGTGCCTGGGTAGAGCCTCCCGGGCCTCTCCAGACTCGCCCCAGGTCACCTGCAGCATTTTCATACATCGGGCTTGGAACAGTAAAGGTAAGGGCTCTTCTTCCGAACCAATGGCCTTGCTGTTCAAACTTGTGCCATTGACCTCTTCAGACCTCATTTCCTTACCTGTACAAGGCTGCTAGTCCTTTAGCCAGCTCAGGAGGAAATGCTAAGGCACACCTCTAAATGGCCAGAGATGCTGAATCAAGACCGGGGCTGGAGCTGAATTAGAATTCTCTAATGCTAATGCTTAAGAATTGCAAGCCTGCCAGGCGGTGGTGGCGCACGCCTTTAATCCCAGCACTCGGGAGGCAGAGCCAGGCGGATCTCTGTGAGTTCGAGGCCAGCCTGGTCTACAGAGCAAGATCCAGGACAGGCACCAAAAAACTACACAGAGAAACCCTGTCTCGAAAAAAAAGAATTACAAGCCTTATAGATCCCTACGTTCACTCAAATTAAGTGACTACTTCATCCACCACCACAACAACAAAAGCAGAAGTCACCAAATACTTCACTAGGCAAGATGACAGTTGGTACCATTTGTGAAACTAACTGTGAGGACTTCCAGATGGATTCCTGAACCAGTGAAAACAGACAATCCACTCACTGGAGGCTCTTATCCTTGAAAAGAATGAGGTAGAGACACCTGTAAATAAGTAAAACCCAACAGAAAGGAAGTGAGGCCCCGGGTGCTACTTTGCAAGTCTAACGTGCAAACGAAGCAGTTGAGGCACAAGGTAAGTTGCAGATTCTGGCATGTCTAACATGTCTAACAGGCCCAAGACGATGCTAGTCCACTGGACCAAGAATCAGATCTTGACAGCAAAGCTCTGAATGCAAGCATTCGGCAGAGGTCAGCTTGAAGCCTAAAGCAAGCTTCCTACATGCATTTGCTGAGCATCTACTAAGTTAGACTCAGGGAATGTGCCAGGCTGGAAAACCAGAGATACCCACGACACAGAAAAGTGACATCCGGGCAAATACGCACAATAAAAAGTGCCTTAAGGTCTGTATCAGACAGGGGCCGAGGCACCGCAGCCATCCCTGTAGGAAGCTACTCATTATACTTGGCCAGCGCGAGAAACAAAACCATAAGGAACAAAGGTGACGTAGTTCAATTGTGAAAGAGAACAATTACGAAACGGTAAGTACAGAATCATCCTGAGGCAAGAGAGAAAGACGGAGACAGGAGAGAAAGATGGAGACAAGAGCCCACCACCCAGAGGTCTGTTCACCTCTGGCCAGCTCAAAGTCAAAACTTAACCAAGTCTGCTGTGGCGCTGAGAGCACAGAGACAAACTTTCTTCACACCGAGCTATCTCCGGGATATTCAAATAGCAGTCAGCCATGCTTAAGGGCGAAGCGTTTACAGTCAAGTTTGCCCTGTCTCTTTTCCCGGCTGTCAACCTTTCATTTTCTAGGAACCAAGTATGACTATAAGCTATTTTCAGTAAAAGACCAGCCTTAATCTGAATCCCCTTGTGCAACCTTTATAACCCATGGATTCAGGTAGTAATCCTACCCAAGGCTCCCCCTCTGTGATCGCATTTCCCAAAAAAATTAAATAAATAAATAAAAAATAAGAAGAGAAAGATGAAGGATAGAAAAAGGGGTCTCCTAGAAACCAGCAGCCATAGTACAGCTATCCCGAAGATGCTTAAATGGCTGTCTTGAGAAGCACACACCCACACTTGGGTGTGTTCTAACACCCCTGCTTGAATCTATGTCAAAAATCTCTTAATGAAATCCAACTCTGCTTCAGTGACTCATCCTGAAATCCTCTTGTACTGCACAGTCAAGCAAAAATCCTGACTTCACCTGAGTGGAGTTCTCGAAAGAGAAGCCCTCAAGATGCCACCGGAGGGAACGGTGTCCCCAGCCCCCATTCGCAGCTCCGCGAACAGCCCCATGTTTGAGAACAAGATCCGCAAACAGTATTTATAGATCTACTCCCCCAAGAATAGTTAGTACATTTAAAAAAGAACGGAGAAGAAAGATCGAAAGAGAAGGAGGAGGAGGAGGAAGCCAGGGGCGGTGGTGCAGAACTGGAGCACTGGGGAGGCAGAGGCGGGCGGATCTCTGAGAGTCTGAGGCCAGCCTGGTCTACAGAGCAAGCTCCAGGACAGCCAGGGCTACATTGAGCGAGCGAGAGAGAGAGAGAGAGAGAGAGAGAGAGAGAGAGAGAGAGACAGAGACAGAGACAGAGACAGAGACAGAGACAGAGACACAGAGAGAAAAGCAAGGGGAGAGAGAGAGAGAGAGACAGAGACAGAGACAGAGACAGAGACACAGAGAGAAAAGCAAGGGGAGAGAGAGAGAGAGAGAGAGAGAGAGAGAGAGAGAGAGAGAGAGAGAGAGAATGAGAATGAATATACCCTCCAGAGTCCAATATATTTTCCTGGAGAGTCTAATATATTTTCAGTCTGGCCCTTTATAGACAATATCTTCAGGCCCCTGGGTAAAAGAAACAAGAGACACACAGACTCAATTAACATCAAATTTCCTATTAGTTACTACAAGTAGCTTTTGTTTCCTCTTCGTACATTCCCAGATGTTTCTACCTTTCTCCAGCGACCACCAGTTTCTCTTGAAATTAGGGGTCAAAAAAGTTCTTGCCTTTCCCGTGTCTAAGTGAACCCCCTAATAATCCAGCTTAGAAAACAGGAAGGACTAATAATAACTTAGCACGGACATTCATCCCAGTGCTGTTCAGTGACAGGAAACAAATCACCGTGTTCTCCTGTGACGGCAAAAGCTGCAGTTATCACGTACAGGAGGGCTCCGCCATGCCATGGGAAGGTGCTCATGCTCTGCCGCTCACAGACGAGACATAAAACCACACGTCCAGTACGACTGAAATCAGCACAGCACAACGCAGAGAAAGTAATAAACGCAAGGACTCACAAAAGAATATTAAACGCATAAACAGTGCTTGTGCCTAGAACCTGAACGTATGAGTGATTTTCATTCTCTTTATACTGCTCTGTTTTTTAATTTTTCTATTGTGAGCATGTGGTACTACTTTTTATTACAGAGAAATACAACACATAATAAAACTTCTTCGGGTTTGTTTTGGCCTTCCTTCCTTCCTGGGGGAGTTAGAAGACTCTCAGGGAGGAGGATACATCTGTGCTGTGCTTTGAGGGATGAGCAGGCATTTACCAGACAGAAGGAAGGGGCAGTCCCTTGGGGCTGCAAGGAAACGTGCTAATACACACAGGCATGCAACACAGCGGGGCCAGCAATGCTATTTCCGGAACAGGGACAGGGGATGATGGAGGATGATGGCGGTGGAGGTGGGGAGAGGGCAGCGTCAAGCAGGAGTACAAGTGGCAGGGGCCGGGGGACATCTTGGGCACCGGGGCAAGGTCAGATGCTGGCAAGATTAAGGTGTGTGGAGTAGAGTATCTGACCCACAGCCAGGGAAGATGGTGAGGGAGAAGGCAGGAAGCCAGCCGGGAGTGGAAAGAAGAATGCTTTCTCAAGTGCTCTTAATCACAGCAGAACTGAGGCCCACAGAACTTTACTGGGCAGGGCAGAAGAGAACTAAGCGTCCTGGAGCCATCTCTATTCACAAATGGTTCTCTTTCATTTTCTTCTGACGAGGCCATATAAATTTTTGCGTCGGGAAGTAGAAGTCTTTGTTATTGTCCAAGCATTTCTAAAAGACAACTCTGACTTCCTCCTGAAGACAGACAGCACGTGGTTGCTTCACAAGTAACTTGTGACGGCTATGCGCAGGTACCCAGCAGACGGCACGGCCTGCGGGTCTGAGTAGAAGAGGAAAAGGTCCCCCCACTCCAGGGAGCAGAGAGAAGATGCTGGAAACCGTGATTGCTGGTGCCCGTGCCCGGGGAAGGTGAGACGAGGCTACCATGTCACTTGTCACAGCCAGAGGGCACAGTCTTGGAGGACACAGGAGGCTGCAGAGAGGCAGCTGACGCCCACTCATAGCTGGATTCCTAGCAGGATACCAAGAGGGGTTCCAGTAAGCCGGAAGGAATGCTGTTGGCAGGAGATGCTCAGACCTCTCCAGAGGGCTTTAAATGGAAGTGGAGGAGCAAGGGGAAACTCTAACGGCAGAAAATGTACCAGGCAAACAAGAGTGGCCCAGATATGGGGACCCCAGAGGGGAGGGGCTCTGGACTCTCAGGGAACCAAGGCAAAGTGGGTCTAGCCAACCCTCCAAGCCCAGTGGAAGGGGAACAAGTGAGAAGGTGAACTGGAGAGGTGAGCACAGGAGCCTAGAAGGAGAGGCAGAACTATGATGGAGGGCTGCCGGAAAGGGGTATGCATGTAAGACAAATCCAGATGTTACACTAACCCAACCCGACACTAAAGCACGTGACTGTTGAAGACTAAGTGTGGCCATGGGGCGGGGGCAAATTCAAAGGGGCAACATGCCTCTATGGTTATTAACAAATGAGGAAGCTTCTGAATAAGTAGGATCCACATCAATGTTTTGAAAATCTCCATCTCTCTCAGTATCTCTGCCTCTCCCTCTCCCTGCCCTAACACGCCACATGTCCACACCATCACTAAGCTACAGTATTAACAGACGCTCTCAACTACTGGGCAACTTCTTCCACATGCTTCCATATCCACAACCATAACACAACTTCAATGCTGGCCCAATTTCGGCTTGCAAGTCTATTTCCTGTGCTGACCACAACCTCCTATCCAGGCAAAAATGATACTTTCTGCATCTGTACCCAGTCTTTGGAATGAGAGAAGAGGATAGGGTCAACGCGTGCTTTTACTGCTCCACCAACAGACTGTCAATCTTCTTCAAAGGGCGCATCCTCTAGCTTCTCACTCTGACTAACCAACAGTGTGACCGAGAGCAAGGGGAACCAGAGAGGTCAGTGGTGGCTAGGGATACAATATCATCCCAAGAAAGGCAGGTGAGAATGGGCAGAAGACAAAACACTGTGGGAATGAGATGGTGCTGTCTACATTTGGGACCAGGGAGAAGATTCCAACACCTTGGAAAAGTGAGCCGCCAGCCACCGACAAGGTCCACGGAGTAGCTCCTTGCAATAAGAGGAAAGAGAGGAGTGGAGGAACACAGACCTCCTGCCTGTGAGGGACTCAGCATGAGGAGGGCAGCAGGGACTACAAAGGGAAAGGGAAGAAGGATGCACTTTTGTTTTTCAGAGGCGCTTCCTCAGCCATGCAGCATCCTCAAGTAGGGTCAGGTTCCCAGCGGCATCGTGCCCCTGACCTATGAAGTAAGGTGAACCACTGAGGTCTCACTATGAAGTAACAAGAATACCTGGAAAGCCCAGGAGTGCCATCACAGCCCTGACATCCTCCTGGAGCGAGACCACAACAGCTTCATCCTTCTCACAGTTATAAACCAAGAGTGTCACCTTTTGGGTCTCTCAGGTCCACCCACACAGCCAAGAGAAAGATGTAGACAAGAAAGAAAGAATATGTACCAATGAGCCGGACACTTTACATGAACTCTTAACTGTGACACCAAAGTCTATACAGTCATTGTCCTGGCCGGTGTCACTGTCTCACCTTAGACAGTAGCTATTAAAGTCTTCTCCCAGATAGATGGTCTGGAGTCCCCTGGGCAGCTTCTGTGCATCTCACAAGCCTGTGTCCATCTGTCCAGCTCACAATTGACCCCAGCTCGTTGGTATGTTCATGTAATTGGAACACTGTGTACTTCTCTAGGATTTTATGAACATGAAGTGCCTTCCTACAGCAAAGGTCTTCAATCTTCAGCCCCAATGGAATCAACAACCTCAATGTAATCACCATCACCACACCCACTTTACACAGGAGAAAACTGAAGTTCCTGGAACACCTTCACTTTATGTTCCTTGGTATTCCCAACTTCTAGCCAACTTCTGGGCCTCCCTGCACTCCTAAATCCATCACAAAAGACACAGCAGTCACAGCCAGTTTTCCTGGCCCAATCCCTTTACGGCTAAAGCTTTCATCCTACTTTGCTTCTCTGCTGCTGCGGTAAGACACTGACCCAAAGCCAACTATGGAGGAACAGGTTAACTACATCTCACAGGTTAGAGCTGATCATCAGGAGAAGTCAGATTAGGCAGGAACCTGGAGGCCAAAAGCATGGAGGAATACCAATTACCAGTTTGTAGCCACGTTCATGGTCAGCTGCCTTTAGACACTCCAGGCCAACCTGCCAAGGGATGGCACCACCCACAGTGGACTGGGCCCTCCCACACCAATTAGCACTCAGGAAAACGCTGCACAGACATGCTCTCAGGTCAGTCTGATGGAAGCAATTCTTCAACCGAGGATCCTTCTTCCCAGGTGTCTCTAGTCTGTGTCAAGTTGGCAAATCTAAGTAGCACAGGTACTCAGAAATCAAGGCGCCAACTTCAGTCCAAGTCTGAACCACAGAACAATCTGCTACCCACCAGCAGTCTAGGATACAACACCAGGGATGAATCTCATGATGCACCCAAGTCTACAGCAGACGACTCCACCAAACTGCACAGATAGTATAACCTCCCTTCAGGGAGCCTTCCCTCTCTGGCAGCAGCCCTGCCATGGAATGATTTCCTCTTGTGAATTTGGGGCAAGCCTCTTCCTGGGATGGACCACTTACTCACCCGTCAGTGGACCACTCCTAAGTCTGGCTGCCCCTCAGATGCCAAGCTTTGGGTGCCCAGGCCTTCTACCAGGATCTCTCTCCATCAGAGTAATTCCACGTCAGTGTGATACCCCGTCGTACCTGGTGATCCTTCGGCCAGAAAGACAGCTCCACCATTAAAAGGCTAAGGCTCACAACCGAAAGGTCAAGATCACTACCTCTGCCCATTTCCCATCCTGCCTCTTGTTTACTGCGCTACTGTCTGGTCTCTGTGCCCACCCACTTCACACTACAGTTCAGAGGGGTGCTTGTCCAGGACTGAACCTGAGCTTGCTCCCAGCACTCTTAATTCCCAATGTTGAGTTTCTTTCACTAAAGCCTAGCTGTCTCTTCCTGCTGCGCTTTCCAGGAATCCACCTGTGCATAAGGAGGTGGGTCCAAATATTAGAAGTGACTGGTGCTCAGTAAAGGAAGGAACCTGCCCAGGCCTCTACCTACACCCAAGGGAGGGTAAGACTACCCTTGCTGTTAGGTTAGAAACTGTAGAAGGGAGGGGGGAGGGGGGGCTGCAGTTGTGATGTAAAATAAATAAATTAATTTTTTTTTTAATTTGAAAAAAAGAAATTGCAAAACTAATTACTGACAGTCTGACCCATAGTCTGTGCTAGGTCACCACAGTGCTTTATAATCTTTAGTCCAAACACAAATCCAAATGCACATCAGTGGCCAATAACTACAGGTTAAGTCCATTTAAACACCTACTTGGAGAGAACCAAACAGAAGGCCCTGGAAAGACAACCAGACTAATTCATGTTAACGGAACGGATTTCTGACTCTGAGGGGGAGCTAGGATTGATATCACTCCTGGACTACCACAGGTGACAGTAGCGTGTAGTCTAGTCAGGCCAGTCCTTTCCACAAAACTTCAGGGTCTAGTTCTCCATCTTTACTTTTAATAAGAAAGGGGGAGGGGATCAAAAGCTGGATTAGATCAGCAGTTCTCATCAGCACTGGAGGGTCCATGAGCCTGTCAGAAATCCCAGTCTAGGAGCTCTACCTAATTACCACATCAGAGGCTTCAGGGGAGGAGGGAGGGCCCAGCAAACCCACCAGTGGCTGAGGAACTGGAGTCATAGTCTCATCATCCTTCCAGCTCTACCACTCAAGAGTACCCAAAGCTTCCTCGGCTCGACATCACCAGTCCCCACCCCCATGCATACACACCACCAACAATAACAACCCCTGTACACACACACACACACACACACACACACACACACACACACACACAATCCTTCCACTCTGACTTTGATCTGGTATGAACTGAAGTCAGCTGGGTCGTTCATGTGATCAGGTTTGACAGCTTCCTCCTGTGATTAATACAGAGGACCGTAAGACATAGTCGGTCTCCTCCAGGGAACTTTATTCCACTTACCACCTCAGCGGTACATAGTCTGTCACTATATTTAAAAAGAAAAATCAAAACACAAGGAAGGAAGATCAGCCTTTTAAACACAGGCATTGGGCGCTATCTTATAAAAATCTGTAAGGGGGGTTATTCCTGGGGTAAGTCAATAAGGAATTACTCCAAAATCTTAAGAAATGGGGTCTCTTGCAAACCCAGTGGTCTCTTTTCTAATACAAGCCCACCTGAATGAATTAAAGCATTTGTTTTGTATGCCAGGGATACATGTAGACATAACAAACCATTTCTTGCTTGATCCTTTTATTGATCAAAACAATAAAAATAATCCAAGCAGGACATGACAGTGTACACCTATAAACCCCACATTAGGGAGAAAGAGGCAGGAGGATAAGGAGTTCAAGGCCAGCCTCAGCTACATAACAAGTTCAAGGCCAGCCTGGGCTTCATAAGAATATCTGAAAACAAGTAAGAATAAAACAATCCAGACAAAGCTTAAAAGTCTGAAAATACACCACAAAAAAAAAAAAAGTGGACTGTTAATTCCAACAACTCTTGACCTACTACCTAAAATTACCATTGAATGAATGAATTAATTAATTAATGAGTGGAAGAACATCTTTCTATTATAGTACTAGAGATGTAGACATGAACAAGGTAAAACTCTAGTCTAAAAGAACTAAGTTTGAGTTTAGTATGAGCAACACCAAACCTGCCCCTATGTCCACCAACCCTTGTCACGAATGGCCCATGCCTGCATACAGCCATTCTTCAAGTGTTTACTGTATGTCTGCCCAACCCCAGGCAGGAAGGAATATTCTGAAGAACTTAAAAGCCAAAACTGAGACAGGCCAATGGGCAACCACAACACAAGATGAAAAGTGCCAGTGGTAAAGAAAAAGGTCATGGAAATAACGGTTTCCTGTTTCGGGTACAGGAGTCATGGCTTACTTTATGGAGATGGTATTATCACGCTGCACCCTGAAGATCAGCTTGGGTTCAAAGGGGAAGAGTAATTCAAACTAAGGGTATGCCGGGACAGAGATGAGACTGAGAAAAGCATGGTATGGAGGTTCCAGGTCAGTTGGCCCCACTCAACAGCAAGACAAGAAAGATACACAGAGGACTTACTGCCCAGCAGTTCAGCTTCCACCCACCCTCGGCCCCCACTCTCCTCTGCAGGACCCCTCCTCTAACTCTGCTGGCACTAAGCACAGAGCTGTGCACCTGCCGCCTGCTGAGGCTTCCTGGCTCCCATGCCTGCCCTGCCGCCTCATCCATGCCTTCCTCTAGGCACTGGTTAGTGCCCATCCCAGGCTCCACCGTTCTTACTACGCCATGTCTTTACACTTCTGTTTTGTGTAATTTATAAAACACATACTGCCCACGAGTTTGTATTTTTAATTCCTGTAAGAAGTTTTGGGATCCAATTTGTGTGAAAATCAGGCTGCCACATAAGGTTGTATTGTATGATAAAAGCCTCCAGGAATAAAACAGACAGTACATCCTGCTTATCAGCAGCTCCAACACTGGTTCCACTCCGTGTAGCACAGACTTCCTCATGAATGATTATTCCTGGTTTTTCATCAACTTCCCCAGTCTTCTTGAATTAAATTTTAGGGGTGGTGCAGACTTTCAGGGGCTTCTTTTGGAAACTTTTCTTGAGAAGCTACTGTGTTCTGAGCTGTTGCTGATATGAACACCTCATGAGGTAAAACTGCTGTACTGTAAGGGTTGATATTTCAAGGCTTTGCAGGTCACTTAGCCTGTTTTGAAGTTAAGGAGGAGGATGGTGGAAGAGCCTGAATCCAAATGCAGATTTCTGGGAGTTCTTGAGGGCTGCTGACTGCTTCATTCACTGGCAGGACTCAAGGAATGCCCAGGACCTTCCTGTCACCTCCAACTTACCCTAACAATGTCAGCCTGCATCTCCTCCCATTAAAAGCAAGGGCATACACTGCTTTCCCAGGGTCTCCTCACAGAGAACAAGCAGGAGCAGGAGGAAAAGTGGGTCCTATTCCACTCCATCCTTAGCCAGCCCCCTTTACTCATCAGACATCACCAGCTGTACCAGGCTTTCCCATAAAGCATCTTCTCAATAGCAAAGAAAATGCAAGCATTAAAACCGCTCTTGATGGGGGAGAGATGAAAACTATATGTACCATGGTACCCAGGACTGCATCTTGGACAGGAAGAGGAAATTCATGGAGAACCTGAGTGAGTATGGAATGTGCTTCACAGGAGTGTACCCATGTCAGCGTCTTCGTTTTGACAAATACCCAACAGCAACAGACGATGTCAAAGCTATGAGCACCGAGGCAAGGTATGTGGAAATTCACGATGCACAGCTCACAGCTTTTCTTGCCAGAAAATTGTACGTTTATTTGCTGAGAGAACAATAACAACAAAAGACCCCCACTCATCTACGTGCTCTCTCATCTTTTCCAAATCACTCTTCTAAAAAGAAATAGGGATAAGACAGAACAACAGTGCCTAACACCCATGAACTCCTGCATGCTGCCAGCAACGAGAGACCCAGTTTTCAGAGTCTCATCTTATGGATGAAGGAACAGGGGCCTAAAGAGACTCAATTAACAAGCTGTGACATGTGTGTAGAGCCAGATGCAAATGTAGGCAGGTTACCTCAGAAACCCATGCTCTTCGACGCTACGTATTTAGACCAATGTTTTCCAAATACCTCCAGAATTTTCAAGTGGCCTATCTATCTAGATCTAACAGA
Organism: Peromyscus eremicus; assembly: GCF_949786415.1. Lineage (NCBI taxonomy): Eukaryota > Metazoa > Chordata > Mammalia > Rodentia > Cricetidae > Peromyscus > Peromyscus eremicus. Next base: position 69,672,421 of record NC_081428.1, read on the forward strand.
AGACTAATCACAAAGAATGAAATGTGAATACTACACTTAATGTTCACACTCAACCAAAAGCTTCTTAAGGCAAGCGTACAAATTCTGAAAATCTCTACTGGAGAAAGTTATTATTATGTGGCCTTTCCACGTCTGGGCACATCCCTGCACTTGTCGTGTACCCTGCCTTTCCTGGCACATTGTTCCAGGAAGCTTGGAGCCCTAGTTCACAGTACGGCCTCCAGCCTGCCGCCTGATGGTACTGCCCTCCTGAGGTGTCAGATCCAGAAGACGGTGAAATTAAACACAGTTCTCTTTGATCTTCCGGGTCTGCAATGCAAAGTAATGCTTTTATAGTTTACTGCTTGTGCTAGGTACTGAAAAGTCATGGGAGCACCTAACAATACTTTGCTCAATCTGAAAAAGAGATTTTCTCCTTACCTCCACTATGGGCTACATAAGGGACAACACTGGTCTCACTCACTGAACAATAATGCTCAATAAATGATGGTCCTCAAGAACTGATAGCACCTCAGTGGCTGGCCAGATCCTAACCCCGCCCCCAGATTCCCCCAAAACTGCAGCTATTCGTCTTTTTACAAGGTTCCCAAGTAGACAGCTTCCAGGAGCAGAAGCTGAAGAACGAAACAAAGACTGAGAGCATTAGATAAAGAAAAGTCAAGCCAGGTGACAGAGTGTGACTAAAGGCAACCTAGTAATAAGTACATGAGACCTAACTACGGCGTGGAATTCCTGGAATGTCAGCCTACTATGTGTGGGCATGCAGCTACGCTCACTATACAAGTGCCCTCATAGAGCCAAGCTCGAAAATGTTGTCTGACCCACAATATAGGCTTTACTACAGCTTATATTGACTTAGTAGATGTCAAAACTCAGCAGTTTCTACTTGAAATATGTCCTTTCAACCTAAACGGGCCTTAAGTGCATCAAGCCCAATACTGACATTTCATGGACAGGTAAACAGGCTCCAGATAAGAGAATAATCATGCACAAAAATATAATGAGGAAAAAAGTCTCCCAGCTCTTTTGCCTATACCTGTTTCCATATCCATGTGGAAACTAGGAGAACATTACAGAGACCGAAAGAATGCAGCCGGGGGCTACATCTTCAGAGATACGGTGGACTACATTTGTAGATTATCTCCATACCATCTAGCATTCCCCATCTGCTGGTCTCCAGCAGAAAGAACTTTGGTGGAATTATCTGTAGTGAAGTATAAAACAGAATATATGAAAGAATACCTGGTCTTAAATGAAGATGATAACACAGATAAAAATCTGAAAAAAACAAAAACAAAACCAACCAAACAAACAAAAACCTAGGTAATTCACCAGAGTAAGAAAAGCTGGGGAGGATGGAAAGATGGAGGATATGATACATAACAGAATAAATGAAAATTGACCTGTAGTCATAAAGCTGCCCACCAAGGCATCATGACTGACTGTCGAGCCAGGTTGTAGATTCTCAAGGGTGAGGCTCTGCCCCAGGCATCAAAATGCCTTCCTTACAGAAGACTCAGTGATCACTTCTGCAGATGGCAGTTGCTAAGAGTTAGGTACCAATAGTCTCCTGCCTCTCGCCCTCCAGATACAAGCTGTCTTAAGAACTAATCTGAGGTGTGTCACTGTGTCAGGATCTCCTCCCAAGCAGCTGAATGATTATTTGGCTCTGTGCAAGTATCTACTTCCACAGTCTTCATCCATAAGACCCATATTAGAAAATCTGACCTTCCATCACACCAGCACTGGTTCTGAGGTCAGAGATCATCCCCAGCAGGACTTGTGGTTATCTACCATGGCGACTAGAGTGAATGCACACTCGTCCTTGGCTAAGAGAGATGGCAGATAGGAACCATAATCCAGAGCAGCTCAACCAAACCAAACTAGATCACCTACAAAACGTTCTGGGGGGTGGGAGGAGAGAAGGAAAACACACTCTCAGGGAAACAACCCTCTTGCAAGCTTACTAACAATCCAGCAAAGTCCAGGTAGAGATAAGCACTTCCTTTGACTTAGCTTGGACTTTCCCACACTGGATTCAGAGAACAGCTTAGCACTTTGGGAAACACGGTCTCAGAGACGAGCAGCATTCTAAGACACCTTCCTACACAGCACCTCCCACTCTAGACTGTGGGGCCTCCTTAAGGACAGACCCCTGTCTCATACCCCTGAATACCTCACAAAGGGCCCTACTCACTCCAGCCCATCCTTGTTTCATGAATGAACTGAACCAACTCCTCTCAGTTAGTCGAGGAAACACCAAAAACGTCAAGATGACCTTCACTGTTTCTTCCCTGGTGTTTAAGAGTAACACACACACAGGAGGCACTCGCTATGCCTTGAAGAGTGGAGTGGAAAGGCAGCAAAGGAAAAGTTTCTCAGCCCTATGTCAACCAGAAGTTCCCATAAAGCCCCCCGCCTTGTCTCCTGCTTTACCCAAGCTGAGTGCCAACCAGAAGAAAAGGAGAACCGAGAAAAGGAAAGGACTAGGACCATCGAGTGCCCTTCAGGGGCAGCTGGGGGGAGGGGGAGGAAGAACAAGGAGAATGGATAGGGCTACACAAGACCTTTCTGTATCTAATTTAGACTTAATAAGATAGTTTGCTGAATGTTAATTAAATACTCAGTGGTTGTTACTAACTGTGGTGATTAACTTAATTTTGAATTAAATAAGCAATAAATGCTTAACTGAAGTTCTATTAAATTTCACCCAGCAAGTGAGGAATATGAGGCTCTTAATTGACTTTAAACAAGATAGTTATGGCAAGTTAGTTGAATTTTTATTACCTGATGATAACTGCCTTATTAAATCTAAATTGACTATTTTATTTGATGGGAAAATATGTCATCTGTCCCTCCAATTTACCAAAACTATGCCCAAATGGGTTCACAATCAATCCAATCTACTTGGATTATGAATCTTCTGTTTTCTGGTCCTGTTTTACTATTGACTTTATTCATTTAAGAATAAATGAAGCAGCCAGGCAGTGGTGGCGCATGCCTTTCATCTCAGCACTTGGGAGGCAGAGGCAGGCAGATCTCTGTGAGTTCGAGGTCAGCCTGGTCTACAAAGTGAGTTCCAGGACATCCAGGGTGGTTACACAGAGAAACCCGCTCTTGAAAATCCAAAAAAAAAAAATGTGGCCACACACACACACACACACACACACACACACAATCACAGCACTCAGAAGGTCAAAGCAGGAAAATCACAAGTTCAAGCTCAGCCTGGCTATATAGTGAAATACCTGTCAAAACAAAACAAACAAAAAGAATGAGTGTGCATCAAAGCACACAAGATCTAGGGAGGAATTATATACAAGATCGAAAACGAGAACATGGACACTTGTTTCCTTAATGTAGATACAACCTGGAGATAAATTTAATACCACAAGACTGAAATCTCCAGTGTCCCCTGCGTCACTGAGAGTAACCTATCTGTGGTCATTAGTGTCGAGACATTAGGAGAGTAACTCGGTGGTGTCAAAGCACTTGCCTAGTAAGCACAAAGACCAAGGTTTGATCCCAAGCACCACCAACAAATAAGTAAACAAATATTCATATTCAAATGAACTATAACCCCTGCTGTGGAGCAAGCCCGATGACGGCAGATAATTAACTCACTCAGTTGTCTGCACGTCACTCACTCTACCTGTCAACTGAAGAGGCTTGGAGATCACTACAATTTTTGTGATCATTACTCATAGCACTTGTGAACGCTGGCTCATGTGAATGGTTCTTCAAATGAATGGACCTGATAATAGTCAGGCATGAATAGAGGAAGGAGGGTAACTGTCACTGCTAAACTGTTTCTTACCATTATATTAAAAGAGCAAGGAAATCACTACCTTCAGTTATGGACCCGTCAAGGTCCATACCGGGTCCTATGTAGACTTCAATCCAACAATCACACACATGGCCCTGGTTAAACTAAACAAAACCAAAAGTCATGAACCTCAGAAAAGGACAGGTGGGGAAGGAGGGGGATTGATCAGGCTACGAGAGAAATGAGAGGGTGGAGGGAAGGAGTAATCAAAATTATATGCATGAATTATATACGTGCATGAAATTGCCAAGGAACTAACTTAAAAGAAATACATATCCTTGGAACAGAAAAATAGGTCAGCAGGTAAAGGTGCTTGCCTCCCAACAATGCATGACTACCTGAGTTCAATGCTGGGAGCCACACAAAAATGGATGGAAAGATCCAACTCCACAAAGTTGTCTTTTGATGGCTACACCCACGCTGTGGTATACACACACACATACACGTCCTACATACATACATATGTACCACATACACACACAAAAAAAAAAATATGAAAAATAAAAAGAAACGCAAATTAAAGCAATAATGAGATTGTTTCTTACATACTCATTTAGTAAAAACAAGTTATAAAATTAAATCCTAGTGACATCATTATAAAGAAACAAGTTGATTCATACACGACAAATGACTACAAATCAGTCCTCTTCTAGAGGCTGAATAAAAAGTAAAAGAAATATATGGGACTTTCATGCCTAGAATTCCACCAGTCAGGATGGGGCACACTCTACAGAGAAAGCCGTGGTGCCTGTACCTGATGGTGAAGACAGCGAACCCACTGAGAAACACAGGGGTGACATTCTTCGGAGGCAAACGATGGCAGACTCTGTCACTACACTGACCGTAGCATTCAGTCTGCAGTCGTATCATAGACCAGGCACCCTTATCCCCCTTTCACAGATGAGCTGCTGGAAGGTTATAGGAATAAGTTCCCAGAACGGGTCATACTGCTAACGAATGACAAGCCATGATGAATCCACACCTCTGAGTCCTGAACTAACCCTGAAGTTCTACCTCACCCCCACCGGAAAAACAACAAAATAGTAGATAATGTGACAAGGGAAATCAGAAGCGCCAAGGACATAGTTATCTACAGGAAATCACTCAGAAGGACAAAAAGCTCTCTCTCCACACTGATGACTATCCCTATATTTTTAACATGTTACAGTTCATTGTTATCTTTTACTGTAAAACCTAGTTAAGTGCCTATCTACGTGGGCAACAGTCACGCTAGAATTGACCAATCTCAACAAATTTGTCACACAGTCAATGAAATAAATACTTTTTACGTTACAATAGCAAGTGGAAATAAACATTAGACATACACAAAAAACGAGGGCAAACGCTTTGGAGGAGTTTTAATGAAGAATATGACCCGTAAGAGATCAAAGAAAAGGATTCTAGGAAGAGAATTGTCGTGGCTTTTGTGTCAGTGAAGTTGAGGATGTGAATCTTAAATGAGTTAATTGTGGGGGTTTGAATGATAACCGCCCCCATAGGCTCATATATATGAATACTTGGTCCCCAGTTGATTGGACTGTTTGGGAAGGATTAGGAGGTGTGGCCTTATCAGAGGAAGGATGTCACTGGGGGTGGGCTCTGAAGTTTCAAAAGCCCATGCCAGGCTCAGGGTGCCCTGCCAAGTAAAAAACAACTCTCTGAAACCTTAAAAAATGGTGATGGGAAGAAAGAATCATGACTGTATTTCTGAGTTATGTTTGATCAGGGCCATACAAAGTGGCCTAAGCCCCAAAGATATCGATGATCAATGTGGATTTATGGGCACCACAAGGGCTCATTCACAGTGCTGTGTGAACCAAAGCCCACCACTCTCAGAGCTCATCGTTCGCTTTTAGCTCTGACTTCTGTCAGTATTCAGCTAAAATAATCCTAGAGAGGCAAACGGAGAGTGTACCTCCAAATAAGATTGCCCAACATATATTTTCCCAGGAATTAAAAACAAAAAGAAAAAAAGTCAGGGCTGCAGAACTCAAAGACCTTCTAGAACATTCTTCACACCACCACAGCCTGAATGTTCACTGTGACAGTCCAGTCTAAACTGCCACTTTTCTTCAGGGATTAGAGTCATTATCTCCCGAAGAGCCCACCATCACGCTCACACTGAACAGGTTGCAGGGGATCTGTACAAGAGACCAAAGGGTTGACGTCATCCTTAAGAACACTTCTCTCCACACCTTTACATGTGCCGCCCTTTGTGGCCTGGATGAGAGTGGTCCCCATAGGCCTCTATGTGTGAACGCCTGGTCCCCAGTTGGCGGACTGGGAAGGATGAGAAGGTGTGGCTGAGGGGTGTGTCACCGTGGATGGGCTTTGAAATTTCAAAAGCCCATGCCAGGCTCCATGTCGCCCTCTTTGCTTGAGACGCGGGGATCCGACGTGAGCTCTCAGCCACTGCTCCAGCACCAGGCCTGCCCACCTGCCACCACACTGCCCACCATGATGGTCTCGGGCTCACCCTCTGGAACAACAAGCCAGTCCCCAGTTAAATGAGTTCTTCTATAAGTTTCCTTGGTCGCGCTGTCTCCTTACAGCAACAGAACAGTGACTAAGACACCCTTCTACGGCAATAAGTAGTGGAAGACAAGGGCTCTTCCGGGTAGTGCTGACACCCGCCATCCCCGCGCGTCAGCTCTGCTGCGCAGTCCCACCCCCATAAATCCAATTTCCCCAGACACCATGAAGTTCCTCACCTAATGTCCCTGCCCAAGTTTACTTCCCCCTTATACATTCTCCCTCTTCCCCCGCTCCCCAAATTCCCACTCCGACTTCAATGCCCCCTCACATGACAATCTTTCCAGCTCTGCAGAACTTCCCTGTAAAGGACCCTGGAGTTAGTCGCCAGCAAATCACAGGCAGCAGATGTTACCTACACGAATGCATACTTTTTCCCTCTAACATAGGGTCTTTCTGGCTATGGCCCAGGCTGACCCAGAACTCACACCCTCCCTGCCTCGGCCTCCCATGTACACACTGTCTTGGCAACTTCTATGATCACCTAAAGGTGGACACTCACTCAACACTCAGGCTTCCAACTCCCAGGGCCATGCCAGAGTTCCACTGCACTTGTTTATCCTTTAAAAAAAAAAGTCTCTACAAGATTGGCCTGTAGGCAAGTCTATGGTACATTTCCTTGATCGGTGATTGATGGTGGGGGGTGGAGGGGGCCACCCCTAGCAGACGGTCCTGAGTCATATAAGAAAGCAGGCTGAGCAAGTAAGTGTTCCTGAGCAGCATTCCTCCACGGACTCAGCTTCAGTTCCTGCCTCAAGTTCCTGTCCTGACTTCCCTCAGAGACAGACTGTGAACTGGAAGAATAAGCCACATACCTTTCCTCCCCAAGCTGCTTTTAGTCACGGTGTTTGACCACAGTAACTGAGATATTTGTAAATTTTTAAGGTCCCTACATGTGGTTGAACAAATGAATATACAAATGGGTCAAACTGATGGGTAAATGCATCATCATACTTTTAAGGTTCCATCCAACTGCCAATACTAACCCTCTCCAAGTGAACTGGCTAACTTCTGGGCAAGAAAAAAAAAAGACCGTAAGGGGTAGAAATGACAAACTGCTAGACGGTGACCTCCCTTTCACCTCAGTCTAAGAAAAGGTGCCACTTACCTGCCTGGTCACCACAGAGTTTATCTTTCCCATGAGTCAGAGAACACCTTGCCCTCTGGGTGACTACACCTTCCTACAGTCCCTGAAAGTGATTCCTTTTCATACCAAACAAGACAAGGAGATCCAGGTGCCAAGAAAATTGTTTTCTTCCTGGAAGGTACACAAGGCGGAACTGAGAGGAAACTCACTGGAAACAGTAGGTGTGCGTAACACTGTGACCGCCTGGCCCTTTGCTCATGACAGCTGGGCTTCCACAGTCCCAGTTAGAGAGCATTATCAAGATGGGCCACAGCATGGGAAAATCACAGATCCAGGGACACAGCTAAATTAGCACACAAAGAGAGAATCAATCTTTCTTAGCTCTGAGTAGCCAGAGCAATTTCGGCTGCCTGTGGCATCTAGGCCTAAGCCTTCCTGTCCTCCAGTGTCTCAACAAGCCCAGCACTCCTGGCAGGCCTCCTCCACAGCCCCCACAGCATTTTCTAGGTAAGGTGCTTTTAGCCAGCCGAATGAACGAAGTGGTTACAATCTTGACATCCATCACCTTCAAATATTCAGAAACCCGGCCTTTCCCAACGCAAACCATTCAACCATGTTCCGTGGGTGCCTAGCCTCACCCGAGACAAGACAGCAGATGTTTGCTGAGTCCTTAATTCAGGTCTGGCATTATGCACACCACTTACAAGGCCTCCTTCAATCTTCACATGGAATGTGAATGACCTATAAGTGACCCTCCGAATCAGCTCACCACTGAGAAGAGGAGTAAGGGCAAAAGGAGAAACAGGGCAGCCGGACACAAAGACGGCTTCATCCCTGGGGCAGCTGGTGCTGTTGCGGACCTGCTTTTAATCTATTACATTTACTTCTTTATTTTCTTATTTATGTATCTGTTGCACGCACACATGCTTGCATGCTGCAGCACACATGCAAAGGTCAGAGCAGGTACCTTACAGGGTGAATCAACTCCCTGGCTCGCTGCAGATGTTTTTATATGTAAGAAAATTGAGGCAAACCTTAAAGACAGAGATCTTTTGATATCCAAAAAACACTGTGTTTCAGCCAGGCCTGATGGCACCAGACTGTAACCTCAGCTATTTGGGGAGCACTTCACATGCACCTGACTATCGCCTCTCTGCCCCCAAGGCTCTCTGCAGGATGGCACTGACCTGGGAGCTACCAGACTGAGTGACGAAGACACACAGGGAACAGCTTCAGCTGAGAAGATGCCATGCCAAGAGCTGAGACACCAAAGGTCAGTGACCTGGCCTGGCCTGATCATCTAGTTTATGTGTCACACAAGATTCTATAGAAAGCCTGGCTCCACCCTCCAACGATAACTTCCTATTTCAACTACCCAGCAGTCCTGGAGTGGCGTTGAGACCACATCACAGTCAGTGACTACAGAAGAAAATGCTACGGCTAGAAAGACGCAAACAGAACACAAATGAAACCCAGGCCAGAGCAGGACAGTCATGACGGAAGGAAGGGCAGTGCCCAGCTGCTCCCCGAACGTTCTGCACAGCTGGAAACGCCTGAGAATGTCTGAAGCCCTCACTCACTATCAGAGCATGCTCTTTCTCACGGTGGCGCTCTCATTAGCAAGAGGTCCCAAAGTCATGCACGGAGAAAGTCCCCCTATTAAATGGTACAAGTAGGACTTGATCACGGCAGTGCCAACATCAAAATGCCATCTCTTCACATCAGGAGAGTGTCACCACAGGTGCCAGAAGCCATGCTGGACACCCTGAACTGGCCACACGGATCTGGGCACCAGAGATGTAGGTCCTCGCAAAACACCCGTCAGGTGAGCGACACAGGCACGCCCCCATCAGCGCTCACGAGGCACGGTCACAGCACTCCTCTGATCTTCACAAGTGCGTTCTGATCTATCCCATGATCCCTTTGAAAGTAACTGAAGCTCAGGAACGTTACAGAACTGAATGAAGATCACTGATGCTATGGGTGACTCAAAGGCACGTTTTGTTTTCCCTTCAACAAGAGCCACTGGTGACGGCGCTGTCTAAGTGACAGCCCACGAAAACCCAGACCTTTGGGCTCAGCAGGCACCAATGTCACCTTCCACCTCAGCTTGCAAAACCCCACAGGAGCCACTGACACTGCCATGAGATCACAGTCCCAGCGAAGTCACTGCTTCCCGCCCGTGCATCTGTAGCAAGGGCATTCACAACAATTATCTCGTGTTCACGCGAAGAGCTTAGAGGACAAGACAGAAGAAGAAGTCTTGGGCATGAGTCCAAAACTCCTACCCTGCCACTCAAAGCCCTGTGCCTCAGTGGGGAGGTTTCTTCACCGTGACTTCTGACCCACTCTCCGCCAGACAAGACAGATCTTACCAATATAGCTCTTGAGTTGCAACCGGGAACTCAGTAATAAAAATGATTGGAGAATACACTGACCACGTAACAAGCGCCACTGAAGGCCATAAAAGACTAACGGGCTTGGAGAGAGAAGTCGGGGTAGGCAGGCTTAAAGAGACAGGGAAAAGTGTTCATGTACCCCAGAATGGTGGTCTGCACCTTTCATCTCTGCACTAGAGAGACAGAGGCAGGGGGATCGATGCAAGTTGGAGGCCTGGCTGGTCCACATAGGGAGTTCCACGCCAGCTAGGGCTATATGATGAGACCCTATTTTTAAAAAATTAAGTAAAATAAAGACTTGAATGGTGGGGAATAATGATGACAAAAGCTGTCTCAAGAATTGTGGAAGCTGCCGGGCGGTGGTGGTGCATGCCTTTAATCTTAGCTCTCTGGAGCAGAGCTAGGCAGATCTCTGTGAGTTCGAGGCCAGCCTGGTCTACAGAGTGAGTTCCAAGACAGGCATCAAAACTACACAGAGAAACCCTGTCTCAAAACAAAACAAAACAAAACAAAAAAACAACAAAAGAAATTATAGAAGCTAGCAGAGATTTGGGAGTCTGGTCCTTGCCAGCCAGTAGCAGGCATCAACAGCAGTAAGGTGAATAAATCCCAAACCACACTGACCGGAACTGAACCACCACCTTAATCACACTGCTTTCCAAGTTCAAAGTAAAAGTTTCAAGCAAGAGATACAGTGATCTCCAAGGGGAGGGGGCGGTATTCTGGTCCCCTACCGAGCAAACTGAGTATTCAAAGTCCTTGAAGGAACGGCCTCCATGGGAATAAGAGCCCAGGGCTACTGAGCAAATCTGTACCTTTCCTGTCTCACTGTGTGACATCGTGTTTCATCACCTGTGATGTCAGAGGCTGCAACGCTGACGGCCCAGACCCTAGCCCACACTTAGCTGGAAGGTAGGCCCTCGCGGCCAGCTTGGGCTTCTCCTACCGCCTGTGAGCTCTCGTGTCCATGAAACAGTTTTTCTCAGTCAAGACCAAGAAGCTGGCAAATGAGAGAAGAGCAGGAACTAAGCAATTTGACAGTACTCTATCAGCTTCCAGAATCCGCTGTTCCCTCTCTCCTTCTACGCTACTAAGTTCAAGGCCATCTCCTCTGGCCTGGAACACCTCAGCAGCCTCCTAGGCTGGGTCCCAGAGTCTACTCTTGACCTGCTACCACTGAGCCACCAAAGCTGGGTAGAGCACGGATCCAACCACCTATAATAGAAGCCCCTCCCCCACCCCCTCTGCCAGACTCATCAGCTCAGCTTACAGACTTTACCCTCTACCCTTCCCTGGCCACTTCCATCACTCACGGTGATCTCTAAACCCATTTTTGTGTTGCTCCAACATGCCTAGGTCTCAGGCTTGGGTACACAGTCTAACGTCACTTTGCCCATGGGCCAGTAAGAAGAAGGCTCAGCTAGTAAGAGCACCTGCTGCCGAGCCTGAGTTCAAACCTTGTGGACCTACACAATAGAAGGGAAGAATCAGGTCTCCCAAGTTGTTCTTCTGTCCTCTGCCCTCCACCCTTGCACACACATGTACATGCACACCAACGAAAAAATAATAATGATAGAAAGTTGAAAATTCCTCTGCCTGCCAAGTTTTTCTGTCTCTATTATGAGAATGCCTAGTCATTCCTCAAAATCCAGCACAAAGGTCTTCTTTGCCATAATCTTCGCTGGGATTCCAGGTGATCAGCCACGCCTTGCTTAGTGCTCCCTCTGGCCGATTTCTCTTCACTTCACTGGGGCCTTAGCCTGCCCTACTTTGCTCTCTCACTCCTCGAAAGCATAGACTTATATATCTTAGTCTTCCCTATAAGTCAGTATGCAGCATTTCTGCCTAACGTGGTCATCACACAGGACCCATGTACTGAACTTAATACAAGATAGAAGCTATTAACTATCATACCTATCATGGGGTACATAGAGTAAAGTAAACAAAAAAAAAAAATCTAGAAATTTCTTCATGGCACAAAGTGGATTTTGATCTTTGATCTTGAGAACAAGGTTTACAAGTCTGAGTCTATGACTATCAGGGTAGAAAACAGAGGGGTACATTCAAAAAGCAGAAGAGCATTCAAGAATAACCGACCACCTGGATGCATGATGGGGGGAAAAAAATAAAAGAGGAATTATCCCCGCAATAATTCTTTATCATGGATAAGCCAGCAAGCTCCACTCATTCCCATTCCCTAGACCTGTGACCTGACTGGCCAATGCCACCTGTAGCAGGTACAGACAATTCTCAATCCAATTCCAGGTCTCTGCATGCCCCAGGCTCTAGGCAGTCAAAACACTGGTCCTTCCCCAAGTCTGCATCCTGTGGCTGCCGTACGCAATGGCACCCGCTCTTCGGACAGCAAATATTTCCAGAGCAGCCATCACATTCCAGACACTCTTCCAGGCACTGTGAAGGCAGCCATGTATAACGCAGACACCCTTGCAAACCTCGAGAAGCTTCCCTTCTTGCTGAGGATTGAGCCCCGAGTCTGACAAAAGCTAGGAAGTGCTCTACCACTGAGTTATGTCTCCAGCCTGTGAAGACGGTCTGAGGGAAAGAAGAGATCCAGGTCTAGTGGCAAACACCTGTAATCCCAGCACTCGGGAGGCTGAGGCAGGGGGATAAAGAAAAGTTCAAGACCATCTTCAGCTACACAGTGAGTTCAATCCTATCCTTGGCGGCATGAGACTCTTGTCTCCAAAAGACAGTCAAAGCAGAGCAGAGGTAGAAAAAGCAAACCTGTCATGTGAAAAGGCTATCTTTATATTATAAAAACTCTATTTACTTAACGGTTACTTTAGAATATCAGAGATAAGGGGTACTCGAGAATGAGAAAAAAAAAAAAAAAAAACAAAGTTTTATTCATTTTGCCAGGTTCCATACTGGGCGCTGGGGCAGGGGTCTGTCTTTCTTCCATGGATCATAAAACAGTTTATATACTGTCAACTGGACAGGATCTAGAAAATCTAGGTGGAGAGGCTCCATCACACCTGTGAGAGCTTATCTTGATCAGGTAAACTGAGATGGGAAGACAACCCCCACAAAGCTCGGTGGTATCAGGCAATGCGCTGGGGTCCGAGACTGTGCAAACCCGAGAAAGCCAGCCAAACCAAAGCCTTCATCTCTGTCACTAGTTACTGAATGTGGATGCAATGTGACCAGCTGCCTCGTGTCCCTGCCACCGTGGGTGACTTCACCACTGTGGTGGACCTAACCCTCAAACTGTGATCGGAAACCAAACACTTCCTTAAGTTGTGCTCATCAGGGTGTTTTATCACAGCTCCAGGCAAACTAGCCAAGACAGGACTTTTATCTCTGAGTCAGAGAATACAAACTATGTACCTGAGGAAGGAAGGTGGCCGAAGGCAGCACATGATCCCTTTCAGTCAAGAGCCAGGACTATTTATTTCTAAAGGGTCGTAGCCTATGGAAGGGCAAGAGCCAACAGGAAGGACCCAGTTTATAACTACCAGAGCACACCCAGGATCCTCTGGAGGAGCCATAAAGCCAGGGAAATGATAGAAAAGCAGTCTCCCCAATATTTGATCACATTCTTATTGCCCCAACTACCTCTCTATTGGGTGCGTGGAAACCAGATCACTGCAAAGGCTTAGGAGGGGAGGCACTCTGAAAGGAGCATTAACTTGCTGGCTCTATTTCCACACAATCTGCCGTGGAAGAAGGCATGGCAACATGCTAGCAGACTGATAGGGTCTGTGGTAACACCAGCATGGAACCAAGAAGTCCACTGGCCCAGGGTTCATCCTCAGGAGCAAACCCAAGGTCCAGTGCACGTGCTGAAAATACTACGGACCTCAGGTTTTCTTGATTGTGGACAGGGACAACAGTGTCCAGTCAAGAGGCCACAGACCAGGCAAGTGCTTAGCACAAAACATGCCACTTAGCTGGGCAACCACATGTCACCAAACTCATTTTCTCATCTGTAAAACGAGACTGACAGTCATCATACCAGCCAATATTAGTCCTCACAACCTAATACCTGAAACTGGGGACCACAGTGATGAAAGGAGGCTTACTTAACCCAGGGTTCTTAGAAGCTCAAGGCACATCACCAGTATCACCTGTGTTCTGATGAAGGCTTGAAGGATGCCACAAAAATCACAGAAGTGTCCACAGGAGAAAAATCGTATCACCCGACAGGAAAACAAAGAGCCAATCAGGAGTCAGGCTCACTGTTCTGTAATTACCTGCTCAAGTTAGGTTTCGGAAAAAAAAAAATCCCTTTTAAAGGACACTCCCTTAACGATCTAAAGACCAACCCACTAGGCCTCACCTCTAAAAGTCCCATTACACTGCACATACTCGAGAACCAAGCCTTCCAACACACAAGTCTTCGAGGGACAAACCACACCCAAGCCACGGCGATCATAAATCTTAGGGAATCAATGTGGTAACTACATGAGTATGTGCTAATCATTCAAAACTTTGAAATTATCTTGCTACCTAGAAAGGATAGGAAAATAAACATTCTCTAGCCTCAGCTTTATGGCTCTCTTCCAAGCCTTACTGCCTTTAGCCCTCAGCTAGTGACCAACCTCATTCCTGGGACCTAGAGTAGGAACAAGACAAGCCTTGAGGCAGCTACAGCAAACCGCCACAACATACTTCCCACTGCCCCTCGGCTCACCCTCGCGTCCTGCACTTCATCTGCACCTTCAGGCCAACAGACTTCTACCCACATTCAACCTTCACACAGGGAGCAGCAACAACCACTTTCTCCGTGTGTGCACACGCACGACCCCTCCCCCCCTTCCGCCACTTCCTCACCTCCAGTGAGTTGAGAGGCAAAGCCCTGCATTCCAAAGCCATAGTCCAGGAACCGTCCCCACCCACCAACGCACACACCTCGAGCTCTGAAGCCCTCCTTACTGTGCTGGGCCAAAGTCTCAAGTTTACTCAGCCACTTAGGAAGAGTGTTCCTGTGCCTTCTGCCGCGACACCCTACCCTCAATCCCACAGCGAAGCTTCCAGAGGCCCTGCCCAGCCTTGTTCTCCTGTGAATCATGACCCTCAATAGGATTGATTAATGGCCCCCACAGCTGCGAGACAAATATAAACTATACTTTGAAAAAAAAAAAAAAAAAAAAAAGGTCCTCTCATGCTCGGCAGGCAAAGGCACTTGCAGTACAAACACAAACACAGTGCTTGAGTTTCTGGAACCCAACAGACTCCACAGAGTTGTTCTCTGAACCTCCACAAACATGCTGACCCTTCCAAACACAGCCAGAATAAACCACCCCATTCCCAGCACCTGCACAGTGGCTCCTTTGTCCAGCAGCCTCCATCTCACGCCTTCCTTCCTGCACTTATATTTCTCTTTCTTAGTCCTGGAGATTCAGTTCAAACACCACCCTTCTATGGTGGGTTACTTCCCAGAGGCTGGTCTTTTCCAGCCTCTGAGTAGCCAAAACCCTGACCACACCCGCCATGCTTCTCCACCCTCACACACACCTGGTGCTCCTCCGGCACAGGAAGGATGATGCCCTCCTCAACTTGTGCTCCCAGCAGCCCACTCAGTGTCTCTCTGGTCTATGGGGACTGGGCCAGAGGCATGCTTTCCACACTGGGTCTCCTCCTTCCTGCATTTCCTGTCTCTGCCAAGTTACCCTGCAGTGGGTTCCCAGCCCTTATAAGTTATACTGTTTTTGGTGTGCTGGGCCCCATCACCCCAGCACTATGAACCATAGTTCTGAAATCAAAGCCAATGTGCCCCTGCTCCAGCACCAATTAACCCATGCAGGCTCCACAGCAGGGTAAAGTTACAAGTTCCCACCAAGAACCCCAAGTTTGGAATTAACAGTTTTGTGTACACCTCTAATTAGCTCTGTAACCTCAAGGAAAGGGTTAAAATGGAGATGGGACTATCACCATGCTTACTTCTCCAGAAACTTACATAGAATATTTGATGGAAAAGTATTTTTTTATAAAATGCAAAAGTACTATACATTTATAAAAGACCTGGCAACCAAATTTTATCAAATTTAAAACAGTGACTGTAAGACGTGTATCATTATCAACTTTAGACTAGAAACTTGTTCAACTAGGGCACATCTGTGATTAAAAGACAATCACATGTCAGTGGTATGAAAACACGAAAAAGACACGTGCAGCTTAGAACTTACCTAATAAAAATAAGAACCCGCCATACAATTTCCATGTTTGACAGTGGTGCATAATAGGTGTTCAGCTACGCACGCCAAGCAAATGAAACAGCCCATGATCATTTCCTTAAGCCAAATTATCACCTCTCTCCCTGAAACTGGGCAGCAGGAGGTTTCTCAATGCCAGTTCTCTAAATCATGTTCCTGCCTGCTCAAAACCCTCAAAAGGCATAGTCTCCTCTCCTACCTACCACTGTCTGGAAAGGCCTACCCTCTCGGAGGAATGCCTCCTGGCCAGAATGTCTCTCCATGAAGGGCGCTACTCAATCCCAGCAATCATGATCAATTCAAGAACTTGCTCCCCTCCCACTGCCTATGCCCAACTCCAGGCCAGAGCTGCTTACAAGGAATTGGGAGGAGAAGGATTGGAAAAGGAGAGAGGAAGGAGAAGATGGTCAGGAGATGCAAAACAAGACACTGTCCCAGCCTCGGGACCTCTGGCATGTCCCCCTACCCTTCACACAGCTAATCCTCACTAGACAGCATTCTGGACTCCACAGGCTGCCTTCCAAAGATGAAATGCTAGATACATAATTTCCTCTTTAAATGCCCCTTGGTGCTGGCAAGAACCTCGCCAGGAGACTCTTGGGACAGTAAGAATCTTACTGGGTTTCTGTGTCTCCCCACAATCCCCCCACCTCTATCCACCATTATCCACCAGAGACTACAGGGCTGGCACTCAACTTCTGTGGATCTGGGTTTGTTTCCCTACTTGTAAAAATGAGAAAAGCGGTCCGAGAGAGGTTAATTTATCCTGCAGCAGCCCTATACACTTTCCCTCTCCTCTCCTTGAGGTTTTCTGAAAACTTGCCTGGCAGTGGGGGAGGTGGGGGAAGTAGGGGGGTGGGAGAGACGTACACTAGTGAACCATAAAGTCACTAACACCTTTGAGAGAAAGTTGTATTGCAGAGGCAAGCTTGCAAAAGGGGGAGGGGGGTGTACAGAAACAAAAAGAGATGAAAAGTCTATTGAGAAAGCCAGAAAGGATAGACGGGGAGGTCCTGCTAGGCCTTCCTTGTGGGGGAGGGGAAGCAGTGGACCCCTTCCTAAACAGAAAAGCGGCTAGAGGCACTTTACACTGCCCGGTCCCAGTGCCCCAGCCACAACTCCACTGGCATGGTCTCCAGTCACACACTCCTACCCCAAGCCACCAACGAGCGCCATGTCCACTCCCCACCCTTATTTAGCTTCCTCTGGTCCGCAGTTGCCTCCCTGACAAGGAAGGCCTTGCCTTTCTTACTCAAGAAAAGTCCCTACCCTTCAAAACAGTCCATCACACACGCGCACACACACACACACACACACACACACACACACACACACACACACCCAGGACCACTTCAGGTGTCTTCAGGGAGACCAAACTATGAAGCTCCTTCCCGAGAAACCCCCCTCCCGCTTAAAAATCATGATCTTCGCGTTCTCCCCAGCATCTGGCCCTTCCTACTTTGGGTCAGGTTTGGCTCCTGCGTTCCAGGGAGCTCTCCCTGAGGGCAAAGTCTGGTCTCCAGTAACCTACAGTGCTTGAAAACGGTGGGGGACTCCAGAACCTCTTACAAAAAGAAAAAAAAAAAGTGGGGGGCGGTAGGGGTCCTGAGACACCGCTCTAAACCAGGGCTCCACCTTCCAGGAATGACTTCCAGGAAAGCCCGCCTCCCCGGTGCCTCGCCAGCCCGGACTGTAAAATGGGAAGGCTCTCTCGAGTCGCTGGGTCCCTTAGGCCCTTTCCGCGGTGACAACCGGGATTCCGCGAAAGCTCGAAGCAGCCGGGCGCGGCCCCGCCCCCCTGGGCACCCAGACAGGCCCCGGGGCCGGGGGGCGCGCGGAGGGCGCCCGCACCCCCGCCCCTCCCCCACGCCGTGCACCCCCCACCCCCACCCCCACCCCCACCCCCACCCCCCGCTTCCCGGCCCGGGAGCCCGCACTTCCGCGGCGAGCCGGGGCGGAGCAGGGCGGTCTCGCGCTCCCGCCACCGCAGCGGCTCGCCCCCGGGGTGGGGGGGGGGGGAGGTCGGGGGGGTTCGAGCGGCGCCCGCGGGCCGAGGCTGCGGGAGGGAGGAAGCCTTCGCTACTATACCTGGGGGAGGAGGCGGACGGGGCAGCGGCGGCCGCGACGGCTGGAGGCGGAGGCTCGGGCGGAGGAGGAGGAGGTGCCGGGCACTCCCCCTCCCATTGTCCCGGCCCGGCCCGCGGCCCGCAGCGGCCCGCTCCGCCCGGCCCGCGCCCTCCCCGTGCCCGGCCCCCCGCCGCCGCCGGCCCTTACCTTGCAAGCGGCCGGCTCTTCCCGCCGCTAATGCTACTTATCCCGGGGAAAGCTGGAGCGGGGCCCGGGAGCGAACCCACAGACAAAAAGTGAAACTTCGGCAGGCCGGGAGCGGCTGCTGGTTGGTGCTCTCCCCCTCCTTCCTCCCCACCCCCCTCCCCGCGGTCTCCCGTGCGGTGCCCTGAGCGCTGGAGGCTGACGTCAGGGGCCTGAATTCCTGACTTTGCCTGCACGCATTTGTCCATGTAAGGTATGGGGAGGCGTGTGCCCGCGGGGCCGCTGCAGTAGCCGGGCGGGGAGGGGGCGCGGCGGGCAGCGCCCGCTCGAGGTGGGCGACCCTGGGCAGTGCACTTCCAGACGCGGGGGGGTGCAGGGAGCATGGGAAGAGGAAGGGAAAGAGGGATCTGCCTCCACTGGAGGAAGAGGAAGGAGATGCAGGAGGAAGTCGAGAAACCGGCACACTCGGGTCGGCTCTGCAGGCGACAAATTGGAAGGCTGAGCTGGAACGAGGAGATCCTGCCGTGGAACACCCCCTCACCCCCACTCCCTCCACCCCAAGAGCCTCGTCCGAGCCCCGCCCAGGACTCCAGCAGGACTCAGAACTACGGGATGGTGGAGTACAACTTGGGTTCACTTCACACACACGTGAGAGCGCCGAAGCTCTCAGGAGCTGGGACCTGACCCAGCCGTACACTGAGCAGATCTAGGAGCAGATCCCATTCTCTACTCCCGGCTGGGTTTCCGCCTCCAGGCAGGACCCAAGCTTGGGCGCTGTGAGCTCAGAACCAAGTTAGACCTGGGCAGATGACTCGACCACCCACTGAAGTGACTAGCCCCAGTTCCTGGAAGGTTGTGGTTCACAAGCCTTGAGCAACAGTGGCAATCAGGGCAACTTCCTGTCCTTTGTTCAAAGAAATGAACCTTTGGAGTTTAAGATTTACTTCCCAACCCTGCCCTGCCCCAAAACCAGAAAGCTTGCTCTGTTCTTACAGCTTAAAAAAGAAAATACACGAACTGGGTGAACTGGTTTCAATAAAGACAGGCCTGTTCTTGGAAGGTTGGGGTTGGATTTTTTTTTTTTTTTTTTGTCTTTGATATTTGTAAAAGTGAGCGAAGATGAGAACCCCATTACTGAGTTAAGACGTGGGTAGGAGGTACTGGAGGCCCTCTGGCCCCCAGGCCTGAAAGCTTTTAATCCCAGCACAAGGGAGGCCGGTCTATGCGGACCCTGTCACAAACAAAACAGCCTCTGATTTGTTCTTTCTGTGTTTCTGTCGCGTTCCTACACTAAAGAAATGCCTCACCTCAGCCCACCCTAAGGGCTCTCCCACCTGTTACTACCGTCTCAGGTGGGTTAGATGGATATGGCAGAGTGACCTGCACAAGGTAACTACTGTCTGAGCAAGCTCCTGACTCTGCCGCTCTCGGGCCACCCTCCGTGCCCCCTGTGGGCCCTGACCTCCTGCTGCCTAACCAGTCATGCACATAGAAAGTACACCAAGAACCACGGGTGCAGGGAAGCTCAACCGTGGTGCTTTTCAAGGTTAGATTTTTGATGAACCTTTCTGACTAAGAATTAAGCACATAAGTGTCAAAGTACATATTCTGGTACTTAACGTTTATTGAACAACGCCTCTCCTGCGGTCTTCAAATTCAAAGCTACTTAACCCCTTTGCCCTCTCAACTTTCCCAGCTACACATTCAAAAGTAGGAATGCAGCAGGAGAGATCAAGAGTACCGTGCATTCCACGCAATAATGAAATATTGTCTCTTTATAATTAACCCGATATCAGGCGGGAAGCATGAGCTCCTGAAGTTCAGACTTAAAAAGATTACAATTTATTCACTCTGTCTTAAGCCGTTTGGCCGATCTGTGTCCTGTGTGCTACTATTTAGTATGGGGAAATCGCCCAGTGCTCATTTAGACGTAACGGGACTTGACCAGCATAGCTTGCTCGCTTTTATTCCCTTCTCAGTAACCCACTTATAAAGAATAATAGGGTTCTAATGAGGATTAATAAAATTTAATAAGGTATAATTAGAGTCATTCATTTCCTCCATCATACACATTATAAGAGTGCTGTGTTGATCCAGAAATGCTACTAATTATGTTGAAACTGTTCTGTGTGTTAGGGAAGATCACTGTGTTGCTTTTCCTGAAATACTGATGAATTGCTCAGGTAGGCATGGTGCTGGCATGAGCACTATAGAAAGTTAATCACAAAAAGGTAATTGCAACTCATGAGGCACTCACCAGGAGTGTAAATGACAAAGTCATAAATTGGATGTTTGGTGAACCACATGCCGGGCCATCAGGAGTCCTAACCCAAACCAGAAGCCTCATTCCGCTTTGTGGTTCTGCTTTCTATTGTCCCCTCACATACCGTGTGCAGAGACTTGGGCCCGATCGAAAGTTTGCTCACACTGGCAAGCACGGTACAGTCAAAATACTGATTTACCATTGCAGGCAATAAAGGCAGGACAGGATTTCAGATGAGTTGGAGGGTGTGGCCCTGTGACCTGAGGAAGGCTCAGGGTTGATATGAAGCTTTGTCAATGGTCCAGTGCTGGCACAAAACACAGGCAGGCTGACTGACCCTGCTACTACATTGTATTCATCACAGACCTACACCTGAGGGCTTCACAGAAGTCATGATAACATTTTTCTGGAGTCTGTGTCAGGCGAAAGTGTAAGGACTTTTCCTCTGCAATTCACTGAACTCCCAAATCCCTTGGAGGGACTGATGTTATTTCTGTCGTTGGTACATGAGGAAACGAAAGCCAGAGGAAGCTAAGCAGCTTGTTCTTAATACTAGTTCTTGAGTACACTGAGATTCCACGGTGAGCCCTGGAAGCCTGGCGCCTCTCTTCCCACTGCGGAGTGGCCATCTGCTTTCAGTGTGAGCCTTCCATTGTAGGGGGGCTCGTAATCTGCAGCAGTGGGGAGGAAGAGCACAGAGGAGCCTACAGGAGCAATAGGAAGCCCATGATCGCCCGGGAAGATGGGAGGCCGGATCACTCTGATGGTGCTTCAGCCAGGCCAGACTCCTCAGGACGGTTTGCACAGGCCTTGATGATTTGGCACCAACTTGGGCCTTCCGCCCTGAAAAGACCTCCAGCTGTGGCCAGTTGAAGTTAGGGCCTGCTCCTAAGCACAGCCGCTCCCCCCCCACCCTCACCCCCACCGTCTACATTAGACTGTGCACAGGTTTTACTCTAAGGAACAAGCTTCTCCATCTGCCTGGCAACTCTTCCAGCTCCTGTGCAATCCCATCCCCCCTGAGGACTTCTCTCTCCCCTCTGCCACCTCCAGAGCACTCATTGCTCTGTGTTTAGGACCTCAGACACTGTTGGCTAATGTGTCTTTTCCTCCAACTTTACTCAGAGTAGACTCACATCTAGAGTCCCTAACATCATTCCTGCCTTGGTCATTCATTGTAGGCACTCGGTGCTTTGATTTCTTTTACCTTTCTGTTGACCTTGTCCAAAGACAGAAAAATAGAGAAGGTAGAAGGCCCGAGTGTTTAAATAGCCAGAGAACTACATCAGGAAATGAGATCTGGGTGCAAGCAGGCCAATGAGAAGGTAGAGAAAGAATCAAGAGACCAAACTTTTGAAGGTAACACCAAGACTGGTTCATGGCGGGACACAGGAGAGGAAGCCTCGTAGGCAGGCCCTGATTTACCTCCAGACTGATGTGCAATCTCACTCTCCAGGAGTCACTGCCTCCGTGGTCTCAATTTCTTTCTCCCATGCCATTAAATTCTTGGATTTGATGTTCTACAACATCCTCTCCAGCTCCCAAGCTTGATTCTGCATTCTCCTCAATAACCAAGTTTATCTTTACAAAACACGGCATGACACTTTAACTTGCAGAGGAGCCTTAAAATCACTGAACTTCAGTGCAAACCCTTCAGCTGCCCTTTCATATTCCCTAAACAAGTCCTGGTGGGTTTTTCCCAAAACGTAGGCTCCACCTCCGTCCTCCACCAGTCCTAACCCCTCTATCTCACACACACTGTTGGTCTCTTCTTCCCTCTCTATCTCTTCTGCCTCCCTTGCCCTCTCCTCCCAACCGAGGTGGGGGGGGGGGGGATTCCTTCACTTGCTTCAGTTTTTTTCTCAGTTTCTTCCTCATACTGAACCTTAAAGACTTCAAGACGCATCCTCCCCAATGCAAATTCTGCCTGTCCTGCTGACCTCCCAGAAGGTATGATCTTACCATTGCCTAGTCTTTCACGTGGCCTCCATTCATGTGGAAATAACCTTTCTGCCTTCTAAGAGCAGTACATACTTGCTGGTCCCTTTGCTGTATATTTTTCAGATGAGTTTGAGCCCTTCTTGCCTGTCTCAGTTAGGGATTCTACTGCTGTGATGAAACACCGTGACCAAAGCAACTTGGGGAAGAAAGGGTTTATTCACCTTATACTTCCACATCTCAGTTTATTATCAAAGAAAATCAGGACAGGAACTCAAGTAGGGCAGGAACCTGGAGGCAGGAGCTGATGCAGAGGCCACAGAGGGGTGCTGCTTATTAGCTTGCTTCCCATGACTTGCTCAGTCTGTTTCTTGTAGAACCCAGGGCCACCACATCAGTCACTGATTAAGAAAATGCCTTAGAGCTGCATCTTACAGAGGTATTTTCTCAATTGAGGTTCCCTCCTTTCAGATATCTCTGGCTTGTGTCAAGTTGACATAAGACTAGCCAGCACACTGTCTATCCCCTTTAAATACTTGACGGTAGTTTTGTGTTTCCTGATTTGCGTTCTTTTCATACCCACCAACAATTACCTAGCATTTATAACTAAATGTTAATGAGAGAGGAAAAAAATCCTTTACCTTGTCTACAAAAGCAACCCAAATGATATATCTTCTCCAGAAGATTGGCCTTGTACCCTAGACTAACACTGGACAGGCAAAAGGCTAGGCAAAGGAAACATGTGACAGTTGTGATTTGTTACATTGTGTTCTTTGAGCCCTTCGAGGACTCATAACATTTTGTACACATAAATTTTATAAACTGACTATATCAGTATGTTACAAGAACACATCTGCAATTGAAACAATGGCTATCTTACCACTTTGTAACAAATTTGTTATAAAAATGCCAGGTCATGGTGCTGGGGGATGTCTTTCTGTATGCTGTGAATATATGTTGTTCCCACTGGTTAATAAATAAGCTGTTTTGGCTTATGGCAAGGCAGCTTAGAGGCAGGCAGGAAAAAGAAAGATGGAGTCTGAAGAGACACCACCCTGCTGCCCAAGGAGCAACATGCCAGCAGACTGGTAAAGCCATGGAACAGGTTGCAAAACAGATTAATAGAAATGGGTTAATTTAAGATATAAGAGCTAGCTAGCAAGAGGCCTGCCACAGGCCATACAGTTTGTAAACAATATTAAGCCCCTAAGTGATTATTTTATAAGCGGCTGCAGGACCTTGGGGCCAGGCAGGACCAGGAAAACATACATCTACATCATGGACATGGTTGAGATGCAGTCTGTCTCTTATGGGTACATGTGTTGGAGACTTGGTCCCCAGTGTGGCACTTTGAGGTGACAAGATCTTTAAGAGATGGTGTTTAGTGAGAGACACTTGGGTCATTGCAATCCCTGCCCTTAAAGCTGTTAATGGATAAGGCCACTCTCCTGTGACTCCTAGGTATTTCTCATAAGAGAATTGTTACAAAAGGAGAAAGCCTGCTGCCTCTTCCCCTCTTTACTTCCCAATCTGAGATGTGACTACTTGCTCCTACCACACAATACCCACTGTCTTAATTAGAGTTTCTATTGCTGTGAAGAGGTACCATGACCACAGCAACTCTTATAAAGGAAAACATTTAATTGAGGTGGCAGATGATAATTTCAGAGGTTCAGTCCATTATCATCATGGCAGGGAGCATGGCAGAATGTAGGCAGACATGGTGCTGGAGAATTCTACATCTTGATCCAAAGGCAACAAGAAGTGAACTGAGATGGAGTGACTTGATCATATATGAGACCTCAAAGCCTGCCTCCACAGTGACACACTTCCTCCAACAAAGCCACACTGCTCCAAGGAAGCCACACCAAATAGTGCCACTCTCTTCGGGGGGCCATTTTCTTTCAAACAACCACATTCTACTCCCTGATCTCCAAAGGTTTGTAGCCATATCATAATGCAAAAATGTATTCAGTCCAACTTCAGAAGTCCTATAGTCTGTAACAGTCTCAAACTTACTTAAAAGTCTAAAGTTTAATATCTCTTCTAAGATTCATGTGATCTCTTAACTATAATCCCCTGTAAAATCAAAAATCAAAATGAAAAAGCAGATCATGTACTTCCAACATAGACATGCACAGGATATAACCATCCCAAAACATAGGGAAGGGAGCATAGCAAAGAAATACTGGACCAAAGCAAGACCAAAGACCAGCTGGGCAAACTCCAAACTCTATATCTCCATGTGTGATGTCAAGATGCTCCTCAGATTTCCAACTCTGTTGTGGAATATTACTTTAAGATATGTTACATTCTTTTAGACTATAGAATATTTGTTTAATGATACAAAGATGTGTTGCATTCTTTTATGTTGCATTTATTTAACTCTGTGAAGCTGTGTTACTTTGCTTGCCTGAAACACCTGATTAAAGAGCTGAATGGCTGATAGGTAGGCAGGAGAGAGAAATAGGTGAGGTTGGCAGGCAGAGAGAATAAATAGAAAAGAGAGAAAGGTGAGAAAAGGAGGAGGGGAGGATTTTTGTGTGATATTTTGTTTGTGTCCTGACAAATAAAGCTTGCCTGGAGATCAGAGGGTGGTGTTAGCCACTAGTTAACCATGGAGGCCAGGTGGTGGTGACTCACACCTTGATCCCAGCACTTGGGAGGCTCACCCCTTTAATCCCAGCACAATCGAGAGGTGGAGGCAGGAATATAAGGCGGGTGGAGACAGGATCTCAGACCCCCATTTGGTCTGAGGATTTGTAGAGGTAAGAAGTCTCTAGTGGCTGCCGCTCTGCTTCTCTGATCTTTCAGCATTTACCCCAATATCTGACTTTTGGTTTTTATTAATAAGACTAATTAGGATCATGCTTCCTTCAGGCACACAACATGAGGCATGCCAAAAAAGCTGCTTGCCTGTGGCTTTGTAGCCCCCAGCACATGCTGGACCTGCATGTGGGGGCTCCTGCTGGAGGCTGGAGTCACTGCCTCGACAGCTAGGTTTTCCTTTCTTTTTTTCCTCGAGCCATCTGAGCAAGTTTGATATTTTTCTGTTGCAGCCTCTCTGCAGCAAACTCCACAGGGCTTGGGCTCCAAACACCACCAGAGTTAGCCCCTTAGCACTAGCCAGCTCTGCCTTCAGGCAACTTCTGCTGCACGTGCTTCTTCCCCATAACCCTCTGCATTTTTTCAGCCAGCCAGCTCCCTCTCCCGGTGGGTTTTGGGCTTTCCCTGCACCCCCTCATCTGGATTCTGCCACACTAGCTGGCTGCCTTGACACCCACTCGGGCTTCTACCATTCTATGCAGCAGCTGTCAGGCTTGGATTTCACTGTCAACTTCACCATCAGCAGCAGATTTGGTGACACAATGGGGAATTCTTAAAGGGGAGAATTAGTTTTTGTTTTTTTTTTTTTTTTAAGAGAGATTTTCCCACATTAAAAAATGGGAAACACTATTACAATGGAGGGAGTCA
Source organism: Peromyscus eremicus (assembly GCF_949786415.1). Taxonomy (NCBI): domain Eukaryota; kingdom Metazoa; phylum Chordata; class Mammalia; order Rodentia; family Cricetidae; genus Peromyscus; species Peromyscus eremicus. The sequence continues at coordinate 69,698,387 of NC_081428.1, forward strand.
TTTCTCTGTAAGATTATACAATGCATGGTTTAAAAATGGAACAATTAAATGAAGGGATAATCAACTGGGATTGACACAATGTTAATTATCATCTTGACAATTCTTATTATCAGTTTGATAACTCTTGGTTTATCTCTAAAAAAAAGTTGGTTGATAGGTGTTCCAAGATACAAGCCTTAGAAAAACTTATTAAAACAGATCATAGAGATATTCAGTCCCAGCCAGAGGAATTTAAAGGAGAACCAACCTTACCATTACACTATAAAATTAGGAACAGCACAAGGTTTTCAAACAACCAACCTTAATTTATCCAGACACATTACAGGAACAACTGCCAAATGACAGATATCCACAAGGCTATGTAAGAGCTGACTGGATTACTGTAGAAATGTTAGATTTGAGAAGATTTAAGGAAGTGATAGTCTCATATGGTATGCATTCACCTTTTGTGAGGCAGATGTTAACTTCATGGTCAACTTGTAACAGAATTGTCCCACAAGACTGGAGAGACTTAGTTACAGCAGTATTGGTACCTGGTCCTCAATTACAGTGGAGGACCTGCTGGAAAGATGAGGCTAGGACCATTGAACAATGAAGTAGGGCTAGAGGTATTGAAATTTCCCAAGACCAACTTCTTGGAGAGGGAGATTATGCTGATGTACAAAGACAGTCTCTATATGATGACCACACCCTGGCTCTATGCCATGCAGCAGTTTTGAATGCTTGGGACAGAATTGAAGAACTTGGAAAGAAAATTGAGTCATTTACTAAAGTTATACAGGGTCCAAAAGAAACCACTGATTTTTTTTTTTAACAAAGATTGACTTCAGCTATAAATAGAATGATACCAAATTCAGAAACTTGACAAATAATAATTGAATCTTTGGCTTTTGAAAATGCTAATTCATAGTGCAAATGGGTAATTAGGCTGTTAAAGGCAAGATCAGCATCCATAGAGTAATGGATCCTAGATACAGTCAATATTGAATCTCATAACCATGATAATGCTTAAATAGGAGAGGTGATTTCCAGAGACTTGAAGAAAAATCAAAATGACAAGTGTTTTAATTGTGGCAAACAAGGTCACTTAAAAAGGGATTATAAACAGGGCATTCCTAGAAACAATGTTTTTTCTAGGAATAATCCAAACAGAAAACCCCTCCCTTCTGGATTATGCAGAAGGTATGGCAAAGGCCAATATTGGACCAATGAATGCAGATCAACAAGGGACAGACAGGTAACCCTTTGCCATCAGGAAAGCCTTAGTGGTCCTCTTGCAGGCCCCCAACTTCAAATTTGGTTCAGTCATTTCCTGTCATAGTAGGGGAAACTCTTCCACAGAGCAACTAAAAGATCTAATGGCTATTGTAAAAAACATATTACTCTGGATGATAGAACAGCTTTAGAAGATAAAACAATTTCAGAAGAAACCAGAATAAAAGAGACCTCCTGATTAGAAGAGGTGATAGTTCATCAACCACCGTGACCATTTAATCTAAACTAACTTATAAGACTAACAAATGCTTTTCATTTGATCAGATATAACTTGCCAAAAGGGAAACTCCCCAAAGTTAGGGTTGGGGCAGGGTTTTGTTTTTGTCTTTCCAGGAGAATGATGACATTCAGCTAAGGAATCTGAAGATCACGGGACAAATGAGACATGTGGGAAAAAAAAAAAAAAAAAGGATGAATCATCCAGAGAAAATATCCCAAGCAAAAGAGTAAATTGTCCTATTTACTCTTGATATATCACAGCCAAGGATAAAATTTCATAAATCTTTCTAAATGTTTGTTTCTGTTCTCTACAAACAATGCAAATGGTGTTTTTGTAGTCCCAGTTCAATTAAAAATTAAAGCTGGCTTTGGAGTTGGAGCATGACTCTCTCTTTCTCCAAACCTAAGCTTGTTGTTAAAAGAAAATTCAGAGTCTCTGTTTCGTATCAGAAAAGCCACCTGTATGGGACAGAAAGTAACCAAAATTGAGGGACTATTAGTGTTACAAATCTCTTAGCCCTCAAATTTATTTTGACTCTTTAAAATGTTTCTTTAGGTACAGTACCACCTTAAAATTTAAACTTTCTATTTTGATATTAATGATGTTTAAGTTTTCTACAGTGAATGATAAACTTTCCTAACAGTGATCTCTGAAGTCTCCAAAAAGATGATGGAGTCCCACAACAATGATTCCACCTGGACTATGGTAATGCCACTAAGCTGTTAAACACCACCTAAAGATCAGCTTTGGACTACAAACTGCTTGGGACAATTTAAGGGTGGCTGGTTGTGATGATCCAGTCTCACAGACTACTCTAGCCAGGACTTCAATCAAGCCCTGTTGCACAGAGACTGGACAACAAATGATACAGCTAGCTGTCCCAGGACTCAACAATTATCTCAATTTTTTTCAGGGTCCCCTAAAGATGCCATCACCCCCAGACAGCAAGAAGTAATTTTAAGAACACAATGTGTGGGAGGCCAGCTCCCACCTTTTCAAGGGTACTTATGAGGAGGAGAGAGGGACAAGAAAATATTAGATAGAAAGATAGTGAAGAGGAAAAAGACAGAAACACAGGATAGCTTCAGGAGGACCTGGGTCAATACTCAATGGCCCTTTCCATTTATTCAAAAGGGCTTTTTAATAACTGCCAAGAGGTGGGGCAAAGAACTTTCTCTTGCTAGATCAAAGCACACAGCACAGCCAAGTGTACACCTTTCCAAACACCTGGTAACCAGGCCCATGGTCAGATCTTACCCTTATGCAGCCTTGCTGGGTAAAACAGGCTCAGATTCTCGGACCCTCAGTAAGTTCTCACTAGGAAACCTCTGTGGGTCTCCACAACGATGCCCACATTCCTAAGAGGGGGGGTGGTTTTTGGTCTTTCAGTGGGTTATGGATATTTATCATTATTTAGGGGGGTTGGTTATAAGTTGTTATTAGTAATGGTAAGGAAAAAGCTGAACAAAGGAGATTAGATTCAGGGATCTTGTTCTACAAAGAAAAAGGTGGTATATAGAGATAGGATAAAAAGGTAGATTATTGAATCTACCTTTAGGCCAAAAGTACTGGTGTTAAATATTTTACTTTGGCTTGGATTTTTGTATATGGACACAAATTTGAGATTATTTTTGTTACACTGTATATATCTTATAGAAATGAGAGCATTAAAATGTAGATTATTGAATCTACTTTTAAACCAAAAGAGAAACTACTAGTTTTAAATATTTTACATTGATGTAGATTTTTTTATATTGATACAAATTTAAGGTTATTTTAGTTAGAACATACTGTACATATGTTTCTACTCTTGTTCAAGGTATTGTACCTATACAGTTCATTTAACAATATAATGTAAATTTCTAGTCCTTGAAAATTATGACTATAAACTATTTAGGATAATAAAGAAATACAGGTTAGTGGTTATCTATTACAATCAAACTTTTAGTCAGGTTAGGTATGTTTTCAAGGTCAAACAGATTTATTTTAGAAAAACAAGTGGTCTTCAAACACTTCAGATATCTACAGAATGTGGCATATAAGATGATTTAATAACAAAGTTCTTTTTTTTTTTTCAATGACAGTGAGACATGTCTGCTTCTGGCAGCACCAGTCTACTTCAGAGAAGATGATGGGCATCAAAGAAACTCCACATGGAGTTTACTTTCTTTGTGGAAAAAGTTAGCCACTGGGTAAGATAATGCTCTTGCCTCAACTGCTGACAGTATGCTGTCCAAATTGGACAAGCAGGACACAAAAGGAAGTGACTACAGAACTTTGCCAAGACAAGGTGGGTCAATCCTTCAAAATTCCTGCTTCACAGATAAGTCTATCAGATAATTGAGGCCTGTAGGCCAAAGATGGCTACCCCAATGTTGCAGAGGAACCTTAGATGACTGTCCATGCAGCCAGCTGTTTCTGTCATTTCTTATTTTTGGAAGTTGTTTGCTGTACACATCCTGTTTACTCAGGTAATATTATATCCTTCTCAAGATGATGGAGTTGAAGACTAGATACCTATAGTTATAGTTTTTGTTGTTACCAGACTCAGAAAAGAAACTCACTAAAGAGGTGTAAAGTGTATAAAGTGAAAGATATAAAATGATAGTTTTGGATTGGTACTTCATGTTAGGATAGAAAGTGAATTAGGTACACCACTTTGAACCAAGATAGGATAGATAATGGAGTAATTTCTCTTAATTTGTCAAATGCTAATGGACCAGACATTGTTAATGTAAATATTCCCTTATATATTTGCATATAGTTATTGTACTTATTGTATATAGGTTTTCTATGTTACTTAAAACCTTCACTTTTTATTTAGACAAAAAGGGGAAATGTGTGATATTTTGTTTGTGTTCTGACAAATAAAGCTTTCCTGGAGATCAGAGAGTGGAGCTAGCCACTAATTAACCATAGAGGCCAGGCGGTGGTGGCTCACACCTTTGATTCCAGCATTTGGGAGGCTCATCCCTTTGATCCAGCACTTGGGAGGCTCACCTCTTTAATCCCAGCACAATTGGTAGGTAGAGATAGAAATATAAGGTGGGCAGAGACAGGATCTCAGCCCCCATTTGGTCTTAGGATTCATAGAGGTAAGAAGTCTCTAGTGGCTGTTGCTCTGCTACTCTGATCTTTCAGCTTTTCCCCAATATCTGACTCCTGGTTTTTATTAATTAGAATTGTGCTTCAAAAGGATGCCAGGGGCTAGCTACCCAGCCACACAGCCAGACACAGAATAAGAAGGAAAGAAAAGATATGCAGAAATAGAAAAAGGTAAAAACCCAGATGCATAAGGTAGATGGGATAATTTAAGTTAAGAAAAGCTGGCTAGTAAAATGAATAAAAAAATTCCTCAATAAAAAAAGAAAAGCTGGCTAAAAATAAGCCAAGATAAGGCTAGGTATTTATTAGTAAGAATAAGTCTGTGTGTATTTATTTGGGAGCTGGGTGGTAGGCCCCCAAAGAGGCAAAGAGTGAAAAAACAAAACAACAATAAAAATAAATCTACCAACTGCACAATTCCTTTCAGCTTTGTTGACTGCAACATACTTCTATCTCTTGGGCTAGTTCCACTCCCTGTTAGCAACTCTCCTCAGCACATATCCACATCTCTGGCATCTCTAACATCTTGGGTTCTCCAAGGCAATTCAAACTTTACCTTCATAGCTTCATGCAATGCCTCTCTGTTGTTAGATTTTTTTTTTTTTTTTTTTTTTTTTTTTTTACTCTAGCCCCATGTAGGAACACCAAAAATGTTGTTGGTTATTTTTGCTCTTTGGAGGTCCACCACTCAGTTCCCACATAAATACACAGAAGTTTTTTTCTTACTTATGAATGCCTGACTTTAGCTTGGCTTGTTTCTAGCCATCTCTTATTAAATTATCTCATCTATCTTTGGCCTCGGGGCTTTTATCTTTCTCTATTCCTGTATACCTTCTCTTTCCTTCTTACTCTGTGTTTGGCTGTGTAGCTGGGTGTCTGGGTGGCTCGCCCCTGAAGTCCCTTTCCTTCCTCTCTTGTTCCTTGATCCTTTTTCTATCATCTTCCCAGATTTCTCCTTCTATATATTATCTTTGCCTGTCAGCCCCACCTATCCTTTCTCCTGCCTCACTATTGGCCATTCAACTCTTTATTAGACTATCAGGTGTTTTAGACAGGCACATTAACACAGCTTCAGAGAGTTAAACAAATGCAACATAAATAAAAGTAACACAGCTTAAGATAATATTCCACAACACCTCTGTACTAGGCCTACATTCAGGGACACCACTGACACATGACTGGCCTCAGCAGCTTTCCTTGGTCGCAGAGGAAAATTCCATAGCATCTTTCTTCTGTCCTTGACTCTAAAGCCAGAACCATGTGGCCAAAGCTACCAAGGTCTGCTGCTTACTTGCTGTGATCCACACAAATGTGAAGCAGGAATTCAGCTGACTATGGCAAAGCTAATACCTGGAAGAGCAGGGCTCTTTCAAAGGATAAAACCAAGCCTCAAGGAGTCTTTGTGATATTGGCTTTTGAATATATTAGCTGTTTCCTGCAATGAATTTCTTGTGTGCTATTGTAGCTTTCCCATTTGATTCTTTTCCCAAGAACTTCCAACAGTGTGGTTGATCATTCATTGGGCGCAACTTCCCCTATACAACTGAAGTATTTGGACAACATCCCCGAACTGTGCTGACAGCAGTCACACAGCCAAGACCCCTAATTTCAGGCCTTTCTGTAATTATCACCATTAGCAATATCTTGCCAAGACCATCTCTGGACAAAAGTGTTTTATCAGAGATACTTCCCAGACTTTCTAAGGACTGACTGCAGATAGATAAGCATCCAGACTATCTGTTAGTTCCTGAGAGAAGATACAAATTTACAATGAGACAACCGCCCAAGCCAGGAGAATGTGCAAATTAAGCTTAATTCTCCTTCTTCCAAGTTCTAGATCTTCCTTTAACAATTAATTCAGAACTAAAGGCTTTTACATACCAGGTACATTAAGCTGTGAGTTAGGTTGCCTAGTTACCTAACTACACTTCCCCTGCCCTGCCAGAAAACTGTGCAGCTTGGACAGATTTTGGCACCAAATGAAAAAAAAGAAGGTTTATTCTCACTTGTGACTTAGTGACTTATAGAATCCTAACATTGTAGCTAACCACTTCTAAGAATATAGTTTGAACACATAAATTCCCTTTTTCGATTTATTAACTGAATTTAGCCTTTAGTTGATTCATTCCCCATTAATCATTTCCTTTTTGGGTTGCTAATGATAGCAGACAATTACTGCTCTTTGTGTGGATCTTACCACCCCTCCTTTTGACCCTGAAAGAATTCAAGTCTGGTGACCTTGCATTGGCCACACTATTGCTGATTGCATGGGTGTATAACTGTAAACAACAGAGATTTGAGGGAGAGTTAAGATGGGGAAGAATTAAGATATGAAGAACTAGATGGGAAAGAACTAGATGGGAAGAACTAGATGGGAGAATTAAGATAGAACTTAGAGAGAACAGCCAAAAAATATAGAGGGAATCAGGGAAGAAAGGAGCTAACTATGAGAGCAGAACAGAAGCTATGTAGAGAGAGAACTGACGCAGAAAAATAAAGTAAATGGACTAAAGAGTTTCATGTACATAGATTCATTCAAAATCCCTCAGATTAATTAATTCGCTGCTGGTAGCATCTCTTCTGGAACTCTGGGAAAAGACTATAGAGGAGCTGGGCCCCAATAGTCTTTGATATTTACTGGGGCTGGAGTATGGTCCCCTCTCTCAATTATATCTTCAGCTTTGTGTTTTCCATGGTTTCCTTTGCTGCCTAAGTTTTACTGTCCTGAATCATGATCTATAGACCAGGCTGGCGTCAAACTCAGAGATCCACTACACTTTGCCTTCCAAGTGCTGGGATTAAAGGCATGCACCACCACACCCAGCTCTAAGCTTTTCTTTAATTCCTTTTCACAAGTTGGAAACTTAGCTGGGTGGGATCTTGTCCTGAGGTCACCACTCCTTTTATTCCATTTCTTAATCTGCTTATCTCCTTAAACACAGGACTTAGCTCCATTCCACTTCCTGGTGCTTCTTTTCTCCTCACATTTTACATTTTGTAATTTATCCTGCTCAGCTTGCTCCTTTCCATTATAAATCTTCATTAAAGTTACCACTAATAACCGCAGGACAGAGTCTATACAAGGCTGTTTTGAGATTTCCTCTGCCAAAGGAATTAATCAAAAATTCTTCACATTGGCCTCAGGCAGACTCTTCAGACAAGGGCAAAAAGCAGCTACATTCTTTTTTTTTTTTTTTTTTTTTATTTTGCAATACAATTCAGTTTTACATATCAGCCACAGATACCCTTGTTCTCCCCCCTCCCCTCCTCACCTTCCCCCCAGCCCGCCCCCCATTCCAATCTCCTCCAGGGCAAAGCCTTCCCCACAGACTGAGATCAACCTGGTGGACTCAGTCCAGGTAGGTCCAGTCCCCTCCTCCCAGGCCGAGCCAAGGGACCCTGCATAGGCCCCAGGTTTCAAACAGCCGACTCATGCAGTGAGCACAGGTCCCGGTGCCACTGCCTGGATGCCTCCCAAACAGATCAGGCCAATCAACTGTCTCACCCACTCAGAGGGCCTGATCCAGTTGGTGACCCCTCAGCCATTGGTTCATAGTTCATGTGTTTCCGTTTGTTTGGCTATTTGTCTCTGTGTTTTATCCGACCTTGGTCTCAACAATTCTCGCTCATATAAACCCTCCTCATTCTCGTTAATTGGACTCCCAGAGATCCACCTGGGGCCTAGTCATGGATCTCTGCATCCAGATCCCTCAGTAGTTGGATGAGGTTTCTAGCACGACAATTAGGGTGTTTGGCCATCCCATCACCAGAGTAGGTCAGTTCGGACTGTCTCTCAACCATTGCCAGCAGTCTGTTGTGGGGGTATCTTTGTGGATTTCTGTGGGCCTCTCTAGCACTTTGTTTCTTCCTATTCTCATGTGGTCTTCATTTACCATGGTCTCCTATTCCTTGTTCTCCCTCTCTGTTGTTGATCCAGCTGGGATCTCCCACTCACCTAAGCTCTCTTTCCCTCGACCCTCGCCCTTCACTACCCCCGCTCATGTCCAGGCTGTTCATGTAGATCTCATTCCATTTCTCTGTCATTGGGCGATCCCTGTGTCTTTCTTGGGGTCCTGTTTTCCAGGTAGCCTGCCTGGTGATGTGAGTAGCAGTCCAGTCATCCTTGTTCCACATCTAGTATCCTGTTATGAGTGAGTACATACCATGTTTGTCTTTCTGAGTCTGGGATACCTCACTCAGGATGATTTTTTCTAGATCCATCCATTTGTCTGCAAACCTCAAGCAGCTACATTCTTCACCAAAATATCACAAGAAGGATATCTAGGCAACATACTAAAATTCTTCTCCTCTGAAACCACTTGAGCCAGCCCCCGACAGACCAAATAACTCTTAGCACCACTGTCTTTCATGCTCCTACTAGTATGGCCCATGAAGCAGTCTAAAGCATTTCACTACTTTAATAACCCAAAATACCAAAGTCCAATTCCTCCAGACAAAGACATGGTCAGGCCAATCACAGCAATCCCAGTCCCTGGTACCAAGTTTTGTCTTAGTTAGGTCTTCTATTGCTGTGAAGAGACACCATGCCCATGGCAACTCTTGTAAGGAAAACATTTAATTGAGGTGGCAGCTTATAGTTTCAGAGGTTTAGCCCATTATCATCATGGCAGGGAGCATGGTGGCATGAAAGCAGACATGGTACTGGAGAATTCTACATCTTGATCCACAGGCAACAGGAAGTGAACTGAGACACCAGGAATGGCTTGAGCATATGTGGGACCTCAAAGCCCACCTCCACAGTGACACACTTCCTCCAACAAAGCCACACCTCCTAATAGTGCCGCTCCCTTTGGTGGTGTTTTTCTTAAAACCACCATATCTCCTAAATGTAGGATTTCTTCCTTTAACAGTACTAGAATATTTCATCAATACACACATTCTTTATTGTCTTAAAAGAGTTGAAACAATGATGTACCTGTACTGGGAGTTTGGCACATCTCACCCCATTTTCAATGCATCGCTATAGAGACATCTCTGGTTAGACTTTGTCAGAGTATAGAATCAGATTATCCAGATGACTTTGGCCTATTGTAGTTCAACCTCTTATACCAGGATGCTGGCTTCTCACTTCAACTGAGTCGAGAGCCTAGAAGGACTGTGATTGTCCCTAGTAGTGATGCCCATGGAGACCAATATATGATATCAGTGATATTGGTAACCAGAACTTTATTCCTTCTTGGTGTTCATTGGAAAGAATCTGAAACTCAAACACCAAACCACAACATTTGTGTCCCTTTTTGTTGTTGTTGGTATATCAAGTACCTACCATGGACCAACTGTGATGGCTAATCTTGGTTGTCAATTTGACATACCTGGGAAGAGGGTAGTTCCATTGAACTGCTTCCATTATACTGTCATGTAGGCATCTCTGTGGGACCTTTTCTTGGCTCCTAATTAATGTAGGAGTGCTGTGGGATAATGCTTTTGTACACTGGTTTAATAAAATGCTGATTGGCCAGTGGCCAGGCAGGAAGTATAGGCGGGATAAGCAGACAAGAATTCTGGGAAGAGGAAGACTGAGTCAGGAGTCGCCAGCCAGACACAGAGGAAGCAGGATGACAAGGCAGAACTGAGAAAAGGTACCAAGCCACGTGGCTAAACATAGATAAGAATTATGGGTTAAATTAAGTATAAGAGCTAGTCAGTAATACACCTGAGCTAATGGCCAAGCAGTTATAATTAATATAAGCCTCTGTGTGCTTACTTGGGGGACATGAATGGGAGAGATTTGTCTTGCCTGCCGGCTAGCTGGGACACAGGAAAACTTCTGACTACAGAGGAGGGCCTACCCCAATGTGGTTTGGGCTGTATAAGAAAAATAGCTAAATATGAGCCATAGAGTAAGCCAGTAATTAGTGTAATTTTGTGGTTTCTGCTTTAAGCTCCTGCCTCGAGTTCCTGCTTTGGGTTGCACCAATGGCAGACAATAACCTGTAAGATGAAAATGAACCCTTTCCTCCCCAAGTAGCTTTTAGGCATGGCGCTGGTCACAGCAACAGGAAAGCAAACTAAGGCACCCTAATTATTAGGTTTGGGAAAATTGAGAAAAGTAAATAGAATTATCACCCTACCTGTTAACTCAAAGGTCTGTAAGATTGAGGGATCTGTTGAGACAGCTTGGTTGAGACCACCCAGGGAAGGGATTGGAGCTGCTGTGAGTCCCTCTGATGGTGATAAGTGAGCCTGGAGATGCCTAGTGCCCATTGGGGAATACAAATACTTCTATTTTCATTCAACAGCCACAGACAGTAGAGGATGATGTCCAAGGATTTGATATGTACAGCCAAGACTTCTATCAGTAGCCTCACCAATCCCTTTAAAATGTTTTATAGAAGACTATCTGTTCGGCTGGAACCTTCAGCTCATTCCTGCTTGATGCAGAAAGCCCCATTCCTTTCTCTCTAAACTCCACCCTCTCAGAGAATCTTCAACGAAGAAAAGCCACCAACAAGCTCAGTTCTGTATTCTTGGCAGCTGTGGTGGCTCCTCACCTTGAAGTTGCCAGTAGCCCAAGACTGCTCCCAAAGCAGTCATTTTTTGGCCATACTTGGGCACAAACCCAGCTTGTGGAGGACATCACCCCTTGCCTACAGGGTATATAAGCTTCCTGCTTTTGTTCGGCCTGATGACTTCTCTGGCCCCAATCTCTGGGTCTGGAGGACTCACCCAGGAGTTGCTATGTTCAAATATACCTATTCTTTCACTTTTTCAATTGGAATTGATCTGGCTTACCATGCCAGCAGAGAAACCTATTATGGTGATACAGAAAACCTATAATTATCTATTTGTACTTAGTAACCAGGAGTTCATAAAATAGGCTTACGGTAAACTTTGCTAATGGCTGTAATCCACAATATCATCCACTCAGCAGGCATCACAGACTCGAAAGCATTTTTATGTTTATATTTTTGAGGAAGGGTCTTTCTCTGAATGGCTTGCAAATGACTAAGTCTGGGCTTATTTAAAGTTTCTGATCCTACAAGTGCTACAATAACCGGTATGTGTTACCACATACACACTACTCAAAACTGTTTTAGACTAACATAGAATAAATGGTTGATAAATGACAGATAGATTCTCTCAATATATATGATTACATACAAAATGATCCTTCAATTAAATTAATTTATAAATGTTACACACACACACACATACACACACACACACACACATACACACATATATATATATATATGTGCATGTAGTTTAATTGAACTATGGTTTATGTATCATAAGATTCATGCATTTGAAGCATTAAGGTAATTTTTAGTAAATCTTAAGTAGACTTATGGAATTGTAGACCTGTTATTGCATTCTATTATTGGAATTTATCATCTCTTCAGTAAGTAATCTAGCACCCATTTGTGGTCATTCTTCATTCCCACATGTAGATCCAAACAACTCTCTACTTTCTGTCTGTACAGATTTGTCTGTTCCAGACATGTCACATGAGTAAATCGTACCTAATGCATGGATTTTTGAAGATGCTTTCTCTCATTTAGGATAATGTGTTCTAGTTTTCAAGGTTTGCCTGTGTTCTGGCATCATATACTGATACCTGTGGATCATATATTTTGATTACTTGTTATGACCAAATAACATACTAGTCTGTGGATATGCCTTGTTATGTTTATTTATCTGCTAATGAATATTGGGATTGTTTCTCACAGAGACTATTATGAATGCTTTCATATGGAGACTGATATGACTATGCATATGCAACTATATTCATAGCCTTAGTATTGTCCTGACTAGGATGACAGGAAATGAAGAAATGATAGACAACATATACAGAAAAGCTGGAATCAGATGAGCCATGTGCTCTGAATTGCACCTACAGCAACCAGGAATCTCAACACATTTATTATATAAGTACAAATGAGGGGATATTGTGGTGTCAGAACACAGTCCAGGAATAGAGTCGTGTGAGGGAATTCTGAGTGCCTGTGAAAACACTCCAAGAAAACAAGACAAGAATCTTGAGACCTCAGTTTCTTCAAAAACATGGAATTATTCTTGGAATGTGTTTACGTATTCCTCTCAGGTATATTGGATAGGAGTGAGTTTACTTCAAATTATTCATTATTACTTGCTGTTGTTATTCAATTAAATGTTTACATTCCTCTACGGAAAAACATGTTTTTGCTACTTGTGGCTTGTATACAGCATGATTGTATACAGAATTGTATACAGCTTGACTGTATACAGCGTGAACTCATGAGCACTTCACTATGTGGCCTTTCTTAACCCTCAGAGTATAAGTCGTCAGAGGCTCTGGATAGTGTTGGCTATTGCGTGAGACTTTAGTCTGCCTCATTTTTTTGCTCCGCTCTCCCAGGTCCCACCACCTCTAGAGCAGTGACATTATGGTATTGTGTGGGCTTTTTGTTTCGTTTTGATATTTTTGTCTTGTCATTTTTTGTTTCATCACTGTTGTTAGTTTGCTTTAGTTTTCATTTTTTGATTTTTGATTTTTTTCTTTCTTTTTTTCTTTCTTTCTTTCTTTCTTTCTTTCTTTCTTTCTTTCTTTCTTTCTTTCTTTCTTTTTTTAAAGAGGGAATCAGAGAAAGAAACAGCACTAAGTTGAAGTTGGGTGAGATGGGAGGAGTTTGGGAAGGGAAGGAATATGATCAAAATATATTGTATGAAAAAAACTTAAATAAAATATTCCCATATTTTGTTCAACATGCCCCCAGCTAAAAGCTAAGGGAGTAGTGATCAGTCCTAAAGTCAAGGGAAAAGGGGAGTGATGGGCTCAAGGATAATTTCAAGACAAAATCTGTACTGCACGTTTGTGTTGAACTTACTAACATTGGCATTGAATAGGGTTCTTCTAAATATTTACCAGAAAAATTTAAATGTAGTCTGAATATGCAATGTTAATAATGCTAAAATAAACAAACTTGAATAAAATTTCTTCTGTAATAAATAATGGAGTAGTGATTTACGTTTGCATTTTTATTTTAACTTATTAAATTTTATATGTATGAATTTTTGGCTTCCTGTATGTATGTGTACCATATGCATAACTGGTGCCCAGGGAGGTCAGAAGAGGACCACAGATCCCCTGGAACTGGAGTGGCAGACATGTTAGCTGCCATATGGATGCTGGAAATTGAACCTCGATCCTTTCGAGAGTAACAAGTTCCAGCTCCAGCCTCTATGTCTGCATTTTTTTAATGATCATTTTTAGGCCCAAAGGGCTGCTGTTTTCAGTTTATAGAATCACACTTCTCTTTATGTGCTGACTCATTGAGTAGTTAACAATCTTTGCCTCCCGCTCCCCTCTAGATCCAGATCCCTGAGTGGTTGCAGCCTAGAACCTGAGTCACCAGGAAGGCTAGCCTTCTGGTTTTCTTTGAGCAAGATAGTTTATTATCAGCTTTCTATTTGCCTAGGACACATCATGTGATGGAGAATCAGAGAAACACTGGAACCCTTCAGGTTCTCCTGAATAGAAACATAAACAGTTACACTGCATCTGTAAATTCCAGGTAGGATAGGTCACAAATGGAAACTTCCTGTGGGGGATACTCTGGCTGCACCGGTGGAGACTTGCGCTCTACTCCTGACTCTGCAGTGAAGGTGTGGTCTCGGGTATTTTCTTCTCCCTGAGCCTTCATCATAATCCAGTCACTTATTCATTCATCTATTTCCTGCTCCACCTTCTTTTGTCTCTTTATGGCATGAGTAAGGCACAGGAATGAATGTAAAAGTGTTGGAAACTGAGCACTAACTCTTGGTACTTGAGTTTACAATTTTTTATTTCTTTTGAGACAGGCTGTCATTATGCTATATAGCCCTGACTGGCCTGCAACCTGCTATGTAGATCAGTTGGCCTTGAACTCACAGAGATCCATCTGCCTCTCCTTCCCTAGTGCTGGAATTAAAGGTGTATACCACCATCTAACACTCTTCTCTAAGCTCTATTCAATAGCCCTCTACTCTCAAAGGCAACCTCTAATGCTCTCTTGTGGTATACTTGGCCCTTCGTTGGTCAATGTGTAACTAAGAAAAGATATCCCAAACCTCCAACTGACCCGAATTCAGTGGGGTCAAGCCTTGATTTCTCCAGAGCATGAACAACTTTCTAGCATAAAGTTCTTAAAATAAAAGTTTGATGTCTAAATGATCCAAATTGATGTCTAAATACCCTGAATGTTTTTCCTTAAGGACGTAAAGTGCTTGCTACATTGGGATGAGAACAGAATCCCTAATTAAGTTCTTTAAAGCACACAGCTTTGACATTTTACCCTACCTTTGATTACAGTTAAAGGTTTGCACTCCATCACCCTGGCAGATGCAAGAAGAAACAGATTTGATTTTGTTTCTTTCTATTTTTTGATGACTAATTATTAGAACTCACAAAATCATCTAAACTGCTGTGTCTCCCATTGCATGTTTCCCACTTCCTCAAAAGGCAAGACACATTCATTGGGGCAAAGAATAGAGACTTAAGAATCCTGGGCAATTATCTGTCCCTATCCCTAACTCACTGCTTAACAGTTGACTATGCGATGAGGAATTTTGAATTTCAGTCTGTCCTTCTGGAGAGTGGATACAGTGCTGGGATACTCCTCCCAATCTGGCACCTTCAGTCTTGAATCCAAGTCTAACACACGAATCCTAGCTGTAAGGTGTTCAATAGGGAGATCATATGTGATGGGTAGCATGGCTGTGCTGCGTAGTCTTGTGTCAACTTGACCCAAGTTAAGTCATCTGAGAGCAGGGAAGTCAATTCAGAAAAGACTGCAGGCATTTTCTTTCTTTTTTTTTTTTTTTTTTTTTGATTTTCCGAGACAGGTTTTCTCTGTGTAGCTTTGCGCCTTTCCTGGAACTCACTTGGTAGTACAGGCTGGCCTTGAACTCATAGAGATCCGCCTGGCTCTGCCTCCTGAGTGCTGGGATTAAAGGCGTGCGCCACCACCGCCCGGCTTGCAGGCATTTTCTTAATTTACTGATTGACAGGAGAGGGCCCAGCCCATTGTGGGTAGGGCCATCCCTGGGCTGGTGGTCTGGGTTCTATAAGAAAGAACTGTGAGGAGCAACCCACCAGTAAGCAGGACTTATTCATGGCCTCTGCATCAGCTCCTGCCTCCAGGCTCCTGCCCTGTGCGAGTTCCTGTCCTGACTTCCTTCGATGATGAACCATGGTGTGGAAGTGTAAGCCAAATGAACCCTTTCCTCTCCCTTTGCTTTTTGGTCATGGTGTTTCATCCCAGCAATAGAAACCTTGACTATGACAATTATCCTTCTCAAAAGTGTACAAATTCGGGGAATATCTTGCTTAACCCAAAGCATAGGACTTCTTCAAGCAAATCTTTTGTGAGTCGTTATTAACTAAAATGCTTCTGAGCATAATCTTTGAAGCAGTCGTGTATCCTACTATTAAAGAAAGTAGAAGCGATAAGATGTATACAGATACTTTACAAAGCATAAATTTATTATGTTTGAAAGTGCTATGCTGTGTGTGCTTCAAAAATGAGAAATAATTACATTCTATTATTTATTAATTAATTAGTTAATTTTAATTAATTTATTTATTTGGTTGTTTTTTGAGGCAGGGTTTCTCTGTGTAACAGCCCTGGCCGTCCTGGAACTTGCTTTGTAGACCAGGCAGGCCTTGAACTCACAGAGATCTTCCTACCTCTGCATTTAACTGGGATTAAAGGCATGTGCCACCACACCCAGCATCTTTTATTCTTTCTTAAATATTTCAAGTACCTACTAGAAAGCAGATACTTGACTAAATATTAAAGATCTATCAGGGAACTATCCATTGCCAAGGGGCTGCTCCAGACTAGTTGAATCTTTAAACACCAATATGTCCAATTACCATAGAGAGTGATACATGTTAGGACATGCATGAGATGGGGTGTTATGGGAGCTCAGAGGTCTTGGGGAAAGGGAGGTTAGACAAGTGCTAATGAAATAAGAAGCAGGGCCGGAGAGATGGCTCAGTGGTTAAGAGCACAGACTGCTCTTCCAGAGGACTAGGATTTGTTCCCAGTTCCCATATCTGGATGTGTCTTCAGCTCCAGCTCCAGGGCATCCAAGGGCATCTTCTGCCTCCCACTGACACCTGTACATACATTACACACACATACAAAAATCTTAAATAACAACAACAACAACAAAAACCAAATAGAAAAGAAACAATAGGTTAAATGAGACCTAAAAAAAAAAAAAAATCACGTGAGGAAATGGTAAAGCAGTGAACTGCACTCCAGGCAAAGCATTCGGCATCCCACAAAGACACAAAGACAGTACTAAGAGACCCTAGTAGACTTAGGGAGTTTAAAATAGTTCACTGAAGCCAGCATAGACTATGGCAAAGAAAGAAAAAAATGAGCTTATGCAGGCAGAGACAGTAGAAGTCACATAATTTGGCTAAAGTAGGAAGAAGAAGATTATGCAAAGAAAGGAACAGAGCGAAGCCTGGGGATGTGGCAGGACAGGAGGCAGTCTGCCCTAGACATTGCCGTTGCTGGTCCATGATGGATTCTTAAGTACAAGGTGGGCTTCACAGAGCTGTGCTCGAGATACTTGTCTTAAGCAACAATGCTAACACGATGCCAATTCATTTCATACATCTAATCGATCCTAAGTGCCTCATCACCTGCATGTTACACTTATGTGTATATAGTTTAGAAGTGAATAGAATCCAGGACTCTGGGTTGGTGGGCAAAGGAAAGGTGGACCTCTACCAAGACTCGCACCAAGCAGATTATTATAAATCATCCCTTAGCCCATTAGATCTCTATTTCTGCTTTCTCAAACTAGACTACAACAGCCCCAGTCACAGACCTGCATAGGAGAGAAGCCCGAAGATATGCTGAATGACAGCAGAAATAGAATATGATGTTTAACCCTCCAGTGGGAATGGAATTGACCAGGACCCACATGGACAGGATAGAATAAAGGGTCGACCACACTATGGAAGCAGATGATCACTCGTTTGAGGAAAGGTAAGGAGGAAACAAGACAGTTATGATGTCTATTTAAAATATATTTATCATAACACTTGGGAGGCAGAGGCAGGCAGATCTCTGTGAGTTCAAGACCAGCCTGGTCTACATAGTGGGTTCTAGGACAGTCAGGGCTATGTAGAAAGACCCAGTCTAAAAAAAAAATACCAAAACAAATATACATAATGTTGGGAAGTGTTCGCCCTTGTAAGAAGTGAACTGGGCTCTAACAAAAGAAGCAGGAAATAAGTTATTATGATGATACTGAGTAACGTTTAGAGTCTACTATATGCCATAAAGTTATTTAACTGGCTAATGGGGACATTCCTGGCACACCTGCTGCCTGCTGACATCACTATCCCTCTGGGGTCCCCAGCACTTGGCACTACCTGGGAAAACAAGAAGTTCTGCTCTGTTTCCTTGAGCACTAGTCAATGCCTGGAGTAGACACTCTCACTGGGCAGCAGAGAGACCCATGCCTATTATGTCTGATCCTGCCTTTAAGTTGGATGCTGGGGAACTCCTGTGCACATACAATCTAAGGAACACTAGCTTATTGTATGGACAAATATGAGAATCACAATTGACGACCCAGGACTGGAAAGTGATGTCATAAAATGATTGACATAAATGACAGAAGCGAACTGAGCAATGCCCCATCTCCCACCACCCATCTCCCCTTGTCAAGAGGTCACCAATCAAGGTTACCCATGAAGACACAGCACAGCATGCCTTACAGGGCACAGAAAGAGATCTATGCCCTCTCGCAAGCATCTGGAAAAACTAACCCATGTATTGGACATGTATTTTTCCTAAAAGACTTAACTCATGCCTGAGATTGTGCGTGGGTCAGAAGAACTCAAATGTAATTAGAACATTATTGGTGGCATTGTGATTACTATACTCAGATCCATGAAAAGATTACTGGAGAGAAATGGAGCAAATTATTTTTTGTGTTTTGTTTTTGAGACAGCCTCGATATGCAACACTGGCTAGCCTGGGAACTTTTTAATAAACCAGGCTGGCCTCCAGATTTAGGACCCACCTGCCTCTGCCTTTTATAAGGTCAGATTATAGGAATGTGCCACCTTGCCCAGTCAGAGCAATTTATTAAGTGATAGAAAAATATTACTTCTTTTGAAATCTATTTTCTTCAATGTTCTTAATTGACATGATTAGTATAGGCTATAAAGACAGGCTACGTTTTTAAAATGTTTTCTACCATGATGAAAACACCTAGACAAGACGGCAAACCATGGTTCATTTCTGATGATTTCCCCAAGTCTTTCTTCCCAGCAGTGGCTCTCAACAATCTTCTTCCTATGCTTTATTCTGATGACCCCAGCTCATATCAGTGTCTATTGTTTACTAGAATATCCCCCTCTTGGAAATGGGGGGGGGGGGATGGCTCATTTGGTAAAGTGCCTGCCACACAGCATGAGAATGTGTGTTCAGATCCTCAGCACCCATGTGAGTGGCTGGGAGGCACACATCTGTAATCCAGTGCTGGGGGTAGGGTGAAGTAG
Organism: Peromyscus eremicus; assembly: GCF_949786415.1. Taxonomy (NCBI): domain Eukaryota; kingdom Metazoa; phylum Chordata; class Mammalia; order Rodentia; family Cricetidae; genus Peromyscus; species Peromyscus eremicus. Next base: position 69,717,502 of record NC_081428.1, read on the forward strand.
GCAGCTTCAATTAAGCTCCAGATTCAGTGAAAGACTTGTCCAAAAAACGTATAAAGTAATCAATGAAGACAACCTCTGGGTTCCACATACACTGGAACACATATATATATACATATTACTGCATATATATATATACAGTATACCTACATATATATACATATATATACAGTATACATACATATATACATTACATATATGTGTGTATACATACATATATACATACATTATATATGTGTGTGTGTGTGTGTGTGTGTGTGTGTGTGTGTGTGTGTGTATAAACCCACACACATAGAAAAAGAAAATTCCCCATTCTGGGCTTCTCAAAATGCCTGTGAGCACAAGTTCTATGGTTCTTCAAAGCCAGCCTAGGTGTAACCATCCATGAAGACTTCCCTAAAAGTCCGATGACTGCTATTGCACCCATCTCTGGATCTATGTGCCTCTAAGTTTTAGGCTAAGCAACAGCGGTAGCTGTAGTCACGGTCGTATCAGTAGTAATACTGTATGGTGAGCTCCTGAAGGCCTCTTGGTGTTTCTGAAAACACCTCATAATAATACGCATCAATGAGTTACGGTAGCTTAGTGGATGACGGGCCATTTGTCCTGGAGTTTGGGCAGATCCCAATGGGAATGCAAGAGCCTGTTAGTCCTCCTCTTCTCACCAGTGCTATAGCACCTCTTTACATCTGCTGCAGACAGCAAGACAGCAGGTGTCAATAGCTCTGAGAGGTTGAAAAGAAAACACTCAAGAAAACACTTGCATTTCTTTTTTTTAAAAAGTTTCTTTTAAAGGCTTATTTGTGTGTCTGTGTGCATGTGTGTATGTCCACGTCTGTGTGTACATGTGTCTATATGCACCTGGGGACAGGTGTCTGCCTAGCTGGAGCATATTGAATCCCCTGAGCTGGAGTTTCAAGTGAGCCCCCAAATGTGGGTGCTGTGACCAAACTCCAGTCCTCTGCCAGAGCACTGGTACTGTGTTCTCAATCACTAAGACATCTCTCTTGACCCTTGGATATTTCCTTTTTTAAACTACAGTGTTTATTTATTTATTTATTTTTCTTATTATGTATTATGTTATGTGGCCCACTACATTTCCTTTTGGAACTGATACATTAAAGTCGTAAGTTGTTTTACGCACAAGTACACACATGCACACACACACACTCATGCTCTCCTCCCTTGGGAACGTTACTTCTTTGGTTCTAGAGAAACAGTTTGTTCTAAAGTAGGAAGAAATGAGTTTGGACTGAGGTATTTCTAAGGCCCCTTCCAAGGCTCCCCTTCTGCAATTCTAAATTGATGCCGCAGCCACGCTTTGCTTTCAGAGGGCTCTGATGCTGTGGTCCAAGCGTTATAGTCTCAAAAGTACCACAATTATTAACGATGCTTAGCAAGTTACAACAGAGTTGGGTCTGGTTCTATCTCCATTTTCACACCATCACTCTCCTACAGTGTTAGGCAGTCTTTTCTTTCTAGGAAGATTTAAAGCAAGGTTTCCTCTAGGAGCCGCTGACCTTCTCAAGTGAAGACAGGCCTTATGCAGACACAGCTGATTCCAATTAATCAGTCTAGGGGGCCAGTCCATGACCAGGCATGATTCAGCAAGCCCAGCTTCTAAAGGAGCTCCTCCTCGTGACTAGTAATCTTGAGTTACATTTTCTCACGCAGCAGCTGAAAGTTTAGAAAAGCTCTTCTTTCTTCCAAAGTGTGTGTCTCCAGCTCCAGTTAAACGGCCAACTTTTAATATATGCAATACAAAGCATATGAAAAATCTGTTTGGTTTATAGCTATATTATGAACTGCATAGGGTACACACCATCAACCCTACCATCCCTGTAACTGTGGATGCCTAACACTCATTTACAACATTATCCATGACGGTTTTGACATAGCTGTGTGGTATTCCTATCAATGATGGTTGAGTTGACTTTATAACGGGCTGCAGTTGAAAAGTATCAAGAGAGGGCTTGGAAGGTGGCTCAGCAGTTAAGAGCCCGTACTGATTTTTGCAGAAATTCAGAGTCGGTTCCCAGAACCCATATCAGGTGGTTCACAATGGCTCCAGCTCCAGGGAAATCTGATGCCCTCATCTTCTGTAGGTACCCACACTCATGTCTACGTACCCCCCCATACATAATTATGCTTTTTAATCTTTTATAAAAGGAGTATCACTAATACTCTTAACACCTTTTTTTTAATAGTCAATAATACTGAGTCTGTTAACTAATGTTGCACGGATATTGTTTTTTTTTTTGTTTTTTTTTTTAACCATAGGTGACCACTTACATTTTCTTTTCTTTTTTTTTGTTTTGTTTTGTTTTGTTTTGTTTTGTTTTTCGAGACAGGGTTTCTTTGTGTAGCTTTGCGCCTTTTCCTGGAACTCACTTGGTAGCCCAGGCTGGCCTCGAACTCACAGAGATCTGCCTGGCTCTGCCTCCTGAGTGCTGGGATTAAAGGCGTGCACCACCACCGCCTGGCTTACATTTTCATATATTATCTTAGATGACTAAGGGAAAAAAATGTTATTTTCCTTTTTCTGTATAGCCATATAGATCCCACCAAACATACTCTCACAACCCCAGCACCCATGGTATTATTCTAATACTTTACATTTTCATTTTCAAATGTTGCTACATTTACAGTTTTCTTTACCTTTATTCTTCTATGAACGTCAGTCCTAGACAGACTAAATCAGACAGACTCTTAGGCACATCTGTGCAGTTGGTCCTCCATATCCACAGTCAATCAATTATAGATGAAATTTTAAAAAGCATGAGTCCTTAACATTTACAAACCTTTTCCATCACTATTCTCTAGGCAATATAGTATAATAACTATTTACATAGCATTTACATGCACTAGGGGTTATGAGTAATTTAGAGATTTAAAGTACATGTGAGGATATAGGTAGCTTATATGCAAATATCATGCCATTATAGGTAAGGGTCTTGAGCATTCATATTGTTTACTATCTGTGAGAAATTTTGGAACTAATCTCCTATGTTTATACTTAGAGGGTACTAAAACTATAAAAAGCCTTGTGGATCCTATGTGAAGCAAGGCCATCTGTTGTGGAATAATCATTTTGTACAATATAAAGGTATGTCACTCTGATTGGCTTAATAAAAAGCTGAATGGCTAATAGCTAGACAGCACTTCTAGGCACAGAGGATGCTAGGAGGAAGAAGGGAGTAGTTACAGGGAGTCACCAGGCAGATGCAGAGGAAGCATGACATGTAGGAGATGAAGTAACAAGCCATGAGCCATGGTGGCAGCACATAAATGAACAGAAATTGGTTAATTCATGTTATAAGAGCTAGTTAGAAACAAGCCCAAGCTATCTGCCGAGCTTTCATAATTAATAAGAAGTCTCCGTGCCTTTCATTTGGGAGCTGGCTGGCAGGACAGAGAAAGACTCACTACAGCCATCTGTGCTAAAGGAATGCTATGCTTGAGTCACATGTTACTATGAAACAAGGAACAGAGTGATGAAGAAGCAGAAGCCATGGGTTATTAAACAGAAATCCCAGTGCCAGGGGTGGGTGGGATATTTCCTTGTAAGTTGTTGGTCAGGGAGATCACAGAAGCCCTTGAAACATTACAGGTTTTGCCATTCCTCTTGGTTCCCCATAGGAACTAAACGGTAAGACCCTATTTCTGAAGACACCATATACCTAGGAAGCATGATACAGAAAAGCCAGGCTGAAATTGAGATGGAAGCTCCCTCCTTACCGGCTAGCTCTCATGGAGTGCTGTGCAGACTGCTGGAGGAGAAGCATCATCAGTGGTCCTGCCCAGATGTGAGCCTTAGGACCCATGAGGCCATCTGCCAAGCAAGCTGTGCCCATCTTTGTAATATTGGCACTAAGGTGAGGTGAATGGTGGTTTTCTGACTGGATTTCAGACCCACTCCACAGTGAGAATTCATTCTTGGTATTGTAAATCTGATCCAAAACTCATGGTGGGGGAGAACCTAGGCTTTAGCAAGGAGCAGAATGCTGTTGTTTAAATAAGCAGATGTGGTGTCAGGTGGGCTGCATTCTGAATATTTGTTTGCACAAATTCTTCACTCAGTTTTAATCAGAGAAGCCTGTACTTTCAGTGAGTGGTGGAGAGTGCAGAAACTCCTTGCTGTACAAGGTGCTAGGTGATAGGTAAGTGAGTATCCATCCCCTAAACAAGACTTTTGCATCATTCCCTCAAAGGCTCGGGGAGCATTGCAGGAGAGGGAGGAAGAAACAATACAAGAGCTAGAATTGCAATCCTGGACTGCCAGCAGCTGCAGGTGCCTGTGCTGAGTCTGCACAAGAACGGGCCTATCCACCGTCAGGTCTGCATGGGAAGGAGTAAGGGGCCCCAAAGCTCCCCACTGCTGAACTGTTTGCTACTGATAGATTCAGGTGCAGTGAAATAATTGTCTTACACTTCAAACCTACCAGTGACCCCACCAGGCTCTAATAAACACTCTTCTTCTGCTCCTCCTGCTCCTCCTGCTCCTCCTGCTCCTCCTGCTCCTCCTGCTCCTCCTCCTCCTCCTCCTCCTCCTCCTCCTCCTCCTCCTTCTTCTTCTTTGTTTTGTTTTTCAAGACAGAATCTCTCTACATAGCCCTGGCTGTCCTGGAACTCACACTGTAGACCAGGCTGGCCTTGAACTCAGAGATCTACCTGCCTCTGCCTCCCTGGTGCTGGTATTAAAGGCGTATGCCACCACTGTCTGGCTTTCCAATGGGCACTTCTAATCCAGTGGTTACACAGATGACCATGATTAAACTAAATGGTCACAAAACAAAACTAAAAGCCATTAAAGATACAGACAGGGAAAAGGTGGGGGTGGTAAGAGAGGATGTCCGGGACAGAGTAATCAGAACACATTATATAGAGATGCATGAGAGTGTCAAATAACAATATCAATGCATCAATACAAGTTAATTTTTAAAAATACCCAGGTATTGTGGTACGTGCCTTTAATCCCAGCTTTCAGGAGGCAGGCCCAAGTGGATCTCTGTAACTCTAAAGCTAGCCTGGTCTACGTAGTGAGTTCCAGGGCAGCCAGGACTATATAGTAAGACCCTGGCTTTAAAACAACATAGTGATAAACATAAAAATAAAATTAAAAAGAGGAATCTAGCCTTATATGTATGTATCATGTGCCTGTAATCCCAATAGTTAAGAAGCTAAGTCGGAGCCAGAACGTGGTGGCGCACGCCTTTAATCCCAGCACTAGGGAGGCAGAGCCAGGTGGATCTTTGTGAGTTCCAGGCCAGCCTGGTCTACAGAGAGAGATCCAGGACAGGCACCAAAACAACACAGAACCCTGTCTTGAAAAAACAAAAAAACAAACAAACAAAAAAAACCCAGTCAAACAAAAAAAGCTAAGTGGAAAATAGATATTATGAGTTCAAAGATATCTTGAGCTATTTTTTGGTTAGCCTTGTCTAAAAACCAAACCAATCAACCAAACAACCAAACAAGAAAGAGTACTAGCACAAACCTGGCTGTCTGCCTATGCTAACATTCCAGCTCTGCCATTTAACTTTTGACCTTTGACAACTCGCTTAAGCATTATGAACTTGTTAGTGCAGATGTAATAGTTCCTGTCTCGTAGGCTCGTTGTGAGCATGCATAAGCACTAGGAGTGCCTAGCAGTTAGTATGTGTCTTAGGGTCTCTATTCTGTGAAGAGACACTATGACCATGGCAACTCTCATAAACTTTTAATTGGGGTGGCTTACACTTTCAGAGGTTTAGTCCATTATCATCATGGGACATGGCAGTGGGCAGGCAGACATGGTGCTGAGGAAGGAGCTGAGAGTCCTACATCTTGATCCTCAGGCAACAGGAAATGAACGTCTTCTACACTGGGTATGGCTTGAGAAAAGGAGACCTCAAAGCCTACCCCCACAGTGACACACTTCCTCCAACAAGGCCACACCTACTCCAACAAAGCCACACCTCCTAATAGTGCCACTCACTTTGGAGGCCATTTTCTTTATGTTCTGGGTATAAACTACCACAATGTGGGTGATGTCATTCCATGGGCTGCGATCCCAGATTGAAAAAGGAGAAAGCAAGTCCAATACCCACCTTCATGTCTTTCTGTTCCTTTTCTGAAGATGCAATGTGACTAACCACGTCACACTCTGGCTGCCACGACGGACTGCACCTTCAAACCGTGAGCCAACACAAACCCTTCCTCCTTTAAGTAGGTTCTGTCAGGTACTTTTTAAGAGCAGTGAGAACGCTAACTAGTACATCAGCGTAAGTGTCCAGGTTAGACGTAAGCAAGCTCTCAGCGAAGATGAGAGGAAAATCTGAATTTATTTTCACTTTCTTCATGACTCGCATATGTTTTGCTTCACAAACTGCTTTTTTTTTTTTTTACATACTGTACTTTGTTGAAATATCAAGGAGTAAAAATAACAAATTTAATCTTTAAGCAAAAGTTGGCATTCGTTTGGGCAATCGTACATTTACATAGGTGGCAATGATAATCTTACCTGTGCCACCTGTACATATCTTCACAGGATGACTTTGCTAATTTTCTCCTGAAGGAGTGGAGTTTACTGATCTTTTAGAATCTGGACTGGTGTTGTTTGGACCAACAGAGGAAGACAGCCAAAGTGGCATGGTGTACTTCTGATCTTAGGTAGGGAGGAATATTATGGCCTCTGCTCCTAGCCTCTCTTACATATATAACTCAGCCACCATGTGGAAAAGCCTGGGCTAGCTTGCTAGATAGCAGAGCCATATTATTTCACGGGCACCAAGAACTGGCCACAAACTGACCTACTGCCTGTAGCTGTCTGAATACACCAAGGCCAGTTCACCAGAGTGGCTATGCCGCTGATCCCAGCTCAAATTATTAACCAACAAATAGTGGGACAATAATTATGTTACACCACTCAGTTTCACACTGGTTTGTTAAACAGAAAATGCTAACTGATATATTCAGTGCATGCCATTGAAGGCCCTTCAGTTTGGTGAAATTGTCCCTGTCATTAGCAAGCTTCCTGGACTTTTAAAAGAGCATCTGGAATGAAAAGGGTCATTATAAGGCTTTGGACACAAACTCAACCACAGAAAAAGTATAGAAGGCTGGAGTATAGAAGGCTTTTCACAGATGCCATTTTGGCTATTTTTGTAAGGATGATTGTACTTTACGTATGCTTTAGACTTACAAAGAACATTGTTTTTAATGTGATTCATAATAATCTCTACATTTATTGTCCACTTTATATTTTACCAAGTACTTTCAAACACAAGGTCACATATGGTTTGGAATTAAAAATTATTAGCACTGGTCATTACTGCCAGAAAAGGTCCCACAGAGCTGAGCAGCCAAGATGTGTGACTTCACTGAGGATGGGACCATAGAATTCAAGGAGGCCCGCCAGACAGAACAAGTAAAGGCCTGTACCTGTGCCGCAAATGTGGGGACCAGATGAAGGCCCTGGACCAGAACCCTACCAACACTGAGGTGCTCAAGGTCCTGGGGAACCCCAAGAGTGATGAGATGAATGTGGGGGTGCTAGACTTTGATCACTTCCTGCCCATGCTACAGACTGTGGCCAAGAAGAAGGCCTAGGGAGGTCATGAGTATTATGTTGAAGGCCTTCGTGTATTTGAGAAGGAAGGGGGCTGTGCCATCATGGGTGCTGAAATCCACCATGTCGTTGTCACATTGGGTGAGAAGATGGCGGAGGAAGAAGTAGAGATGTTGGTGGCAGGGCATGAGGACAGTAGTGATTGTATCAACTACGAAAAGCTTGTTGGGATGGTGCTGGATGGCTGAGGACATTTCCATATCCCGAACCTGTGACTTGCTCTGTGTGAGATTTCTGTCACCCCAGAGGCTTCCTAGGCTCCTTGCCCATCTGGTCTCTTTTGGATGATGTTTGCATTCACCAGATAAATTTGCTCTCTTTGCCCTAAAATAAATAAATAAATAAATAAATAAATAAATAAATAAATAAATAAATAAATAAATAAATAAACAAAAAGTTGTTAGCGCTCAGCTCTCAGATCAGATGTTTCCAAAGTTGCCACCACAGATCTTAGGGCCATTACCCCAACTGTCTGTGTTATCTGTTTTTAAACTGAGATTTCATTTGAAGAATGTGTTAGATGGTAACCTATGCAACTCAAACTATTCATTCACAGGAACGACAACAGTACTGGAACTAATACAGCAACCTTTCCTCCACACACATATGAAAGCAGGTTTTGTCCTTAATTGCTAGCTCTCAGCACCCACCACAGTCTCTACTTCCTTCCAGTTGGGGAACCTTGGTTTGGGATCATTCAGCCTGCCAATGCCCTAACACCGGCCTATAAAGTCTAACCCAGATCTTCAACCTTGGCAATGATGTTTGGGAACTTATAACTCTGTTAAAGCTTAAGCTACAGGTAGACTATAATATACATATATATATATATATATACATATATATATATATATATATATACATACATATATGTATAGTTGCCCACTTGTTGCCATGGTCACCATAAACAGATTCCTAGTTAATTTTAGAGAGTGAAATGGTCTATGTTTTGATATTCTTATATAAATCTTTATGCACTAGTATTAAAAAAGCATTGGCTTCCTTCCATCAGTAACTCACAGAAGAGAGACAAGTTTGTCCTTGTAACTCCAGAGGGATAGAAATAAACTCAGAAGCTAGAGGTAGCTGAAGGCAGAGGAGAGCTTAAGTAAAAAACAGTGTCAATAGTCTAATCGGTATACAACCGGCAGCTGCGTCTGGGGTTGAGCGCACTTGCCCTTGCTGCTTTTGCAGAGGATCCCGGTGTGGTGCCTTGTACCTACAGAGCTGCCTAGGACTAACTCCTGGAGATAGGACATGCACTTCTAGATGCTGAGAGGATGCATGTGCGTACACACACACACACACACACACACACACACTAAATAACCGAAATAAATCTTTTAAAAATGGTATAGACTGGATTCCTGACTAGTTAGGGCCTTAGGAAGCTTTCAAAAGTTTATGTTTGAACTCAGATATCATTTTTACTGACCCAAAGCAAAAAAAAAAAAAAAAAAAAAAAAAAAAAAAAGGAGGCCTCTCTTAACAGCAACACTCAGAATTCCTCATTTAGGTTTCTAGAGTACAAAGCAGTTTGCCCAGTTAGCCTGGCACCCATAACTCCTCAGTCCTTCATCTGTGCAAACACCGTACCAGAAATAATAGTCCAACCTGCAAAGGTCTTGGCTGTTTTTGCGAGAATGTCCTCCATACTGAGGGAACAGACTCTAATCTAAGGAATAAACAAACCCCGTTGGTTTGCGTGATTCAGTTCATAGAGAGGCAACAAGATGTAATGGGCGGAGCAGAAAAACCAAGTGACATTTTCCTACTTCCTTGAGTTTCTGTCAGGCATGGGGCTCGGAGTTTTACCAAAAGTATTTCTTTCTTCCTCAAGACAATTAGGTAAACAACAGGATCCACCCTACTTACCTCCCACACAGGTAAAGTGAAGTTTGTAGGTTACCGAGGTCCGACACCCCATTTCTGAAGGGGTGACCTAGCTCAAAGTCTGCCCTTGTACTCTAGTACTCACAAAGGAAGGTTTAGGCAGCAGGATGTATTTCTTTACTAAAGTTTAAAAGAATGCTGATTTAGTGTTCTCCAGCTACTTAATTTGTATCTTCTGGGCAACACCTCCCGCCCCTCTCCCCCTCAGGGAGTCCGGGAGGAAAAGAGCGCAATTCTGATTTCCAAAGCTCACCCGCCTGGCCAGATGCGCGCCTCTGCTCAGCACCGTGCTTACTTACCTTGACACAGGAATTTAGACTACTTACTTTCTTAGACCCCATTTCTAGCTCGAAAAATTTGCATGGGCTCCGTCAAAAGGAAGCACTCATTACCTGAGAGATGCGTGTTAAGGGATTTCTTTCCATGGCAGAGAATCCCTATCTCCTTGAGTTTTATTTTTAAGTTCTTTCTGTTCTGTTCACGTGCACTTTTTGGTATGATTAGAAAGTGTTAGAGTTGGGGGGCCTTTATTCCCGGGGTGTTTTTGGCATAAGCAAGAACTGCTGTGAGAGCTTCCCCCACACACAGGAGCGTCACAGACACCTCTCAGAGGGTGTGAGCAGAGCCCCCCTCAGGCTTTGCTGAGAAGACAGCAGCCTGCCACGTGGGGCTGGAGGTGATAGGGAAGGTGACAGGAGCCAGCTGGAAAGAGCACAGTGTTAGGAGGCATCATGAGATTCCATTCCAGAGCAGACCCAAGTCATGGTATGGGGTGTGGTCCCCTTGGCCCACTCGGACACAGGCGGTGGGGCTGACAGCAGACGTGACCATGTAACATCGTTCATTGGTTGAGAGTCTTCAGTCCTTTGGAACTAGATGTGAAGCCGTCTCTTCCGGGTGTACTTCATTCCTCGTCTGTCCTCTTGGACTCAGTCTGTGAATTAGCTTCCCAGTAGACTGACTCAAGATTCCAACCCTGGGACCAGAATTAGTTTTTTCTGTTTATATAAAAGCACATTCCTTGAGAAGGTGCAGACTCACCTGGAAAGCACTCATGTAAAATGACTGTGGGGGAGATTATGTACTCACCCTTGAGCACAGGGCTCACTGTCCCTCACACGCAAGCCAACAATGGACCTAGACTTCAGAACTTAGTCTCCAGGAGTCCAGGGGCCAATGGTCGACTCAGTCTTTCCCACTGGGTTCAATCCAGGGCTTCAGCCAGAAAGCTTTTGACAACAGCAGAGCCAGAAGCATAGAAGACACTGGTCTCCAGGACATGACTCTTTCATTAA